>NC_041060.1:8725821-9434673 GCF_900634775.1 Gouania willdenowi | reverse complement strand
GTGCATTATATTTGCCAAGTAGTTTTTAGGGTCATGATGGATGGTCCTAACTAATTTTATTTTTTTTGGAATTTTTTTTGAAAAACCAATGCCCTAGCCTATAGCCCCTACTTTTATTTTGGGTGATTTTTGTTTTGTCATTTTTTGTGTCTTACTGCCTTTTAGCCCAGTTTAAGTATGTGCATTATATTTGCAGTAGTTTTTAGGGTCTGATGATGGTCCTAACTCAATTTTTTTTTTTGGAATTTTTTTGAAAAAAATGACTTGCTATAGCCTTACTTTTTATTTTGGATGATTTTGTTTTTTGTCATTTTTTGTGTCTTACTGCCTTTTTAGCCCAGTTTAAGTATGTGCATTATATTTGCAGCAGTTTTTAGGGTCTGATGATGGTCCTAACTCAATTTGTTTTTTTGGAATTTTTTTGAAAAAAATGCCTTTGCTATAGCCTTACTTTTTATTTGGGGTGATTTTTGTTTTTTGTCATTTTTTGTGTCTTACTGCCTTTTTAGCCCAGTTTAAGTATGTGCATTATATTTGCAGTAGTTTTTAGGGTCTGATGATGGTCCTAACTAATTTTTTTTTTTTGGAATTTTTTTGAAAAAATGCCTTAGCTATAGCCTTACTTTTATTTTGGGTGATTTTTGTTTTTTGTCATTTTTTGTGTCTTACTGCCTTTTTTAGCCCAGTTTAAGTATGTGCATTATATTTGCAGTAGTTTTTAGGGTCTGATGATGGTCCTAACTCAATTTTTTTTTTGGAATTTTTTTGAAAAAAATGCCTTGCTATAGCCTTACTTTTTATTTTGGGTGATTTTTGTTTTTTGTCATTTTTTGTGTCTTACTGCCTTTTTAGCCCAGGTTTAAGTATGTGCATTATATTTGCAGCAGTTTTTAGGGTCTGATGGTGGTCCTAACTCAATTTGTTTTTTTGGAATTTTTTTGAAAAAAATGCCTTGCTATAGCCTTACTTTTTATTTTGGGTGATTTTTGTTTTTTGTCATTTTTTGTGTCTTACTGCCTTTTTAGCCCAGTTTAAGTATGTGCATTATATTTGCAGTAGTTTTTAGGTCTGATGATGGTCCTAACTCAATTTTTTTTTTTGGAATTTTTTTGAAAAAAATGCCTTGCTATAGCCTTACTTTTTATTTTGGGTGATTTTGTTTTTTGTCATTTTTTGTGTCTTACTGCCTTTTTAGCCCAGTTTAAGTATGTGCATTATATTTGCAGTAGTTTTTAGGGTCTGATGATGGTCCTAACTCAATTTGTTTTTTGGAATTTTTTTGAAAAAAATGCCTTGCTATAGCCTTACTTTTATTTTGGGTGATTTTTGTTTTTTGTCATTTTTTGTGTCTTACTGCCTTTTTAGCCCAGTTTAAGTATGTGCATTATATTTGCAGTAGTTTTTAGGGTCTGATGATGGTCCTAACTAATTTATTTTTTTTGGAATTTTTTTGAAAAAAATGCCTAGCTATAGCCTTACTTTTTATTTTGGGTGATTTTTGTTTTTTGTCATTTTTGTGTCTTACTGCCTTTTTAGCCCAGTTTAAGTATGTGCATTATATTTGCAGTAGTTTTTAGGGTCTGATGATGGTCCTAACTCAATTTTTTTTTTTGGAATTTTTTTGAAAAAAATGCCTTGCTATAGCCTTACTTTTTATTTTGGGTGATTTTTGTTTTTTGTCATTTTTTGTGTCTTACTGCCTTTTTAGCCCAGTTTAAGTATGTGCATTATATTTGCAGCAGTTTTTAGGGTCTGATGGTGGTCCTAACTCAATTTGTTTTTTTGGAATTTTTTTGAAAAAAATGCCTTGCTATAGCCTTACTTTTTATTTTGGGTGATTTTTGTTTTTTGTCATTTTTTGTGTCTTACTGCCTTTTTAGCCCAGTTTAAGTATGTGCATTATATTTGCAGTAGTTTTTAGGGTCTGATGATGGTCCTAACTAATTTATTTTTTTTTGGAATTTTTTTGAAAAAAAATGCCTAGCTATAGCCTTACTTTTTATTTTGGGTGATTTTTGTTTTTTGTCATTTTTTGTGTCTTACTGCCTTTTTAGCCCAGTTTAAGTATGTGCATTATATTTGCAGTAGTTTTTTAGGGTCTGATGATGGTCCTAACTCAATTTTTTTTTTTGGAATTTTTTTGAAAAAAATGCCTTGCTATAGCCTTACTTTTTATTTGGGTGATTTTTGTTTTTTGTCATTTTTTGTGTCTTACTGCCTTTTAGCCCAGTTTAAGTATGTGCATTATATTTGCAGCAGTTTTAGGGTCTGATGGTGGTCCTAACTCAATTTTTTTTTTTGGAATTTTTTTGAAAAAAATGCCTTGCTATAGCCTTACTTTTTATTTTGGGTGATTTTTGTTTTTGTCATTTTTTGTGTCTTACTGCCTTTTTAGCCCAGTTTAAGTATGTGCATTATATTTGCAGTAGTTTTTAGGGTCTGATGATGGTCCTAACTAATTTATTTTTTTTGGAATTTTTTTGAAAAAAATGCCTTGCTATAGCCTTACTTTTTATTTTGGGTGATTTTAGTTTTTTGTCATTTTTTGTGTCTTACAGCCTTTTTAGCCCAGTTTAAGTATGTGCATTATATTTGCAGTAGTTTTTAGGGTCTGATGATGGTCCTAACTCAATTTTTTTTTTGGAATTTTTTTGAAAAAAATGCCTTGCTATAGCCTTACTTTTTATTTTGGGTGATTTTTGTTTTTTGTCATTTTTTGTGTCTTACTGCCTTTTTAGCCCAGTTTAAGTATGTGCATTATATTTGCAGTAGTTTTTAGGGTCTGATGATGGTCCTAACTCAATTTGTTTTTTTGGAATTTTTTTTGAAAAAAATGCCTTGCTATAGCCTTACTTTTTATTTTGGGTGATTTTTTTGTCATTTTTTGTGTCTTACTGCCTTTTTAGCCCAGTTTAAGTATGTGCATTATATTTGCAGTAGTTTTTAGGGTCTGATGATGGTCCTAACTAATTTATTTTTTTTGGAATTTTTTTGAAAAAAAAATGCCTTGCTATAGCCTTACTTTTTATTTTGGGTGATTTTTGTTTTTTGTCATTTTTTGTGTCTTACTGCCTTTTTAGCCCAGTTTAAGTATGTGCATTATATTTGCAGTAGTTTTTAGGGTCTGATGATGGTCCTAACTCAATTTTTTTTTTTTGGAATTTTTTTGAAAAAAATGCCTTGCTATAGCCTTACTTTTTATTTTGGGTGATTTTTTTTTTTTTGTCATTTTTTGTGTCTTACTGCCTTTTTAGCCCAGTTTAAGTATGTGCATTATATTTGCAGTAGTTTTTAGGGTCTGATGATGGTCCTAACTAATTTATTTTTTTTGGAATTCTTTTGAAAAAAATGCCTTGCTATAGCCTTACTTTTTATTTTGGGTGATTTTTGTTTTTTGTCATTTTTTGTGTCTTACTGCCTTTTTAGCCCAGTTTAAGTATGTGCATTATATTTGCAGTAGTTTTTAGGGTCTGATGATGGTCCTAACTAATTTATTTTTTTTGGAATTTTTTTGAAAAAAATGCCTAGCTATAGCCTTACTTTTTATTTTGGGTGATTTTTTGTTTTTTGTCATTTTTTGTGTCTTACTGCCTTTTTAGCCCAGTTTAAGTATGTGCATTATATTTGCAGTAGTTTTTAGGGTCTGATGATGGTCCTAACTCAATTTTTTTTTTTGGAATTTTTTTGAAAAAAATGACTTGCTATAGCCTTACTTTTTATTTTGGGTGATTTTTGTTTTTTGTCATTTTTTGTGTCTTACTGCCTTTTTAGCCCAGTTTAAGTATGTGCATTATATTTGCAGCAGTTTTTAGGGTCTGATGATGGTCCTAACTCAATTTGTTTTTTTGGAATTTTTTTGAAAAAAATGCCTTGCTATAGCCTTACTTTTTATTTTGGGTGATTTTTGTTTTTTGTCATTTTTTGTGTCTTACTGCCTTTTTAGCCCAGTTTAAGTATGTGCATTATATTTGCAGTAGTTTTTAGGGTCTGATGATGGTCCTAACTCAATTTGTTTTTTTGGAATTTTTTTGAAAAAAATGCCTTGCTATAGCCTTACTTTTTATTTGGGTGATTTTTGTTTTTTGTCATTTTTTGTGTCTTACTGCCTTTTTAGCCCAGTTTAAGTATGTGCATTATATTTGCAGTAGTTTTTAGGGTCTGATGATGGTCCTAACTCAATTTGTTTTTTTGGATTTTTTTTGAAAAAAATGCCTTGCTATAGCCTTACTTTTTATTTTGGGTGATTTTTGTTTTTTGTCATTTTTTGTGTCTTACTGCCTTTTTAGCCCAGTTTAAGTATGTGCATTATATTTGCAGTAGTTTTTAGGGTCTGATGATGGTCCTAACTCAATTTTTTTTTTTGGAATTTTTTTGAAAAAAATGCCTTGCTATAGCCTTACTTTTTATTTTGGGTGATTTTTGTTTTTTGTCATTTTTTGTGTCTTACTGCCTTTTTAGCCCAGTTTAAGTATGTGCATTATATTTGCAGTAGTTTTTAGGGTCTAATGATGGTCCTAACTAATTTATTTTTTTTGGAATTTTTTTGAAAAAAAATGCCTTGCTATAGCCTTACTTTTTATTTTGGGTGATTTTTGTTTTTTGTCATTTTCTGTGTCTTACTGCCTTTTTAGCCCAGTTTAAGTATGTGCATTATATTTGCAGTAGTTTTTAGGGTCTGATGATGGTCCTAACTCAATTTTTTTTTTTGGATTTTTTTTGAAAAAAATGCCTTGCTATAGCCTTACTTTTTATTTTGGGTGATTTTTTTGTCATTTTTTGTGTCTTACTGCCTTTTTAGCCCAGTTTAAGTATGTGCATTATATTTGCAGTAGTTTTTAGGGTCTGATGATGGTCCTAACTAATTTATTTTTTTTGGAATTTTTTTGAAAAAAAATGCCTTGCTATAGCCTTACTTTTTATTTTGGGTGATTTTTGTTTTTTGTCATTTTTTGTGTCTTACTGCCTTTTTAGCCCAGTTTAAGTATGTGCATTATATTTGCAGTAGTTTTTAGGGTCTAATAAACAACCTTAACTAAATGTATTTGAATTTTTGAAAAATATGCCTGAGGCATTTTACATTGCCCTACCTCCGTTTTTAGATGTTTGGTTTTTTTTATGCCCAAATTTATGCCTCAGTAAAGACTTACCTTTAATTTCAGGCGTTTGAAACTTTTTTGCCTGATTATATGCCCAGCCTTACCTTCGTTTTGAGGCGTTTTACATTTTTTTGCCTTCTTTTCAATGTTACTATCGTGAAGCTGTTATTAAATCCAAACAAACATTTGATGTTATAAAGTTTTTTATAACATATTTGTATATATACACAGAACACAAAATAAAAACGCAACACTTGTGCCTCAGGGTGGCCTCAATGAAAGTCCACAAAAGTGTTGCGTTTATATTTTTGTTCCGTGCACATATGAAGTATTTTAATATATAGCCTACCGTACTTGTTAAACACATTTTTCTTTTTTTTAAATCTGTGCCTGTCCCACAGGCCGGAGAAGCTGGTGTGGCACGGCTCCAGCTCGGTGGGGATCCGGATCACCACCAACTACTGCGAGGCGTGGAGGACGGCCGACATGGCTGTAACGGGTCAGGCCGCTCTGCTGCAGACCGGTCGTCTACTGGGCCAACACGCCCGATCCTGCTCCAACCACTACATAGTGCTGTGTATCGAGAACACTTACATTGGAAACACACATCAAAGAAGGACCTGAAAAAACACACACACACACACACACAGGCACATAAACACTGACTAATATCACGGACAAAACAATTGTGGATGGGATGGATGACAGAAACAGACAAATGAACACCAATTAATGACTTATTGTATTCCTTATTGGGGTCATTTCAACAAATGGCCGATACCATTTGTTCCATAATTATTCAAGAGGCATCATTTAAAAGTTCTAGTGAGATTCATTGAGTCTTCTTTTTTAGCAGTATTTTAAGTTGAGGTTTGGTTCATTCAGACAAAGTTTTTTCAGGAGATAAACAGTTCCTGAAAAAATCTCGTCTGAATAAACCAAACCTGAACTAATGCACACTTTAAATTTTTAGTTTTATCGGATGAACACGTTTTGAGATTTTACCAATTTAGCGTCTTTATTTTTCTTCTATTTTCAGCTTCCACACATCTCAGGAACTACATCACATAGGAAACAGAAATGTGGTATCGTAATACAGTTCCACCTACTCTCTCAGAACATATAAAATGAGAAATGTGTTCATAATAAATAGATTTTCAAAAATAAATGTTTTTCTGTTGCAATGGTTATATTGTTTTACGTTACTGATGAAAAACAATAAATGATTTTAAGACACAGAGGCAAGTTACAATGGCCTCATAAGTCACTTAAAGAAAAATTGTTTCATATCCTATAAATGAATATTTATACTATAGATTAAAACAGAGATCAGATTTTTTCTTCCATTCCCACATGTAGTTGTGGGCCAATGAAAATAGTAAAAAAAAAAAAATATATATATATATATATATATATATATATATTTTTTTTTTTTGGTTTTCAAGTGACTGTCACCCTAGAACCAATGCATATATCTGACTAATCATTGGTGATTTAAACAGTCTATGTACGTAGCTCAAAGCCAATGAAAATACAGGGAGCTGAGGCATATGCAAAGTTGCCTGAACATGTTCCAGCCCCAAACCCCAAACAAACTTTGTGTATATTCTGAGAGAGAAGATGGAGCTGTATTACTATACCAAACATCAGTTTCCTATTGATGTAGTTCCTGAGATATTGGAAGCTGAAAATGAAAGAAAAATAAGGATATTGGCCATATCTCATAAAGTATTCATCCGGTCAAACTCGAACTGTACGGTGTTCCTATTGAATATTCACGGAACAATTGGTAAAAATGTGTTGTAATGCCATGGAATGACTCTATTGTAATCCAGCTGCTCACATGCACACACTGCATCCATCAATACATTTCACTGTAAAGTCAACAGCTCAGAGAACTGTGAGCTTCACTGGCAGCATAGCTTTGACTCATAGCTGTAGAATACTCTAGCTTTTTATTATGTTATACATGTCATGTCATGTCAAATGAAGTGTAGGGAAATAAAGACTTATATTAAAAGAAAAAAAAAAACTACGGTAGAAAACTACAGAAAAGGATCAGGGCCAATTTTGATGAAAAAAAAAAATTTGGGCAAATCAAAAAATAAAGTGGAAATGTCGAGATTACCGTCGAAATTTCGAAAATAAACTCAAAATACAATATCGTATAGTCGAAGGTTTGTTATTAAAGTCAGATCTACAGAAACGGACTATGGCCAATCTCATTTTTCAACTTTAATCTTGACATATTTCTTCTTTATTCTCGACATTTCAGCTTGATTTGTCCAAAATTATTTTCCCCATAAAATCTGGTCCTAATCCGCTTCCGTAGAAAACAGAGTATAACTTGCCAAATGTATTTTTTTTTTGGTGCTCTTTAGGTTTTCCTGCAGTTTTTGTCATAAATGTTTTTCATTTTCAAACTCAACACCTACAAACACAGAAGATCAAGGAATTGTACACAAATACTGATTGTTGGCTGGTTTTAAAACCATTTTACAGACGTTTCTAATAGATTTTAATAAAAGTCAACACTGAGTAAGTACATGCTTATTTCGTTCATGTAAATAAATACCAGATCTGTAAGGAAATAATTTTTGTTCGTTTAAATCCAAAAATTTTAATTAATGTCTTCATAAACATCTTTATCTCCAGTAATGATTATTAATCAACATTAAAAGAATAAATCAGTAAAATGTATTAAGAGCCACAACTAGTGTGTGCATGTCATTGTAGAACATGTTTTATTTTTAAGATCTTCAATTTCCAGCCCATTTATCTGCACTGCAATGTTAGTGTCTTAGCATTAGTGTTGAAATCATTAATTTATACTGTAGCAAGACTTTCACATTAAAGTTTCCATTTATGAACCCAGAACAAATATAATTCTATATTATTGTTGTTTTGTGACGTTTGGGTTTATTCTTACGGAAGCGTAGAGCTGCCACAGTTGAAAATATATTTTTGATCACTATATTGTACGAACAATATACTTATATTGTACGAACAATATACTTATATTGTACGAACAATATACTATATTGTACGAACAATATACTTATATTGTACGAACAATATACTATATTGTACGAACAATATACTTATATTGTACGAACAATATACTTATATTGTACGAACAATATACTATATTGTACAAACATGATATTATATTGTACGAACAATATAATTATATTGTACGAACAATATACTATATTGTACAAACATGATATTATATTGTACGAACAATATAATTATATTGTACAAACATGATATTATATTGTACGAACAATATAGTTATATTGTACGAACAATATAACTATATTGTACGAACAATATAATGATATAATTCGAAAGTGGATTTTGATAAGGAAGATACGGAAGCGTAGACGAAGACGATGAATGTGCAGGATTTGATCAAATTCTACTTCATGCTTGGGCTGAGGCATGGAGAAATCCTCATGATGCTTCGCTCAGTGGACGATATTGTTATTAGTATGCGCACACTGAGGAGAAAGCTTCAAAGTATGAGGCTGTACAGGAGGAAAAACCAGTCGGATCCTCTGGAGGTAGCAGCGTTCCTCATTGATCAACTCGAGAACCACGGTAGGCTTTATGGATACAAGTTTCACCACCTAAAGTGTCTTCAAGCTGGATACGTGGTGACCCAAAATACAGTGAGACATCTGCTTAAATTTATTGACCCCAGTGGTGTGGAACTGAGGCAAAGAAGACGGCTGATGCGACGCATGTATGTGAACCCTGGACCCAATTTTCTTTGGCATGTTGACTCGTACGATAAACTGAAGCCATTTGGAATATGTATAAATGGAGCAATTGATGGCTTTTCCAGACAAATTATATGGCTTCATGCATTTTCAACAAACAGTGATCCGAAAATCATCGCTGGCTATTTCTTAACTGAAGTTGAAGAGAGAATGGGGACTCCTGCCAGAATCCGAGCAGATTTGGGGACTGAAAATGTCATCATGGCAGAGATGCAGCGATTCCTTCGGTGGAGTGTTGATCGCTCCACCAGTAACTGCTACATCTCTGGATCCAGCAATCACAACCAGCGGATCGAAAGCTGGTGGGCTTTTCTGAGGACGCACCACGCTCAACACTGGATGAATCGTTTCCAGAAACTGAAAGACAATGACTGCTTCTCTGGTGACTTTTTGGATAAGCAGCTTGTTCTCTTTACTTGTTTAAGGATTGTTGAGGTATGTATGTTAACAGTCATACTTAGAACATCAAAACAATCATGCTCATTATCTGTATAAGAATGATTATGCTGCATTATGTGTGTGAGAGGCAGAGGGAAAGTGTTAGTAAATGTAAGAAGTAGTGCTGGGCGATATGGACCAAAATATCTCAATATTTTATCCTCAAAATTGTGATATACAATATAAATATCGATATTTTTAACTCAACAGTCTTACTAGAAATACAATTCTGGGTCAAATTTGCTGATAGAAAATGCCAGTTGCACAAGCCACTTTTGGCTTTTTCTTCCAGGGACAGCATGTGTGAGTGATTCCTGTAGTGTCTCTTTTTTTACGAGTAAGTCTGGGATGCATTAAGCAATCCATCCAACTGTTCTTTTCATTCTTTTCTTTCTTTTTTTTTTCCAACACTACAACAAGTGCAATCTTTTAACAGCAATGCATGTTTTGTTATTGCAATTAAATAAATGAATTTATTTTATTGCATAATTGTGGCCATCACCAGCCCTCCCTAAGGAAGGGTAAGAAATACTTTATTAAAGGGAGGATGTAAAAAGACAGGGCAGTGTTACACCAAGGTGAGGGGGTGGGGGTAGTGGGAAAGGAACAGGGAAGAGGGGAGAGTTGATTGTTTTCAAGTGAGAATGAGATGTGGTTGTGTATATTGTGCTTATTATGTTGTGTTATCAAGCCAGTCTGGTGACCAGTGTGAGGCTTAGGAATAATGGTGGTGGCTGTGAACAGAGGAAGAAGTGAGTGGAAATTCCATAAAACAGGTATTTGGGAACAACGTGTCTATGGTTGAGCCCAGTATGAGTGTTATACCACAGCCCAAGGCCAGTGCATCCATGACAAATGTATGTGTAAAAACCGCCCCCCACATATACACCCGAGAAAGCCCCAAGGAGCCAAGGACCCAGGGCACCACGTCACCGACCCCAACCCCCAGGCCGCCCCACCAACATAATTTGACATAAACCTGCTGGAAATAGCTTATGAACATAACATTGAACCTCAAAAATTATTTTCTAAAGGAGAGAGATTTTACATTTTTTGCTTATTTGTGAATGTAATTTTTATTGACACTTTCAGACTACAGGGTATGTCCTCTCCCCTAAGTATTTATCCCCTAAGTATCTCTTTTATTTGAGAAATTGTACAAGCCACAAACAGATTGTAAATAACAAGTAAAAACTATTTCTTCTACAGGAGGAGCTGCAAGAAGTTTCACATCTGTGGAACAGCCACATCATCCGTCACAGCAGAAATGCAGTGGCACCAAGTGGACGTCCACTTCTTCTGTACACCATTCCTCATCTGTTTGGTGGACAAGATCACCTGAAAACAGTCTCTCCAGAAGCTGTGGAGGCTTGTAAAGAGGAGTGCCAACAGAGAGGACATTATCCTTGTGATGAAACCGTTTTCAATTTGTGCTGCCATATTATGTCAGAGAACTTCTTGCTCCCACCAACCAATACAGAGGAAGCCATAGAGTTATATCTTTTCCTTAGAACATACATTCTGAAAACCTTATAAGCAGTCTCATGTTCCAAGGTTGTAGGTAAAAATTCCTGCATGTCAATTAATAACGTAATAATAAATGTCAACTTAGAGGCGGACACAGTTAAGCTTTTGGGAACGTAATCTCTATATTAATTAAATTGATATTTAATCACAATTATGACGTAATTCTAACTCTAATCGTGAATTACAAATTTATGGGAACATAAATGTGTGATATATTGTTTCAAAGGTAATTCAACGTAGATTATGATTATGCCTTGCACAATTTGATTAGGGGCCCACTCCCCTTTTTTCGGCAATTTCCATTAAAGTCATTTTGTCATTTATTTGTGAGTCAAATATTACAACAGTTGGTGGTACCGAATCGTTGACACATTCCAATATATGAATGGGGCCCATTACCCCGTATGTCCCATGGGGGCACCAGGGGCCCCATTTTTTTACTCGGTGGAACCGAGTCATTTGACTGAATTCTTGGGAACGTGGTACATGCCATTTGGCACGGAGACGTTCCGCGGGCCCGGTCGTAGTTTATCCGAACTTGTTGAATTTGTTTTCCTTTCATAAGCCTAAATCTCATATTGTTATCAACCATTGTATTTACAACATTTAATGTTTTTCTTTTTGGAATAATGAAGCCAAGTGAAATGATGAAAACCCCAAATAAAAAAATACAGCACCATCAAAACAACAATAATAAATAAACCACATTGTTCAAAAAACAAATATGTTTATCTTTTTTTAGCTGTCAAGAATACAACAACAATTTTGTTCAATTCAAAACTACACAACACTTTTTTCATGGTAACTGGCACAAACATATCCAACAGTCAATGCAATGTTTCTGAATCCAGTTCTAAATTCAGGAGTGAACTTGTGTTTTTAAAGTTTAGAATAGAATAATTATAAACCCCCTTTTAAATACCATCCTACAGAAAACTCAATGGTGTTTGAATGATCAAGAACATGCCTGTTTAGGCAAACCACATACAGTATATCATTAACTCTACATTAACATTTTTCGGCTTTAAGTGAAAATGCTAGTCTTTGCTTTAACATCCTTGTTGCTTGAAAATATAAAACAGTGAAATATCAAGCATTGTGGAAAACATGAAATAAAATAAAACAAACAACACTACAGGCAACAGTTTTTGACCTGCATATTTAGCCACACATTCAGTGCAAAAGATCAACACAAGATTTTTTTCCCCTGGAATTATTTTCCTTTTTTAAATGACACATTCAGTCCTTAGTGGTATACATTTTACGACCTTGTATATCAAAATAAATTATGTCCTGTATTTGACCAAAACACTTTTTTGTTTAGTTCTCTTTTTCCATTTCAAAGTTTGTTGGGTAGTAGGCAGAGTAACCTGATTTAAACGATGCTGAATTCTAAGGAGTTTTGGTTTAGTAGTATACTATCCATATCAGCACGCAGTTCTGGGTAGGAAGCATATGTCATTGGCAGCTCCAGAGTTGGCCCACAAGTATGAGCAACAGGTCTTCTTGCTAGTCCTTCTACTGGTGTAAACAACACCTCAATTTTTTTAACACAGATAACATCTGATCCTGTGACAAATCTTAACATTCTTCTGAGACCTGCATCGTCCAGTCCTCTGATGTACTGCTGCAAAAAACGAAAGCTCTGATTCTCTGCTTGAGTTGTAGGAGATGCATCCAGTAACTTCAAAAACTTTCTTGTGGTTGGCTTTTTTTCCTCATACATCAGTAGCACATTTTGCGGGCTCAAAAAGGATTCCTTTAAAATGTAGCTGGCAGTGAAGGACATATGTTCTGCAGCATATCTTGGTTTTTGGATCAGGTGTTTGTGGGCTGCACTTACAAGAATTGTTTTTAAATTTTCTCGTGTGGGAATAATTGTTACATTCAAGCGATCCAGAAGATCAATTAGTTCATCTCCATCCTCATCTAGAAGGTTCTCTTTTAAGGCAGTGGTCAGAAGATCCCTGTCTGACTGACTAATGTACAGAAGAAGGCTTTCCAACAGCATGTCATCTGAGACTTCATTCTCCCCAAAAATGAGAGCAACTGAGAAAGTAGGGGCAAAGCGACAAGGAAAATATCCGTGGTCCTTAAATCCTTTAAGTAGGATCCGGCCGATGGCTTTCCACTCCTCTTTCTTCCATTTATTAGTCAATGATGGGACCCTCACTTCTTCTCCTTCAGCTGTGCGGTCCATAAACTCAGTCCAAAATGCAGCATACACATCTCTTGAGACACCATCTGCATCAGCTCCCCTTTCATCTATGAAACTGTATTTCAGAGTTTGTTTTAAAAGTGATGGGTCGTTGAACTGCTTTATCATCTCCTCAAGAAGATTAATCCTGTGTAGTTTTATAGTTACACAAACTATTTCATATGAAGCTGTATTGATGCTTGCTTCATCACCTGCTGCTGAAGTGATGTGTGCTGTGCTTGTAGAAGGAAGATCAAAGGATGTGAAACCTAACCCATTTCCTTCAAATAGCACGTGAGGCTGATATACCAACGTGTCATCAAGTTGACCAGCCACGGCCTCTCCAAGGACTGGACCAAAAGTCACCTCAGATGTACTGGAGAGTGTGTCTGCATCAATCTCATAATCTGATGATAGAATGACAATGGTGTCAGTGACTTGGTCATTTGTATATGTATACTCATTATCTGTTTGGATCTGGCTTTTAGTGCACAAGTAAAATCTTAGCATCCCCAATCTTAGTGCAGTGTACAGTTGCCCAACTGTGATATTATCATCCAACACAGCTTCTTCCTGGAAATCTAATATGTCATGAGTAAATGACTCAAATTTTCCAAATCTACATTTTCCATTTGGGAAGAAAAGGTCTTTGGCAAAATTAATAAGATCCAATTTTTTGGATTCTTTTGGCACATCAAGCATCCTTGTTCCTCCTCCCCTGCGTTTCCTCACTTGTTTGCCTTCATGAATCCACCCCAACTCAATTCTTCTGGTCTTTTTTTCAGCCCATTTGTTGCATTTTGCATATTGTCTTTTTTGCTTTGGTGCCGATGTCTCGTCTCCTTTCAAACATTTATCATCATTATCAATGCCCATCTTCTTCTTTAGTTTTTCAAGCAGTGAATTTTTTTTGGATTCTTTTGTATTTGTATCTTTGCTTTCCAAACAGAAGCGTCTTGCTGCTATTCTATCTCCATAGGTTGGGATGTAACCGGAGAGTGCGCCATCATCCATACAGTCAATAACTGTAGCGTCAATCTGTAGAGAGACAGAAAATTATATGCAAACTAACAAACAAGCTTGATACCTAATGCAACATCCTGCAACAAACAACACAGCACTCTGCTACACAATAAGCTTTTTCACACTCTCGGAACATTCAGTTCTCGTGCATGCGTTCAAAGGTCGAGAGGTATAAACTCACCTTTGCTGACTGCGAGTCTGACAGAGATTTAGATAATTTTAACTGTTGGAGCGTTGATTCATTGAAAGATGTTTTGCGTTTAAAACGTGTATTGGTCTCCAAGGCAGAAAGACAGAGTTAGCTGCCAAAGCTAATGCTGCACACGAGTGAGCTGAAAATTTTGTTTTTCCTGACTTTTCAAACTGTGGACCTGTTCATCTTGTGCCCTTCGTCCAAATTTGTAAATTTTTCAGTCTGTTCTGTGCAGCTCCATCACTGTCTGGTTTGGATCTACAACCAAGCTAGACAGACACAGACTACAACGGATAATCAGGACTGCAGAAAAGATCATTGGTGTTGATCTGCCCTCCATCCAAGACTTATACCTGTCCAGGGTCAGGAAACGGGCAGGTAGCATCACTGCAGACCCCTCCCACCCTGCACACAATCTGTTTAAACTCCTCCCCTCCGGCAGACGCTACAGATCACTGTACGCAAAAACTACCCGCCATAAAAACAGTTTCTTCCCCCAGGCTGTCACTCTGATCAATACTAAACAGTCATAGAGTGTCAGACCTGTTTCTGTTACTGTGAAATAACCATGGAACTAAACATATCAACCCTGGAACAACCTGTCACTGAGAATGTTCATGGACATAATATTTTCATTTAAATGTTCACCTGCACTACTCATCAATGCACTACTGCACTATTATCTTATTATTATTATTATTGTATTTTTATTTTATTTCATTATTATTATTATTATTACTATTATTATTATTATTATTATTATCATTATTATTATTATTACTATTACTATTATCTTGTTATTTTTATTTAGTTTGCACATATTAGTCTAACTACTCTTATATTTTTGTTTATACTTCTTTTTTTATTTATTTTTCTTTATTTTATTTATTTTTCTTTATTCTAGTTGATTGTTATTATTTAATGTTACACTACCTGAGAGAGCACAGGTCACCAAAACAAATTCCTCGTGTGTATTCATACACTCTTGGTCAATAAAGTTGATTCTGATTCTGATTCTGATTCTGAAATAACAGCCTAATAAAAATAATCATGGACCTGGTGTATGTCGTTAAGTTCCATCAATGGGAGAGGAGTGTGGAAACAGAAGACGTCTGTCGCTTTGATAATGAGACCAAGAAGTAGATGGCAATTATAATGGTTTTGTTACATAAATTAATCAAAGTTATTAAAAACAAAGTTAAAATACACAAAAATATAATAAAATTAACAGTGCATAATAAGTAAGTGTTGCCGTTAAATATCAAAAGCACAAGGCTACATGGCTTGTGGGAACAAAAAGACTTTCATTGATTCTGACCAATTATAGGCACTTAGGTCCTTGCTGTATGGAGTTTGCATGTTCTCCCTGTGCTTACGTTGGTTACCCCAAGAATGTGGTTCATACTGTCAGGATAACTAGAGTTCCTATGTTGCCTGTAATGAATGGGAGTGGGAGTGTTGTCCGTTTCTCTGTGTCTGGTTGGTAGCCATGTGAAGGACTGGCGCTTTGCAAGGTGTACCTACGCCCAGCATTGAGCCCGATGACAGCTGGAGAAACGAGCAAGCTGTTCAGAAAATGGATAGATGATGACCTAAGAAGTATAATACGGGCCGGCGCACACTCGCACTCTATGAGGTCCGAATGCGCGCGCACCCACCTCCTTCCCTCGTTGCCTTAAAACACTTCACCCGTGGAAAAAGAAGAAAATGAACTTTAAACTTACATGTTCCTCCTCCATGCGGGAAAGGCACTCCTCAGGCACACCTCGTTTGCGCAGGAACCGCAACAGTGGAGAGTCCATGTTTTCTTCCTTCGTTTGCTCTTACTTCCGGTTAAATGTCCACCATCTGGACATTATTATATCACGTTCGTACAATATAAGTATATTGTTCATACAATATAAGTATATTGTTTGTACAATATAGTATATTGTTCATACAATATAAGTATATTGTTCATACAATATAGTATATTGTTCATACAATATAAGTATATTGTTTGTACAATATAGTATATTGTTCATACAATATAAGTATATTGTTTGTACAATATAGTATATTGTTCATACAATATAAGTATATTGTTTGTACAATATAGTATATTGTTCATACAATATAAGTATATTGTTCGTACAATATAGTATATTGTTTGTACAATATAGTATATTGTTCGTACAATATAAGTATATTGTTTGTACAATATAGTATATTGTTCGTACAATATAAGTATATTGTTCATACAATATAGTATATTGTTCATACAATATAAGTATATTGTTCATACAATATAGTATATTGTTCGTACAATATAAGTATATTGTTCGTACAATATAAGTATATTGTTCGTACAATATAGTGATCAAAAATATATTTTCAACTGTGGCAGCTCTACGCTTCCGTATATTCTGTAGGTTTAGGTTTTGTATGATGCACAATAAAAATGACAGATGCTTTCCTAAGATGTTTAGTTGTGATCTGTTGAGTATTTTATGTTTTTCTAAAAAAAAAAAAAAAAAAAATTACATATCTGTTTAATTACAAATCCTTATTAAATAAAATATTTTTTTTTTTTTTACAAGTGTCTTTCAATACCAACTAACTTTTTCACATTTTGTAATTAATGGTGAATAAAATGGTAATTTATAGCTTTATCTCAGAAAAAAAATCCCAAATTTTTATGCATTGCTTATTTTTCATTTTCATGTTTTACTTTTTGCCTTTTTCTATTAAATTAAATTTTCATGCCTTACTACAGTCTTATATCAGAAAAATTGCTGCCAACAGAGAGATTGGTGAAAGAAGACGCGTTTTATTATATGGGTCAGTACGTGACAGTCCAATATTAATGTAGAACTAAACAAAAAAAAAAAACAGGTCTGACATTTGTTTTAAGCAGAAAAAACAAATTAATGTGATCGGTTTTAGGGATTGTAAATAAAGTGATTTGGTTATTCTATAACTCTTTTTATATAGAAATAGGGGGGAAATGATTTCACTATTTCAGGTGGAGTAAACCTTACAGCAGTGGATCAAACAACTCGTCGTGGCCACGGACGGATTTAGTGTCAGCGAGCAACAAAAAAAAAAAAGAACAGATCAAGTCCCCACATGATCTAATGTTTGTGAATTCTGCATAATTCCACAATATTTGTAGGCAGTGGTTCAAAATGTTATAAAGCCAGTGGAATAAAGTTAAAACCTCATAACATCATAAGACAAGACGTTAAAATGACTTGTCAGCTAGCGTAGCCTAGCCTAGCATTCGAAGCAAACAAGCTCACACTCATGTCCTTTACACTGTTTCTACCTTTCAGTCATCAAATCGTCTTGTGACGACAGTTCTGACGACAGCCCAAGTCCTGGAACCAGGAACAGTGATGCATTCTGGGAAACCAATTGGAATCCAATTTTTTTTTTTTTTGTTTTTGTGTTTTTTAAAGAAATCAATCTTGTTCAAGCGACTGGGGACAGTTTAATTTACATTGTCTGTAAAATGCACAATCCATTAGTGAATCCACAGAAAGCTTCAGTTATTATTTTACTTTTATGTTTGTAGCGCTGAACACTGACTGCAACAAAAAACAAACATCACAGCACTCTCTCCGATTACATCTTGAATCACATTCCTAAAACATTTTCAGTCGATGTTTACAAAAAAGCCCAGAAGGGGTTTGCAAAAGTAAATTTGGAGGGTTTATTTATAAATAATTTCAACTACAACTGGTTTTAAAAATGAGGGGAAAACGAGTTAAAACTTTTAAAAAGAAAATACAAACATTTTGTGGTTCCGAGCTTCATTTTTGTGCCTTATTTAAAAACCAAAAAAAAACTGACTTAGAAAACTGACGATCTGCACAATGAGATCTTTTTTTGTTTTTTAAAAGTGAAAACTTTTAAAAAATGTAATTCATTCATTTCCAGAGAGAGTAATCAAAGAGGAAATAATAAAGCAGTCATATAAAGAAAGGCAAAATGTTTGAGTTCTCTTTTCTAAAGCTGTGATAAAACGTCTGTTTTAAGGCTACAAAGATAAAGAGCTGTAATTAAACTCTAATTCCAGAAACTACAACAGGAAACTACAATTTTAAACACTGACTGATCAGATTTACATTTCACGAGTCACACACTTTCGCTGCTTCAAAGTTGACGGCCAACTTCCTGTGTTTCCTCTTGGAGGCGGAGCCAGGGGTGTGGCCTGTCGCTGCTGCGTTGTTGTTGTGCCGAGGCGGAGTGTGCGGCGCCACCTCCTTCGTCCTGGAAACCACTTCGGAACCGGTGAGAGCGTGACTGGGTTTACTGGCCTGTGATTGGCTGAGAGCCGACGGCGGCTGCGTCGCACATTTCAACGACTCGTTCTTTGCCACGGTTTGAGCCGCGTTGTAAAACTCACGAGGTTTTTGGTTCTTTTTGTTGGCGGACGCTCGCTTCTTCGTCACCTGTCGGAGGTGGAAACACGTGTGGGTCACATGACCAGAGACGATAGTCAAACTTTTAATATAATTCTTCTCACGTAAAAAAATACAAACACTGTCAACATTACCATAAATAAATAGATTTCAGGGCATTTCATTATACAACTATCAGCACTTCATACACTGTATTTGGTTGGTTTAACTGTCATAACTTTATTTTTATTTTTTTACAACTTTATATATATATATAAAAAATCTAATTAATAAGAGACTTTGTAATTAATCTTGATTTGTTTGGAGTGCAAAAGAGCTATTAACAGTGTGATTTTTTTTGTGTGTTATTTTTCTGTACTTAATTAATCGCAATTAGCACATTCAAGTCCCAGCCCTAATACATATATATTCTATAACCCTGCATTAATGTTTTTAAAATGTGCATGTTTCAAATCAACTAGAGATGAAACTTAAATCCAACAGTATTTACTAAATGTCCTATTGGTGATCTATTGTCCCTTTTATAAATAAATAAAGAAATAAATGCATACATTAAATAAATATATTTTCTAATCTTTGATAATGATCTACATGGTGTTTTACCTGTAAGGGGATGAACTGGTTGTGTGAACCAATGGGCACGCCTGGTGCTGGTTGTGGAGCTGCAGCTCCAGGGAACGTCCCTGTGGGTCCATAGAACGGATGACTGGGATGATTGGGATGAGGTAGAGGCATTCCCCACAGAGGTGGACCATAGCCCTGAGGTGGCAACAGCAGCCCAGCTGTAACATAAACACACTTTATTAGAGACGAGCTGTGATCTTTATGCGTTTAGAACAAAAACACAGTCAGAGACTCACAACAGGACAAACAATGACATGACTAAACTGACCTTGTGGGCTGAAGACAGGAGGCATTGGTGCCATTGGTGGAGCTCTGATTGGTCCCATTCCTGGGTAAAGGTGAGGTGGGATTGGAAAACCAGACCCCACTGAATTCTAAATGAAAGCAAAGCCTGAGTTAGGATTCCATCAACAAACAAGTGCAGCGCCCCATTATATACTGTATATATTATATTACATTAGGGTTCTCACCAGGAATTATTCACAGTGTAGGGGTAACGAGAGGTGCATGAGCGAGCGCTGCTGGCGTGATTGTTGTATGGGGGTGTGGGGGCATCCACAATTTATAACACCGTTCATATTGGACGGTGATTATGGGTCACTAAGCAGAGGATTCACACAGTAGAGCTTTAATCGGGCCTGAAAAGAAGACCTGACCCGGCCTGAGCCCCAAAGAACACCTCTCAAACCCTTCAGACCTGAATGAAGCCGATGTCTCTTTAAGCCTGAATATGTTTCAACATGACTGTATTCACATTTGGAGGAGGGACACATCTAAAAGCCTCAGGAATCCGGCCCTCGAGGGCTGGAGTTGGCCACCCCTGCCGTAGGGGATCAAAATCACAGTGCAGGGGGCCCCTACACTCAGCACTGGCAAGAACCCTGTATATTACATCATAGTGTGTTGGATTACCAGTCTTTGGAGGGCAAAGAACGCAGCTTTCTCTTTAGCATCGTTTTCTGACTGGCACTGAGGGCCATGTAGCATCAGCCCATTGGACAGCTTCACCTGACACACCACCAGACCCTGTGGGCACCACACAGTCAGTAAATCAGTGACACTCACTCACTCACTAGTGCATGAATGTTGGTGGTGGTCAGAGGGGTCGTAGGTGCGAAATGGCAGCCACGCTTCTGTACCACCACTGGTATGACTGATGTGACTAACTGGTGTAAATGAATAATGGTTTCGGTAATGCTTCAAAAAAAGCACCATATAAATCCAAGCCATTATTATTATTATTATTATTATTCACTCTCTCACCTGTCTGTTGCGTATGTAGCTGAAGTCTGGTGGAGCCAATCCGTGCCCCACACACACACAGGCCAGCTCAGACACTTTACTGCTCAGTGAAGCATTCAGCGCTGCTGATGGAGGAGGGGGGGAGAATGCAGCGCCGTCACCCAAAGGTGGATTCATCTTTGCAGCTGGTGGAACAAAAGCTCAGAGCTCAGTTTCTTCTCTCTGTAGCGTTAGTGTCTGTCAGTCATCAGAGAGACGTTACGTACCTAGTTTTTTGGACGAATGCCTGCGGTTCTGCTGCTGACCAGCAGAGGGGGGCGTGTTCACCAGCTCTTGCAGAGACGAACCACCTGTTCCATCAATCTTCAGCATCTCCTTCAGCACCATCGTCCCTTTCTGTAGTGACCAACAAAACCCAGTTAACCTCAGTCAGCTGTGTAGGAACTTCCTTTGAAAAGTTACACCACAAGAGGGCGCCAGTCAACCCAGTCTAACCATTGCAAAGGACTGAGGAGACAAAGGACTATCAGGCTGATTGGTGACGGTTTGTGGAGCAGCTGGAGGGGGCGGGGTTTGCTGGTTGCCCTGGGAGATCTTAAGGCTGGCGATGAGGTCCTCGAACTCGGTCGTAGCCTGAGTGGGAAACATTTAAAAAAAAATGTTTATAAATGAAGTCAGAAAACAGGATGAGAAGCCCTTGTGTCACCAAAGACCAGGGATGGGGTCAATTACAATTCTGTCTTCAATTATCAATGTTCAATTACAACTCAATTCTGATTTCGGTGACTGGCAATTTTTCCAAATACAATTCAAATTGCAATGAATATTTTTCCTCTGAAAATCAATGACAATTACTTAAATTCAAACTAAATTAATCAATAATTACAATCATTTTAATAACCCTATAAAACTGAATCTTCCTCTTGTGTTAGCTTTCTGTTCCCATGTCTTAAATCATCTGTAATACACACTAAATACCCGGGCATTTTTTCCAAATACAATTAAAATTGCAATTATGAAAGTCAATTATAATTACATTCTCAATTACTAAAGTTCAAATTCAACTAATCAATTACTGAGCCATTTTAATAAATAAAAATAAGCCCATGAAACTTAACCCTTACTTTTTTGTAACATCTCTTATTATTATTCATCCACGTCATAAATCAGCTGTAAAATACACTAAAAAATGTCATCTATCAACCAATTTGTTTTTCATCTTGGTTACCTCGTTAGGCTTCCTAATCAATGGAAATAATGATATTAATATTTATTGTGCGGGTGTCTAACGGGATGTAACGATTAAAAAATCGATTCATAGGTATCACGGTTCACGTCGATGCTCTGAAAATTTAATCACAGTACTTTTTTTAAACAGCAGAGGGTGCTATATATTTATCCTTCTCGTCTAAAAGTGTAGGTGATGGGCGGAATCTGCTACTACTTTCTTTGTGGCCGCCTTCTACTCTTAAACATGTTCATAAATGATTCTTTACCCCTTTAGCACCGAAAGAATATCTGTAATATTACGTGAATATCTGTAAAAGTCACATTTTTCTATTAGCTCTGTCTGCTAGCATAGCATCTCTTCTTCACTGCAATAATATCTGCATGCCAACCAACCACTGGGTTACCAGCGCCCTTTGCTGGTCCAAACAAAATATCTGACGTAAATACAGTGCAGACTGTTTTTTTTTTTTTTTGAAGTCCAATTGTTAAGGCACAAAATACATTTTCAGTTGCACTTTTAAAAAGAAAAAGAACTATTATGTAGTTTTGCATTGTTTACTACAGAACCAGAATTTAAATAATAAGCTTCTTCATTTGTATTATTCCTTTATTTATTTCATTCAACATTTATATTTAGTTAAATTGCATTGTTTTGAATAGTTTATCAAGGCATTCTTTTCACAATTAAATATAAAAGGAAAATAGTACAGTATTTTGTAGTTTTTCCCCCCAACAAAATAAAGTCTACAGTCCCATTTTGTAAACTAAATCGTGAGAGAATCGTATCCGGAGTTGAGTGAATTGTTACATCCCTATTTCCCAGGTTTGCGTTTAAGTAAATTGTAATTAACAGTTTCTAACTAAGTTTTTATGTCAATTACAACGTCAATTATCTAAAGTCAATTACAATTGAATTAAGATTACAACGGCAACATATTTGTCCAATCACCAATACACCACAATTGTACAATACAACATACAATAATTATACAATACAACATACAATTACATCATAATTGTTATTAATTATCAATCAATCATTACAATTATAATTGACCCCAACCCAACCAAAAACGTCCGATTTAATGAATGCTTTGTCAAAGTTTTGCTAACTTACACTTTGTGATGGGAAAAGGAAAGAAGCGTCATCATTTTTCTTCAACAGTCGGATACCTGCAGACGGGCTCTGAAAGGTTTGCACAAGACACAAAAAAAAATTAAAACACAAACAAAAAAAGAAAAAAATTATTCAATCTAAGCCAAACTGACAGTAATCGCTCACACAACATGCATATGTTACTCACATCTTTGTTGACATGTTGGTTCCTTCCTTGTTGATATGAACCTTCCTAGAAATGGAAACACATTTATACACATATGAACAAATCTAGGTAACTTGTTGTCCACAGCCACAGGGAGAGAGAGATGATGATGATGATGATGATACCTTGGCTTGTTGTTTCTGGATCGGCCTTTTATTGGCAGGATTTCTGTTGCCTTGGAAAACTCCCTTCACTGCACCATGAGGGCTGTTCATCTACACATTAAGAAAAAAATCAAAAAAAAAATCAAAGAGGTTCTAGAATCTAGATCATTTAGAGCCTCAGATTTTCCGTGATCACAACGGATCACAAAAGGGGCACAAATTCCACAATATATCCAAAGTTTACAAGAGAAAAAAAATACATTTAAATGTATTATAGTAGACATGAGCATTTTTTCTAATTTTGTGCTACAAAAATACATGAAATTAACAGAACAGATACATAGAATGACAGAAAATCAAGAAAATCGGCGCTGATCAACCAGTGCATCCTTAAACAGTAGTCGACTCTTTTAACCTTATTTAGCATGTTTGGTATGATTTCAGGACGTTTAATATCCAGTAAAATAAAAATAATCTAAACAGGGAAAGACAATGAAATGAAAACGAAAAGTGTAACGTGAAGTGGGAATGGGAAACCTGAAATGGAATTTGGGAAATTTTGAAACAGAAAATCCTGAAGTCATAATTGTTATTACAGATTGTTTTTACATTTTAAGGTGAAGGAAACAGACTGTGTGTGTGTGTGTGTGTGTGTGTGTATTACCTGTGTGGGGACAAACGGTGAACGTGGTGAGTGGTTGAGCCCACCCAGCTGCCGGTTGGCGTTGTAGTTTGCTCCTGTGACCGGCTGAGGTTTGACAATGGCCATGAGTTTATGGGAGCTGTGATCCACTCGGATTCCGTGGGAGAGGTTGATGAGAGCGAAGGGAGGAAGGCGGTAACAGCGTGGTGACGAACACCTGACGTAACCAACATCGTAACGATTAGGTGAGGTCAAACCATACCAGATTTACATAAAATGTCCTGAGTTTTTTTTTACCTGATGTTGAGACCTCCAGCGAATTCCTCATCAAACAGAACTTCATAGAGAATTTCAGCCTGTCGCTCGGCTGGGACAAATAATGTTCCGATTATTGTTTTTGACAGAATATTTCATTACATCAGCAATAATCTGTGAGCATAATAAAGAAGTATTTCTTTACCTCCTTTAATCCCAATGACGGTTCCTTTGAGTCCCAGCGGGACCGTAAAACTCTCCCTGATGTTGACGACTCGGTCAAACAAACGATATGATGCGTCTGGGTCAGGAACTACACCCTGCTGCTGCTCTAGTGGCTACACACACACACACACACAGTTAAAAATAGATTTCTTCAGTTCCCTTGGTGAGTTCAGCGATTGTGACTGTTTTAAAAAGGCAAAATGTTTCAAATAATACAAAGATGTTTACGTTTTCAGTGCACAAACCAACAAAAAAGAGGGAAAGTTAAAAATGTGCTGGTAATCCTTGATTTTCTCAGAAACAAACTGGGTTTAATTGACCAACAATGGTTGAAAAGGTGGTGAAATGGGATTTTAGAAACGACAGAAATTGGTTAAAATTAAAAGGCTTAAATGTGGCAGAAATGGGGGGATTTAAAAAGTAGGCACAATTAGTTTGAACTGGCAAATAATGGACATGACATGAATGTGGTTAAATTGGCAAAAATAAACATTAAATATGATGAAAAGAGGCAATAATGGGTCAACATATGTGAGATTAGGTGGGGAAAAATGGTGGAAAAGGTTTACAAGTGTTGCAAATGTCTTCTGGCAGAAATGGACATAATGTGGCGAAAATGCAGTAAAAGGAGCAACAATATGGCAAGAAAAAGTGATTAAAATATGTTAAAATATGGCAAGTTTAGTGTAGTTGCAGAAAAAGGGTAAAAACAAGCAAAAATGGGCTCAAATATTCTTAGATTTTTTAAGGCATCTGGCGAATTACTACCAGTGTCTCACGACTCCAAGGTTGAGAACACCTGCAATAGGCATAAAGGCGTAAAATGACTTACCCTAAAAAGCAGATGGGGCTTCACAGTCACTTTCACCTTGCTTTTTTTCACCTAAAAAAATGAAACACAATAAAAGACGATGAGGAAAAAAGGTGGAACTGGAATTGGTTTCCAACATGTTTTTAATTATGTCGGCGACTCACTTTGGATTTCTCCACGATTTCCTCAATCTTTTCAACAATGATAGCGTCCAGCAGTTGGTGGTCACATGATGCTCTGCTGGTGGAGCTGACTGGGTGACTCTTCAACCAGCTCGTGATTTCTGACACCTTCTCTGCTCTGTGCCACACACACACACACACAAACACACCAGTAAATGGCCAACCGTTACACATTATCAGGCCTTGATATTATCAGTGCTGAAGAAAACTAATAACAGTACAAAAAGCTTCTAATTTTTTCTGCCAACAACTTACTTTCCATGTTATATAATTATTTTACCAATATATCAGGAAAAGGGTCTGACAAAGGGTTTGTGTATTTTAGGAGTCATTTTGTGTATTTGTTGTTGTAATTTTGTATATATTTTTGTCATGTCGTGTATTTTTCTTGGGTCATTTTATGCATTTATTTTTTGTTGTTTTGGATATTCTACGTCATTTTTTTGGTTTGTTTTTTGTTGTCTTTTACATTTTTTCTGTAATTTTATGTGTCTTTAGAGTAATTTGGGGTTTTTTGTTTTGTGTATTTTTGGAGTTATTTTATGTATCGTTATTGTCAAGTAGTATTTTTTTTCTTTTCTCATTTTGCGTTTACATTTTGTCAATTTGTGTTTTTTTGGAGTCAGTTTATGTATTTTTTTTTTATTGTTTTTTGTCCTTTTGTGTATTTTTCTGTAATTTTGTGTCTTTGCAGTCGTCATTTTGTGTATTTTATGTTATTGTTTTGTGAAACGCATTCTTTTTGTTTCTGTTTGTGATGCTTCTCACATATTCAATACTTGTTAAATATTGTATTACTACTAATTAGTAATTATTATTATTACTATGTTTGATAACATCTTTTTTTTCTTATCATTGGCCACGTTTACATGGGAGATTTAATTCCTCTAAAGCAGAAAAAAAGTTAATTCCTCTTTAAACTGACCTTGTAAACACTTAATTTCTAATGTTAATTTAATTCCGAATTAAACTTAAATCCAAATTAGGTGGCTGGTTTAATTCCGAATTAGATAATTCCTCTTTCTTGTAAACAATTTATTCCCCTCTAAATTAATTTCGGTCGTTCTGCGCATGCATGATTTACCGCGATGACGATATAATCCAGGATGGCCGCCCGGACTTCAGCCTAGACTATTTAATAAGAGCCTTAGAATACATGGATATAATGAAAAGAGTGGATGGACGGAAGCATAAACATGCAGACTTGCACACGGACACACACGGATTTAATAAACACACACGGACCGAGGTAAACACGATAAATGGGGCTGGCTTCACTGGCAACTGGCACTAGGACCCAGAGGCAAATAAATGCGTCCCCGTATTGCATGCACAGGCTGTAATATCACCAGTTTATCATTTTACCTGTTGTTAGAGCTACTGTCTTTACCAGGGAGGAACTATTTATTCCTGGTGATTGTTTTTCCCAATAGATGTAATACGTCTCGTTTCTCCCCCTGTCTAATCAGAGCCTTCCCAACACCCAGACCTACAGCGGAATTGAGTAAAGCCAAATAAACCGGTTTTCCATGTAAACCTCAATTCGGGAATTACTATTTCTAAGTAAACACGAAGCAGAACACTTTAATTTCGAATGATTTAATTCGGAATAACTAATTCAAAATGAAAAAACATAATTTGACCGTGACCATTATGTTCGCTATCATCTGTTCCCCAAAAGTGTTAAGAATATTTTTCTATACCCGTTCTGGTCCTCCCCTGGCCAGATGTCGTCTTCATAGAAAACATCATCGTGGCTGTTTCTGGAAACCAAGTCGAACACCTCATGAAATCTATTCAAAAGCAAAAACAAAGAGGTTTTTGTTTAGTTTTTCAATTAGATATGTACATCCTGTCCTCTGACAGTGCATTACCTCTCCAGGTATTCAGCCAGCAGCTCCTCCACAGCGGCAGAGTACAGCCACTCTTTCTCCGTTCTCTTGGTGTAACCTGGAACCTCCTCGTTTTTCTTGTTGAATTTCAGATTCAGTCCAACGTTGGCTCGTTGCTCTCCACACGGGCTAAACAGAAATGAGCCAGAAGCAAAAGCCTTGTACCAGAATTCACTCTAAGGACTTCTGTTATGAACACAAATCAAACACTAACTTTTTCTTGGAGCCTCGGCCAATGAAGATGCTTCCTGAGAAGCGAGAGACGAGGTAGCTGGTGACGCCGAGTCGAGATGCCAGGAAGTATCCAGGACTGTACTTTACACAGTATTTCTATGACACACATACATAAACAAATAGGGTGAGATGGAAGATGTTTTTTTTTTTTAAAGATTTCCTAACAGGGAATCTTACATGTTGATTCTGTATCAATGACTCCATCTGTGGCTCGTGATGCACATTAAAGACGACACGAACTCGACCCTCTTGGATGATATCTTGAGACTCTTGCACCTATCAGAAGGATTTTGAATTTAAAATTTTAAACCCAAACAGTCCTAATGTGACAGAAGAATTCGAACACTTACCTCGCCCATGGCACCGTAGTAAGGATTCCCCACCATGAAGACTGTAGTCCCTAGAGGAAAAAGCTCATCTAAGCTCTTGAAAGAAGTCAGAGATGAGTAAAAGGCCTTGATGTCCTAGAGGAGAACAGTGAGACAGAAAACGTGTGAGTGAAAACCATAAACATTTGACTAAATACTCAGAAATTAAACACCACGCAGCTGCAAAGTTTTAACACATTCTACGGCATTCATGATTAACAGCACACACTGATGACCTTTTTTTGTTGAAGCTTTTAGAACAAATATGGGCAACTTTTATCACAGTGGGGTCAGAAAAATATGACTGTATGTGATTCTAATTTCATATCATCAACATTCATGGCAGCATGTAGAAAAATAATCAATCTGACCATTAATACAGGAAAAAATACAGGGTACGTGTATTTTGGAGTTATTCTGTGTTTTGGCTGTCCTTGTGTATTTTGTGTGTAGTTGGGGTAATTTTTGTTGCCCTATTGTGTATTTTATGGGGTTATTTTGTGATTTTTTTTTTGTCATTTTGCGTGTTGGAGTCATTTTTGTGTGCTTTTGAGTATTTTTTTTATTTTTTTAAGTTCTTTTGTGTATTTCTCCATCATGTTTTGTGATTGAGTGATTTTTGTGGAATGTTCTGTCCTTTTTGTTGTGAGTTTTGAGTTTTTGGAGATTTTTTTGTCAGTGTCTGGAGTCATTTTGTGTATTTCATGTCCTTTTGTGAATTTTTTTTGTCATTTTGCATTTTGTTTTTGGAGTTATTTTGTTTGTGTTTGGCATCCTTTTGTGTGTTTTTTGAGTCCATTTACTTTGGGGGGCTACACAAAATTAGACCAAGGGCCAGTTGCCCACGTCTGTTCTAAATGGTGCTGCAGAAAAAGGCCACAGGTATATGTCTAAAAATCCTGCTGTAGCATCTCAGACACAGCTCACAGTCACACAACATCTACTCTGTGATGCCACACTAAATAAAGCACTGCCTTTTCTTTCATTTGGGTGCAATTACCTTCACTACAGCCTGGTAGGCGAAAGGTAGAACCTGTTTGGACCACTGCTTCTCCAGTTCCACCACCCCATTGGCTTTGGGGACGTATTTTCTTCCAGTCAGTAACTGGCCATATAAAATAACTGACGTCTCATTAATCATGATGCCTTTCCTCTTCATGTAACTAAAGGAATGAAAAACAAAGCGTTAGAAACAGCAGAAAGCAGATCATGATGTGATCTAACGAAGAATATCCAGCTGAAGACAAAAAGATACGAGTTTGGCTTATTGCTGCGTCTTACTATTCAGTGATTCCTTGAACATCTTTCACCCAATCTTTCTGCTCCTTATCAGATAAATAAGTGACCTTGGTGGGGGGAGGAGATGATGGACGATCATAGATTCGTTGTAAACCAGGGGGTTCATCGAGACTAAACCTGTAAAGCAGGAGCAACATTTTATATTAAAATACAAATAAGCCCTTTTAATGTTCAAAGATAGAAGACACCAAAAAGAAAATACAGAAAACTTGATTTTACTTTTAAACAAAGAATAAAGATAATACATTTCTCAAAGCTACTTTAAGAACTAAATAATACGAGGTCCTGCTGACTTCTTACCTGGTTTCTCCATCTGACACCGCGATGATGCGAGCTTCCTCTAGGTGGGGCCAGTTCACGAACACGGACCTTCCAAGGACTTCTACAGTAACGTTATCACATATCTATAGAGTGAAAGTAAAAAACAAACAAATATACATATTGTAAAGACAACACTGCAAGGTAAAAAAATAAAAAATCCTTCAATTTTTCCATTAACTGAAATTAAATCACATTATTCATGAATCCCTTTAAACTTCTCACTTTTGAAATACACATACTTTTAACCTTTTTTGTACGAACAAAAAAAAAGAAAAACTGACCAAACTTTGCCAAACTTTAAGGATGGGATTGAACAACTGATTTTGCTGAATAATTCCAACTCTCTAAAAAGCAAACAGCAGATCTCACCGTTTCCCCATTTTCATCTGAGAGGATGTCCAGAATCATGTTCTCTCCTCTGCTGCTCTGCTGGAACACGACCACGCCGTTCTTCTTCTTGTAAAACTAAACAATGAATGAGGCCAACAGTGAGATTCAATGGGAACCAGACGAATCGTAAACAGATGTAAATACAAGTTTCCTTTGGATTTTCATGAAGATTTGGGAAATGTTAATATTAGAGTGACCAGATGTCCGGATTTACCCGGACATGTCCTCTTTTCACGTCTTATCCAGAGATATTTTTACAAATTAATGAAATTGTCCAGGTTTCCCAGGGACCTTTAACGCATCCCAGGGAACACGTTAATTTAAAACACCGTAACTCCACTAATATTTGCTCTAACTGAGAAATTTAAAACATTTCTGATTCTGATTCCACCAGTTTCTGAAAGATAAGGAGTTGTTCTTTACCACCAATATAATATCATTACTTACACGTGACATACTCATTGAACATGCCACTTTGTTGTGACAAAAAGGACCAAAGTCCAAGCGAAAGATAGACTAAAAAAGACCAAATATAGTGTTGGATTTAATTGAAAAGGTTATTGAAGTGTATATTTAATGATTATTTACTGTTCTGTTCAGTTAGATCTTTATTTCAGTGCTCACGACAATATCCATGGTATGGAGCACAAGTTCACAAAACAAAACAAAGCAAATTTTAACAAATATAATTTCAACAAAGGAAAAACCTTTTTCAAAAAGGCCTCGTTATTGTTTTAATTTCAAGGAGGAGATGTTTCTCACTGTTTCAATGATTGAGAGATTTTAATAAGGCTTATATCAGATTATTATAATGCATAATAAAGGTGACTTACTTGAGTCACCACTGATTGCAGATTGTTTTTAGAGTATTTGTTATAAATGGAGAAATTAATTTTTAAACCTAACTTATTATATTGTATTTTGCATTACAAGGTAGAGTCAAGAAAACGTGGAGTACTTTGAGTATGCCGTGGTCGACCCAAGTATACCCTTTTTTGGAACTCACAATGTGGTCACCTTGTTAATATTAAGATTTGTAATGTGTAATACCTCGTGTTTGATGTGATGCAAGGTGGGAAAGCCACAGAAATACAGAAGTGAGCGGTCGACCCTTTTGCTCTTGTGGTCGAGCGACACGTGCCAAGCTTCGACGGGAATATATGCTTTCCTGTACAAACAAAGATATTCAAAGTTGAATCCAAGCACATAGAAGTTTACATCAGCATCAAAGTGTGTCTGTATCTACCTGACATAGCAGTGAACAATGTTAGGGAACAACTTAGGGAGAGTGGAAAGGTAAGTGAAATCCACTTCGGGGTCGAACGTGTACAGTGCACACTCTGTGTGCCGGTTTCTGTCTCTCTCTTCTTTTGTGAGCTTGTGATTGTTGGGTTCCATGGCTGCAAGTAAACGCTTCTGCTCAAAAAAAAACAAAAAACAAAAAAACACAAATCACAAACATGAACTGTTTATCAACCAAAACAGGCACAATGGCTGATTTGCTTCCTCAAAGGATGTGTATCTATCAGGGATGGGGTCAATTACAATTACATCTTCAATTATCCATGTTCAATTACGATTACTGAAAGTTTTTTCAATTACAATTAATATTTTCTCTTTGAAAGTCAATTACATTTACTAAAGTTTAATTACAATTAATGTGCATTTAATAAATGACCCCATAAAACTTAACCTTACTCTTGAGTTAGCTTACTGTTAGCATCTCTTAATGAAAACAGGTCAGTTTTAACCCATGTCTTAAATCAGCTGTAAAATACATTAAAAAATATAATCTATCATCTAATTAGTTCTCATCTCTTGGTTACCTTGTTAGGCTTCCTAATCACTGAAAAGATAGGCATTAATATATTTGATGTGGGGGTGTCTGAGCCTTTTTTCTGTCAATATAGCCCTTTATTTATTTATTTATTTTTTAATGGTAAAATGATCCTCATGAGAACTGACAGGTAGTTTATATGAAACATATTTTAATAATTGTTAACTACGAATGTGTAAACCATAAAACTGCAACATGATTCCCCAGTTTTGCGTTTAATTCAATTCTAGTTGACTGGTTTTATAGAAGTTTAGCCAATTACAATTACAAAGTAAATCTCAATTACAATTATTATAAATACTTCATAATCATAATTAATTATGAATTATGTTATTACAAATATAAGTGACCCCAACCCCAGTGTGTGTTACAGTTTGTACCTCATCTATGAATGGAATAAGAACAACAGCCTCCCATTCCTGCTGCTTGCCATTAAGGTCGGTCTTGAAGTCCAAAGGGTAGTACTCGATAATGGGGGACATTTCACTGGTCATCAAGTGCTGAAACACATTCATAAATAATAATACACTCATTTAATTTCCAACATAAAAAAATAACCATCTGTGAAATAATTGTGTTTTTAAAAAACGGACAATTATACAGTGTCTATCCAATGAAAAAGCTGGTCTAAGAGGTTTGAATCTGTTTTTTATACCCGATAGGCTTCAGGCAGCAGGTCCATGCTGGCAGCTGGAAGGACTCCCAACAACTGCTGGAAGGGCATGAAGGGTTTCCCAAGGTCAAAGGTCAGTGTTAAACCAGCAATATTCCTGACATCAGACAGGAATGGGGCGTAGTGGTAGGGGTAGTACCTTTAAAGAGAGCCCCAAAAGTTTAAAAGTAGATCAGAACAATAGAGAAAATACATCAATGGAATCGTTGCTCTTTACTTTTCTCACATTTGACATTTAACCAATACCCGACTCTAAGACTTGTGTAAGCTGAGCTTTCTGCGATATATGCTACCGCTCAAAAGGTTTAGATCATCACACTTTCTCCAGTTTTTTACTAAAAATTATTCAGTTTATTGTGTCATTGTACAAATGACAAATAAGCAATTTTAGTTGAAAAAAAAAAATCATGGAATCCATGAACAACACTGTTCACCTGATGCTCATGAGGGTCTGGTACCACAGTGTGTTCCAACACTGCTTTTATGCAGACAAAGGGTGTTGGAAGTCACCAAGAAAAAGTGGAACACCTGTAGGAAATATTAGCACCAGCTTTCAAAGCTGATTCAACCTTCATTGCTGCAGAACAGCTTTACATCTTTAACCCACTTTGTGTTTCCTGAAAAAGGCTTATTTGTATAATTCTGAAATGTACATTATTTTTCAGTTTTGGAAACCTTTTTTTTTTTTAACCGCTGGCTGTTCAGTACTTACCTTTGTACCATTTCAAGCTATTCCTTGGACTCCCACAACTTGAATTGCAATAAATAACTGGAAAAAGTAAGGTGTTCTAAAACTTTTGATCGGTAGTGTTTATAAATATAGCACTCACTCATACTCAGGAGTTTCCTGACCTCTCCTCATGTATTTAAAAAGAAACCAAAGCTGAGTGGAAGGACTCACCAGCTCCACGACTGTACTCCATGATAATAGTAGTGAAGAATCCACTGGATTCCTTCCACGTAACACTTTGCTTGATTGGACAGAAACTCACTGCAGACAATGGAGTGATGATTAGAAACAACAACTGTAAGTGTGCCATGTTTTATTGATGTGTAAATATCTTTTCTGTTTGTTTGTTGTGGAAAAATTGCCAAAAAAAAACCTGATCCATTGTGTATGAGGCCAAACATAAATAAATAAAATAATGTAGGCAAAGAATAATTACAGGTTAAATAAAACTATGAATGAATGAATGAATGAATAAACAAGCAAGCAAGCAGGTCAGAACATTAATGGATAAATAAATAAATTAAACATCAATTATCAATTAAAACAAACAACTTTGTACATTCAGTGGCTTATTTTGAGGTTGGGGCAAGTTGATACACGAAGACATTATGTTAAATGAGCCACTCAGCTGTGATCGCTGTGCGGTAGAAGTACTTTTGGTTCAACTAAACCCTCAACGTTATCATTTTTTAATTCCGTTGACTGTAACTACATCGAATAAAAAGGATTTCAATGATGAAAATAAACAAAAACTAAATTAGGGAATCAGAAAATAAAATGAAACCAAGACTAAATCAAAATGTGCAGCCAAAAAGAACATTGTTAAAAAAAAGTGTTTTAAAGAGTCAATAAGTCTAATTCCAGTGTTTACATCATACATGAGGTTGTCCTGACTTACTCTGACACGACATCCACGCCCATCTTGGTCATATAATATGTGCGTTTGTACTGTCGGAACTCAGTTTCAAAAAGATCATCATCCTCCTCTTCGTCATCAGCCATGGCTTCCTTTTTATCTCCGTTCACTTTTTCTAACGTGGTCCGAACTGCCGCATCCTTTAGACATGAGATCAACGAACAGAGTGGCATGATGGGAAATTATTGCAGATAGTGAGAGAAAATGCTGTTGAGCGTAAAGACAACATTTCTACCTCCTTCTTGCGGAGGCCTTTTCGAGCCGCTTCCTTCTCCGCTGCCCGTCCTGCGGCTTCATTCAGGTATTTGTTACCGACTTTACTCTCGAACCACTTCAGGTCAACAAACACCTCGCTGAAATGTTCCCTGTCGAACTGGAACCACGGAGCAGAGGAAGAAGAAAAACATTCATATGGTGTCAATGTGAAAACACTTGATGACAATCCTGAGCAAACTTTGTATTCTGTGCAAAAAATATAATACGAGTCATGTCATTTTAACTAATTTTCAGGACATCCCTCGCACTTCGACCTCAAAACATTCTGAAACTTTAACCAAATGTTCTTCGATTATTCAATTGGCACACCGTAAATATTTTGTTTGATCAGATTAGATGTTTATTTACATTCCCAAATGCAGTTATGGGACAAACAAAAATAGGATTTCAAGAGACTGTCACCCAAAAACCAATGCATATATCTGACTAATCATTAGTGCTTTGAACAGTCTATGTGCATACAGTAGCTCAAAGCTAATAAAGTTACAGTGACATGAGACATATGTAAAGTTACTTACTGAAGGCCTAAACATGTTCGAGCCGGAACCCCAAAAATTTATTTTCCAAATTTGAGGAGCTAGCATGTCCACAAGATAGAATGTATAGCAGATGTTTTTTATATTTTAGAGAGTAGGTGAAGCTGTATTACTATACCAAATTTCAGTTTTCTATGTGATGTAGTTCCTGAGATATTTGAAGCTGAAAATGTGGGTAAAATGGGAATGCATGAAAATCGACACATACAGTACTCCCCCTTTATTAAATTGACCATATCTCAAGTATTCATCCGATCAAACTAAAAAATTACAGTGTGCCCATTGAATAATCACAGAACAATTTCAGAATTTTGAAGTACATTAGTCATTTTTTGAAATGACCCATATATATTCAAATGTAAAACTGATTATTTTTCCAAGCTTGCTCATGATTAAAATAAATAATATCCGACAGAGTTTATTTTCAGAAAAACTAAAAGTACCATATTTACTTACCTCAGAAAGCTTCTCCAGGTACTTCTCAAAGTTTGCCAGGTTTAAGTGTCCGTTCTCATTCAAGTAACCTGGGTTAGAAAGCAAAGTTCAGGTGACTGTTTTTTCTAAATAATCTTATCAATGTGCAGATGTGATTATCTCCAACTTCTGTAAAACTTGTTTGATTTCACACTGACAGAACTCTGCTTCAATCACTCACCTCCAACACTGGGTAGAACACTGATGTAGGTCTTGTACAGCAATGGCAACGCATCGTGGTTGATGTGAAGGTGAGGGAGGTGAGGAATGAAGTCATTTCCTACGAGGAAACCCATCAGGATCCAGTCGTCTATGATTCGTTCTAAATCATAATTGGAGCCCAACTTATCCTGAAAGATACCAAAAAAGAGAAAATTGAGAGAACGTAGCTTCCAGAAGAATTCCGATTTTATGCTTGGGCCATTTGTATAAAAATGAGTTTGCAAGTTTAACCTTCAGTGGAGAGAACTCGTAGTCAATGTACTCTCTCATTAGGGACAGGTGAAGCAAGTGGAAAGTAGTTTCTTCTGGAGCCGTTATCCTGGGGGGAAAGAAAAGAGGCGACAGATTAACTGCAAATCATTGAAGAAGAGCAAGTAGGAAAAAAAGATTTGAATGAAAATTAAGCAATATGTAAAGAATAAGAACCGTTTCTGAGATTTCTTTCCCCCAAATCGAACTTCTTCCCTGAGAAGCGAGAAATTTGGCTCGTGGCTGGTCAAACCCAACATAACCTATAAACACAGAATCCAAGACCGAATTAGCCAAAAGGTTTGGAGCATTAACACAACAATCATTGGAGTGTGAGCCGTACCAGATCAGCATCCAGACCATAAAGACAATGCCGAGTGTTGGGGTCATGATCTGGTTTGGCGTTCTCTGAACGGATGAACTCCATGATCTTATGTTCTCCCTCCCCAGGCGTCTGTGAAGAAGAACGATGGGTATGACACAGAACATCAGGTCGACTCGACTACATTAGCTGTAACAGACGCAGGCCCACACACTCACCTCGTGACCAGACAGGTAGATATTGACATTTTGCCACAGCTTGTCAGTGGAGAGCTTGTTGTGGACAAAGTACTTGAGCTGTTCTTGTAGCCTCGCCATGAAATCAGTGCCTGAAACATGGATCAGAGTTTAAACAGAGCTGCTGTGACTTTTCTCACTCATGACAAGCTAAGATACTGCGCTAAAACTACGGTTGCAAGGTCACCTAAGGAATGCTTTAGTACTCTGAACTATTGTGGCCAAAAGACTCGTTCAGAAAGAATGAAAAACAACAATGGCGCCAAACTTCAGAAAATGGCTGAATGAATAATTCATATTTTGTCTCTTCTGTATTATGTCAATATATAAAGCATGAGCAGCTCTCTCCTCTTGCATGTTTGGGTGTGTGCTGCTGTATGTATGGGTAAAAAAAAAGTGTGAATTGGTCTATATGACTAAAGATGATTTTTCTTTATATCTAAACTAAATAAAATAATAAAATTAGGGTTGCAAAGATGCGGAAAATATCTGGTAAATTTCCACGGGAACTTCAGCTTTGGGTTTTTAGGAATATTCAAAAATACAAACTTTTAATGGGAATTATACATTGGAATTAAATAAAATTCTACTTTACATATATAGCACCAAATACAACAATAAGTCATCTCATGGCACTAATCACAATATATATATATATATATATATATATATATATAGCGAGAGAGAGAGCGAGAGAGAGCGAGAGAGAAAACATTTCCACATGAACAAGAATGAATTAACCAGAGTAACTTTAAATAACTGTATCACAGTCAAAATATTAGCATCCATTCAAAGAAAAAATACAATTAAAATATAACATTTCAACCAGGGATGCAAAATTCCAAGTTGGAAATTTTCCATGGAAATAAGAAATTTTCAAAATTGAAGGTTGGCCCCTAACAACTAAATATATCGTATTTTCAGGCATATAGGCCGCTATTTTTTTAATTTAAAGTTGAAGGTGCGGCAAATATGACCTGAACGAGTAGAGGAAAAAAGAGAAATAAACTTGGCTCACTCGTTTCCAACTTAATGAAACAGGATAACATGGTGTCAGGTTGGATCTTTTTATGGAAATATTGATGAGAAACAATCTGACACTGCATCAGCATGTGCTTTTTGCAACAGACAGGAAAATGAAGAAAAGCTGAAATCGTTCCTACCAGGAGTGATACAGTTGGAGTCGAAGCGAGCCTCTGTTGGAAGCACCTCTCCTTTATCCAGAGCTTTTTTTATCTTCTCCTCTGCTTCTTTGGCTGACCTGAACACATCACATAAACACAGAGAAACTCAATCCGCCAGGTCTTTAGTCTTATTCTTCATTACTTATGACTTATTACATTATCCATCTGTACCTGAATCTTCTGCCTCTCTGCTGGTTCATCTTCGCTCTGGGCGCCACGCCGTCCACAGCCATGAAAAAGACCTTGCGAGGCTTGATGATCCTGAAGAGCACCTCCAAGTAATGAAAAATGTCAGCAAAGATCTTCTCCTCAGAAATGCGAAAGTGGACGTCCTCGTCGTTAGGGTGAGAACACTGGTGGATGATGCCGTTCATGTCCAGATACAAATTGTCAAATTCAGGAATCTGAGGAGAGACAGAAAACAAACAGAGGAATTAAACAATAGGGTGACCATACATCCGGATTCACCCGGACATGTCCTCTTTTCACCTCGTCTGGTAGATATTTTACAAAATAATGAATTTGTCTGGGTTTCCCAGGGACCTTGAATGGATCTAATTTAATTTAAAAGACCATAAGTCTGCTAACATTTGCTCTATGGGAGAAGTTCCACTAGTTTCTGAAAGCTAAATAGTTATTTGCAGTCAATATGATTCATTAAGTAAATGTACTCACGTGATGGAATCAATGATGTCGCTTTGTTTTGATGAAATAATCACACACAAGGAAAAGAGAAAAAGGCCCAAAGTCCAAGAGAGAGGAAGATTAAAAGAGACCAAATAGTGTGGATTTAATTGAAAAGAAAGATTCTCCTGGATGATAAAACCTCCATGGATGGAGGTCCAGAGAGAGATTTGAAAACAACTTAGACTATAGGAAGTAAAGGTAAGATAAGTTAAATTTTTGGACCAATAAATGTCGTTCTGCTTTGTGTAGCTAGTCTTAGTGTACATTTTTATTTATTTTTTTGGTATTATTCTTTTCTTTTATATTGTATTTAGGGGTGTCCCGATCCGATATCGATATTAGCCTGAAAACAAATATCGGATATCGAATTAAAATATCCGGATTTTCCGATTTATTTATTTTTTCAATTCATTTTTTTATTTATCTTATTCAATTGTAGAATACTGTAGATATTACGTTGAAGGTTAAAAATGTATGTAACCAATTGGTTAATAATAAATGGGTCAGTTTTTCTCATACCTACTGTTGCTGACAATTGTTCTCTGTTTGAGTAACATCACTTGATTAAGCCTTTTCTAACATTCCACACTACAAAATAAGTCATTATTATTTTTCCTTAAAGAAAAGAGAGCGAAAAAAAAAGTATGTATGATTCACGCTGATATCGGATCAATATCGCCATTGGCCGAAACGCAAGGCTGCAATATCGATATCATATCAGAAATGAAAAAGTTGTATCGGGACATCCCTAATTGTATTGCACTCTTTTTATTATTCTGCTTTTATTGTCAAGTGTCCTTGGGTGGCCTGAAAGGTGCTTTTAAATAAAATGAATTATTATTATTATTCATGTTAGTGTTTCAAATTTTTTCAATGATTGGAAAGATTTTAAGAAGGTATATATGAGATTTTTGATGGACAGATTATTATATTACATAATAAAGGTGACTGACTTGAGTCACCACTGATTTCAAATCTAATCTAATAACTTATTTATCTATTTACTATATTTTATTTCGAATTTACAAGGCTAGATTCAAGAAAACATGGAGTACTTTGAGTATGCCGAGGTCGGCCCATGTGTCCCCTTTTTGAAAGTCAAATTATGGTCACCCTGAATTAAAACAAATATTTACAAAGTCATGTAAAACTTGCATGTCTAATAATGAACAATAGCCTTTCTGTGTGCTTGGTTGCTGACGTTTTGTTTGGCCAATGAGTCATTTTCTAGTTTGTTGAACACCAATAACTTTCTAAAGTGCACGGTTGTGATATAACAATGACCTGAAGTGGCATCAAGCGGTTTTCAGGACTGTTACATGTTGTAATATGACACCACTTACTTACACTTAAGCTATTTTATGTAAGTGAACACTGACTGAGCTGATGAAATAACTACTCACCAACTGAAATACAACTAAACACATTCGCAACGTGGGTCAGTGTAAAATATGTGACAGCTACAGACTGTGATTAACTACCAATATTCATTTTATTTAAAAATGTTTTTAAATGTGTACATGTAGTTGGTAACAAGTTGAGTTGACACTTGTTCAGAGATGTGTTGTTGTTGATGAACAAAAACAAATATGAATATGTTCCTGCGTGTACTAGCCAAACTGGCAACCTAGTGTCGGAATGTGCTAATAAACAATGCCCGAATATCATTGTGAGAAATTCAGTTTTCAATGAAACATGAATGACAACAGCAATATGCGTGTAAACAGCCGGGAAAACACTAGTACACTACGGGGAATAAGAAGTTTAATGGCCCGGCGTTAGTTAGCTCAGCGGTAGCAACATGCTAGCCGAGCTAATGAGGTGTTCCAAATCAGCTGGTTACCCTGTAGGCGAGTGGCAACTTCGATGTTCAAGGTTCGATTTAATTATCGAACATGTAGTAAATCCTATGAACCAATAAGAGGGAGTAATTTAAATATAATGTGTGTCCTTGTGTCATTACAGTTATAAAAACAATTGTAATACATGTTATCTCGCTTTCGGTTTCGTTCATATCTTTTTATGCTTTTTTTCTTTTAAATTTTTTTTTTTTTTTTAATCAACACCACTTTTTCTATTGTCAAACATTTTAAGAATTCACGGGATAAGGAGTTTGTCACAGACAGTCTGTGAGAAGCTACTTCATCCACAACACCAGTAGCTCTTTTAGCTAACAACAGTTCGTACCTGGTGTTCCTTAACAACTTCGCTGAGACACGGGTATCGCTCCGAGATCCATCGGTAGAATTTTGGGACTCCCATCTTCACCGAAGCTCCTCTGCAATCTAAGTCCACTCACAGTAAAGGTTCGCAGGGGATTTGAGGCGTCTTAGCGCTGTGTAATGACAAAATACGACCGCTGTTCAATGAGGAACTAAACTACTCGCTCCACACTCAGTCTCATAGACATTAAAACATAGAGGTTCGATTGATTGCTGCTACACTTGAAGGCTGCGCGTCTACAGGGTAGCAATTTTGTAATAAACGTCAGACATGATAGATAGATAGATAGATAGATAGATAGATAGATAGATAGATAGATAGATAGATAGATAGATAGATAGATAGATAGATAGATAGATAGATAGATAGATAGATAGATAGATAGATAGAGTTAGATGGAGATAGATGGAGCTTTTAACAAAGCTCCACAGGTATCTATCTATCTATCTATCTAGCTTTGTTAAAAGCTCCACAGGTGTGTTGTCCTAAGAGAAGCTGTTATAGATATATGTCTGGCCTCTGGAAACACAGGCATTTTAGTCTTACGTGAATTTTATTGTAAGCTATGTTATTTATTGTATTGTACTTCCTTTATACTTTTATCTATGGACCAATCGTGTGTCTGAAATAAAGTTATATAGAACAAAAGGAACCCAGAAAACACCCAGATGTGCTCAGGTTTTTATTGACATCATTGTTAAAGGCTATACAGGGGAAACAGGGAAACAAAAAGGTGTGCGTGATAGACTAGGACTACTAGTATAAATTGGTTTGAGGTCACTGGGTCACATGACCTCAAAGCTATTGAAAAAAAAAAAATACCATGGATTTTCTTGCATTATCCCACATTATGATTTTTAAAAAATGTCAAAACTTTAAATCAGGAAAACTATAAGGTGTGCGTGATATTCTGGGACGAGGACTACTGTTATAAGACAGATGACTTTGACAGGACAGGGCAAATTGTCTGTTTCTGTGAGGATTGTTTATGTTCTTGTTCCTTGAATATTTCATATATTTTTTTAGGCTACAGTAATAATAAAGATGATAATGATATGGATATAATATTAATAGTGACAGTAATAATAGTAATAGTAATAATGGTTCTAATAATAATCATAATCAAAATAATAGCAATAGCAAAATAATATAATAAGAATCCAGCTAGCTATAATACAATAATAAAAATAACAATATTAATAATAAACAATTTTGAATAATAGTAATAGTAATAACAATAACAACAATAACAATAAAGTAATATAAGAATAATAATAGCAATAACAATAATAATATAACAAAGAGAACACCAGTAACTATAATATAAAATATTAATAATAATACAATAATATGAGAATATAATGATAATTAGAAAATAGCAATAACAATGACACAGTAGTAGTACAATTATATATTGATAATAATTATCAAATGCAATGTATAGCCTTAAGCAATGTTGTCAATAAAAACCTGAGCACATCTGAACGATTTCTGGGTTCCTTTTGTGCTATTTATGTCTATCTATCTATCTATCTATCTATCTATCTATCTATCTATCTATCTATCTATCTATCTATCATGTCTGACGTTTATTGCAAACAAACCCCGTGAAAATTGCTTGAAAACTGAGTGATTTATTACAAATTTAATTGTGTAGGCACGTCATTCCTCTATAGATGTAATGCACCGTAAGAGCGAGTGACACCGTTCCAAGATGGCCGCCCTGTAGACACACCGCTACAGTGGGCTGCAGCAGTTGATGCGACGTCTATGTATATAATGTCTATGACATAATTATCTATGGGCTAACTTGCTAGCTGTCCATTGTTCGGCAGCTAAACCCTTCCGTCAAAACAGGAAAATAGATGTCTCGATATTTTGTTCCCCCGTCGATTCAAGTTTTAGTCATATTGCATATTTAACATAGGGAAGCCTGTTTCTGCCACTGAAAATAATAATAATAATCCCTATGGAAAGTCATAATTATGAGTGGGTAAATTAATAATTTGATAGCTTATTTATTGTTATAAAATGATTTATTTTACTAGTGAAAACAGAAACTTTACTCATAAAAACAGAGACTTTTTTATTCAAGTGAATGCAATAAGTTTCCGTAGTAATGAGAATTCATATTTAGGAGATAGAAAGCCATAATCAATGTTACACAAGAGGAAAAAGAGCTGAGGTCCATTGTTAAGATAAAGGAGACACGTGTTGAGAATTTTACCAGCTTCACATACAATGGCCATGTCATATCAAATATGGAAGGTTGTTCTGCATTTACTGTCCAGCGTATTGCTTCAGCTCATAAGAAATGGAATGAGATAAATAAAATAAAAATAAAAAAAACGTGCTCACGGATCGTCGGATAAACTCCGCACAGCTGGTGAAATTGGACTCCACATGGATTAATTTTCTTTAATTTTCTTCTCTCAAAAGTGTCAATGCACCACCAAGAGAATGACATAAAACACCATCTTTAGAAGAAGACAATGTAAACTGGCACTTCAAATATACTAATCTCTACATACAGCCACCTCACCTACTCCGTACTACACCAATCCGTAATTAAAAACAAAAACTTATCGGCGCGCTTATATCGGAGATTTTAGATGCCGTCCGATAAAATCTGATATTCGTTTCCTGCCTGATATTGGTCGATATCCGATATCAGTATCGGATCGGGACACCTCTAATTCAAAGTGTAATTAAAGATGGTAACAGTCAGTGTCGGCAGACTGCAGCAAATGCTGTTTGTATCTCATAATTATGACTTTACTAACTCCTAATTATGACTTACCAAGGTGACTTTTTTTTTTAATTTTTTTATTGGAAATGGGCTTAGCAAGATACGTTCCAAGCATAAAACACTTTTTTTTTTTTAAATTTAAAATTTGTTACATTCATTTTAAATTCATTTCATTCTATCATAGTAAAGATCCCAATTTTACAGAATCAAAAATATTAAACAATTGGTCTGCCAAGTACACACTAATACTACAGCATGATTCATAATAAATTCAAGTTAATCATTTGTAATATAAATGTGACTATTTTGACATTACATATAACAAAACAAAGTTAATCCTTCAGGACAGATAATTATGCATGTCCTTTAATCTTAATATGCATCTACTGCCTCCTTGTGATGCTTTGTTGACACTGTATATTTAAAGTATTGAGCTGTTTAATAATTACAAAAATAATTATAAATACTTGCCATTAATTACAAGGTCAACACACTATTCTAGCTGGCAGCCAAGAGCAAAAAGAATAGCATTGTGGGGCTGGTTTTTAAGCAACATCTGTGATTTTTATTGATGGTGCATGCATCTTTTTTAAATTTTTATTTTAAACTACACCAGATGATCATTGACGTGTTATCAGATGACCATTAAATTAAATTCATATCTAAAGTGGACACATTTTAAACCTGGATAAGTAATTACAAAACGTATCCTTCACTGATAAAAGAAAGCAGTAAAAATACAGCTTAAACATCAAGACAAATATACACCGAGAAAAGATAAAGTAGATTTGAAATAATTTATTCAGTTATACAAATACAAAATCCCCCTCTCACTTAGCTTAAAATAGACAGGTAGCGGCAATGCTTCTTTAATGCTTTCAATAGGGCATCGTTGATCTCTGCTCCATAAACCCTGACAGCAGTTTGGCCAAAGTTAAAAGGCAGATCAGTTCAGGCGACACGTGTTAAACTGCGTTATGCAAAGAGTATTTCTTTTTGCTACTTTGAAAGAACTGAAGCTGATTTTATACAGACTTGATTTTTTTTTTTATATAAGCAACAAGCAATTTATGCATATCCAAAAAAAAAAAAAAAATAAACGTTTCTCAAAGGTAAGCCAGAGGTTGAACTGACAACGCACTCGATAAAATGAAACTCTTACATCTTTTATAAAAAGTTTTCCCAATTTGAAACACACAAACTATAATTAAAATATTGAGGGACAAGGTTAACATAGGGTATTAAAATGGAATCAAATTACATTTTTTCTTTTAATGCCATTCACCTTGTGTCATTTGTGTACTTTCTTGTGCTTTGTGGCTAGATGTGCCTTTGAAATTAACAATTATGTTTAAAAGAGGGAAAAAAGTCATTTTGTTTTGACCTAAAAACACTAAAACAAAATGTCGGTTTTGGAGCGGGCTTTTACTGAAAAGAATCAAAACAGCTTTTCAAAGTCTTTTGTTCCATTTTCTGTTAAACAGAGGCTTGATTATGTTGCCGCTCCATCGATCCACAGTCCTTATTGCAGGTCTCTGACGGGATTGAACGGTTTCAGCGGCTTTTGGGTCTCCCTAGGTGGGACTGTCCAACCACCAAAGATGCAAAGGTGGTTCTGCAGAAGATGTCAGACAAGCTCAAGTACCTGTGGGGACAAATAGTGATGTTAGATCCATAACAACAGCGGAAAAAGATAAAAATAATAATAATAAAAAAAACCTCTGTGGCAATGCCCAGAGGTTTTTTATAATTCTGGGAAAATGTAGCAAATAAACTGTCCAATATTACTGGTAGAGCCATACACTGCACACAAAGGCATCTTTTGCTAGATGATACTTCAAAATTAAATCTATCAATTAACAATCGCTGGATATTATTAGCTGGTCTTACGGCTTCTAAAAAGATGATTGTTTCATTGTTTTCAGCAGAGAAAAAGTAGGGTTTTTTTGGTATAAATGAACATGTTAAAACTTTGATCTAAGCTCAAAATTAAAAAGCACATGAGACTTGTAAAAATGGACTTCAATTCAAACAATAGAAATGTATTTTTGGCTATAATGCCAGAATGACTGGTCACTACTTCTATTTATTTAGAAACACTAGAAAAGGTTTTAATTAAGAGTAAATTGAGCACAAACCTTTATTGTTCCTTGACTGTTTGCAGCGATCAGTACATTTGACTCCTGAAAGACAGAAAATTATTGATCAAACACAAAGTTAAGCAAAACTATTCACTTCATGAACCCGATGACAAGAAGAGTTAAAACCCAGAGGGAAATTATTGCTGCTGTGATCTTTCCTGCATCTTCATGGTGAGATCAGAACTTGTTGACACAAAAACATGAACATAAACTTACTCCATCGGGCAAGGCTCTCCAGCACACTGCACTGACAAACTCATTGGTGTCGTCCTCCTTCTTGTCCTTATCCAGAACACTCTTCACTGTATCAAACTTGAACGTTAACAATGTCTTGGAAAGTCCTTTGTAGTACAAATACAGGGAGTTGTTCTCACTACCTGTGTACACACACACAAAAGAGACATCCACATTCTCTCAATAATTCTGTTTTTTTCCCCTCAGGTTACAATTGGTTCAAAAATAAAATAAAATTCAGAAATGTCTTTTTTGTTAGGAATACAGATTCAAACTAAATATGAATAATAAAGACAACTGATCTGAGTTCTCCCTCACCACATGCCACATAATCTCCATTGGATGCCAGGCCAACAAAGTTCTTCTCATTAATGTGACCTTTGAAGGAACGCAGGCAGTGAGGTTTGTTGACGTTCCACAGCTTCAGCTGACTGTCTGTTGAACTGCCAATAACAGAAATTAAGATACACAATTTACAAATCAACCTAAAGCATGTTTTTAATTCTCCTATTGCATTTAATGACACATTTCAAACAGACGACAGCCCAGAATGACATCTGTGAGGAAATGGTTATTTTTAGGTCAGTGATAGAATACTAAGCTAAAGCACATTTTCCTAATTTGATTCTGATTATTAAAGTCTCGATTTGATTACAAATCCATTTTCGAGTATTATCTATCTATTAAGACAACTTTAAGGACATTTTTCATTGAAATTTACTTTGATCTCCTGATATCTTTTTACCGTTATATTATATTATATATCAGATCACTGCAGAACAGAAAATCACATCATGGACTGGGACGAAAATAAATAAATAAATTGGGACAGAAGGAAACAAACGCTGGATCAAAGAAGCCATTGACATCAGGAAGTGGAAAATCAACATCAACAGGGATGAGGGAACATTTGGTAACAATTTACTACATAAGGCTGACATTATGCTTTCATTATCTGTCATTAACATGAATAAGGTGTCATGAAGGCTGTCATTAAGTGTCGTTTGTTAAATAATGACACCTTTCATTAAATTATGACACCTTTGGAGCTATGTTGGCATTTTTTGGGTTAGGTGGAGGGATAACGAACGACACCTAATGACAGCCATCATGCTAATGACAGGTGTCATGTCATAATATTGTAATGTGAGCCTTATGTATAAAACTTCAAGGAAAGTGTTACCAAACATTTTTCCTCTCACACACGAGACTATTTTCCAAAAGACCGTCAAAGGACAGGGGGCGTGGCCAGCCTGGGAGAACTCTCATGTTGGCCACAAAGACACATCAAAGCAATCAGTGGACAGTTGGATGTCGAAACATGTCAGGAGATTAAGTAAATTTCCCCAAAAAGTCGTCTAAATAAATGAAACATGAACATATTTTTTTTAAAAAGACTACAAAATGAACATGCTGGAATTATTAACTATCGATTAGATTTTCAATTATTGCTAATTATTGATCTGCCATTCAACATCAGTCAGCTGCTAAATTATTTGACTTCCACAGCACCTATAATATTGTATAGTGTAAATGAAATATCCAAATTAGGACTCATCTTGTTTGTTTAAATGTAAAAATGTAAACAGCCTGAATGATCCCACCTTACGATTATTGATCTAACTTACGCTGAAACTATTTCTTCTCCATTGACAAACTTAGCATATGACACAGCCTTCCTGTGGCCTTTGAACACCATTATTGGCTGCTTCGTGTTGCGAAGATCATAGTAGTGAACACAGTGATCTGTTGGTACAAGCAAAAACAAATAGTAACGTAGACAATCTAATATGTGTAAAAACATAGTATAATAGTTAACCGAGCAAATGTCTAAATGTGAATCTGATAAGGTATTTCCTATGTGTCATAATGCTACAATACAATAGCAAAAACAAAAAAGAGGAAGTTTTCTTTGTTTTCTGTCATGCGTTTCACATTAATTGGAATATTTCACAGCTGGACAACACACACATTCACTTTCACTATTTTGGAGCTGGAATGAACACTTTAGGCTTTTCTCACTGTGTGTCTTGAAGAGTAAGAAATACATCACCACATTACAATACATTATTAATAATAATAATAATTCTGATTTATTTTTTTCAAAGAAAAATAAATGATTGTTTTTGGAAATTTCTGGGTAAAAACAGCAAGAGCATGTACTTGTACAATTGACCGCACTTCAATAGCAGTGAGATTTGCTTTTAAAACAAACAAAAAAACTGAACATTTTTTTAATAATAGAGTTTAAAAATGCATCATACATAAATACAATAAAATTTAGTAGTCATTTCTAAAACTATACCTTTTTTTTTTTTTTTTAAACCAAAAATGTGTTTTCTTTGAATTATTTTGAGAGACGAGACGATTCATCCATGGGTTCCAGTGAAAAATTACCTACAATCTCACAAATGTGTATTTTGCCAATGTTTACAACTTGTGAAAACAAAAAAAAGAATTAAGATGAGCCAAAAAAAGAAAATCTCTTACCGGCACAGCCAAAAGCCAGATGATATCTAGATGTTGGGCTGAATTTCACACAGCACACATTAGCTTTAGCCTCAATGCTGGCCACAGAATTATCAAGATTGGTTGACCATAATTTCACTGAAAACAGACCATGAAAAATGATTTTAATAAAGTGAGGGAAAAAAAAAAATGTTAATCCATGTTTTTCTCATACCTTTAGCATCATCAGAACCAGATGCTAAAAGTTTCGGGTCCATCAGATTGAAATCAACACTCCAACATCTTTTTTCATGCTCCTGCAAAAAAGAAAAAAAAGATTCAATGTCAGAAAAGTAAAAGTTTCCAGAAATTAACTTTTAATATCAGCTCTCTACTAATATTCCACCTGGTAGACTTTTGATCTCTGTCCTGTGAATCCATCCCACAGGATGACCGTTCCCTCGTAGTCACTGCTGGCCAGGAGGTTCTTGTGATAACTGCTCCAGCTGATACAGCTACAATTAAGAACATGGTTCATTTTTAGATTGTTAGTTTTGCTAATCAATGAAAATATTGTTTTTGACATTTTCTGGCCTTTTTTCCAGTCATTGTACACTAAGATTTATATATATATATATATATATATATATATATATATATATATATATATATATATATATATATATACATATATATATACACACATATACACATACACATTTTTTTTTTTTTTTTTTAATGGTAAAATGATCCTGAAGAGAACTGACAGGTAGTTGGAAAAGTTGATATGAAACATATTTGAACAATTTTGAAGTACCGGAACGTATGTGTAAGCTACAAAACTATAACATGGCGCCACAGGTTTGCATTTAAATAGATTGTAATCAACGTTTTTTTTTTATAGAATTACTATTTCAAAGTCAAATATCTGAACTCAATTAAAATCCAACTACGCTTACAACAGCAACAGATTTTTTCAATTACAAATACAGTTACAATTATACCATAAGTGTAATTAATTATCTATTACATGATAATTACAATTGATCCCAACCCTAGTCCTTATGAGTTCTTACTGGACACATGATCAGCAGATGCCTCTGAGGAAGACTCTGCCATTAACAGTCAAAATATGTCAGGAGATCAAAGTAAATTTCATGAAAAAACTTGTCTGAATAAAAGAAAACCTTCAACATATTATTCAAAAAGAAGACTAAATAAACTTGCTGGAATTAGAGATGAGTTGTAATCGGAGGTTCCGTCCTCACCTGATTTTGGAATTGCAGGTCATTTCGTTCACTGGGTAATGGATGTCCACTGCATCCTGGATCACTGTGCCGTACTCAAACACCTTTATCTTCTTGGTGACCCCGGCGATGGCAAAGTAGTCACAGTCACGGTCAAACTCAATACTGAAAACAAAAATTACATTACAGTCAGACAAAGCAAGTCGATGGTTGAGAGAAAATCACTCTACGCAAAAAAAAATCCCCAGAATACTATTAAAATGACAAATTTCACTAAATATAAAGCCTGGGTAATATATTGAGATCCGTTTAGGCAATATAGAAAATTACAATATCGCCTATATCAAAATATTTTTAATTTATAGCTTAATTTGGATTAAAATAATACTACTTCAGAACAGCATAAAAAGCACAGTTAGATTAATTGCTGAGTGTGTACTAATACTTTCGGGATCATTTTTTCTTAAACTCACTGATCGGTCCAAAAATTTTGATCGTGTAAAGCCTACTTTTTTTCTTTATTTCCATACCTTGACACAATACTGGAGCCATTATAAAGATCACTGGCGTAGGAAAGGGTGGCCAGCGGCCGCACGGAGTTGTAACGTGTGAATTTAGACAAACATTCCATAAAGTCATCCAGCTGGTTCATGTTCCTGCCCTCATCTGAAAAACACACAAAAAAAACCCACAATCTACTACCAATCTTCAGTCCAGGAAAACTAAAACTCTTTCTCACAGTAACTCCATGTGTTCTATTGATATAAACTTGAATGGAATACCTGTGATACGAGACATTTTGTTGGAAAAGTAACACTGCTCCAAGTCCTCAAAATGAGCAGTTAACCGCTTTCTTCTCGATGCCAGGGTGCTGTTGTACCAGGTTTGTCGTTTTCCCTGAGCACAAAAGTGAAATGTAATTTTAAAAAAGTGTCTAATGAAGGAAAAAACAGACAATTTTCATGTCAGCCATACAAAGATAATTCCTAAATCTATTATGACTTGTGAACAACAAAATGTCCTGCCTATGAGACATTTGTTTGACCACAAAAAAAAAAAAAAAAAAAAAAAACATGTCGCGATATTTCAGAACATGAGTATTGTATCGATCCAAAAAATGTCTAAATTGATTTTGTAAGTAACGCTTTTTAACACACACAAAAAAAAACATTTAATTGTGCGAACATATGCATATCACGTAAATGCCCGGTCACTAGGTGTCAGTGAACCACATCAGACCGTGTTAAACTACATCACTCCTCAATGCATTTTAGCATGGAAGTCGATACATACATACTGGGCACTTTCCTACATGTATAGATGTGGTTAATTATTTTTCTTTTTTTTTTTTTTAATTTAAGAACTTAACAAAATCAGAATGTTGTAGAAGCAAAAGTTTATCTTTTTGAAAAATGTAATTTGTCAGTTTGATAAACAGACCACTTGTTATTTTATAATGGTGCTTTAATTACAGATAGTTACCATTTACTTGTTCTTGCAAGTTTAAAAAAAAATAAAAAATGATATTTCATACCATTTTGTACTTTGCATCATAATATATTGTATTGTGACTCGTATCATAATGTCAGATTCATGGCAATGCACACCCCTATTATGTAATAACTGAAAAATCTCATTAACAACAACACTTCCCCCTTCACATACCTGTTGTGCTCCTCCAAACCCTGGGGGTCTGCTGTAGTCTTGGGGCTCCATAATACTGCTACAACTACACAACCAGTAGACACAAGCAGACAAAGCACACGTTTTCAGCCTGTTTTAGGAAGCCACAAACATGTTTTATCACCAATAGTTCTCCTATAAGAACCAACTAAACTCAACCCATCAGAGGCTAATGTGGGCAGTACCTGGGTGCCGGGGAGGGCGCCTCTACATTGGGCACCGTACACTCAGCCTCCATCATTGGAGAGTACATTCCACTCATTTCCTGGACAGAGCCATAGAAAAGAAACTTGTTGTACAGTGATGTTGTGTTGAAAGGCGCTTTCGGTTGTGTTTGTTTCACAACATATAACAGTAACGCTCTTCTGCTTTTCTATTAGAATACGATGAAAACATTTCAAAACCACTCACCTCCACACGTGTAATATCCACCTCAAGAAAGTTGAGCTCTTTCTGTAGTTGCTCTAATTGCTGATCAAAAGGTAAAAATAAAAACCACAAAAATAAGAAATGTAATTCCAATTTAATTTAATAAAAATGATAATTTCTGTAGATACTGATAGGCAGAAATTCTTGAATAGAAAAACCTCCAAATCTATTACTTTTTTTTTTTTTTTTTACCTCTCTTTTGTTTCTTCTGGCTTCTTTAAGGAACTCCATGAGAATCTGTCTCTGAGCAGCTTGAGATTCCTACAAAGCAAAAACACAATCAAAAACATTGGTTTCCATCATCACTTTTACTTTTGTTGACTTCAATGCAAAGTAAGACCTTAAAAAATGATTACAAGTATTTAGTTACTTTGGTTTGATAAAGTCACATTGATAAACATGTTTTCTTTTTTAAAAATGAATAGAAATAAATGGTAAGCAATATTATTGTTCTTCATTCTTTAAACATGCACCTTAGAATAAATACATTTTGCGTTTTTTACAAATAGAATATATTAGGTAAGTGCGATGAGCAGGAGCGGTAAACTTTTTATTTTTATTTTGCTGCAATATAAACAAACAGCAGAAAAGTTCTGAAATGTGGTAATTTCGTTGGACTGTGGCTTTGCATCATGTGTGCAAATCAAATCCTTGTTAGATGGGGTTTAATAATAGAATATTTTTTGCATTATTTTTTTATTATTTAAATTCATTGTGTTTATTGTAACAGTTATTGTCTGAGTGATCCAAAACAACTACGTTTGGGAATCAAAATGATTTGCAACTGTATTCCTTTAAGCAGCCAAATAGTTTACTTTAAGCCTTGATCTTAAATCAAAATCAAGAAGTGGTGTGTTTCTCAAATTTAAATGGTTTGACTGGAAACGCATTTACTTAAATGCTGGAGGTGATCCTGAAACCAAGCAGCCGGACTGGTTTCACATTTCTAAAATGTATCCATGTGTATTCCTTCTATTTTTCCTAAACTGTGGATAAACCCTTTTGAATTCCAAAAACCTTTACATCTGGAAAAATATCTGCATATTTTGATTTAGAAATTCAAGATGTATGAAGTTTTATGAGTGGCAGGCTAACCAAACATAACAGTAAAACTTAAACACACCCAGAGACAAAAAAAATGCTTCGTAGATGTGTATTGGTAAAATTGCAAAAATAAAATAAAGCATTTACTTATTTTACATAATGCATTGACTTGCTCTAAAACTACAATAGCAGAAGGACCGGTGTTAGTGTCAATGACGTACAATATGTTTGGTAAAAAACAACTGCTGCCCCAACGGATAAAGAGTTTGTTTCAGAATGAAATCCATTTACACTTTAATGCTTCATTAATGTGTAAATACCGTCCGTTATCACATGCGTACTCACCGCCTCCAGCTGCTTCTTCTTCTGAACCAGAAGCTCCAGCATTAGATTGACATTTGCCAAGTCCAGGTTCTCCTGATCAGGACTCAAAACATCCTGGAATACTTGCCACCTCGAACCATTCTGAATGTTTAAAAAAAACAAAAAAAAACAATAATCATTTCAATGCATTTTTTAGGAAAGCCAAAAATAGCTTCTAGAATTGTGTGAAAACAAACACTTCATTTGATATGAATAACTTACAGGATGATCTAATTTTAGTCTCTTCTCCTCCGACCTTTGCTTCTGTTTAAGGATGAGTTCATTTACTGGAAGTGATTGTGGTCATATGCAAAACAAGTAAAACAACCAATAAATACATTATTCATATTTTAGACAATGCCAAAACTTTTTTTTAAAAAATGTTTTAATAAATGAATGCAGAAAAAACCTTTTGAATCCTAGTTAAAACTTACCAAGAAAGTTTGGGTAGAGCTGGTCCACATTATCAACAATGTAGTTGCACTTGGGACATCTGTTACTGTCCTCCAAACTCTGGCGAATGCACTTGAAACTAAAGGAGAAAAACGAAGCAGTGTCTGGAATTAACTGCTTGTATTGGTGTGTTTATATTGGAAATTATAGATGCAGGACGATACAGTCTCACTCGTTTTTATTGTTATTAATTCATGGGCAAAGATCTTTTTAGAATATCTTGGAATGGCAAAATGCTGCCGTTTTTTTTTTTTTTTTTTATTTTTCAATTATTGTTATTGTTGAACTTCATCCAGCAGCCAAAATATTTGTTTTAAAGAAAAATAAAAAATAAAAGCTGTAGTTTCAACTATAGACAGGAGTCCATTGTTTTATTATTTGAAAAGAAAGACACTACTAGTAAATACACAATACCACAAGGCTAGATTAAACCAGTTTTTAGCTGCCAACAATTCATATACAGGGGGACAAAAACGCAGTTCTTAAACGCAACAAAACGCACAACATATTATGAAGAACTCACCAAAAACTGTGTCCACACTTGGTCATGTGTGCCTCCTCGATCATCTCAAAACAAATGGGGCTGGAAAAGGACGGAGAGCTCTCAAACTCTGACATCTGACATAATTAATTTAATTAATTAATAAAACAGAAACACTCACCACACAAAGTCGTTGCTTTTATCCTCGTATGAGTTCAAGAGGCCGTTACAAAGAGGAACCTGATGGAGTGATTTCTTTCTGCTACCAGAGGACGCAGTGGGTCTGCTCAGAGAGGCGAAGCTGGCCCTGGAGGACGGGACAGAGGCCAGCGTTGGGACGGACACCCCGCCGCTTTCACCGGACACAACCGGGCTCCGAGACGGGACGACGTTTCCAGCACCATTGCCGTTACTTGTGACGGGGTTCCCTCCTCCACCACCACTGGAGCTCACAGTTCCTCCAGGGCTGCTATTGCTGCTGCTTGTGCTGGGTACTGAACCCACACCACCAGTGCTGAGCTGCGGCCGGTTGCCTGACATCATGCAAGTTCGACTAGAAAAGTCTCAAAAGAATCCCTTGCTCTGCGGCTCAGAACATCCGGACTGCTGTTTGCCTCCTTTAGCAGCTTTAGCTCGCTAGCTGCTGCGCTAACATTATGGGAGAAAGCCACTGTGGTCCAACATCCAGAGGGTTTAAACGTGCCCACTTCACAGTTTGGTTTGGCAGTGTGTTTGCAAAGCACTACAATAAACAGGAAACAAACTAAAAAAAAAAGTGTGAAAGGCTGCACACCACACTCTCAACAGTAAAGAAGATTAGCTAGCTAGCGACAGCTAGCCACGGAGAGAAATCTCTTGTTTTATCGACGACCCGGGCACCCGCCAGCTATCGACATTCATGCTTTTATTTATCGCCCCCTGGCGGAAAGGAGGAGCTACAACATACATTTTTAAACCTGGGGTTTAAAAATAAAATACGTTTGTTTTGTTTTTGTTTTTTTTTTTTGTCATTAACAAACAAGATGACATACAACAGCTTCCTCAGTCAATCATCAATACACAACATTTACAAACAAGAATTAAAAACACCACCAAATACAGTTCAGCATCCAAAACAACATGATCAAAAACAACACAAAAAGAAAATATGAGCAAAAAAAAAAAAAAAAAAACAATATTTCAATTCATTTATACATTTTCAAGTATCAGCATTTAGCATATCTGCATTTGTAGCTATAATTTTTTGTTATTTTATTAAATTATTGATAAAAAAAAAATAGATTTTTGTTATTCTTAAGGAAAATGCCAAATTGAATAGTTTGAAATTACCAGAAATCAATGTTTATGTTTAGAAAACAACAAATCATATTGAGATTTCCACATAGATTGGACTATTTCACACTCGTAAAATAAATGTTTTGTTGTTTCTAAGTTTGTTTTGCATAAGTAACAATTGTCCACATCCAGTTTAACTTTTTTATTAATAAAATCATTTGATGGATAAATGTAATTTAGAACTTTGAAATGGAATTCTTTATATTTTGGGGTAATAGGACGTTTTTTTAATATGTTGTTATGATTGCTATAATTTCAGATTTATTGTAGTTTTGTGAGCTTTTTGCAATAAAAGGGTACATGAAATTTACTACTAAAATTCATTTATACAGAGCTATAAATGGGAGATTCCAGTCTGTTTGGTAGATAGAAAGAAAGCAATTGTATTCAAGTCAAATTTTGTAGTCTTGTTGTATTTCTAAGTTGGAAAACACTAAACAATTGTCATTTCTTATGAGTATAAGAATGAGGACACACACCAAAAAATAGAAGAAAAAGAAACATTTTCTACAGTGAAAATTATTATATTTGAGAAATTCTTAATTTAGCATCCTCACAATGATAATGTGTTATATTTATAAGCTCTTTTTTTTTTGTACTGTTCTGTTATCACGGTCAATATTATTTATTCAAATTCCTGTTAAAAAAATATTCTGCATATTCTTACTTTTACTCTTTATCTTTAGCAGCTGTAACAAGTGAATTCCCCATTGTGTGATGAAAAAAATCTAAAATCTAATATCATAACACAATAAAACATAAAGGAGGGATTCGTGCAATTTGTCTACTATGTTGCAGCAGGGTGAAAAGTTCCATTAACTGGAACTTGGTGATAGTTTTCAATTAGTTTAAAAACATTATTAAGTATGAGTTCTTGCTAATTTTTTGTACATGGAAGCATTTATTTTTATAACCCAATATGCCATTCGATGCACCAAAATCAATGACATCCAACACAAAAAACTAATCAGAATAAGAAGAACCACTCAAAAAAAAAAAAAAAAAAAACCATAACAAGGTAAATACAAATTAATTCTAAAAAGTTGTCAATTTGCTTGTTTTAAAATGGATTTCTATGCTGCATTATATGTTTTTAATACTGATTAAGTTACTTAGATAATCATATTGAGTAATGTTATCCACCAACCCCTCACAAACAATGCATGCAATTATTATTATTACCTTCGCCAAGAGCGAAGCGCAGAAGCGGAGCAAAGCCAAGAGCGGTAAGGTTATGTTTTACCCTCTGTTTATCTGTCAGTCTTTCTGTCTGTCTGTCTGTCTGTCTGTCTGTTAGCAAGATAACTTGAAAAGTTATGAATGGATTTGGATTAAATTTTCAGGAAAATTGATAAATGGGACAAGTCATATCATGGGTTCTCTCAGAGTCAACTGCTCAATGTTGACAGCTAGTCGTGGTAACACAGCTCAATGTTGACAGCTAGTCATGGTAAGTTTACCATGTTACCGTGACCGGAGCGTGTTAGTTGAGCTTTAGCTGCTTGGCGGAGGTCTGCTCTCTCCGAATGCTTTTGTAGTTAATATTATTATTAAGGTGGACGTGCACAGCTCACCTTATGCTGAAAAAGAAAATGAAAGTTGTACTTTCAATTAACGTTTTTATTTCGTTGATATTTAGTATTAGACGTTTCCAGAAATGTTACTGAAATAAAGGAATTCATACTTTATATGGTCAAATGGAATTCACACTTAATATTTTTTGTGATTCTTTTAGGAATCACATTTGGTTTACCATTGGAAAAAAAAAAACTTGAGAGCAGTTTATTATTATTTTTTTATTTAAAGAAGATTGCTTCTTTAAAAATGATAGTAAGATTAAAAAAACAGCGAGCGGGCCACCTTTTACATGTTTAAAGCTCGCCATAGCCAAGACAAGCAGTGCTGTGTCATTCAGGCCATCCACCTGCAGCTTGGCGAATAAATCCTCAAGAGCTTTAACAAATTCAGACTCACAGTTTATCCAGCCGGCTATACTTGCTTTTCCATTTTTTACCTCCACGTGAGCAAATAAGGAGTCCTTCTCCATGGAAGCATTGGGGGCATTTTCCCCCATGTTTTTATTTGTGGAAGAAGTTTATGTATAACTGTTGAGCTTAGCTTGGACATGGAACAGGGTTGACAGAAACAGGAAAGTTGCTGGAAACACTGTGGATTAGTTTGACCACCTTGAAAAATGCCATTTTCAGTGTAAAGTTGTTATTGTTAAATGTTTAACACCTCAAGTTGTTTTACTTTAAAGAATATAGGCAGTGCACTGTCCAGAGGTGTAAATACTACTGATATATCCTACTCAAGTAGATACTTGATTGGAACTGTACTTAAGTACAAGTAAGTCATACATAAAATACTCAAGTACAAGTAAAAAGTAGTTAAATTAAATAGTACTCAAAATAAAAGTTACTAGTTATTTTTCCCCCTACATGTATTTTTGGTAATAAATGTTGCCACAGTTCCTTTACATGCAGTAAACATCTCATGTATAAAGTTAAAAAGGAAGAAACAAAATAATTTTATTTTTGACAAAGGCATCTGTATCAAATAAAAGGTTTATAAAAATGTGCAAATATTTGTAAAATAAAATAACACCAGAGATTGACAGGTGGATTGGTGCAGAGTCTGGTGAAGAGGGACTTGAGCTGAAAGGCAAAGCTCTCAATTTACAGGTCAATCTACATTCCTACCCTCACCTGTGGTCATGAGCTTTGGCCGAAAGAACAAGGTACAAGCGGCTGACATGAGTTTTCTCCGTAGGGTGGCTGGGCTTTCCCTTACAGATGGGGAGAAAAGCTCAGTCAACCGTGAGGGGCTTGGAGTAGAGCCGCTGCTCCTCCGCATTGAGAAGAGCCAGATGAGGTGGCTCGGGCACCTAATTAGGATGCCCCCTCTCTAGTGAGGCGTTCAGGGCACATCCCTCCAGAAGGAGACCCCGAGGAAGACCCAGGACATGCTGGAGAAAATATGTCTCGGCTGGCCTGGGAATGCCTCGGGAAGTCTTGGCCTCCCTCCTAAGGATGCTGACCCCGCCACCCGGAAACAGATAAGCGGAAGAAAATGGATGGATAGAACACCAATGAATAATATTCTTAGGCTCTAAGTATTAGTGTTCTAGTTCTTGAGACGAGTCTTGGTCTCAAGACCGGATTTTAAAAGTCTTGGCCTTGTCTTGGACTTGAAATCATCTTCACTCTGTCTTGTCTCGGTCATGGAGTGCCAGAATTTAGGATTTTTTTTGTCAAGACCTGATTTCTGTTATTTTTCAACTTGACTTTTTTGATAATGAGAAGAAGTTGGTAAAACAATAATTCTATTCTATTCATGCGTTACCTTTTTTTCGTATGTCAAATGTATTTTAAAGAAACTAAAACTAAAGAGAAAATATTCTTTAACTGTTCCACCTTGTCATGGTTATTGAAATTCCTTTTTATGGCCTCGTTCTTAGTCTTTACTCTTAATTGGTCTCGGTGCATTCTGGTCTTGGGCAAATCTTGGTCTCGAATAATGTGGTCTTGAGCACAACACTACTAGTACTAAGTATAGCTAAATTCATGTACTCTAAAAAAGTGCCATGCCAAATGTGAGATGTGGGTATCAACATAATACGTAGAAACCTAAACCCAAGAAAGTGGCTAAATGTTGATCAGAAATGGCATGACTAAGAACACATGGATTATGTTCAATGTCATGAAACAGAAATAATCACAAAAAATGACAATTTACACAGTAATGGTTGGATGTAGAAATTTAACAAATTACTTCTTTTAAAACGTACTTAAGTATAAGTAAAATTGCTGATTTAGAAATAAACTCAAAAAAGTACATACCCATAAAAGCAACTCAATTACAGTAACGTCAGTACTTGTACTCCATTATTTTCACCTCTGGCACTGTCCCGCCATATACACACACATTCACCCCATTCTGTCTCCCACCATAACTTTTTTACACCAATGTTAGCGAAAAGCTTTCTTTCTTTCTTTCTTTCTTTCTTTCTTTCTTTCTTGTCTTTTCTTCTCTCTTTCCCTCCTCATTTGTCCTACACATCAGCCGAGATATTCGGGTCACCCCTTTCTCTACGTTATAGGATCCAGGTTGTGTGAGTGTGGGCATTGTGGGTTTGTGTGGGGTCAAAAAAAGTGTGTGTTAAGTCTGTAAGAAAGAGCGAATGTAAAAAAAAAAAAAAAAGTGAAGACAGAGACCGGGGGCCTCAGGGTCAGTGGGGTCAAGACAGACAGGCTCAGATGAAGGATAATCTGTGGCGCTCCTTTACAGTAGGGGGTGAGGCCCTGGTGGAGTGCGCCCATTCAAATGCCCCCCCCCAACCCCACACACACACAGCAAAAAAACCCCTTAAAGTTCTCTTCCTTTTTCTGTCTCTTCTCCTTCATCCATGATTTCCTCCCTTTTTTTAAGAAGCATTCTCTCATCCCCTCCCTCTTATTTCTCTTGTTTCATCCCCCCCCCCCCCCCTTAACACAGTTGCAGCTGGATTTCAAAGGGCACTTTGCCAACAGAGAGAAGTTGAATGTTGAGCAGGCAGATCCCTCAGTCAGACCGTGCTGGGATTGTGGAATTCCTGCCTTCCACTCTTTAGGAACCGTTTTCTTTCTTCTGCCCCTTTAGGGGCCCCTGCCATAACTGCCAGTGGCCTCCTCCTCCATCTCCATCTCTGGCCTTAAAGTAGGGCCCTGTTTGCAAATTGAGCTTGACAAAAATATCGTAGGGTGGGTGGGAGAAGAAGAAGTCTTCTCAAGGTGTTGAACAACAACATCTACTTATAGAAACCCTGATATTTGTTTACTTATTTACTGTCGAGAGACATTAAAAGATAAAGGAATAAGATAACTTTCATATTTTTATTGATTAACGATTTTATTTCAACAGCCCAGATGTCTTTCAGACCATGCAATACATTTTCCATAAAACTGCACAGATGATACCAATAGAAATTGTAACAAATGGTGAATATTTTGTGTTTAACGTGTCCAAATCGTGTCCTTTCAATAAGATCTTTGTACCATTTCCAAGGAACCATGCAGACAAGGCATTAGGTTCAAATAAAAGTGTTTTTTTTATGACTTCCAGAGAAGCTTGTTCTCACAAACACATTTACAATCTGATAAAACATTGTAGAAAATTCTATTTAGGTAACAGAAAAGACATATACTTGTTAGTTCATGGGTTTATTTGTGTTCTACCACAACATAAACATGCACTTTTCCCTTTCTTCTCCCCTGATTGGGTCCTCACGAGCATCAGGGTTAAAAGAGCAAAAAACAGGTAGCATATTTGGATGATAAAACCCTCCCAAAAACCATTTTCATGTGCAAGACAGATGTTGCGCCTGTCGGTGTTGAAGCGCTGCAGAGAGCCAGAGTGAAAGTGAGTGAGTGAGATTGAGGACGATATGGAAAGGTGGACGAAAGACTGTAAGATAAAGACTAAAAATTGGAAAGGTTTATTCAGACCTCATCTCCTTAGAATATGTGCACCCACCCACCCTCATTTCTATGCAGCCACCTCCACTATAATCTTCTATTGTCAGGTTTAGAGAAGTCTCCCACGGAGGACAACTGTTTTCTTGTGTGGAAGCATTGGAAGCTAAAATTATGAGGAAACATATCTAGTTTGGATTTTTCTCTCTCCTTCTCTGTATTTTTATGTATCTGTACTTTTAAGATATGAAAACATCACATTTTCAGCTATGGGTATGTTTGTGAATGGTTTAGTACTAAATCAATACCTGAGTGTTCATTTGCAAAAACAAATAACTTTTTTTTTAAATAAAATTTCCAGTAAACACCTTTTTTTTCATGATTTAGTTCATGTTACACGAGCCAAATCAAAGTTAAGTAACTTTGACCAGAAAGATGATATTATCACCTCTCAAAAGCCAGTCAACTTTATTATGACTCATACTATATCACCTGAACGAAAACACGAAAAACTAATTTCTTGAATAAAAAAACTAAAAATTAAATAACAAAATGAATTTTCTGCTTTTGCAAATGTACGGAAGCGGATAGGGCCATGGATGGAGAAAATAATTTTGGGGAAATCATAGAATAAAGTCAAAATGTCGAGATTAAGGTTGAAATTTCAAGAATAAAGTTGAAATATAATGTTGAGATTAAAGAAAAAAAAAGACAAGACTAAAGTCGAAAAGACGAGATTATTGTCAAATTTAAAAAATAAACTCAAAATACAATATCGTGATAAAAGTCGAAGGTTTGCTATTAAAGTCAAATTTATACATAATTAAGTGGACTAGTGAAGCATTTATTGATACACAGCATTTTGGAGATGGTCACAATCTGCTGTTGGTTGACATATGGTAAATTTAATTGGTCCTCGTCAGCTTCCGTAGATTTGATTCATGAGCAGACCTTCGACTTTTATCACAATATTGTATTTTGAGTTCATTTTTTTTGAATTTCCACTTCAATCTCGACAATACATTTCAACTTTCTTCTTGACATTTTGACTTTAATCTTGACATTTCAAATTAATTCTTGATTCCCCTGGATGTAATTTATATTATTTACATATAACAGAAAAATACACAGTGAGCATGAGTGGAGGATTTCCCTTGTAAAAACTCTAATGTGAGGTGAAACGTGGGTGGGACGCCTCTCCCCCCATCTCACTTCCCCTTCTGGTGATGTCAGGGTGGGCAAGGGCTCCCCGATTTAAGGAAGAAAAAGAAAAAGAAAAAAAAAAAAAAACCTTTGGACTCTGAAGAATGAAGAAGACACACACACATACACATACACACACACACACACACCACACAAGTAGGGAGAGAGGGGGAGAGGGGGGAGTGAATGGAAGGGAATATTACTACTACTGTACAAACTGGTGCAGCGGACCAGCAGCAGCAAGTCGCTCTCTGAAGCGCAAAGACGCACAAGGAGCAGACGCACTGCAGGCACCGAGCTGTCATTCGTCATTGGACCAATACATACATTTTTTTTATTCTTATTTTTTATTTTTTGCTTTCTTACAAAACTTAAAGAGCAGTTTTTTGTGCCTCACATAGAAAAGAGCTGTGGGCACTTTGCACTGTGCTCTTCTTGTTCTTGGACCTGACTTTGGTAACACCTTGCGGTCACATTTTGGAACAGGACGCTCGTAATGGTGGCGCAATGGTCAGGTAAAAATACGATTAGGTCTTGAACAAAATTGATCTAAAGTGAGATCATATTTGATTTTGATTTAAATCCATTGTAAATAGCACACAAATACATTTATAGGAAAACTTCACTTCAAAAACCAGCCACATTTTCGTTTTGTTGTGTTTTTCTTTTATATATATATATATATACCTCGGTGCATACTGAATATTTGACACAGGATTTTTCAACTTGCCAGGTATATTTGGGCAAATTATTTTTTTTAATGCAAATATGTTGGCAAATTGCAGGAATGTAAGAAATACGTTAAAAAATGACTTTCTTTACAGTTTTTAAAGTGTATATTAAGAAAAAAAGTCTCTGACTCGAAACACGTTTGAGTTCATATCCATTTATTCATCCTTATTTGAATGCACTGATAATCTATTTTTGTAACTTTTGTAATTAACAAAATAGATTAAAATATCCTTAAAAGGCTATAACTCGAGTGAATTTTGATTTGATTCGAGAATAAAAAGCAGAGTTTTAATTTGTAATTTTTTTTTTTTTTTTGGACATATATAGCGTATATCTACAAACTGGGAGGATGAGGTTGATTAGACTACTGGTAATCTCCCTGGTATTGGTCGTAAACACGTGGCTGCTTAAAGCGGTGCGCTCTGACGCAGTGAGCGGGTACAAGCGCGCCTTGGGTCGGCGGGCTGACCGGGAGCTCTCCAGGCTGACAGGTGAACCCTGCACCGTCTCCAGTGTGTGGAGGTCCAGGCGGCAGCCCCGCTCTATACAATCATCGCAACAACAGCGCCCTCCAGCGGTGCGCCCGCGGGCACACACGACCCGTGGAGAACAGCGGCTGGATGAGAGACGCGCTCCTCCTGCGCTCTGCGTGGAGGGTTGCCGGTTCGAAACCGGTGCGCAACAGGGACAGAAGGGACACTGGGGTCAGACTGAAGGTCAGGGACGTGGATTTGTTACTTCCAACACAGAAAGTCTCAGAGACCCATATTCTAGTACCGGTAAAGGGGCCCAGAGCGCTTCTTCCTCCGCACACGGACTCTCCAGGCTCCGCCGCAGCCTCGGTGCGACCTTTCGCTACGAAGACGATAGTAAATCCCGCTTGGAGAAAGTTTCCAACTCTGACAACTCATCAGATCTCAGGCCCCAGGTCGTCCTCATAGATGGCAACCATCAGGTGGACATTCTGGAGGATTACTCAGGAGAAGAACTGGATGACATCCTCACCGACGCGCCCGGTGGTGGTGGCTCCTGGTCCAGAGCCGTGCCCACAGCAGTGCCTCCCGCCTGGATGACCGCCCTCTACTTCCATGGACGTCGGGAGCAACTGAGGCTGAAGCTGGCTACAGGACAGGAGCTGCCCAGGGACAGTTTCAGCCTGCATCTGTGGGTGAAGCCCGAGGGGGGGCAGAGCAATCCGGCCATCATCGCAGGTGCGTGTACCCTCATTATTAGCTATTTAATGCCAAAGAAGATTTACTGCACGCTGGACCAGTGGTTTGGCTGATAAAGCTAAAGATGATGGGTTCGAATTAGCCCTGGGCAATATATCGAGTTTTCTATCGATATATTTTTATTTTGTATCTCATTTTGTTGCTATAAGAACAGCATGAAAAGCACAGTTAGATGGAATGCTAAGGGCGTCCTCATCCAGACCTACCCTGAAACAAGCCACACTACAACACTACCACTACCACCACACCACTCACTCACACGTGCTGTCCCTTACAGGAGAAAAAGTTGAGTGGCACATATTGTGCAGCTGTTTCTTAATAAATGTGCCTGTGTGATATTTTTCCTCAGCAAATAAAAACCTAGAATTGCCTTTATTCATTGAGTTAAAAATATCATGATTTATATCATATATCGCCATTTTGAGAAAAAAGTATTGAGTTATGATTTTTTTTTTAGTGACTATAACTAAACTATGACTAATTTAAAATCCTGTATATTTTAGTCAATTATATAACTCTATAAATCTATAACAGATTGAGTCGACTGATATCTTAATGTAATTTAGTTGACTAAAACAAACTGATGAATACATTTTGATAAAACGAAGTTCCATTTTTGTCAAAAGACTAAAATGCACCCTAAAACTAAAATTAAATCAAAGAATGTTGTCAAAATTAACACTGGCTGCAACCCTGTTGCTAAATCAGTTCATGGGATGGATGGATGGATGAATGGATGGATGGATGGATAGATGAATGGATGGATGGATGGATGGATGGAAGGATGAATGGATGGGTGAATGGAAGGATGGATGGATGGATGATGGATGGATGGATGGATGGATGGATGGATGGATGGATGAATGGATGGATGGATGGATGGATGGATGGATGGATGGATGGATAGATGAATGGATGGATGGATGTATGGAAGGATGAATGGATGGGTGAATGGAAGGATGGATGGATGGATGATGGATGGATGGATGGATGGATGGATGGATGGATGAATGGATGGATGGATGGATGGATGGATGGATGGATGGATGGATAGATGAATGGATGGATGGATGTATGGAAGGCTGAATGGATGGGTGAATGGAAGGATGGATGGATGGATGATGGATGGATGGATGGATGAATGGATGGGTGAATGGATGAATGGATGGGTGGATGGATGTAGCCAATGTTTTTTATTGTTATTTTTTTCAGGCATGTGACATTTAATACATTTTGTGCAATCACATCCAATATTCATATACGCACACATCCAAAAATTTATACACATTTGGTGTTAATAAATAAAATAAATTATATCTTATCAAAATGTAACTATACAAAAATATGTAAACTGTTTCATTACACTCACACCTATACATACATACAAACACACACATACTGTACATATCTCATATATCTGATTAGCATACCTGAAAAGGGGTAGGAAAAAGTAAACTTATCAAATCCTCCAATATTTAATAATTATATATTATAATTGTCTTTCTGTAATAAAAATAGTATTATATATGCAAATATAACAGTAAGAATGTTACCTAATATAGAAGACTTATATATACATATATATGTATATATACACATATAAAATATTCACACATATACATATTTATTAGATAAATACACAGAATGTCAAGTTTGCATTCATATACATTCATTCACACAGTGCTCCCCTTCCCAATATGCCTGGCTGTAAACACCCAAAACCTAAATTATATCTACAATCACCATGTGTAATCCTGTTTGCAGTGTAAGAGACACCCTATAGTTTCTTCACCGTTCTTCATACCTGTATTTGGTTATTATTTTAAGTTTGAGCCTTTTTTTAAACAGTGTCATGCTTGGACATTGTTTCAGGTCTTGATTGAGTTTGTTCCAGATTCCCACTCCACTGACTGAAGTGCACATCCTCCTAATTGTTGTTCAAACACTCTTGGTTATGAAGTCCAGATCCCCCCTGTAATTATAACCCCCATCTCTATCAGTAAAAAGTTTCTGTATGTCGTCTGGTAGTTGCTTGTTTCTAACTTTGTGCACTTAAAGGGCCCATGTTACGCTAAATCAACCTTTCTGTGCTTTAAACATGATAAAGTGCTATTAGGGCTTCATACACATGCTCAAAGTGTTTTTTTCATTGATTCCCTCAATCGTTAGTTAGAGGGTGATTTGCTCCTTTCTTACTGCAGGGCGACCCCAAACACCTCGCTCCAATTTGATGAGGCGTTCCCACTTTGAATGACGAATTTGACGCGGCACTGAGCTGAAGAAGCCGCGCCTCCAGGAAGCTCTCTGCTGTGATTGACATGTAAACAGACACGCCCACGAAAGTGAGCATTTCAATGTCCTTCACGCAGTGCTATGTATGTGTTTTCTACAGTCTATGTATGTACCAGTGAATGCCCCGCCCCCACGCTCTGTCTCGTGTTTATAAAGCAGCGTGAGCTCGGCTACGGAGTGGGTGGGAGGAGGGCGGGCCGTTCTCTGGTCCTACATCACCGTGCGGGGAGGAGGAAGTCAGTGTCCCGTCTATAGACACGCCCACTCATGAATATGCATAAGTAGGCCGCAAATCAGCCTGTTTGTGTAGAGTTGATCAGAAAGTGACTTTTCAGAGGCTAAAATTCTGGAAAACAGGCGAGTTTGGGAAAATAAACCTCAAATACTATGTTTTTGGGGTTCTTAGAACAAATGGAGATGGGTGAAAAATAGCATGATATGGGACCTTTAATTGAGCTGAATGTATTTGCACAGTGGGTCCCAAACTGAGGGGCGCGACGTCTTGAAAGAGGTGGTGCGAGGAGGGCACTAGAATAGCCTTGCTGAACTTTTTTTGTTATTTTTACAAGATTTGAAGATGAATAGTCCAATTACTAATTTATTTTCAAAAAAGGTCATTTATTTTTATTTTAAAGATTTTTTTTAGTCGCAATCGGGGGCTGGGAGTTTTTCATTCTTAGCAGCAAAAAAAGTTTGGGAACCACTGTATGAGCAAATGTTAAAATTTACAGTGTTTTTTTATGTCTTATCATTGCAGATCATTTTAGATTTCCAGATAAATGTTTTTCCACTTTTGAGGGATAAACAACTCTCAGGAACTTCACAGAAAGTGCTTTGCAAGGTTGCACACATTTGAGTAGTTTTACACCATTGTATTGTTAGGGCATTCAACAACAACATCTAACAAAATGCAACCAATACCATGATGATGATATATATATATATATATATATATACACACAACCACACCATAAAATTAGTCATTTATACATTATAGTGCCCGAGTTTGCACTTCTACGTATCAATATGTATAATATGTATGTAAGTCATCGACAAGATCCAAAAATATATCAGTCCCTTCACAATCTTAACTTAAATTTTCTTGATTTTGATTTTGTGACAAATTTCTATTTAATTTGTGGAAATAATGTGGAATAATTTAAAGGAAATTAAAGGATTTTGGAAAAAATTATGGCTCTTCTAACAATTTGAGGTTAAAAACAACTGCCACCATGTGTTGGGAAGCATGGGAAAACTGTGGGCCCCGACCAATATTGTGATGTTTTATTGAATTTGTGTATTTTGAAGGTCAGAGATATCTACAACTAAATTATTTGGTATTTTACACAATGATTCATGTTTTTCCCTGTCATTTTCACTACATCCTTCAATTCTGCCCAGTTTAAGTAAAATATTAAATCTCAAATTGAATTATTTGATACAATAAATAGCATTATTGCAGCATCATACAAGTGTGCACTGTTGAACCCCAGTGTTATGTCATCACCCTGACATTTTTTGGGTTCTGGTTACACCCCATGCTGTCAACAATAATTCTTCTAATGACAATAATTGGATAATAACAGACATTAATGATGAGAGGGGCCCAGATGATGTTACAATGCTAATGATGACACTATTAGTTCGTAATGTTGATATATTTTATAATGCTGAAGTTTAAATGTATTGGTGATTGAGAATCCAAACAAGAGTAATGAATGATCCCATTAGCCTTCAGTTAAACGCACAAACACGCCCTAAACGCACATCCATAAGATAACAGTTATGATTCATAGCTTCCCTGCTTTAGTGTAGCAAGAATGCTATATAACACAAGTAGTCAATAAACATTGACAAAGTGGTGATTATTAGTTACAAGTAGCAGTAAAGTTCATACTTTAAGCTTCCACAGGCTTTCCTGGGGGTTTACAGTGAGTTTGAATTAATCATTTTTACATATTGATCCAATGGAACCAATAAACAAAGTTGAAAATACTCATTTTTCTGTCGTTTAATATAAAAAAGAGATCAATTTGATCAATTTATCTAATGACAGTAATGATATATTTTATTAGCATAACAACATAAATGCTTGATTGATGCTCTCCAAATGACAGGCTTTTCTTTTAACATAAAATATCTTTATGAGGAGGTTTTGCTACAGTTGCCCACATTACGCACTCTCCCACACCCGTAACTATCTACACATGCGAGCACACACACAGCGCAGAGGAGGGTGAAGGGGTTCCCTGACCCTTTCCTGTCCCAACGTTCAACATCTGGGGAACAGATGTGGGCCTGTCTGTGTGTTTGTCTGTTGCAACAGCAGATGGAAACATCAGGGCTTTGCTTTAGGATAAGAGGAATATTTCCTTATTCCACTTTTTTTCTAATCGTTCTAGCTATAGGTGACTTTGTATTGATTGTTTTACCTGCACAAGTTAGAAAATATGCATGTGTGGGAAAGTGCTGATTCAAATTTGAAGGGAATACCTTTCATGAAATTGGTTTATTATGTTATTTGTGATGTATTTATACAGTATTTCTCCACACCTACTTATTTGCCTTTCCATATGTCTCAGGTGTATTTGACATCTGTTCCCATTCACTGAGTGAGAAGGGCTGGTCAGTAGGCATTCGTACGATGAATTCTGCAGGCATTAAAGATGGACGGTTCTACTTCACGCTTCGAACCGACCGAGCGGTGAAATCCACCACTGTCTACAGCCACCAGAAATACCAAGCAAACGTCTGGAATCATCTCATGGCAACTTACAATGGTCGTACCATGACCCTCTATGTTGATGGAGCCAAGGTGTGTGTTTTTGGTGCATAAACTAAGCTTTTATTTTTGTGATATTTTGGGAATAACAGCCACATGATGCATATTTTTAACCTCAGCCAGTGTTAAAATATTTATTATTTAGCTCGATGAACTGTTTCATTCACAAGAACAACTTTTTAGCTCCTTAAAGCTGCAGTATGTAGAATAGTGAGACTGGAATGGAAACAACCATGCTCTCCCCCCCCATCCCCTCTCTGTTTTGAACCCACGTGACTGTGGAGCTGTTTGCCATTTGCTGAATCTGGCAACTTTCCAATTCCTCTTAGCAACCTTTTTCACAAAAGCAACTATCGACAAATCTAGCGACTGTTATTGAAGAGTTTTGTGATGTTTCTGAAGTAGTTACTGTCCTCAAAACCAGAGGGTGCGGCCGTGAGCCCCTCTCTTATTGCAAAGTACTAACAGGCGGTCAGGTTCACACTCAGTACCCCCCAGCTCAGAGCAGAGCAGAGAGGAGACCCACACCACTCCGCATCCAGGCTCTCTCCACCTTGGATATGCTTGTCCAAGGTTTACACATGATTTAGTCTATTCCACCAGTGTGTGGCGTGGATGCAGCGCGCCTCGGACATCTGCTTTGGGTCCGCCTGGACCTCCGCAGAGTCTGTTGCCCTCAAGTATGTTTGGGACTTTAGACTTGCTTCTAAAAGTCTTTCTTTTTTTGACTTGCTTTGCTGTATAAGCCGTTGTGCTTTATGCCACAATGGGGACTTATCTTGCCGAAACGTCTACCATTGCACTTTCACTACCAATAGGACATGAACGTGCATCGACTTTTGTCGAGCAGCTAATAGTAACGCCCAAAACATCTCATGGACCACTTGGTTTGCTGAAAAACCTCTGATTGTCTGTGAAAGATGTCCTTGTTTTCTAAAGCTTGAATGCAGAGCCAAGAGAAGGAGCAGAGGTCCAGTGTCCTCTCATGGAACACTTTGAATTACAATAAGCTGAAAGGTTATTGTGAATTTTTGACCAAATGACGCAAAAACCTTTACATACTGCAGCTTTAATGCTCTACATATTCAAGGTGGTGTTTTCTGTTAGATTAATTAAATTAATCCCTATGATTTAATGATGCTATCTTCGGCTTGGTGTCTCCAATTTTATTCATCTCAGGTGGGAGAAAGCTTTCTTCAATCTGGGAATTTGCACAGCCTTTTCATGAAGACCTGCAGGACATTTTTCTTAGGCAGCAACCAATCTGACCAAGGACACAGCTTTAGGGGCCACATAGGAGGCGTGGTTTTGAGGCGCTACGCCAGCTCACAAGAAGATTTCCTAAAGCCACCAATACAAACTGTCAAAAACGAGCCAATTGTGTCAATGTGGGCCGACTTCACAAATGTAACCAACTTTATCTCATTTCAATATCTATCCATTTTCAATGTATACAATTAATTAAATGCGTTATAGTACAATGATCATTCTGCTTTCTGTGTTCTTTAAGGTTGAGGAGCTATGGATACCTTTTAAATCTGGGCTTCATCCAACAGTTATCACCATGCCTGTCCCTGAACAAGAACTGGTCTCCCCGTTTCTGCCACCACCTTGTGGCTTGACAACTTGTGACAATACCGACATCATCTTTGGCTACAACAACAACTGGCAGCTTCGCAAATCCAAACAAATTCGTTATCGAATTGTTAACCTGGCTAACGATGATGGAGGAAACCCAACGGTCTCACAAGTCCAAATCCAGCTCCAGCATCGGGCGCTCACTGAGGCCTTCCGCCCTTACAACATCACCCTGGATCTAAGTGTTCACACCGTTAGAAAGTCCAGCCTTAGGCAGAAGTTTATACTCAGCAACTGCCGAATTGGAAAGATTGGGAATCGCCATTGTGATCCCGAGTGTGATCACCCAAGGACTGGCCACGATGGCGGTGACTGCCTTAGACTGGGGACTTGCTACAACTGGAAGAGACAGGACGGGGTTTGTAACATGGAGTGCAACAGTATACACTACGACTATGACGACGGAGACTGCTGTGACCCGGAAGTCACTGATGTCCTCAAGACCTGCTTTGATCCTGAATCTCCTGACAGGTGGGGACTACTCAAAAGTGTAACAATAAGAAACTAATCCTTCCACGATACAGTATATTTGTCCAGAGACCAGATCTTTTTTGGTGCAAACATATGCTATATGTGCAAATGGATACTCTCACTTTCTCAGTGGTTTTAGAGTGGTAGGGAGGGATGGGGCGGATGAAGCAGCTAAAGTTAACATAAACAACTTGAACAGCAGCCCACCATTATGGATTTTATCAAGCAAGCACAATCCAATAAAGAGTCAAAGAGTCTCACCATGAAGTTATAGATCCATATCTCTATCCAGACACTATTCCAAATTGCAACCGCAGGCTTTATTCTGGGACAGACAACATACACAAAAATGCAGTTTTCTCAGCATTTTTCAGATTACATTGTATAAGAGCACAACACAGGGGGGCTATAATTTGGCCTTTTTTTATAACCTGCCCATTGGTTGACAATTTTAATGCCAATTAACAAAAAACATCCACACCTTCTACACCAGTTTGTGACCAACTTCTACTCATATATATTTTGAATGTAATGTATACTGTTAATGTTGCATTTCTCTTTTATCTCCTTCATCTCTTGACTTCTGAATTTTTTTGAAGAATAATTTTAGTTTCAGTTTATTGAACTCAAAAATATTTTAGTCAAATAAAACTGTAAAGGATTTATGGGACACGAGACTGACTTTAAAAGAGCAACACATTTGATAGATTATTGCCATTAACATTCTACATTTTTCTATTTCAGTGGCCCAATAGTTAGTCTTGCATAGATCCTTGAGTGGATTTGAGAGGTTTACTTTAGGTTTCCTCTCACTATCAAAAATACATGCATTCAATTATGATGTCGTCCATATTTACAAATTTTACAGGAAAGCTTTTGCATTATTTTTCCAAAAGCTGATTTACTTGTTTAACACCATGTTCCACTTTTCTCACCTAAAATGAAGGTATTTCTGAGCACATTATTGTGCAGTTTTTATTCACTGAGGGTAAAAAAAGCCTTTTTGTAATTATGAATTGTTTTTACAATTAGTGTTGAAAACAGCTTTGAGTACACATGTACAAGCTTCTATAGTTGATTATTTTAGATAATGAATAGATTTTAGTGTTTGTTGACAGTCTAAAATAATTATCTGTATTATGGTATGAATTGTTGCCTATATTTTTCTCTAATTAGAAACAGGTTAGGGCTAGAATGTAACAAAGTGCTTGGTTTATTTTTACTGTATGACAAATGTTCTCCAGCTCACATTGGAAATAAGTTGAGGTAGCTACTTTTCAGGATGCCCTTTTGTCACAAGGCCAACAAATACTGTAAAGACAAACAAGCATCCACACACAAATTCAAGCCTATGGACAATTTTAGCAACTCCAATTGACCAAAAATACTTGTTTTTGGCATGTCAGAGAAAAACCCACAAAAGCATGGAAGAACATACAAACTCCACTGAGAAATAACTGCGTGGTGTGTGTAGTGGTGTGGCAGAAGTGCTAACCACTAAACCACCACGCTGACCAATGTCTGTTTCTGTTGACCAAATGTGGTGAGTCGTTGTTTTGCTCAAAGGTTTTTTAACTCCAGCTGAGCCCTGCTCTGCACTGACGTTGACAACTCTCTGCTCACATGTTTTACACATTCAGAATGTGATCGTAAAACCTCAAACTCTATTTCTTATCTAAAACTAACTCTTGATACTGCTGTTTGTTTTGGGTTAGCAGATATGAAATGAAACATTTTTATATGCTTTTTTTATCTTAATGTTTTTGCAAATTCAAAAGTGTTTGTACCTTTAAGCCCAACATGTTGCAGTCTTGTGTTAAATCACTTATGCTACTGTCTAAGCGTTTTAATCCTCCACTAAAAACACAAACAGGCTATACACTACAGAGTAGTGGGTCATAAAAACTGGACCCAGTGGACCGTCAGCGGTGTAGGTCTTTTGGGAAAGTTCTTGACCCCAGCGTGTTGAAAGCTTTATACATGTCAGCCGGTTTCTCTTTCAACTTGGACGGCGAACACTAGATTGATAATGAAACGATGACATTTTACTTTGGATTTGTGGAGCACTGAAACACTTTTTTTTTTTTTTTACATTTGAGATCTGGGTTTATGATATCCCAACTGTTTCTCTCTGGCCAGGTATTCAGTGAGCTGGAAGATGTGTGCAGCTTCTGGGCCAGTGAATGGTCTGAGGTTTGAAGACATCTCCATCCTCACACAGCCATCATTGTCAATAAGCTAGGTTTTGCTGCAGATTTCAGCTGTATAAAAAAAGGGAGCAGGAAGTGGATAGTGAAAGGAAAAAGAAAGAGAAAAATGAAGGAGTAATGGGGTGGTGGCAGACATGTTCATTTCAGCTCAGATGTATGTCTGTGATCTGGAAATATCTTTGCTTAGCTAAATTTTTTCTGTTTTTTGGTAAGATAATCCTTAACAGGGTACGTTGGTGGAGAGGGCTTAGCTAGGATCACATTAAAGAACGATTTGGCTTCAGTCGCTCAAGATGGTTCATATTTACACAGTATTCGTGTGTAATGTTATTTGGACACGCTTTTCTGCACTCATGTTTAGTCGTTTGTATAAAAAAAGCACATCTGCATGGCCTTACATATAAGAATGTAATGACTACACAAAAACTGACGCTCACAATATTAAATGATATGCAAAACAATATATAAATGATTTCATTTTTTTACACAATAAAACATGCATAACTGTTGCAAAAAATTGCACTTCATGTAGTGATTATGTATACAGAGATGGTGAATAAAAAAAAGTTTAAATGTCATTTAAATTCCAAAGCAGGTGAAGCCAGGTTGTTTATTTTTACATTTTCTCTAAAGTCAGATGTTTAAACCAGCATGCTAAGCTAGGCCACTACTTTACTGCTCATATTGTGCTTTAAAACGGGTGTTCTCAACTGGTCTCACCCTGGGACCCACATTTTGCCACAGCCATTAAATCGCAACCCACTTTTTTCTTTTTTAGAATTCAACCAATCAAATTTAGTTTTAAAAAAATAGCTGTTGAAAACACACATATGATCTTTTTTTTTTTTTTTTTTTAAACATAAATCTATAAATTTCCCTGTGCATCATGCATTTCACAGAATGCCTGTCAAAAGAAAAGTTTATTTCAAAATAAAAGACAAGTCCAACATGAGAGACATCAGGTTTTTAATTACTTTTGACCAGCTGTCTGTGACCCACCCAGTACAAGTCCACGACCCACCAGTTGAAAATCACAGCTTTAAAACGTTAACATAACTTATCAATATATTTCTTAATTTTTTATTTCAAGATGTGGCCTGTTCTTGCACATTAATCTTAAATTGCCTGTGTGCTGTATTATTCAAATTAATTGACTTCTAGATTTCTTCAGGCAAAAAAAATTCTTTTGAATGATTTCTGAGAATCCAAACGTTGAAGCATCTGCAAAAGTGGTTAGAATGAATAATATATCTCTTGCCAGGTTGGTCGTATCCTCCATTTAGGCCTCCTCTTCATCTTTAAAGCTAAAGACTCAACTTTTTGAGTGGTTTACTTTCAATCTCTTTATAAACGGGCAGCACAGGATGATGAATATTACATGCATCCTTGATTGAACTCAACATCTGCACAGCGGTATGAGCAGACCTTTCCTCAAGCATCCTAAATCTTAAAGCTTATTTAGTCAGGCAGAGGGCCTGAGAAAACATATTTCAATTTACCGTACAACACATGCACTCATGGAGGGATTGCATCAGGGGAGAGCTACACATGCAGGACATTTTGGCCGCCGAGCAACACCCTTGGACTGAGTTAGAGGTGTGGTGCTTCACTTAATGGTACTTTGACAGTGGGGTGCTGGACTTTGGTGAACGTAGCAGTTCCGACCTCTGCTACCGCTCCAGGGTGAAAACATGTCGGGGTAACAGCACGTACTGACGTTTTACGGCCACAAGTTCAAAAGTGCAGATTTCTGTCTGTTTAACTTACTTAACCAAACTGGAAAACAGTTGGTGATCAATCACTGCCATGTGTTTGTTGTGCAGTGTATTGGGGCAGCAGGTTGTGATTACAGCAGATGTGAAAGTAATGGATTACAAGTAGAGATTCAAAGAGATTCAAGGAAACATGTTTCACTGTACAATGAAATTTTTACTTTGCTGTCCACACTGGATACCACAAAGATTAACAAACAAAAGAAAAGAAAGAAAAGAAAAGCATAATAATAATAATAATAATAATAATAATAATAATAATAATAATAATAATAATTGAGTTGATTTTATGCGTACTTGTACTTTTTTGAGTATATTTCTAAATCAGTCATTTTACTTGTACTTAAGTTTGTTTTAAAAGAAGCAAAGTCATGTGTTACATTCCTACACCCAACTGTTGCCAAGTAAATTATTGTTTTTTTGTGATTATTTTTTTAAAATTTCCGTTTCATGGTCTTTTCAGTTTATGAAGGCAAATTGAACATAATCCATATTTTCTTCTGTGTCGAGCCATTTCTGACCTATGCCTAGCCACTTTTTTGTCTGAGAATTTATTTATTTATTATTTATTTATTTAATAATATTTTGACAAACATATTATTTTTTACAAAATCAAGTTCCAATTGTGCAAGACTTGGTCTCTTTCTTTTAAAGTTTATAAATGACATGTTTACTGTATGCAAGGGAAACGTGGCAAGATTTATTACCAAAAATAAATGTTGAAAGTAACTAGTAAGTTTTACTTTGAGTACTATTTAATTGAGCTAGATTTTACTTGTTACTTTTTTGTGTATGACTTACTTGTACTTGTACTTGAGTACAATTTCAATCATGTAAGAGTATTTTTACTTGAGTAGAATATATCAGTACTCTTTACACCTCTGGATTCCAGTCAGGGATAATAATAATAATATGAACCATGAATAATAATAAATATTGATGTAATAATAATTCATTTTTCATGTGACAAATATACAATGACGAATTTGACAAAAAGCTGGTTCTGGTTGTCGTTTATATTGGTGTTTTGACCTAAGGCTGCACACACAGAGACAGTTGATAACATAAACGAGCCAGAAAAACATTGGAAACCCAAAGGTTTCAACTTAATGACATGCAAGCAGTCAGACTGAAACAGTAGGACTAGGGCCCGATAGTGAGAAGGTGCAAAAGCTTTCCAGCTAAGAAAGCAAAGGAGAAAAATGATATGTGACATCACTGCTGCTGAATAAAAAAAAAACAAACTGGGCGTTACACAGCAAAGTGTGTCTGGGGCCATTTATCACACACGGAGAGAAAGATGTGGGAATGGTTTGTCAGGGCGGTATTTTGAAGGGCCCTGAACACTTCAAACAATTTAAATTCAACATTTTGTTCAGAGCAGGGATTGATGATGATGTATTGGAGAATTGCCCAAGAATGAATACTGCTACTCTCACAGGCTGATTTGGATCATTCCAAGCTACAACGATATCTCCATGCGTAGAACTATTGTACTGTGTGAAAAAAATGTGGTTATCTAAGATGCTTTGACCCAATAAAGACCAACCCCAGAGGCATCAATCATGGGGTGGGAAAATTTTCATCTCGGTCTTCAACCAAGTGGTCATATTGAGGTTACTGTAGTTGCTTGTGCTACTCAATATTAATTAATTACCATTTGACTTCTAATGATTACCATATTTTCTGAGCCATTGAACGCACCGCTGTACTGGCCGCATTCCAATAATTTAGCGATTTCCTAAAAATCATAAAAATCCACGTAAAGGCCGCACCGTGACATAGGCCGCACCCTATTGGCTGATACAAAAAAATAATAATTAAAAACCTAATGTTTTTTTTTTCCCCCAATTTAATGTGGCTGCTCAGTCAGTCCATGAAAAACAGGCAGATTTAGACAGAAACCGTCCTATTGATCTGTTGACATCATTGACCTGAGTTAATACAGCAACACAGTCTGTCAATCAGTCTGCACCATTTGAAAATGATCTACTGACCAAGTGACCATCATCCAGCAGGTCTGAGCTCCTGAGTAGAGCTGTGTCACCACACTCTCATATGTGAACTTTGTGCCATCACTGCGTAAATTACGCATCTGATCAGCTGATTCTGGCCTGATGCTCCTTCCATCAATGCGACACGAGTTTGACGTTCAAAATTTGACTGGAGCAGTGCGTCCATAGCGACATCCATGAAGTTCTGCTCACAGCATTCTCTCTGCACCACATTGTGTCACACACACACCAGACTCCACATACGAACCGCCGCGGGTGTGAAGCTTTTTTTCTCCCTCTCACACACTTTACTCCCACTGTATTTTCTCATTTAGTTAATATTGACTATTGTTTTATTTGAATCATTTTCTTATACTAGAAAGGTTCACTGGAGCCTTTTTTTTTTACATCTCCGCTGTGTGAATCTCAGCGTGTGGGTTTGCACCTGCTTGTCAGTCGTACTATTTTCCGGTGCTAAAACAATTCCACATTTGATGAATTGCATTGCTCCCACTGCATTAATTTATTTGCATGTCCCCCTCCCATTTTTTTGCGCCCCTTATGAGATCTGCCAACTTTACATATTCATCAGAGGGAACACGCTAAATGGAATGAGGACGCGTTGTGACACGGTGAAGAGTTTGTACATCTTATTAGTGCGTGGAGTGACGTTTGTACACGTTTGTTCATCTTTAGTACCGTCACATTGGCCACACCCTCAACTTTAAAGGAAAGAAATACCGTCCTATACACCGCAAAATACAGTAGTCAGCAAAATCAAATTGACAAATTGTCACAAAATTAAACTTTTAAGCGCCTAAATGTCTGGCCTGCGTTACGTTCTGAATCACCTTCTAGGCTGCAAAATGCTTTACGCTGTTTTACAGCACATGTGCTAGGAATCTGGAATGGTTACCTGTGATTCTTGTTCTAATGATAGCGTTGTCTTCTCATCCATGTTAGCCCTGTTGCTCACTTGATTTGTGACTATTAGACTCTGTTAGACATTAGATCATAATGCTCCTTTGCCATGTTCAGATAACCTTCTCTTTTAGCTTATATTTTTTTTCTTCTCAGCAGCTGGAGTTCATTGTAGACACTGACAAAGGGCACCGGTGACCACAACTTGTTTCTGGATCCTTTATTCAAATTCAAAACCCAATATGGAGACAGTCCCGTCAAGCCGTGCTGGCTGACACTTTTCAATCAGGCGTGAAAGATTTTAGCTCGGGCCGTCTTTTGCTAAGTCCTTTACTCTTGTGTCACAGAATACATCATGTACATCAGACCCCATCGGCCACTACTAATGTACCCAATGCCAAGTAAATAATTAAGTTGTTAAACAGCAGAAATGCTTTGTCGCATATGTGGAGGTGGAGAAACTACCTTTAGTTCCACGGCCACGAAGCTTTCATTTTGTCCATCTTTAAATGCAAACATCCAGAGTAGCCTACTTGAATGGGGTGGCCATCATACAGTATATCATCATTCCCACAGCTGGTTAAGCTTGTTGGTTATTTTTTCTTGATGAAACCCCCAGAATTGTTCTGGACCATTCAGTTTGGCATGGGGAGTCAAGGACAAGGAGCATGTTACTCGGGTTTCTCTGTTCAATACACTACTCACCAACAAAGTTTGTGAAAGTGTATCAGTGTAATTGAATTGTCTGAAATGGTTAGTGTTAGGGTCGGGCGTAAATATACGTCAATTGTGTTTTTCAACGGCGGTTGCTAGGAGACACTGTTACAGACCTCTCCAATGAATATCAGCCTTGTACTATGATGTAGTGACCAACTGGTGCCATGTAGGTGGCAGCAGTACATCTTTGGATGAGAAGAAGGTGAAGCTCCCAGCAGCTCACACTCAAGCAGAGCATGTGTTGAACCAAGTCCACTACTGAGAGTGTCGCAATCGTGAGAAAAGACGATCAACAACCCTGGACAAACGGGTCAGGAAAATGCCTTTTTTCTCAGCTTTTTGTCAGAAACTGGCCTTTTGTGTGAACCTTACTTATATTCAACTGCTGATTACGGAAGAACGAAACAAGTAAGAAACAAAAACAAAATTTCTGATGAAAGTAGAGTCTATTCTTTCATAATCTGGTTTTATATTTTACAAACAGTACAAAATATTCTGTGGGTCTTTAAAAATCAGTCAAAATGCTGTAAAATGGCTGGCAGTGAGGGAGGTAGCTGTTCTGAAAGTGGCTGGCAGCCAATGAGTTAATAGTGACTGTGGATGACAAGTGTATTGCCACCAAATGTTTTGGTTGAAAACAATTTGTTTGACTTGTTCTGGTAAATATCCTCCCTGTGCTAATACTGGCATACAGAAGTGTTTCCTTTCCATTGCAGATGTTTTATACAACTCATTTCAGTGTTGTTTGTTTTATGTTTTCAAAATATCCTGCTTTTGGCTTGATCATTTATCCAGTTTTTCTTCTAACAGGGCTTACATGAGTGTGAAGGAGCTAAAAGAAGAGCTGCTTCTGAGTGGCACAGACACTCTCAATGTCTTCTTTGCCAGTAATTCAATGCGAGAAGAACTGGCTGGAGCTGCTACCTGGCCATGGGCGAAGGAGGCTCTTACTCACCAAGGTCTGCTGATTTGTTTCACATTAGATAGAAATTACAATGGCGTAATGCCCATGTTTATTGTGTTTGTATATTCATTATCAATACTTCCAATGTTTCACTTTTGTTTCTCATGTCTTTGGCTTACTATTTTGTTCCTTGCCTGCATCACAAGTTCTGTTTTTGCCATCCATAGTCTGTTGTCTGAGATGGTTTTAACCAAATTACAAGTTCAAAGCAATTGAAGTTGGCAAAGATGTACGTCTTAGCTGTTCTTTATTTATTTTGATCATGAATATTGTTTATTGGTTTCTTTTTTGTAAAGAAAATACCTCAAAAATCTAAGTTATCTGAACTATAAATTAACAAATTCAAGTTTCAAATAACTTCTTCTAAAATGCCTTACATATTTATTTTTACTGCTTTAGAAACACCTGGTATATAGCATCACATACTAGTGAAGGTGGTTATTCTACAAGATTATGGTGTTCTTTTACACATCCACCAAGATACATGAGTACTTAATTATTCATATTCTTCTTTGATGTTTGACCATTGGTAAACAGTTTAGATAACATAGTAATGACGATAATGATTTATGTCTCTTCCAAAGGAGGGATGGTCATAAATCCCTCCTACTTTGGCAGGATGGGTCATCACAACACAATGATCCATGAGATGGGGCACATTTTCGGACTGTACCATGTCTTTAAGGGAGTGAGTGAGCGGGACTCCTGTGATGACCCATGCCAGGTAGGGATGTTCGTTGTAACAATGACTTTATTTTATCTTAGAATTCACATCTTGATGCTTTCATTTCTTTCTTTAAATCATTCAAAAGCTAAAAACCAAATGTAATAATGATCTTTGCGTTAAGTGTTCCTATAGGGATAAACTTATTTACTGTGCAGTGGTCTTTTGGCCTTTTTCGCAGGAGACCACGGCTTCGATGGAGACAGGAGATCTATGTGCCGACACCGCCCCAGCCCCCAAATCTAAAGCTTGCCATGACCCCGGGGCCGTTAACGACACCTGTGGAGTCACCACATACCAGGACACGCCTTATAGCAATTACATGAGTTACACAGGTGCTTGTAGTGGACTCTAGTAGATACTTTACATGATCATATTAAATCATATGGGTGTAATAGATTTTGTCATTGCATGAAGCTACAGGAAGTTTCCAAAGGTACAGGTCCAGTTTCAAAATTAAACCTGTATGCAAACCTAATATTCTGAACTACAGGGCCTATTGACTGATATCATTTAATTAGTTCGAGACTTCTTAAAATATGGTTTGCAATCACTTCATTTATTGCATTTGGATTTGTTCTTTCAAGTGAACCCACTTTTCTTTTACCTGCACCACCACAGATGACAACTGCACCAACCATTTCACTCCAAACCAGGTTGCCAGGATGCACTGCTACCTTGACTTGGTCTACCAGAGGTGGCTAATGAACCAACAACCTGCCCCCATCCCCATGGCGCCAATGGTGACCAAACAAAGCCCAGCTTCAGTCTCAATCTACTGGCTCCATCCTTTAAGTGGACAACTTTATCAAAGGTAACTTTGCATACGTTGAAAATCAAACTGGATATTTTTTTCAAAGACTATCAGAAAGAATTTCATTGGGATGGAAAGAAGTTCTTGAGAGAACGTGCCATGTCTGTGAGATTGATGTGTTTTGCACCTCATGTCGGTATTATTCAATAACCGCAGCTGAAAACCACAAAAATTCCCAAGATGCAATCCTGTTACAACACATGAATGCAATAGTTTGTGGTTAGAAATATGTTTTGTATTCACTTAGGAAGTATTACATATTTGAGCGACATTTTTATTTTAGTGAAGTATGCAATTGTAACAATGCTGCACATTAATCATTTTGCATTGTATTAAAAAAGGAAAATGTATGTATGTTTGTAACCTAACTAATTTGAAATACAACATCACTATTGCCCTACATAGTAGATTAGTTCTCTATCGACAACTGGCATTCATAGTGTTTCTGTGTAAATGAACATGTTGACCATGAGTATGCATTTTATTATAAAATAAAGTTAAATTGAAAGATTTTAAGTGTTTGAACAACGTTGAAAAGTTTTTGTTTGTCAATTTGTGGAGTAATGGAACAGAATGAGTGTGGAGCTAAAACAATGTTCAAACATAATTCAGTTTAAAAACAAGTAAAAATAAATTATTTTATATTAAGAGGCTTTACTAATCTTTAGTTGTTTTTTTATGTCGTTTTTTCCTGTTTTGAGTAATACTGATTAACTATAGACTATTTGCGAATATGTAGATTGTTTTTATAATGATATATGGGCAATCAATGATATTATAACTTGTACTTAAAGAAGCTAAATCGGTAGTGAATAAAGGGGTAGGATTAAATAACTTTTACACTTCTTCCTACTCCTTTTTGTATATGTAAATTGAGAGGTTTAAGTGTTTGTGGATCAAATCAATGGTCTATTACTGCTGTTGTAATTTGTAATTTTTCATTTTTTTTAAACTATCAATCTCAAATTCAATCAATCAATACATTTTGGCGGGTGCCCTGGTTTTCATTTCCCAATCCAATGGAAGTCAATTGGAGTTTCAAATCAAAGATCACAGCCCATTCTAAAACAAACCAAAGAACACATCATAGAATAGAAGTGATACGTGTCTAATTAGATGTTTTGTTGTTTTTTTGTTTTAGATCTCGGTACCCTGCGTTCAGTGTTAACTGTGGTGATTGTGAGAAAGATGGCGTCTTTCATCAGTTTGCCTATGAAGCCACCTCACCTCGTGTATGTGACACATCGGGCTATTGGACACCTGAGGAAGCAATTGGTCAGTCAGCAATAGTGTTTTATTAATTTATTGATTTATTTTTTAAATGTTTTATTTAGTCTGAGTTTTTTGTGCATTTGTTGGCATATTTTCACTGGCGTTAATTTATTTATTTGTCTTTTAGCCATATTACATCAAAGGTGCTTAACAGATTTTGACAAAATATAAAGACAGAGCTTACGCAATGGAAGAGTCCATTAAATCTTGGAGGGAGTCTAGATCAGCGACTTTCAACTGGTTGGTCGGGACCCAAAAGTGGGTCACGGACCTGTACTGGGTGTCTTCCATGTTGGACTTTTTTATTTTGAAATTAACTTTTCTTTTGACAGACATACTGTAAAATATATAGATTCATGTTTTTTTTTTTTTAAAAAAAAGTTTATATATGTGTGTGTGTTTTCAACAGCTATTTTTGAAAAACTAAATTTGGTTGGTTGATTTAAAAAAAAAAAAAAAATCTAGAAGTCAATTGATTTGAGTAAGACAGCAAACAATTTAAGATTAATCTGCAAGAACAGGCCACATATTAAGAAATATATTGATAAGTTATTATAATGTTTTAAAGCAGTGATTTTCAGCTGGCGGGTCGAGACCCAAAAGTGGGTCGCGGACCTATATAGGGTGGGTCGCAGACAGCTGGTCAAAAATAATTAAAAACCTAATGTCACTCATGTTGGACTTTTCTTTTATTTTGAAAGAGACTTTGCTTTTGATAGGCATTCTGTGAAATGCATGTTGCACAGGAAAATATATAGATTTCTGATTTTTTTTAAAGGATTATATGTGTTTTCAACAGTTATTTTTGAAAAACTAAATTTGGTTGTTTGATTTAAAAAAAAAAAGAAAAAAAAGTGGGTCGCGATTTAATGACCGTGGCAAAATGTGGGTCCCAGGGTGAGACCTATTGAGAACCCCTGGTCTAGATCAATATACAGATTCTAGTTTCAAATGTAACCATCCACTCATTCATACCTGTTTCCTGCATTTTCTTTCTACTGATGTTCTTTCTTTTTTCTGATTTATTGTTCTTTGTTTTACTCACTGTTTTTGCTGTTGTTGTTTTAAATTGTAAAGTGTCTGAGTTTCTAGAAAAGCTCTTTTAAATAAAATGTGTTGTTATTATTATTATTATTATTATTATTGATTTATTTTTTCATTAAAAATAAAAAAGACCCTATCTCTCAGCATTGGCAAATAGATAACCGCCAATATCTAGCAAAGAGATCTTGGCGGAGGTTTGCTGAGTGCTATGTTTATTATTAAGTCTATTTTCAGATAAATTACAGCCTCTAAAACCAGAAGTTTGCCAATCCTGAGTCTGCAGCGCGGCTTGCCCCCCCATCCCCCACCACACTCCCACCCACCCACTCCCCTCCCGCTTTGTCCTTTAGTCCAAACACACTCACATATCTTCCCTGTAAATTTCAGGTTCGTGCAAGGCTAATGGGTCCTGGAAGAGGAAAAATCCGAAAATCATTAAACGATAATTGCCCCCAGCTACAGACCTTTCTCTGAATCTGTCTTGTTTTAAGCCAAATCGAAAGAAGAATTATTAGTGCATGCGTCTGCTGTGTGTAATGTTATGGTGCTGTTCAAATGTACCTGAGTCATAAGCCCCACAAAATGCATCCTGTGGCACTGCACCCGGAAATATCACGCTTTATGTGTACACATGGTCCTTGTTTTTCCAATTATACCTTCTGGAGAGGCAGTTTTTCTTTGACATGACATATAGGGTGTGGGGAAGTCAACCAAGGTTGAATGGGAAACACATAGATGCAAATAAGGGGGTAAAATAACGTGACGATGAAGCACTATAAAAGCCCCAAAAAACATGTATTTTCCTCCTAATATATGATAATACTTGGAATTTATGATTTGAAAACCAGCAGCAGGAAGCAGGAGGGGATTACAGCTCTCTTCTTTTTGCAGTGGGATTATAATAATGATAAAGTCTCCATTACAGTCGTACACTAAATAGTGGTATGCACGTAGCTGATGAGAGACAGCCTATTGGCTCCCAAGGCTCCATTTTCACTTTGTCTAACTTGGAAAGATGAGAATTGACAGGTTACTTTGTCAGCCAGCAGAGATGGATAATTGACCACAGGGGGGAAAAAAGGTAAAGAGGATTTCGAGATGGTCGACATTAGCTTTTTGCCGATATCCGATTTCCCAAGATTATCACCTAATATTCAATTTCTAATATTAGTCGATACCAATCTATACATAGACCCCCTCCCCAAAACTAATTTTAATCATCTGTGCAAACTAAGAAAACAAAATAACCTTCAGTTATCGAAAAAGTGTCTTATTTATTTCCAACTTTTTGTCTAAAGCAGTGGTTCTCAAACTTTTTTGGCTCAAGTATCCCCTTTTTCTTATTTCTAATTCCAAGTGCCCCCTTTCTCTTATTTCTGAAACAAAGTACCCCCTTTGTCCGACTACAACATTTTGCTTAGAAAACTATTTAAAAACAACAATAGAGCATGATGATGGAATAAACAAGTGAACACACATTTTAAAGAATCTTATTTTGTAAATACGTGAAAAGAAACAGTATTTAGTGGAGTGGTTCCCAACCTTTTTTGGATCGTGACCCCATTTTGATATCAAGAACTTTTTTTTTAATTACTTTTTGATCATGTTTGAACTCAGATTTTTTTTTTTGCTGCATTGTAGTTGAACTAGACTTATTTCACAAAGTGAAAGAATATAAATATAGTTGTTTAAGATTGTGTGTTGTTATAATCAAAATAATAATAATAATATAAATTACAATATTTCAAAAATCTATTTTAATTTTTCAGAAAATTCAGGCGACCCCATTTCAACTCCAGTCGACCCCACATGGGGTCCCGGGCCCAAGGTTGAAAAATACTGATTTACTGGCTCCTGAATAGATTTATTTCTACAGTTTTTATCATTTCCGGTTATCTCATGCCTGGGGAGGGACAGAGACTGTCTCTTTATTTGTTCATTTTCCACTCTCTCTCTCTCTCTGAAGTACCCCCTGCAGTGCTATTACGTACACCTAGGGGTACACGTACCCCCATTTCAGAAACACTGGTCAAACATGAACAGTACATATCAAATTTTTAATATTGGAGGAAAAACTAATACATAGATGAACCGATTATTGACCAATAGAATCGTTGGGCCAATCATGTTGCCAATCAATCAATACATTCAGTCTTAATGATTTTATCATCAGCCCATTAACCTCTAAAGGAAAACAAGGAATTAAAATCATCAACTGATTGTATTTTTGTCTTTTTGTTCTAATATTTAGTTTTAAACCTGTCATTTATTCTTCTTTATTCGATTCAACATTAACCTGGTAAACATCTGAAAATATCTGAATTACCACCATAGCTTCTATCTAAAGTATCTGTAAGATCAATGGGTAAATATTGATCTTTGAGTTTCAGTAGTTGATAGAAATATTGAAAAGAGATGTTTTCAAGTCATTACCAAGCCAAACCTGGACTAGTTGTGTATTTATGGAAAGAGGTAATTGCATAATTTGGTTGCATTTATTAAAAACAACTTCACTGAGTCATCATTGAGTCAGTAATTACCGCTGACTCACTGGTCAGGTTGAATTGATGGATTGCCATGGGTGTTTTTGATTTTTAATAACAATCTTTTGGCATTGCACTTGCAAAATGAGTCAGTCCTTTGAGAGACTGGTTAAGTCCCAGTAGATAGATTTACCATAGACTTCAGGGCAGAAGAGATCTTTAATGGTGGCAACATAAGTGATAAAGTGATTTGGACCAGGATTGTGGGAAAAAAAAGTGCACTAGACACACCTGAATCCTTCATAATCACTGCAGAGATGAAAGTAATGTATTACAAGTATTCACATTACTGTAATTGAGTTGCTTTTATGGGTACTTGTATGTTATTGAGTATATTTCTATATCAGTCATTTTACGTGTACTTAAGTACGCTTTAAAAGAAGTAATGCAATTTGTTATGATTCTACATCCAACCATTACTATAATTTTTGTTTTAAAATGATCAGACATTGTGAAACTACAAAAAATAAAATGACCAGACAACAATCAGATGCATCACATCATAGCCAATAAGATTAAACGCAATGCACGGCACAAAAAAAAAAAAAACATTGAATGCCAGATGTTTTCTCAGTTTTAGAGTTAATAAATGTATATACAGTATACTTAGAGCCTCATATATATATATATATACATATTTTTTTTTTTCTTATTTTTTTCAAATTGAATTATTTGGTGTTATTTTATTTAAAAAAGATTTGTACATTTTGACAAACCTTTTATCTTATACAGGTGCCTTTGTGGAAAATAAATTAAGTTCCAGTTGTGCAAGACTTGATCTCTTCCTTTTTAAGTTTATATGAGATGTTAACTGTATGCAAGAGAACCGTGGCAAGATCTATTACCAAAAATAAATGTGGGGGGTGAAAGGAACTAGTAACTTTTACTTTGAGTACTTTTTAATTGAGCTAGATTTTACTTGTATTTGACTATTTTGAGTATGACTTACTTGTACTTGTACTTTCGTACAATTTAAATCAAGTAAAAGTACTACTTGAGTCGAAGATATCAGTTATCTTTACACTTCTGTCAGCATGTGATTGTGAATCATTGCTTATCTCATTCTTTCTCTTTAGAGTTTAGGTAATCATCAGCCATTGAACAGATTGAGCTATCCGCATCCGGTCCCTTGTAATTCATTAGCATCTTTGTGTGTGCGTAATGTTTGCATTTTTTCCCCCCCCAAAGGTCCACCAGATGTGGAGCAGCCCTGTGATCCCAGTCTCCAGGCATGGAGTCCTGAGCTCAGCCTGTATGACACCAATGTTACGTCTCCATGTCCGGAAACGGAAGGCTGCACCCTGACTCTGAGATTCCTCCATCCTGTTGTTCCACATGATCTCACCCTCTGGGTTACCTACATCTCAGCGAGTGAGTATCAGCCCCACAGAACGCACAGCTCTACTAAAGTGGAATTACACAGTCAACAGCTAGAGGAACGTAGGCTTATGGTTCCACAGCGAACAATAACTGACTAAAGCTAAACTAAAAGATGTATGCTTCATTTAGTAATTTGAAGGATAATAAAACTCTCAGTCCCCTCATCCCCCTTTGTGACAAATTTGGGCTGTTTTTCTTCAAATCTGATAAAAATATACCTTAAAAATTGCAATCATGTATTTTAGAACAGAAATAGACATTTTTTATTAAACTGCAAAGAAAAATACATTTCTATTTTTAATGCTCAAGGTCCAGCAAGGCCATTGTAGTGCCCCTCATTTAGGTTCAGTTTGGTTCTTTCTATAAAGTTTGATTCATACAGTCGATGTGTAGATAAGAGAAATAACTTTTTTCCTAACTAACTAACCTGCATGCATCTGGAAATGACAAATGTACTTCCAATATGTTGATGATTAATGGAAAATCTATTTACTGACAAAATTCTATACTTGTGAATACAAGGATTTAAGTGTTTTAAAGCTGATATCCAGAGTTTCTGAGAAATCTGTTTATGTATGATTCTTTTGAAATGCGAAAAAATACCTAACTAGTTTTTTTTTTTATTATGGTCTACTGCCGGTGGTCATTCATATACATTAATGTATATAGGTCCCTAAACAGACTATATAGACCCCTTTACAAATGGAAACGATCGCCGACTACGCCCAGCCAATAGGCTTTGACTTCCTGTTGTTGAGACTGTCAATCAGAGTGAATGCGGAACTGTGCATGGAAACAAGACCGCGCGTCACAACAGCAAACAGGCAAATATGATTTTGGCTCTTACCTGACCCATAGACCTATATTGTTATGTTTCTCGTGCACGTGCAAAAAAGTAGAGGCGTGGCTTCTGGTAGATTAGGGGAGGCAGTGGGAGGAAGTGAGGCTGTTAAGGGCGGGACATCAAGATGTTTCTCAGAAACTCCAGATAGCAGCTTTACGTCAGCGTACCTTTTTACTATATAAATGATGATATATGTGAATTCAACCCTTCATGCTTTTGATATTGAAATCATCAGCAAAGATTTTTAGTTGAAGTCAGGAGCAAAAAATGAGAAAAAGCATTAGTCTGACAGCAAAAGTTCAATACGTAGTAAATGTCTTCTTTCTTTTCTTTGTCTCAGACAACCCAGCCATAGCCAACATTGAGCTGATCACAGATAAAGGAAAAAGCATCACCCTCGGATCCCAGCACGTGTTCTGCGATATGCCCCTCACCATACGCCTTGACACCTACAATGTCCCAATCGAAGCCATAAAATTGTTCACTTTTGATGAAAAAATGGAAATCGATGCAGCCATGTTGTCTTCAGGCCCGGGCAGCATCCTGTGCTCGGACTGCCGACCTCGTATGTACCACGTTCAGCGTCAGCCTCCATTCACCAGTAGCTGGCCCCCACCTCAGACCCAGCAGACGTTTACAGACAGGTAAGACTGATGCCAACAAGCATAGGCGGAGTTTGAGATTCTTGCCGGGGGGGGCAAATGAAAAAATATAATTGAATATATAAACCATCGCGAGATTCACGCCAACCACAATGTGTGTAACATCTACCATGATGCAAAAATTATTAGTAACATAAATGATCATGTTGACAACAAAGATTTAATGTTGTAAATTAATGATGAAATCAGGCTGGCGGCCACTTTCTGCTTCATTTTTGCTGCAGTACCATACATGACCTGCTGGGTGCAGTGCTGCTTTATTATTTACATTGTGAAGAAGAATTGTGCAACAGAAGAAGAACCAACCTAAAGTTTGGAACTATTTCACTGAAAACTTATACTACACACCTAACAAACATCTGTGAAATCAAACTAACAGTGATATGTTAGAATCAAAGCAGCAGAAAACTATTTTATAAAAAATGTATTTTTCAATAAAATTGGGAAAACTGTAATGAAAACTTTTGACCACTGGTGGGGGGGCAGTGTTCCCCCCCACACATTCCGTGTATGCCGAACGGTAAATGTCAGTATTTGTGGAGGGGGATTAGTTTTACTTAGTTGTTGCTGTCAGTTAGGTTTAGGCAAAGTAACAATAAGTGATTCAATTGCATTTGTTGTGAAATACTTTTAGTGAAGTCATAGCTGTGTTTGTATTATTTCCTCCACCATGAAGGTCATATTTTCACCAGTATTTATTTATTTGTTTGTCTGACTGTTAGCAAGATGACGTCAAAATTACTAAACGGATTTTGACAAAATTTTAATCAAAGAAATACCTTTTTAGACGCGATTTGTACCAATATATTGATTCTGGTTCAGTTTTAAATATTGAGAATTCCCAATCTCTGAACGTTGGTGAAATTTTAAAGATTCCTATCTGGGTTCGGCATTGACCAAACTTAATTAAATTTGACTCAGTTATGTCGGCTTGGTTTTTAATTACCCCACCACCATCAGATCGGATTTGGATTGTGAATTTCATTGCGATTTTTCCAAAAAAATGGTGGTGCCCATACATTCGGGCCTACTGTATCGTTAATAATGGGGATGGACATTTTTTACAAGCCTTTAAAGTGTGAATTATCATGGTATCAGGATCAGGATCACTGATCCAGATAACTGCCAATATCTGGCAAATAGAATTTTTGACGCTTGGCGGAGGTTTGCGCTCTGAGTGCTCTTGTTACACCATGATATTTAACGTGAACCCAAAGACTTTAATCTGTGGTTTTGCAGATGTAAAGACACACACACATAAACCCACTCAGGTATTAGCAGGTCGGAGGAGAAAAAAAATCTGGATGGTAAAATGTTATTTAGGCCAGCAGGGAGAGCAGACTTCACAGCAGACCCCTGTGTGTCCATATGTGTGTATGTGTGCATGTCTTTAGCTGTGCAAATCCACAGATAAAAGTCCTTGGGTCTGGTTCTGTTTGAAAAAAAGCCCAAAGCACAAATATTTCCAACATGGGGGATGCTATGTGCGGCTACTGATCCAAATCGTTTTCTACAAACATGTACTTAATCAAAAGCATGCTGAAATTTTGATTCAAATCCTTTTGTAACTTGTCTGAAATTGTGAAGTTTCCAAATGAAAAAAAATCACAAGCCAGGTTGATGGTTTTTTTTTTATAATCCAAACAAATAGCAGTCTCTCATAAAGACACGTAACGTCTCTTTTTTTCCCCCCTCACTCACACACACACAGACAGACACACACACAGACGTACACAGACGCGCACGCACACGCACACGCACGCACACACACACACACACAGAGCATCCAAAATATAACTGTTGTGTCACACGACTGGGAATTTCTGCAAAGCAGTTGCAGCCTATAACAGAGCTGGGCTGTGTGTTTGGTGGACACAGTCTCAAAAACAGTTTATATTTCAAGGAACACGTCTCCTATGTTACACAAGCTGTGTCTAAGTGCAAAAAGATGTAAGAACCGGTGGGAATTGAGTTATGTTAGAGTGTGGAGGGCAGAGAGGGGTTGGACTGTTTAAAGCAATGAGTGCGGGGCGCATTAAGGAAGGATGAATTCATGGAAAGTGAAGAAAGATTTTAAAAAAAGAGAATAACAGAAATGGAGAATTTGAAAAAGATAAACAGACAGATGGACTCAAAAATGTGCAAAATGAAAATATATCCACAGAAAATAAGGGGATTGTCATAAAAAGAGAAGTGAGAGCAGGGGTGGACTGGCCATCTGGCATATACTGGGCATCGTCTAGGTGGCCCATTGACCCAAAGTGGGCTGGTCTGGTCCACTATGAATTTTTTTTGGATGAGTGAGTGGAGGCAGACATGATAACAGGTGGTCAAAAATGCTCCAGAAGTGGCAAAAACGTAGCAAGGGAAGTGACTAAAATTAGCCAAGAGCAGTCACAAGTGGCCAAAAAATGGGCAAATAAAGAGGAACCAAGTGGTATGTAATGGTAAAGAGTAGTTTAAATGGGCAAAATGTGGCAAACCATAGTGAAAAAGGGCAAAATGTGCCAAACAATAGAGAAAAATGGCAAAAATATGGAACAAAAAGAGGCAAAATGTCAGGGAAAAGGAAACAAGTGGTATTTATTGAGAAAAACATGTGCTTATTTGGATGAAAAGTGGCCAAATAAATTAAAAAAGGACAAAAATATGATAAAAATGTCAAAAAGAACTTGCAAAAATGGATTAAAAATAAGGGAAAAAAAGTGATGTTTATTGGCAAAAGGTAGTTTAAAGTCTGAAAAAAGTGTCAGAACTTTGAAAAGGGGCAAAAATGCGAGAAAAGGAAGTTGCAAAATCGTCAAAGGAAATAGGTAAAAAGGGTTACAATTTTCCCCCTTTTAAAGTTTTTTGGGGGAATCATAATTAAAATGAAGACATAAAGAGCCACATGTTGAGCATCACTGACATACAGCTTCTACATAATGTCTATATATATATATATATATATATATATATATATATATATATATATATATATATATGGTAGTACAGGGCTGGTTTGTACAGGAAATAACAGGGTTGAATTTTTGTCTTTTCGTTTCACCTATAATGTTTTTTTTGTCGTCCTTCCTACTGCTTGATCAGCTCCGTTATTCAAGGAGTCCAGTATGAGTACACAGTTCAGGTGGAAGCAGAAGGCGTCCTCAGCGATCCTTCCCCTCCTCTACTCTACACGCATGGCCAATCGTACTGTGGAGATGGTCTCATAAGCAGGTCAGTGTGACTTTAGTGTATTTCATCATTACAAAGATAAAGATGGCAGATGAATTAAAGTGTTTTATTGTGTTTAGGAAAGAAAAGTGTGATGACGGTAATTTGTTGGATGGTGATGGCTGTTCTAAGAAATGCCACATGGAGATGGGATTCAAGTGCAAAGGTGAGTCCCAGATAAAAATCTGAATGATTAGATTACAGTTTTTACTAGAGGACAGGTTATATTCTACCCAAAAAAAACATAGGTGTGTTTTGGGGAATTAAGGTCATAAAAGGAAATACATACAGTAATTCTACCTACTATATATTTTAATGCTACTTAGAAGACGCATTTAATATGTAATGATCACACTCATACATCAGTTTGGAGTATGAACGGAATGCGACCCTGAAGTGACCTGCATGCGCAAAAGAGGTCCTGAGGTATGACATGCGCATGCAGGCACACACTGCGTTTACGGAAGTAAATATGCAGGCGTCTCGTCTCGACGTGTCTGTTGCACTAATAATATGTATAATATAATAAACAGTTTAGTAAGAGCTCACTCTCCTTCCACTGTCTACTTTCCACTCCGTCCCCCAACGGGGTTTCCCCCCTCCCCCGCCGCTCCGTCTGGGACGAAGAATTATAACGTAAAGGTTGGATAGAATGAGACCTGGCAGTTCAGACAGCGGTCGTCTTGCAAAATATTAGATACGTATTGGATTTATATCCACATATGAAAGTGACCTGGGTCGGAATTGAACTGTTCACATAGACGTGAAAAAAAACAATACATGTCACTTGTGCAAAAAAAAAAAAAAATTTAAATTGACCTGCAGTGTGAACACAGCCTTAGATAAAGTTTTATTATCTCCATCAAGGAGCTTATATTTTCACTGGCATTTGTTCTTTGTTTGTTTATTTGTCAGCAGGATTACGTCAAAAGTGCAGATTTTGACAAAATTTCAACCAAAGGCCATGGAAGATTCCATTAAATTTTGGAGCGATCATATCTTGGTTCGTAATTGACCGATTTTACTAAATTTCACAAAGTTGTGTCAGGTTGGTTCCTCAACTAGCCCACTGAGTTTCATTGGGATCCAATTAGGAGTGTGCATTTCATCGCGATTTTTCAAAGAAATGGGGATTCCCATATTGACCATTATTGTTCTTAATGGTGATGGAAATATCTAACAAGACTTTATAGTGGTACCATGATCAAGATCATTGATTCAGATTGCCGTGAATATGGAATAGTTGGTGCTTGTGTTATTGTTATTAGATTAGATTAGATTATACTTCATTTAAACCACAATGGGGAAATTCACTTGTTACAGCAGCCAAAGCTAATGAGTTAAAGGTCCTATATCATGCTATTTTTCACCCATCTCAATTTGTTCGAAGAACCCCAAAAACATAGTATTTCATGAGTTTTAGCCCTCTGAAAAGTCACTTTCTGACCAACAGACTGTTTGCTGCCTGCTTATGCATATTCATGAGTGGGCGTGTCTATACTCTGACTTGCCCTCGAGGCTCCTGCATGACTCGCTCTGAGGCAGATCAATGATCACCAAAGCAATTTTCATTTTGCTATCCACACACTGTTGTTATTGTTTTCAGCCAAAAAACTGCACATTACAGTAAAGCACATGGATATTTAAGCGGCTATTGTGTGAGTCTGTCTCCACGCTGTGTGTGTTCATCCAGCAGCAGCTACAAACACTCACCGGAGTTTTAAGCTGCTAATTCACTTTCTCCTCATCTTTATTAAATACAGGAATAGTGCATTTATGGTGATAATGATTGGTTTATCACCTCAACCGTTGCGTCGCATTGGGTCACAAACACGTCAGATCAAGTCAAAGGCGATACAAAGCGGTGTGGCACCAGCAACAGGCACTTCCTGGAGGGGATGGTTCAGAATGCTAGTGACGTCACTAGCATTTGAACCGCTTGTTTTTCAGAAGAGAGCAGAGAAGCAGCTCAGAGAGCAGGATTATTGAGGATTTCTCAGAGATGCAGGAAGGAAGCCCAGTAGTACTTTGGGGGTGTTTTTGATATGGAATTAACATTGTAACAAGGTTAAAAGCTCAAAAAAGTTGATTTGCATGATATAGGACCTTTAAGAATACACTATACAGATATTCAGAAAGGAATTTTACGGTACTGAAATTGTGGAGATGGTTGTTGGTGATTCATCCATATGTGCTCACAGTAGTTTTGAGCACAATATCTTAAATTACTTACCGTTGGGTAAAATGTTAAGAGTCTTTTCAACAATTACACATTATTATTTGATACAGTATATGTGATTGTATAGGAAAGGCAGTGACAGTGTGTACATGTTTACCATATAAGGCTTTGGTATAAAATGTCTCGAAACTGTCAGTTCTCTCTTCAGCCTGCAGAAGAAAAACAATTGAGATAATCATATTTAATTCAGATAGACGCTAACTTCTAACACAAAGTGAGCTCCTTAAGCCTTTAAAAGCTCACAACAGTGTGTGAGAGAGTCGGTGGAAGAAAGAACGTTTTTCTGAACGGGAATCTTTTGACTTCGACCAGCCAAAAAACACCAGAAAAGTAAACATCTCAGTTGCAAAACACATGTCACACATAGTTTTTTTTTTTCCACTCATGTAGAGCTTTTGTGAGTTTTGGAGCGACTGCTACAAACTAAGGATTATTGATAGGTATATTTTATTGCAAATTGTGTTTTAGTGTTGGATTGAAATCTTGCTAAAATAACTTTTGGGTAACGAATGTGTTTGGTACATTGTTGACATTCTTCTTTTTGTTAGATTTTCTGTTTCTTAAGAAGGAAAATAACTATTTTAGAGCCATTATTAAGTCCCATCAGCATTGTTTGGCCACACTTCTTGTGATTATTTCTGAGAGTTTCCTGGGAATAATCATACATTTAAAAAAATAAAGAAAAAAAATAAAAGTCACTAAATAATAAGAAGTTGTTTGTTTGAAAATATATTCTTCTAGCCGGTGTAAATTTTCTGAATTAGGAAAGGATGAAGGATTGTTTATTATTTGGTCTTTTGTAAGTCCTATGGTTATGGTTAATATATAGAAAACAATAGTGTAAAAAAAAACAAAGTACAAAAGTAACAAAGCAACAAATCATTTTTGTAAGCAACATGAATGATATTCACCAACTTAATAACTATTATCCATAAAATGTGGGACCAATTTTGATTTGACCCAAGATAGAAAATTAGAGGAGATCCAAAATGTAGCAAAATTAAAGAAAAGAAACACAGAGAAGCTATCCTGAAAACTACAGTATATTCATTTTTCATTATATATTTTACTTCAACCTCAAAAGTACAACCCTTTGCATCTCTCTCTTCACACAGTACGCAGACAAAACCACAACAGACGCATCGTAACACATCAGAGAATGGATTTCACCCCAAAAAATCTGAGCAGAACGCTCAATCCACGACTCCGTCAACATGTGTTTTTTCAGGGTTTGATATGCTATAAAAACCCTGACAGAGCACATTGTGATGAACTTAAGGAAACCACAGTAGGGTTCAGAGAACATGAACTTCACACATGATTTTATAATGTCACGTATTCACCAGTAGCATCGAGAATCCTGCCGATATAGTCACTAAACTAAACACGTGTCTCAGTTTCTCATTGAATGACCTGAACTGGATGTCTTCCGCACTGGCACCCAAGGAGCTCTGATGTTGTTGTACACTGTGTTCTCTGGAGCCTTGGATTTCATCCCTCCAATTCACTAACAATGTTCTCCAATTACTTCAGAATAAAATGACAAGAGGCTTTTTTTTTTAATTAATATGTGTGTCTTGTATTATAGCTTCTATAATTCTACAATATAATTCCTATTAGATTAAATGTAATAGAGTGATTGTTCACAATGGTCCTCACAGACTTGTCAATTTGTTTTCTAGATTAATACTAAAATTATAGCTGATGCACAGCAGTGTTTGGGGCCAGAGAATTTCAGTCAAAACTTCAAAAATTCAGTTATTATAACAAAAAACCCAAAATTACACATATTGCATCCAGACAGTATGGATTTATTGGCTCCATTAGTGAAAAACTGCATGAGAGCAAAATTCAAAATGCTGAATTCAAATTACATTGTAAATGTATTTAGCAGTATATGTTTACAGTCAAACATTTTGATGCAGTGTGGGCTACATCTTTGATAAATCAAAGATCCGTGTGTAATTGAGCAAAAATTGTGGGAGGATGAACTCCATAATTCGCAATAGGTTTAAATGTACCAAAGTTTCTACAGTAATGAGGTAACGTTTTGGTGAAAGTTGCAAATCTGCAACATATATGGTTGATTTGTTCTAAATTTTCAAACTTTAGAGGCTTGCTGTAGTGCCACCTTTAGGACGATTGGCCTGTTTTTCAACTGAGGCAATCTGGGATGGGCAAAAGGTGGTGATTGTTCGCACATGGGAAGTAGGAATTCCTCGGAAGGAAGAAGAGGAAAGAAGAAGAACAACAAAAACAAGACGAACAAGAACAAGAATAGAAACAAGAATCATGAACAAGAAAAACAGCAAGTACAAGAAGAAGAGCAAGATGATCAAGAACAAGAAGAACAAGAAAAAGATCAATAATACTAACAAGAAGAAAAGAACAAGATGAACAAGAACAAGAATAACAAGACGAACAAGTACAAGAAAAACAATAATAAGAACAAGAACAAGAATAACAAGACGAACAAGTACAAGAAGAACAAGAGCAAGAAGAAGAACAAGAAAAATACAGCAACAAGAAGAAGATGCTGGATAACAATAGGTTATGCCCGGGTAATTACACGGTCTTCAGCAGCTAAAACAATATTCATGGCTTCAGTTATTAAGTTTAAACATACCAGTTTATCTGGTTAATTTTCTTCTTTTGTTCTTGATTTTCAACACCATAATTGTAGACCTGTAAACTAAACTGTCCATTAGTTTTTCAGTAATCCTCAGTGAAAGCCTGAGCCAGACAGGAACCATCACTAACCTCATTATAATGTGGCCACACCAGCCTGTCATTGCCCGATCTGATCTCGTTAGATCTCGGCAGCTAAGCAGGTCTGGGCCTGGTTCGTAGTTGGATGGGAGACCACTGAGAATTCCAGGTGCCACAGTGGGGGACAGTCACTCCAGTGGTGTCTGTCATTGTGTCCTTGGGCCACATTGTCTAGTATGAATATAGTGATTGAGTGAGTGAGTGAGTGTTGGTGGTGGTCGGAGGGGCCGATGGCGCACAATGACAGCCTCGCTTCCGTCAGTCTGCCCCAGAGCAGCTGTGGCTACAATAGTAGCTTACCACCACTAAGTGAGGAGTGGTGGTACTCAGACTCAGACTCAGGTACTCTTCTCAACTCAGACAAGACTGAGGTCATTGTACTGGGCCCACGACACCTTAGAGAAACCTATGCTAGCCTAACTGCCCTAGATGGCATTACTCTGGCACAAAGCACAACTGTTAAAAACCTTGGGGTTCTATTTGATCAGGACTTATCCTTCAACTCTCACATAAAACAAACTTCAAGAACTGCCTTCTTTCATCTCCGTAACATTGCTAAAATCAGATCTATCCTGTCTCAGGGCGACGCCGAAAAACTAGTCCATGCTTTTGTTACCTCTAGACTGGATTATTGTAACTCTCTTTTAGCAGGCTGCCCGAGCAAGTCGCTTAAGACACTTCAGCTGGTTCAAAATGCTGCAGCACGTGTACTGACTAAAACTAGGAGAAGAGATCACATTACTCCTGTATTAGCCTCTCTGCATTGGCTTCCCATAAAATATAGAATAGAATTCAAGATTCTTCTTCTCACTTATAAAGCCCTAAATGGACAGGCACCAGTCTATCTCAAGGAGCTTGTAGTGCCATACAATCCCCCCAGAACACTACGCTCTCAAAATGCTGGACTACTCGTTGTTCCATTCGTCTCTAAAAGTAGTATAGGAGGAAGAGCTTTCAGTTATCAGGCCCCACTTCTCTGGAACCATCTACCAACCACGGTTCGGGGGGCAGACACCCTCTCTACCTTTAAGGTTAGGCTCAAAACATTCCTCTTTGGTAAAGCTTTTAGTTAGGAACCAGCTCATAGCTCATAATTAAGATGCAATAGGCATAGACTGCCGGGGGGGGGGTCTGGCATGCTCGGTTGGAGAGAGGTTGGAGAGGGCGTTAAGAGAGAGGTCATTTAGGTTAGAGAGGGACCGGAGAGGGTCCCATTCCTCTCTCAAACACTCCCTCTATGTCTGCTTCTTCCCTTGTGTGTTTGCTCCTGTACTCCTTCTGGCTTTTGTCTTGCAGGTCCGTGGGATCCTCAGTGTGGAGTTACAGAGTCTCAACAACTCTGTCTCCACCCTTTCCTCTGCACACACCCAACACAGCATAACGTGGATGGCTGTTCATCATAGGAATGGGATCCACACAAGGTTCCTGCTGCTTAACAGAAGGTTTTCCTTGCCGCCATGATGAATTCATGTTGGGTGTGGGATACATATGTATGTGTATATACGTATATATGCATATGTGTGTATCCATAAAATGAAGAGTTCGTCCTTAAGACTGCTCTACTGTAAAGTGTCTTGAGATACCATTGGTTATGATTTGACGCTATACAAATAAAGATTGATTGATTGATTGATTGATTGATTGATTGATTGATTGATTGATTGAAAGAATAATGGCTTAATTCTGTAAAGCACTTTGTCTATGATAAAGCGCTATATACAGTAAAAGCATTGACTCTGAGCTTTGCACAATTCCAACCTTAATATTCATCCCCTCGATGAAAAAAAACATCAACTCCAAATGCTTTATGTTTGCCAGAGCAAAAGTAGATTAAGCATGACTTTTATTATGTAACACCTTTTTGGTGGAGAGATGAATATTCTTTAATATGGTGCAGGAGGCATGTCAGATCAATAGAAAGAAGACAGTATTGTTTCTTCTTAGGCCGTGGTTTGTTTCCACTGGCAGCTGGATTGGCATTATTCATGTGCACTGTTAGGGTTTGTGTTACAAGAGCTTGTTACGGTGCTAAAAATTTCCATCATCCACTTGATTCATTTTGTCGGCGGGAAACAAGCAGAGAGAGAACAATCCTCCCCTTTGCTTCCCACAGACTCTCCATGCCGTGACTGAAGCTATTACATCTTTACTTTTTTACAATAAAAGACACCATGACTCGGAAGGAAAACAATTTGGCAAACCGTGGCTGTACAAATTGCAACACTTAAAACCAATTATTCAGTTGTGCTTCTTAGTCAGAGATAGAATTTTTACTTGGGTTTTCCTGCCCCATTTGTTTAATTTATTTAAATAAAAACTATATAATTCTCACTCTGTTTTAAATGTAGTCACATAATTGATAATTAGAGTATCTTTATTAATCCCACAGACGGGAATTTTACTGTCACAACAGCTCAATAAAAAAGACAACACAAGGGAACACACAGAAAACCCAAAACACACCCGAAAAATAGTGCAATGACGATAAAATAAACTATTCAATAATGGAAGCTAAATATAAATATAAATAGAAAAAACAATAAACAAAGAGTAAAGGATACAGATATTTACATACTTACAGACAAGTACAATTAATTAAATTATGACATGATTATAATTGTAATTGTAAATTTAAAAATCTGTTGCTGCCGTAATTGTAATTCAATTGCAATTGAATTTAGATAATTGACTTTGAAATTGTAATTCAATTGTAATTGAATTTAGATAATTGACTTTGAAATTGTAATTGCCATGAAAATTCTATAAAAATTGTCATTTATAATTTAACACAAAAGGGAGCCATGTTACAGTTCTATGCACAGTTCTATGCATATGTAGTTAACAATTATTTCATATCGAGCTTTCCCACATTTTACCATTTAAAAAAATCTAAATTGAGGGGTATATTGACACAAAAAAGGCTCGGACACCCACAGCAAAAATACTAAAAACCTATACTTTAATTGATTACGATGCCTAACCAATAGAGAGGAAAGGAATTAGATGACAGATATTTGTTTTTAGTCTATTTTACAGCTGATTTAGGAAGCTAACACAAGACGAAGGTTAACTTTTATTAGGTTATTTATTTCAGGCTCAGTAATTGTGATTAATTGTAATTGAACTTCAGTAATTGATAACATAATTGGAATGGGATAAAAAAAATTATTGTAATTTAAGTGTAATTGGAAAAAATGCTGGTCACTGCAATCGTAATTGAATTGTAATTGAACATGTAATTTTAACTGAAAAATGTAATCGACCCTGAATTCACCACAGTGTTGCTGCTACTACACCAACGGTTTTATAGTAACTTCTTACTAAATATGGACAAAAGCACTTTTCCAAGGTCACAAAAACACAAAAGTTATATTCTTTTTAACCATGATCGAGTAAATGCTATTATTCACTGGGTTACGACATACATATCTTGAAAGGAAAAACAAAATGTTCCAAATAGTTAAGTCATAACTTGTCGATCAGTTTTTGTTTTTTTGGCCCGGATTTAAAAAAATACGAGACTTGGAAGTGAAATGACTTAATCATTTTCACAGGTGCTGTCAAAAGCAGGGATGATGTGTTTGCTGAGTTTACCGACTGTAGCGTTGCCAAATGAACTCAGCGCGGTAAAATGGCATTGAAGTGTCTGGGCTTGATTTTGCTTGGTGCCAGAAACTTGTTTCCGTTGCTTAATTAGAGCCAAATTGTGCGATGCTGACTGTCTGTCTCTAACCTTTACAGCTGTCCAGATGTTAACAAGGCCAAGTGTCTGAAATGCCTGTTGTTTACTCCAGAATTAGAAGCTTGTTGGTTGGCTCACGCTTCCTACTTGTTTTATTATACGCGGCTGTGGCACATTACATCAATACCCTTTAGTTTATTAACCATGTGCTCATTACCAATCATCGGCTTTGCTACAGGAAGTCAGAGTGTTTGAATAGAGACATAAGCAGTGATGCTTGGAATTTACTTCCGATGAACTTGTTAATCAAGGAAAACACTTTTATTTCCTTACTTATTAATTACGATATATTCATATTTCTTATCAGTCATAATGTACATAAAAACTAAGCTGCAAATATTCAATATTTTCAGACAGAATCCCATATAATGGCTAATTCTGCCTATACATACTGTATATAAAACTATACAGAATTACAAACGCCGACTACAGCTAAACACAGGCTAACTACAGGTTTTAACCCTCAAGAAAATCTAAATGCATCATTTAGGAATTATTTTTTTTCCATTTTTGTATTATTTATTTCATTTATTTTTTTCTGAAACATTCATTAATCAGTCGCCCAGATTTGATACTTTACATTTTCTGTGAAATTGTCAGTTTAAAGAATTTAATGACAATTAAAGTTGCAGTATATAAGTTTTTTCTTGGCTTCATTTGGTCAACAATCCATAAATATCTTTAAGCATATTGTAATTCAAAGTGTTCTGATAGGACTGTCATTTTGCAGCTTCTCTTGGCTCTGTGTATGAAGTTTGAAAATCCAGGAGTGTGACCCGACCTTTCAGCCAATCAGAGATTTTTTTACGAACAGAGTGCTCCATGAGCTGTTTTGGAGTGTTACTATTGGCTGCCTGACTAAAATCGATGCGCCATAATGTCATCGGTAGTAAAATACAATGGTGGACATTCCAGCAGGAGAAGTCGCTATTGCGGCGTTAGACAAAACGGTTACACAGCAAAACAAGTCCCGCTTGAGAAAAAAGTCTTTAAGAGCTCCTCTGTTGTGTGCGTTCTTGAGGATACCGGTAATGGATGACAGGTTTAGAAACAGGGGGTGCTTCTAAAAACGGGTAGTTTTGGGGCCTTCATGCATATGCATGAGTGGGCGTGTCTGTAGATGCTGACTCTACACCGCAGGTCATCATCATAGGGATTTTGTTTTGCTATCCACACATTCTTGTTATTGTTTTCAGCCAAAAAACTGCACATTACTGTAAAACACGTGGCTATTGGAATTGTGAAACGACAAACGCTCCACGGTGTGTGTTTATAACATCAGGAACGGAGTCAGTCAGCTGTTTCAAACACTCACCGGAGTGTTAAACTACTGCATCGCTTTCTTGTCATCCTCTTCTCTACTGTCCACAGGAATAGTCCAGTTAAGGTGATAATCATTTGTTTTGTCCAACCGTTGTGTCGCATTTGGTCACAAACACGTCAGATCATCTCATAAAGATAATACAAAGGCGGTATAACGGCTACTAAAAATGGAACTGATTGTGAGTGCTTCGGATTATCTATATACTGGTTAATCTATATACTGAACATACATATATTATTTGTGGATAAACTAGTGGTTAAGGGAGCAGGCTTGTAATCATAGGCTCATTGGTTCTAATCTCCCTGGTCCATCACTGTGGGATGTTGATCGGCCCCATATTAACCCTAACTGCTCCCTGGGCGCTACACTGTTGCTGCTCACTGCTCCTCAGGGAGGCGTTAAATGCAAAGAACACATTTTGTGTATGTAGCTTTACATATATGACAATAAAGTATAATGCATATTCTATATTAAACCGCAGTGTTTGTTTTTAGCTGTGAGGTAGTTTGAGAGGGAGGAGCTCATATTCTTACAGGGTAGGAGGAGCCAGGATTGTCAGGAGGAAGAGTTTCTGCGTTGTGACGTCACAACGTGACAACTTTGGCCCTTTGAATGAGGCTAAAGGAATGTATATCACTATAGAAAAACAAATATAAAGTGGATTTTTCATAATACTGCCCCACAACTATCGGTGCCTAACAAACTATCAATGACTGTCAGTTACATAGTCTATCAATCATCATCATGTGAGTTATGTGCCGGATTTAGAAATCAGGGTTTGTATTGGTTCCTAAATCTTCCTCTCATTCTTCTCCTAAGGTGAACCCAGTCAGTGTTATGTGTTTGATGGTGATGGTGTTTGTGAGGAGTTCGAGCGGAGCTCCAGTGTTCAGGACTGCGGTTACTTCACACCTTTGGGCTACACAGACCAGTGGGCATCCATTGCTACGGCTTCCCATCAGGATCCAAAACGCTGCCCTGTCTCTGCCGTCATAGGAGAACCATCACTCACCAAGGTATGAAGCGGGGCACTTAAAATACAATAAACAATAAAAGTGTCATAAAGACCACAGTGGAAATCCTCAGCTCACGTGGCTGTGGTTTTTAAGACGATATCCCAATTCCTCCCTGGGTGAGAGAAAAAACATTTATAATAAAAAAAAAAAAGTATTTCCTGCACAACTCAGGAGAACATGCAGTCCTTGACAACAACAGCATAAAACACATCAGTCAATCTCCAACACCTCCTGTTTAAATATCACCAACTTTGCCTCCGCAGGTGGAAAGTAACGTATAAAGACAGCACAAGCCAATAAAACGTAAGCAAATATGCAAGGAACTTGATTTAAGACTCAACTGTGGGTGTTAAAAATGACTTTTTCATTATAAGGTTTCGCCATCGAAGAGAAATAATGTGAGACACAAAACAAATCCATGGCCCGAATCAGTTCAGCCTGTCAAATGCATCATAACCCAAACATTAGCACATTGGCTTTGCCCCAAAAATACACTTACAGAATTTGTAATGTGTTCCATTAAAACACGTGTCAAACTCAAAGCCTGGGGGCCAAATCCGGCCCTTGAACACATAAAATTCGGCCCGCTCGAGAAAGTGATAGAAAAAACATTAAATATTTTGTAAATTCCCAGCAAAATCAGTTGTAGATATCTCATCGCCTCCAAATACAAAAAAAATCTATTCAAATCTACATTACAGCAGTCAGTTTCCATCACAAATTGCTGAAAAAACAAAAATTTTACCAAAATTTGGCAAATTTTCTTCAAATTATTTTATGAAATTTCCCAAAATTCGCAAAATCAGAGTATTTAAAGGGGACATATTATACCCATTTTTCACCTTTTATAACAGTTCCTTGTGGTCTAAATGACATACTGTATCTGTCCTGGGGTTTTGGTCACAACACAAGCACCATGTACAAACCAGCTTTTTCAGAGTGCTCCGTTTTCCTCCCCCTCGCCCCTTTCTTTTCACGGGAGACAACACAGCCGATTCAACTTGTGATGTCACAAACTGAGAAAACTTGAAACTGAGCACTTTTCTCTGTGTTGTAAGACTTACACAGACCACAAACAAAAGACTGGATGGGGTAATTTCACATTTTGTGTCAATGGACACCCAAGTTACCTCACATGTGTTCAAAAACATTGCAAAAGTGGATTTTTCATAATATGTCCCTTTTAAGTGAAGTTTTTGCAGGGACTGATGTACTCACATACTTTATTATTTATATATAATTTATATGTAGAAGTGCAAACCAGGACACATTAATGTTGACGTTGCTCTTTTTCCAACCTAAAATCTGTGGCCCACTTAAGGTCAAACTGGTCCGTATTTGGCCCCTGAACTAAAATGAGTTTGACACCCCTGCAGTACAACAAAGTGAAGTGACATGCAGTGCTTTAGATTGTATTGTCCTGTTATTGAAAATGGTCATTTAGTTTAGGTTTTTATTTAACCATCAAAATAGATTTATGCAGCTAAATCTGTAGAGGGTGAAAATATGTTTTCATATTAAATCTGTGTGGGAAAATATATTCATCTTAGATAACTGTATGGTTATTAACTGGTAGAAAAAAGGCAAACATACTTCCCATGAACGAACAATCACAAAATTTCACCCATAGGTCCAGTCCTATCCCACAATTCATCTCACATCATATCAACCATATGTGCTACAGATTCACAGCTTTCACCAAAATGTAGTCCCAATACTGTAGACATTTTTGCACATTTAAACTTATTGCAAATGATGAAGTCCATCACTGTTTTTGTCAAAAACTGTAAAATCTCCTTTCACATTTTTGTCTCAATTGGCACCAAACAGCATATCTTCAAGCTGTCCCACACAAACAACCCACACAGATTTTGGATTTATCAAAAATCAAGCCAACAAGTGCCTCAATTGTTTGACTGTAAAAAATCTTGCTAAATAATTTCGGTGTTCGTTAAGAAAAATTACAACATTTTGATTTCAGGGTAGATGATGTTTGGAAAGTATCATAATTTTAACTTAAAACCTTTTTTTTTTTTTTTTTTACAGCACTTTCAATTTCGCTTTCATGTAAAAAAAATTGAAATTAAAGCAAAAATGACATTCTTTTTTTCACTTAAGGAGCCAATAAATCATTGTTTAAAACAAATGACCAGCATCACCTAGCTGCGTATTTGCGATATGTGTATTTTCCAATTTTTGCCTTAGTAAATTAATTTTTTAAAGCCGTTTGAAATCGGCCTTCAGACGCTGACAGTTGCTGTCTTGCTATACCTAAAATTGCCAAGTCCCAACCATTGCTACGCAGCAGCTGTAATTCGCAATTAGTTTGTCTCTTCTTTTTGTCGACAAAAATCATTCGCCACCAATATTTACGTATGAATACAATATGAAATGACATATGAAGTCCGGTCAAGTCTCTATGGCTGAAAACTCAATATTTCAGCTGCTTCTACTCTTCTTCAGACCTTTAACAGTAGGTTTTTATTCCTTAAACCTTTTAATTATGTCTTTTCCTTGCAATTACAAGCAGTTCTTTGCTTCTTTTGGTGTAAAGCTCTGCAGGTATCAGCACCTGGAGGTGAGCGAGACGTCACCTGCTGACGCCTGGTTTCCTTGCACGGCCCAGTCTGACAGGGATAACGACCTGGAACACTCATTTTGGCTGAAGGTGTGTTTGTGTACACACAAAAACTCTGTTTTCTCTGCCTCTGAAAACACCGTTGGTGGCTACTACTCAGTCTTTAGCTGCTTCCAGCTGTCACTAATATTTCTTTAGTTGGAGTTGAAGGGCCTCTTAAACAGAACGCTGGCTCAACCCTCCACACTCACATGCATTCCTCACTCCCCGGCAGTTGCATGTTTCACAAAATACTCCATAATTACACAACTTTTAGGTCAGTTGTGAGTTTCCATTTCCAAATACAGACGTGATGTTTGTGAATGATTAAACACAATTTTACTCAAACGCCATTTCACCTTGTAAATTATGTTCAGCTGTAAACAATTCACTGCTCGTAATATTAAGTGTTTTAATTGGAAAAGGCCACGTGTGATTCTCATTTGAAATAACTTTGTCATTCTTTTCAATGATGTTTTACAGAGTTCCTATGGTATAAGATTAGGAATCGACCGATATGGTTTTTTTAGGGCCGATACCGGTTTTTTTTCTCATCAGCCTTTGCCGATGACTGATACGGACTGCCGATTTTCTTGAGCCGATTTTCTTGAGCCGATACTACTTATTACCCTTAATTTACATCATAAAAACTACACAATAATGATAACAAATAGTACAAGCCTCAATTTTTAGAAAAAGAACATTTATTGAAATTAACAAAGGTGAGGTAGAACAACAAGTAATGAATATTTCACAAATAATAAAAACAAATATTTCTGCTTTCTGTAAATAATGCGGCTCGGCGAACGCTGCAGCCCGCATCGGCCGATGCCGATACACGTAAAAAACGCAAAAATCGGCCGATAATATTGGCCAGCCAATATATCGGTCTATCACTATATAAGATGAGTGTATAACTGAAACAAGATGACTAGTGTATTTATAGCACATTACTAATTGGTTAAGACATTTCTTCGCTCTCATATTAGCAGTGCTCGTCTGTTACTAATAAAAGATACAGGAGTAAAATTGCCATCAAAGTATAAAATAATCTGAGTGCTACGAGATTAAAGTCATAATATTTCAAGAATAAAGTAATAATTTAATTACATTAAGGTGTAATATTTCAAGATTAAACCTATAATATTTTGAGAATAGAGTAGTCATTTTATGGAAATAAAGCAGCATCTTTAAAAACTTGTAACGACATAGCGCTCAGAATTCCTAGACTAGCTAACTAACTAAGGGGAGTGGTGGCCTAGTGGTTAAGGACGCTGGGCTTGTAATCGGAGGGTTGCCGGTTCAAGCCTCACCTGGGCCGTCACTGTGGGATGTTGAGCAAGTCTCTTAACCCCAAACTGCTCCCCAGGCGCCGCAAAATGGCTGCCCACTGCTCCTCAGGGATGGGTTAAATGCAGAGGACAAATTCCATTGATGTACAAACATTACATGGCCAATTAAAGGCGAAAGCCCCGATTTAATTAATTAATTAATTAATAGCCCTTAAATCGACCACTTCCAGCCAGTTCCTCCTCCACAAAAGACGATATTTGCTCAAAATCCATCTTGTTCTTTTGTCGAAACAAATGCAAACATCTTCAAAGTCGCTTTGAAGACCTTCAACTGTTTTTATTTAAATGAAATCATGAAATTATGATTTTATTAAGATATGACTTTATTCTCATAAAACTTTGTTCTCAAAATATTACGACTTAAATTTTGTAGTGCTCCGATATTTATTTGTTTTTTTAATTTTAATGTGGCCCTAATACGCTGTCGTAAAAAACTTACCTCACATTTATAAAGGACTTAAGTCTAGTATTTAGGGGTTAATGTGTATGGAAAGCTGAGTGATTATTTATTATGTATCCTTGATATCGCGCATCAAAAACACACACTCATTCAGTAGTGATCTGCAAACCTTATTTTTTACTTCGTTAGTGAAGGCTGAAAGTCTTTTATGGCCTTACTGTTAATTTCCTAGATGGACCCAACATGTTAATGTTACTAATGAACTAGTAAAAGTAAAATATTTACTAGTTGACCAGTAAAGCCATTTGCAGAAGCACTAGTGAACTAATAGGGCAAAAAAAGTGTATAGTAGCTTACTAGCGCAAGGAAAAATGATCCACTAGTTAACTAGTTACAGACACAAAAATCATGAAAAGGTGAGAGGAGCATGCACTGAGGCTTCCTATTGGCTCCTCAGCCCAAAATTAAGCATGCAAACCAATGAAAACTCATTCTTCAAGAAATGTAGCGTGTATCTTTGTCTGAACATGTTAACATGTCACAGCAACAGTGGTTACTATTGTAGTTAACTACTGTGGATCAATTGTGAATTTACATGTCAACTAGAGAAGCTCTAAAACACTACATGACAACTTGTGAGAGCCACCGCTACATGTTAAAGCTGCTATCCGGAGTTTATGAGAAACATCTCAATGTCCCGCCCTAAACAGCCTCACTTCCTCACATTGCCTCTGCCAATCTACCAGAAGCCACGCCTCTACTTTTCTGCACTCGCATCGGGGAACATAACAAGGTCGCATCGGGTGGCATTAATATAGGTCTATGGGTCAGGTATGAGTCAAATTCATATTTACCTGTTTGCTGTTGTAATACGCGGCCTTGTTTCCGTGCACAATTCCGCATTCACTTTGATTGACAGACTCAAAAACAGTCAACGATCGTTTCCATTTGTCTATAGGACGAAGGAGGGACTTATATACATTAATGTATATGAATGACCACTGGCAGTAGACCATAGTAAAAGAAACTCCGGATATCAGCTTTAACGTCTGCATTTATTTCTAGTAAACTAGTTGAACCCAGAAAAATGAACAAGTTAACTAACAGCACATATTTTTTTTGTCACAAGCTAACTAGTGGAAAACATTTTGTATCATTAGGTAACTAGTCATGCAATACAATTTTATTAGGCTCTTCTATATGCCCTTATACAGTGATATAAATATTGCTGCTTGGTTAAATTAATGCTTAAATCTAGAAAATGGGTTTACTTAAAAAAATGTTTTAAAAAAATTAAAAAAAGCTCCTTTTTCTATATGATTCATTGTTTTTTTTTATTTAAAAACAAAAGGTTGGATTTGTTCATTCTGGAGTGGCAGCTTCTGTGATGGTGTACTTGGCTTCTGATGGACTGTGGTCTGGCGACCAGTGTCGAAGGACCGTCACCGTCTTTCTGACGGACACAGTCGGCAAAAACCACTCACTCGGTAATTTATACTCACCTAGTTTTCAGCTTGTTGAGGTTTTTTTTGTTCCTCAAAGGTCGGCTGTAAAGGAGTTATCCTTGTACCTTCTATTGCCGCAGGAACACACGACCTCTCGTGTCATCGTAACCCACTGGTGGTGAACGTAACCCATGACCTTTCTCAACCATTCTTTCACACGTCATCTGTCATCCTACTGTTCTCCACCCCATCTGTGGCAGTGGGCGGGGTCGCCCTGAGGACCTCCTGTCACTTCAGCACCTTCGCCCTGACCGGGTGCGCATCAGAGGGTGGGCTCTCCCACAGCTATCAACTCAACACACACATACACACATTTAATTACACAATGATGTGGTTGACTAATGAGGATCCTGATTATTAATTCAAAAGCTCTCCATTTTTATTTGGTTTTTTTTTTAGATATTTTTCACTAAATATATCATTAACATAGTCTTGTTCTGTTTGTCAGCAATTTCCAAAACTCTACTGAGTAAGAGGGTCCTCTAGTGTGTGATTATATCAGCCTGCATCTAAAATCTCTTATTTAATAAATACTGTATTAATTCCAGGAAGTTATTTTTGTCGTCTTTTTGAATAATATGTTAAGGTTTCATTTATTCCGACTTCAGGAAATTTAAATGAAGAACAGAAACATCAAAGTACACACATACACAAAGAAGACTGGCAGTTGACAGGAGATCAAAGTACATTTTCTGAAGAACAGTCGTCTAAATAAATGAAACCATAACGTATTATTCAAAAAAGAAGACAAAAAGAACTTGCTGGAATTATTACACGGAAGTTAAGGAAACATCAAAGCGATCAGTAGACGCCTCTGAAGAAGACTGGCACACAAACAGTAGCTTTTCTTTTTATCTATTTATATCTGCACCTTCTTTGATAAAGTACCTTATGTAAATACTTGCTGCTATTTTTTTGTCCTGCAATACGAGCCAATGCCATGAAATTTTGTTCTAACCTGTACTGTAAAGTTCAAGTTTGAATGACAATAAAGAATGTCTCAGTCTAAGTCTAAATCAGTTGACAGTCGAAACATGTCAGGACGTCAAAGTAAATTTTCTGAAGAACAGTTGTCTGAATAAATAAAGCCTTAACATATCATTAATAGATATTGTTTTAATTGGATTTTTTAAGGTTTATTTTTCTGGTCATTTAATTTATTTTTTTTATTTTATTCAATTGTAAAATACTCTTATGTTTAAGGTTCAAATGTATATAAGCCATTGGTTAATAATGAATGGGTCAGTTTTTCTCATACCTACTAGTAATGTCGCTTAATCAAGACTTTTCGAACATTCCACACTGCGAAATAAGGAATTAATACGTGACTTGCGTGGATTTTGTATCATATCGATACTGGAGCTGTATCGGCCAATACCCCAAAGCTGTAGCATCGTTATCGTATCGGAAGTGAAAAAGTTGCATAGGATGAGTCGAAATACAGGAGGGTTGGAGTCAATTACATTTTTCAGTTACAATTACGTTTCAAAATACCCATATTCAATTACAATTCAGCTACGATTAGAGTGACCAGCATTTTTTCTAATTGCAATACATTACAATTATTTTTTATCCTCAGAAAGTCAATTACAATTAGAATCTCAATTACTAAATTTCAATTATAATTAATCACAATTACTGAGGGTGAAATGGATAACCTAATAAAAGTTAACATTCCTATTGTGTTAGCTTCCTGTTATGATAACGATTGCAAAATCAGCTGCAAAATAGACTAATATCTATCATCTAATTTCTTTCCTATTTATTGGTTACCGTGTTAAGCTTCCTAATCAGTGACAATATAGGTTTTAATATGTTTGGTGTGGACATTTGAGTCTTTTCTGTGTCAGTATACCACATAATTTGTTTTTTTTTTCTTTAAATGGTAAAATGTGCAAAAGCTTGATATGAAACACATTTTAATAATTGTTAACTACATATGTGTATAACTGTACATAGAACTGTCACATGGTTCCCCAGTTTTGTGTTCAATTATAATTGACAATCTTTATGGAATTTTCATGGCAATTACAATTGCAAAGTGAATTATCTAAACTCAATTACAATTTCATCACGATTACAACAGCAACAGATCTTTATTAGCAATTACAATTATAATGACGCCATAATTGTAATTCAATATCAATTAAAAAATTACAATTATAATTGACTCCAACCCTTGAATGCAGTATAACATTATCCCAATAATGGAAGAAAACCAAAGGTTTGTGACTGAATATATTGTTACTTGAAACTCTTTTGATTTTACTCCTCCCTGGCCTCTAGCTGTGCACAGCAGCCGTGTCAGATGGTCAGCTGCAGACCCCCTCGGATAGAGAACGCCATTGTCAGGTAGGAGCCGTTGGAATGAAGCACTGAGCTATACCAGGGAGAAGAAACGGCAAACAAGAGCGCTATCTATACATCAGTGTGTCTCTGTAGGTGTACAGGAGGAGGGGTGGCGTCTCGCTGCTCGGTTCAGTGTCATCTGAGTTTCAGTATCGCAGTCGTCAGCGGAAAGAAGACCCCACCCCACCAGGTAAACGGCATGCTGCAACGTTTGGCAGAATATGTATGCTCAAGACTGAAACAGAATCTTTCAGTGTATTACTACTTCCTGGTTATGGGCGCAACTTCCTGTATGACAGAGAATGTTTAAACAAAGCAATTTTTTTCACTTTTTACATACCAGTGTTAGTTTTATCGAGCAAGAATTTCCATCATAGTTTTTGTTTATTAGTTAGTGTTTGTTTTTGTTTTTTTTTAAGTGACTACTTAGACCACATATCAAACTTAAGGCCCGTGGGCCAAATACGGCCCTTTAGAACATCCAATTCGGCCCGCAGGAGAATGTAAAAATGACAGAAAACAATTATTGTGTAAATTACCGGTAGATATCCCAAATTCACAAACTCCACAAAATTTTTCTTACTGGTCCTTGTTTTTTTTCTTGCAGAGAAAGACAGAGCTGACGTGTTTCCGTGGATCGTGGGATCGTGTCATTCGCTGTCAGCCAGTGGACTGTGGCTTTCCTGATCAGTCCCACGTGTATCATGCTATATTCAGCTGTCCCTGGGGAACCACCTTTGGCAGACAATGCTCCTTCACCTGTGGACCACCTGCCATATTACAAGGTACCGTAAATCCTGGATTTCTTCAAACTCTAAAGATAAATCCAATTTTAAGAGATAATGACAATGGCCATGTTTACATGGGAGCTTTAATTCCTCTTTAAAGCAGAATAAAAGTTAATTCCTCTTTAAACTAACCTTGTAAACACTCAATTCCTAATGCTAATTTGTTTCCGAATTAAACTTAAATCTGTAATTAAGGGGATGGTTTATTCCAATTTTAATCCCAATTTAGATCTGACAATTCTTGTTAATCCGTGTATCATTTGTTCATTCGTTTTTCATTGAGTAACAAAAAAGAAAAATGAAAAAAACACTCATTATTTGATATTTGTTTCCTAAACCAAAAACGCCTTGTTTTTCAAATTTAAGCTCTTTTGCTTCAGTACGGAAAATGAAAAATGGAAAACGAACACCTTTATTCGTTTTATTTATTCGTTTCTCCGGGTCACACACTTTGCCAAAGTGCGTGACCCGGAAGTGAAGCGTTAGACATTCCGAGATATCTTTAGCTTTGCAACACTTAGGAGTCTCTAAATCCTCCGAAATGTCCGAGGTTCTGTGCCCAACACCAGCTAAAGCGTAAAGGACACTTTCGGATGCACAGTTGGAAGCAGCGATCTTGTCATGCCGAACTGCCGTTAGCATAGCCGTTAGCGTCGAATGAGCGTACACTTCCGGGACCCCCTGTCCAATCAGAGCCCTTCCAACCCCCTGACCTAAAGCGGAATTAACCGGTTTTCTATGTAAACCTCAATTCGGGAATTACTATTTCCATGTAAACAAGAAGCAGAACACTTTAATTCCGAATGATTTAATTTAGAATAACTAATTTTGAAATAAAAATGTACCCTTGGCCAACATAGAGTAAAAAAACTCCAAAAGTCCAATTAAATCTCTATTAAATTCTGAATGGGTTGCGTCACTCCTTTTTCCTCACTCTTTTCTGAAATGGAGCAGAGGGATTCTGCTTTGGATTTTCCCAATCATCTCTAGAGAACAGTCTGTACAACTGCAATCAATCGGTAGTCGAGCAGTGTAACTCGACAGAGTTTGAAGATCACTGTCTTTGGCCCGTCATGCAGAACAGTTTTGAAATCGGTTCGCTAACTTCAACACAGTTAACCATCAAACCAAACCCTTCCCTTTACTTGCATTGTTTTTGCTCTCTGGACCTCGAATCCTCTGGTTTACTTTTCCCATGTTCCGGAAAAGGGATTGTGTCCAAATGACTCATCATGGGTTCCCTGAGTACTTAAACTTGTAGTAGAATTTTAATATCAAGTAGCTTTTGTTTTGCTAATCACTGCTGTGACACCGTGTTCTTCCAACTAACTCACTGTTCTTAGTTCCAGCACAAATCTAATCCTGAAGTATGAGATTTGTTCCAGCACAGCTTTAATCTCAGGTTGAGAGACTTTGTATACTGTGAGAAAAATGAAATCAGTTGCACAAAAAAAAACTTTCTCAGGCCATCGGGTATAAGTGATTACTATGTTGTTCACACAAATGTTCACCAACACAATGTTAAAAATCCTATTAAAACTGGTAAATGTAGTTATATTTTAGAGACCTAATAAAGATAAAGTGTTTTGATTATCCCCGTACACACAAAACCACTAGGCATAAATATATTAGCTATTGGCAAAGTCAAAGACTGTCTGTCCATTTAATTATACAAGATAGGTTATGGCCAAAATTGACAACTTTAACATACTTTAGCTTCTTTAAAAGTCCAGTACACTATTTGTCATATGCCATATTGGTACAGTAGTAATCGAGTATTTTACAGTAAACTCGTACAGTGCCCGTCAGACGTACAGTATGTATTCATATAATGGGGGCTTCAGTAGAGTCGTCAATTATGACCAAATGAGTATGTGTTTGAAGGTTGGATGTACAAAGAGGTGTACATACTCTGTGGTGTTATAAAGGGGTTTATTTGTGGGTGCAAAGTAAAATAGCGGGTGTATGGGACATGCGCATGAAAAATGTGTTTGTTGGTTTTTTTTTAATATTTTTTTGTTTGGTTTATTTTTCTGTAATGTATGTTTTTTGGGAGTCATTATGTGTATTTTTGAATCTTGCTGTTGTCTTTTTGATGCACACACTTGGACTATGTGCAAGCTTTTCATAAAGTTTCAGGTCGAACAAACACCGGGTCAGGGAGAAATTCGCTCCACGCACACGCACACACACACGCACACACACGCAGACCTTTCTTGCATTATAGATAGATATAAGAAGATAGATAGATGGTATTGTCATACCTTTATTGAAATATACCCTGTCATTTCTAACATTGTAAGTTAACCAATGTTCGAAAGATTTAAGAAATAGGCAATTGGTCCCTCACTTTGCAATAGAATAAAAATATTCTTTAAATTCCAACTAGGTTTGGACTTTACAGTATATATTTTCTTGTATTGGGTCTTTTCCTGTGCTCAGGTGACAGTGACCGTCTGGTATGTCTGGAGGACGGGTTGTGGTCTTTCCCTGAGGCTTACTGCAAGATAGAGTGTCCGGAAGTCCAGAACATATCCAACGCCAAACTGCTGACACATTCCCTGGCTTCTGGCCATAATATTGGCTCTATTTCCCGTTACAAGTGCAACCCAGGCCATTATGTGATTGGGAGCCCTCAAAATAAGACACGACGGTAAGAGCTATGACAAAGCCGACACCTACACAGCAGCAGTTTTCCACTTGATTTATTTGTTTTTAGTAACAAATTTGAATTAACATGAGATAATATATTTGTCAAAGTTGGTGTTGTAACCCTGATCATTTTTATAATAGATAAAATCCTAGTGTACACCTCATACATCAACGAATCAAACATAATTTACACCAAATAGAAAGGAAAAAGGCCAAAATTGCTACTCAAAAGTAATTTTTTTTTACACTATAGTAATACAGAATAATATCTTCACACAAAAGGAGCAGGTTTGGAGATGCAACCAAAATGGATGGTTAATCAGCCCATTTTCCTGATTTGATTTTCATATTTGAATGCTGAATTACCTTACCATCCCATTTTTTAAATTTATTATTATTAATGATTTCCAATTTGATTTTTGATTATTGATCATTTAAAGCTGATACCCACAATCATTTTTTAATGGTTAATCTATAGCATAGGCCTCGTTGATCAATAAATCAAAGAGCAGTTGCTCGAAAAATTATTTGAAAGGTTAATTTTGAAGCTTGAAAGTCTGTTTTCATCTCCACCGTAAATTTCCGTGCATCGCATTGTGGGATGTAGAGTCGTTGAGAAGGGTGCATAGACGTGTTTTTACTTCATTATTATATCACGGGGAAAATACTGGAAACAAACTAGAACAAAAGTCAAGTAAATCACTGAGCTTCTTGTCCGACATAAAAAAAAAAAAAAGAAGAAAAAGAAAAAAAGAAGTAATAATTTTCAGAGACTTTCAAGCAACAATTTAGACCCTTTTTATTTTCTTTTTGGAGTAACTGATCTATGAGGCATAATTTATGATTTTATCTAATAAAACATTATCAGGGATTGCACCTTTCTTTACTCAAGCCTTTACTATGCTATAGAATATCCTATCCTATAATAACCAATATGATTTAGCTCCTTTTAACGCAGCTGTGTAACAATCCACTTCATGATGAACACACAAACTCCAAAAGGGAAAATCTTAACCATCACTGGACACAATTATTACAGGTTTAGCCAATCTTCCACATATATTCAACTTTTATACAAAACTGCGTGAGGCTCTAATAAAATATGTACTGCTGTTAACTAGGGCCTTATCATTACTACTTTGCCAACTGTATTTACTGAGTTGGCGCCCATTAGTGAAAACAGTTCCCATGTTTGTAATGAGAGGAGGGTTTCCTAATAGGAGACAGAGCCTCTGGGGAAAGTTTATAAGCTAACGTTAGATGGAGTCGGCCCATGCTCTTCACACATTTCACTCATTGTTGGTGGCAGTAAAGTTTTAAATTCAAGGTATTAAATTTGAAATGCAAAAACTGAAATATAACCATTTCAATCCCGTAAATATTTGGATTTTATAGATTAGTTTTACATTAAACCTTTTACTTGGAAAACATTTACGGTTTTCCAACTAAAAGGTTGGAAAACCTTTATGGTTTAAAGTTTCTCAAACATACATAACCCCTGATGCTTTATTAGTCCAACATGTGAAAGTGAAAAGCAGCAACTATTAAAGGACTCAAATCACGGTTTCTGATCTTACCTTTGACTTCTTTATCCACATAAACATGCATTATAACGCATTAGGTTGCATTTACACACCACACACGAGACGTTTTTTTTTAAACTGTAAAACAGATCGTAGTGAGTTCCTTGTTATAGATACAGTTAAATTAAAAAGAGGTGAAAAAAAGAAAAGGTAAAACGAGGTACAGTAAATTTGATAGTGAAACAAACACAAATGAGCTGCTGAAATGTGTTTTCTATGTTGTCTTTAGGAAGTATTTCAGGTTAGAGTGCCTGGAGGGAGGACAGTGGGAAGAAAACGGCTGTGAACCCATTACCTGCCCTGCCTTACCCGATGTGTTCCAGGGCATGTACACCTGCACCAACCACCTGTACTATGACACCGTCTGCACCCTCCAATGTCCAGATGTGTCAGAAAACGTAAGATTTGAAAAGCGCTCAATGTGCGGTGGCTGAGAAGTGCAATGCACATTTACAAATGCCACAACATATTTACTATTTTGAAAACAAATGTACATAATTAGCTTTTTAAAACAGATTTACAATGGCGCATTGTAATGCTGCTTTCACACCAGATATGTCACGAAATGTTCGTGCGACCAGATTACATACAAAGTCATTGGATAGACGCGGCCCAGAGGCAAAATCAAGAGCGTTGGCTGTGCGAGCGCTCACGATTTTTCGTCATATTTGCAAGAGTTGAAAATATTGAACTCCTGCGACTGTTTCGCATGATGAAAGCCAATCAGAGTCTTTGTTGACGATGACGTCAGGCCGTCAACACAGACACCGGTCTGTTCACCCATTCAACCATGGAGTAGAAGCTGTGTGTGACCACCTGGAGCTGTATGACACGGCCTTTATAACCAGGACCGGACTAGGAAGGATTTGGCGTGGAGGAGAATCAGCGAGGAGGTGGTAGTAGCAGGTAAAAGTTCTCTCTGTAGTTTTCATCTTTGAAAGTCGGCACTGGGCTAGGATAGCATTAGCCGCTAATCACACCGGCTTTTTTCACTGATGGTTTATGTTTATGAGAGGAAAAAAAGAAGCGCAGCTCCTCGCTTCAGCAGGCAGTGAAACTCACCAAGTTGGATGTGTCGCTGGTAGGCGGGGCTTCGCTTCAAAGTGATATGAAGCATTTTTTGATCCTGCGGAACATTTCGTGCGGCAGAAGACGCATTCGGTGTGAACGCAGCATAAGTGTAAATGTGTTTCCATATTTGTTAATTTGTTTTGGCCTTTTGTAAAAGTGTCTCGGTAATTTGTAAATTTGTTTTTGGCATTTGTAAAAGTGTTTTGCTATTTGTCATTTTGTTTAGATAATATGTAAATTAGTTTTTAAAATCGTAATTTTGTTTTCAAAATTGTAAATTTGTTGTGGAATTTGTAAAAGTGTTTTGCTATTGTATTTTTTTAAGATAATTATGTATATTTGTTTTCAAAATTGTACATTTGTTGTGGCATTTGTACAAGGGTTTTGCACAAAAATGTACATTTGTAAATATGTTTTGCACTCCTCAGCCACTGTTTCAATGACCCCTGTTATTGTCATTAAATTGAAAACTGAATGATTACTTGTCATCAAGAACAGCGCTAACATTTAAAAAAAAAATTTTTTACAGTGTGCGGTTGTTGCTGTGGCTAAGCATGACTTGTTTTCTGCCATGTACAGATAAATCTGACAGTTCTCATGTCGGCCATAAGATGCATGAGGAGATTTAAACAATGCATTTAGAATAGAATAGTCTTTTATTGTCACGGTACTTGGTGGTACAGTGAAATTTGAGAGATGCTCGCATAGAGCTACAGTACACCACAAATTTCTTTGTGCGTGTATAAAAATGTGCATTTCCAGATTCCATAGTGTGGATAACATGATAAAATCAGCTCTATAGCATACTATTCTTACTTGGTCTCCGAAGATCAAGGCCTGGAATTTAAAAAGGCATCTTGTATTAAAGCCACATTTAGTTGGCATGATTTCGAAAAGAAAGTTTTTCTTTTAAATCCGTCAACAATGTAATTCAACTCTGACATGTATTACTGTTAGAACAACGCTTTAAAGTACTTCTTGATCTATAGAAGAATAAGTGGATTCTGTGTTTTGTTTCCAGAGAGAAATACGCTGCACAAAGAATGGGGAATGGACTGCAGACTTCACCATGTGTTCCAGGTTGCAGGGACCATGCTCAACTCCCCCTGATCTCAACTCTGTAGGATACAACTGTGACGAAGGGACAAGCGTTGGTAAGTGTAATCACTTCTTAGGGTTTATTTAGGTAAATATTTATCACATCTATTAATGAAAAGTTCCGGTGTCCTGTCTGCAGTACATTGTAGTTGCCACTGGGTGGCATTAGCTTGGAGATGCAGACTTGCAGTAATCATAGAGGAAGAAACTACTAGTATGGCTGTGTTTGAAATAGCACACTAACGTACTATACACTACAAACTCAATGAGTATATTGTCTACTATATACTATAAGTATGATTACTTCCCACTAAAGTATACATCCAAGTTTCCCAAGATGCATTTTGAACCTACGACGACAAAAACCTGAAGCACACTGAGGCTAAAGATCTCTGTTGATTCTCCACCTTTGAAAGTTCTGAAAGTGACCAAGTAGAATATCAACATGTGCTCATTTGATCCAAAAACTCACGGAAACACGTTTCATTCTGACATTTTGGAGATTTCCTGAGACCCGCCTTTGTGCTACTGACAAAACCTTCAGTTAACTTCAAAACAAGAGCCCTATTTACAAAAGCGTTAAAAACTAAAGCAAGACAAGAAGAGCTTTTGTTTTGAAAAGGGGATGTTTGACTTTTAGCTTGAAGCCAGTCATGACGTTTGGCTCGCTATGCATCATGGGGCAGTTGAGAATGACTAGTATCTGGGTATTTATCACGTACTCTATCTTTTCATACTATCTAATGTGAACGCACAACATACTCATTTTTGATGTCAAACTTAGTATAAGTAGTACGTTAGTGTGATGGAGATCAAAGCCTTGATTTTCTTTCTCGCCAGTGCAGTGATTGCTGTGTGCTGACAGGATATACTGTGGTTACAGTCTTTGTGCTTGTACTTAAACACAAATGATGAAACTTACCTTAACTTAACTTAAACTTAGTGATAAACAGACCCAAAACAAAATTAGCCTTAGATATGAGACAAAAATAACTTGTCAACCACAAATACAAGACCAAGGCAGGTGCAGAGTTAAAGTAAAGCTGTGTCTAATCCTAAATATATTGCGTTCTTTATGTTTCCTCAACAGGTAATCTGTGTTATCCAATGTGTAATATGGCTCTGGATATGGATCTGTATGATCCTGTTGTTCTACCAAATGGTACGACATCACACAGTCTGAAGCACTGGATGCAGGCCACCAAAGTCCAAGTGAGTCCTTATGAACCATTTTCATTTTTAACTTTACAATTAATAATGTCATTTTTTTAATCTTATGGCATTCTGCTTATTGTATTTATGTCAAAGTTTGACGTAGATTTGATTTGGTGACATCATTTTCAAATCATATTTTGTATAATAAGCTACGTATTGTAATCAAGTTTTTATTGACAAGATAGTTTCGGCTCTGCAATGTAAAGATCTTCATATTAACTGATGATATTATTATTATTTTTTTTTATTTTAGAAAAATACATTCATGTGTATTGAATACAATGTGTATTCTGGTGTGTTTTCAATAGTAGCCTGTGGTTTTTCTACTGGTTGAATAAAAGGCTTTTTTGTGTTTTATGATGAGACTTGAATTACAGTTTGATTTATTATCAAATTATAGTTTTATTGCGGCTGGGAGACAATAGGGTTTTAATGCACAGTGGTTGTTTTTCCTGACAGTGTGGTGTGTGTAACCTGATCCACTGACAAACAAGGCTTCATGTTTTAGGGGGTTTTCTTTTGCACAAAAACACCTTTCAGGATGAATAATGAACACCAACAGCTGGTGTTCTGCAAAACACTTTTTTAAGTTAAATAGCTACAGCGTTACACTGGTTCACCTTTGGACACAAAGAGAGATCGTTTTGATACGCATACAAAAATAACTGAATGTGTTAAATATTTACATTTTGTCCATTTTGTTGCGATAAGTAAATGGATTCCTAAAGAGTGACTGGACAAATGCTCAGGGCTTTCAATTTCTAATACTGTGTTATAGAATATTAAAATGATATTTATCAACAGAGGAACCAATATTATGATTGTAATTAATACAATTGTATTTTTTTTTAAGCTAATATCAATTTTTACATAAAAAATCGATACAGTTTTTGACTTCACAACAAATCCTTGTTCCATTATTGATATTATTCACATGTGTGTTGTGATAATCTGCATATGGGTCAATAACTTATTCAGATATTTCATAAAATGGGTATCATCGGGCAAGGTTTGCATGAATAATATGATGTAAATAAAAATTTAAATACTTTGAAATCGTATACAGGACTATAATTAAACACAACTATAACTAAAATAGCGCAAAATTTGAATAGATTTAGAGAATTATTTCTGTTTTTTTAACTGAAATTATTGAGCCATAAAAACCCAGATTTTCTTTTTGTTTTTATTTTATTTTCCTGTTTTTGGAAAATGTGAATCACAGAAATGTTTTTTTTTTTTGTTTTTTTGTTTTTGTTCTTTAAATCAAAAGTTGAATTCATTACAAATCATAGATGAAATATGTCATTGGCATGCCAGGATAGTTCAAAGTTTCCTTCAAACCAAATGCCGTGGTATAACCACACCATATTCAGTGTTTTGCATTACTGGAAATCAAAGTAAGATAAGGAGATAAAGGTTTCAGTTTACGTCAGACCTTTCAGGAACTACAGTAACACACACACACACACACAGACACACACACAAACGCACACACACAGAGTGGATTCAAGCTATCATGATAAAGTTATGTGGAATGTCTTGGATTGAAGCTCCAGTGGTGCTGTTGTTTGTTTTTAAAAGGAGGTCATGTTACCCAACATCATATCTGAGGAATCGCTGCTACGTTAATGCTGCTCTACTTGTGCTTCATACCGTTGGGTGGTCAGTGCACCAGCCAGGAAGCCAATCCACCCCTGCCAAGGTCGAATAGTTGGAAAGAGATCGACTTACTTGCTCCATATCTCTGACATTGCCATCATATTTTGAAGCATTGTGTTATCTTAAATACTTCAGGTCTTCATTGCTCAGCCAGGCTGTGCGTGATGAATCAGAGGGCAGGATATGTTTTCTTTGTCTATATTTGTCTGTCAATCAGCTGTCAGGAAGTTCTAAAGGTAAAAAAAATGACGATTAATCATCAACAATCGCTGCAAAGCTTCAGATGTACATTCATTTCATGTTGCAGATAAACAATTTTATACAGTTTTCATTGCACATCATTCAGAAAGCCTGAGCTCAAGCTTAGGATTTTGACTCAGAGTTAGTCAAAGATAAACAGGTAGTGGTCTTAAGCAGTGTTTTCTAAAACGGGGGTACTTGTAACCCTAGGGGTACGCAATGGCACTACAGTGTTTACTTGAGAGAGAGAGAAAGTGGAAAATTTACTATTGAAAGCACACAAATATATATAACATAAATGTTTATTTTTAGTTAAAAATTATAATCATAATAATGATGATGAAAATTATGTTGATTAGAACATGAGGTGAAAATATAACAGTCAGTCTTGGTCCAACACCAGGTGGGAATGATCGGAAATGCTAAAAACTATAGAAATAAATCTGTTTAGGAGGCACTACATTTTGTTTCATTCCACTTATTTACAAAATTAGATCATTTAAAATGTGTGTTGTCACTCTCTCATGCCATCATTATGCTCTATTGTTGTTTTTTCATAGTATTCTGTGCAAAACGTAGTTGGATAAAGGATGTACTTCGATTCAGAAATAAGAGAATAAGGCAAAAAACGTTTGAAAGCCACTGGTCAAAAGGCTACATGACCTTTCAGAGTTGATATACATTGATCATAAATCTGTTGTTACAAATGTTGTTTCCTGTATTAAACAACTAAATAATATTTATCTAATATACCACATCTGTATTTGCAATGTTTAAAATCATTCACTATTAGTAGTCTTTATTTTGTTGTCAACTACATTCCTTTAGGTGGCCAAACCTAGACCAGGGGTGTCAAACTTATTTTAGTTCAGGGGCCAAATATGGACAAGGTTGATGATAATTGGGGAATCGAACAATTTCAACATTAGTGCCACTTTGCATTTCCGTGTATAAATGATATAAAAGCACGTATGTAGTATAAAAGCCAAGGTGCTGACAATATCCAAGCAATAGGTGACAGGCAGTGACATTATTATTTCAATTTGGGGAAATGTTGTCAAATAATTGGAGGAATGAGCAGGATTTTGGAAAAACTCTGTTTGTTCCAACAATTCAAGAGTAAAAATGACTTCCACCGTGTTATCCAAGCATGGGAAAACTGGAAACTCCTGCAAATACTGTTGAGTTTCATAGAATTTGTGACAAACTCGATGAAACTCTACTAGATTAATTGTAAAGTTCTGCTTCCAAATAAATCTTTTTGATTACATCAATCTGTCTGTGTGTCTTTACAAACATTAATACCATCCCAAATATACATAAACTCCTAGATTTAAACTTAAACTAAGTTTTAGTCAAATTAAAATAAATAAAAAATAAAACAAAATTTGCTGTCAAAATTGAGACTGATTTTTTCAAATAATTCAGGCAGTTCGATCTAAAACTAAACAAAAATAAAATAGTTGCTCTAATGTCTTCATGGCAAACACAGTAAGTCATTTTTTTCTGTCTCTGCATGTTAAATAAATATCTTCACGAGTTCTGTTTTTTTTTTTTTTTTTTTTTTCCAGAGCATAGTCTGCACCGGGATGATGAAGTGGTACCCTGACCCTCAGCACATCCATTGCATCCATTCCTGTGAGGTAAGATTTACAGCAGCCATGCAGACCCCCATCAAACAGAACACTTGAACAGTGCTGTTTTCCCTCCAAGGTAATCATTTACTCATTATAACCAACACAGGAGGTTAAAGTCTGGTTCTGCAAGACGTCAGTCTCTCACACGCACACACACACACACACACACACACATACACCCCAACTGAGAAATCATCCGTTTATTTTATCCATGATGGCTCCATTAATTCGCCAAATACTATGTAATTCTCTAAAGTTGGCGAGACAGTTTAACTTTTTCTATTTTTAAGTTTAAGTTTTATTTTCGGTTGAAATATAAATAACAGATTTAAAGGCTTTGCTCTGGGTTTGAGGGCCAACAGTTGGACTATTGATACCCAAATTGAGACAATTCTTAATTTCTCCTTGTATGTCTTTCCAATAGTTAGTTAATTTTGGACAGTCCCAAAACACATGGGTATGGTCTCCCACCAGACCACAGCCCCAATACAAAACCAATAAATCAATAAATACATCCAGAAATAGCAACACAGAACATTAGGTAAAATAATATTCTTCATTTCGGAATGTTCTTCATATTCATTGATGTGAAATTAATGTTTATTCTCTGAATATCGGTATGTTTCTCACAATATAAAATAATGTTGAGATGTATTGGTGAGTTGTTCAGTTATTGGGGATTTAATTCAGATTTCTTTGTTGGTGAGTTATTGGTGATTTAATGTTGAGTTATAGTTGAGTTATCGGTGAGGTAATGGTTTGTTATTGAGTTAATTGTGAGTTATTGGTGATTTAAAGGTAATTTAATGGTGAGTTGTTGGGATTTAATATTATTTATGTGTCTATTTTGAACAAATTTTAAAAGAAGTTACACAGAATTAAGGGGGGAAATTTAGTTTTTGGGGAATTAAGGTTTAGTTAATGGGGAGTCACTGGAGATTTAATAGTGAGTTATTGGTCAGTTATTGGTGAGTTAATGGTGTGTGATTCCGAGTAATTGGTGATTTAACGGTGAATCTTTATTGATTTAATATTGAGTTAATGGTGAGTTATTATTGGAATTCAATGGTGAGTTATTGGTGATTTAATGTTGAGTTAATGGTGAGTTATTGGTGTTTTAATGGTGAGGTATTGGTGACTTAATGATGTAATAGTGATGTTGGTGTAATACTGATATGATAATGTAATGGTGAGGTAATTGTGAGTTATTGGTTATTTAATGCCAAGTTATTGGTGATTTCATGTTAAAGGTCCATAGCAAAGTACACAAACAGTATTTGAGGTTTATTCTCCCAAACTCGCATGTTTTCCATGGTTTTAGCCCTCTGAAAAGTCAGTTTAATGACGCTTCTGAAAACGGGCTGTTTTTGGGGCCTTTGTGCATATGCATGAGTGGGTGTGTCTAAAGATGCTGACTCTACACAACAGCTTTATCATCATAGCAATTTTCTTTTGCTATCCCCAACCCTACCCTGGAGCCAGGCCTGAGGTTGGGGATTGAGAGGGAGCGCCTAGTGGCCCAAAAGGATAAAGTGGGCCTGCCCTCCCGTAGGCTCATCACCCGCAGGAGGGACCGTATGGGGCCAGTGCAATGTGGATTGGGCAGTAGTCCAAGACAGGAGCCTTGGCGATCTGATTCCCAGCTACAGAAGCTATAGGGACGTGGAATGTCACCTCTCTGGCGGGGAAGGAGCCCAAGCTTGTATGTTTGCTATGTGTCGGTCTCATCTCGACACATAGCAAGGGCCCTGTAACCGGCCTCCTCGAGAGGGGTTGGACTCTCTTTCACTCTGGAGTTGCCAATGGTGAGAGGCGCCGGGCTGGGGTGGCTAAACTTCTTGCTCCCCGACTCAGTGCCTGTACGTTGGCGTTTACTCTGGGAGATGAGCGGGTAGCCTCCCTCCCCCTTCAGGTGGGGTGACAGATTCTGACTGTTGTTTGTGCCTATGGGCCAAACAGCAGCTCAGAGTATACACTCTTCTTGGATTATTAGAGGGAGAGTGCTCCTTCTGGAGATTGGCAACGACAGTGAAACCTGGAGGGGCGTGATTGGGAGGAACGGCCCCCCTGATCGGAACCGGAGCGTTGCCTTCTTATTGGACTTCTGTGCTCGTCACAGATTGTCCATAACAAACACCATGTTCAGGCATAAGGGTGTCCATATGTGCACCCTAGTCTGCAGTTCGATGATAGACTTCGTTGTCGTGTCGTCAGACTTACGGCCGCATGTCTTGGACACTCGGGTAAAGAGAGGGGCGGAGAAAAATCCAACTGGCCCGTTTGGAGCTGACTTTTTACAAAATGTGGATAAACAAGGGAGAGAGAAAACAGAACTTTTTCAACGTTGGCCCTCTGAATGAGCCTAAAGGGATGTATATCACTGTAGTAAAACCATTATAAAGTGATTTTTTCATAATACTGCCCCTTCAACTTTATGAGTTATTTGTTTTAGAATCTGTTTTAAATGAATTCACAGATGCCCTGTTTTAACTTCATCATGTCTACAAGCCTAAATAAATTTGCTGCCCATGTATTTTTCTAACAACAAGCAGTGTCACTTATTTGCTGATGGCTGCTTTCAATAAGATATCACTACTTGTCTTCAAAGCTGCTTAACCCCATAACTAACAAGTTTAAAACTCTACCTGTATGTCCTCCAAAAGCTTTCTCAATCTGAGAGGGGCAACGTCAGTCTGTTTTTTTTTGTGCTGCATGACAACTTTCAGGAAGGCTTTTTGTGCAATTGCATTTTATCACACTTCATTCAAGACTAAGGTTATGGTTAAGATGATAACTACCATTAAAATGCAACACTTTGCAATCCCCACTGGGAAGCTTTCCATGGAAACACCCAAATATGGCCGATACCAGTGATCGCATATTATTAACATAGCAGGACAAAAATGACATCAAGTATGAAGTGAAAATACTTCTTCAAGAAAATTTTCTATTTCGACGACATCTTTGCGTTCTTCTATAGGACTCCAAATCCCACAATGCAAGTTAAAGTCACATGACCAGTCATCGACAAACCCATTGTTTGTAATAAAAGCAAAAACAAACTTGTGAACGGTAATTTCAACCTTCCACATTTTGTTTTCTGAGTAAAATCCCTACCAGAGGATTTATGAGAACAACTTCTGGATGACATACAGGTACATTTTTTAAAAATGTGAGTTTTGTGCCACTGTGTGATTTACCTTGCCTTAATCGTCCTGTCGTGTGTATTTTTAGGCACAGTTAGCTTGATGTATAACTCACCAAATATCTCAGTGAATATCTTTTAGCATCGAGCATAAATCTGCTAAAAATCATAGACTCAGATCATTTAGTGTCGGGCATTTCAGTTGAGTTCAGGAAAAAAGCTGGAACTCCTGGTGGAAAACATAAACCGTTGATGTCTCACGCGATCAAAAATATTCCTTCGACCTGCCAGCCGTACATTTTCCATTTCCACCTTTCTGTTAATGTTGCTATGCTAAACAGTTGCCAATAACCCAATCCTACATGACAACACTGTAAATTCTATCAGACCACATGTGTAGCTATTTCTTTCTGTGAGATCTTATCACGAAAACACTCCTTTCTTTATGACTCCATTTCCTTGTTTTTTTTCTTCCGTTCACTCCTGAACCATTGACAGTTTAAAATTCTGATTTGAGATCATATCAGTGCACGTCTAGCGGCAGCGCAATCGCTCTGGTTAATAATATTTTAGGGAGTTCCATCAAAAGTCTGAAAAACTGATGTCTTCCACTATGTGTGTATTCATCTGTATGATTAAAAAGCTCAGCGGACCAGCAAGAGATATCGAATAAAATCTGCTTTCCAAAACACAAGTCATCAGAAAAGATTAACTTTTGAACTAAGAAACATCACTTTTTGGCATAGTTTACACAAGCTGAACCCTATTCATGGTTTATCCAGCTGTCAAGCATTTTGTTTTTTTTGCCTTTCACTTTTTTTTAAATGTGAAATCAAACCGATATGTGGGGTCATTTCTAGAGGCCAGTGAAGTATTTGGTCAATTTTTAACTTTATCATTTTTATAAATGCTTGACACATACACCATTCAGCAAGAAATTATGAAATAATCAACCAATACCCCTGTATCCATCCATCCATCCATCCATCCTTCGACACTAATGAGTCTAGCATCAGACTTGAAGCTACCAATTACTGTGAGAGTCTAAATTTAGTCATCATAAGGTTTTTCTATTCCCCCCAATTAGTCTTTTATGCAAACTTGCTGCCAAATGCATGTTGGTATTAAAAAAGCTCAGTGGTTGAATATTAGCAGAAACAAGATGTTTGTGTGGTTCATTGATGCTGTAATATGGAAACCTGCTGACCTACGGCATGCTGCCAACACTTGAATGTGTGTAGGGAAGAGAAGTAGATAAAGGGGATGGCAAACACTAACCTCTCCATGACGCCTGGCCGTTAAAATAACTGCACGTGGTCAGTGTGTAAGACTACAAGCTATTAAATGCCTTCAATCTAAAGAAAAATATCCACCACATCCCTAGAGTACAAATTGGAAAGATGTTAGACGTTGTGATCGCAGCTAAGAGTCTTTCATCTTAAATACAATGATTGAATAGATGTTTTTTTTTGGTGCAAAAAGGGAGTCATTGGAAGTAAAGAGAAAGCAGCAGAAATCTACTCAGCTTGCAGGAATTTAAAAGAATCTTACCCAATTCGTCCAGTAATTTGTCTGAGGAAACACAAAGAAACTGAGGGATTTTAAACTGTTACCACATGAGGATTTAACTGTCGTTTAAATCAATACTATTAGTTTCCATTCTCTGACGAAAAAAGGACATTTTTGATCAGTCAGAAAATGAATGTGGAAAAACGCTGCGTTTGAAAAGACACTCATACTAAGTTTGACTTCAAATTTAGTATGTGGTGCGTTCACATTAAATAGTATGAAAAGATTGATTACGCAAGAAATACCCAGAAGTATACTATATAGGGACATTTTGGAAGTAAGCACAGTGGGCACACTAGTCATACTCAACTGCCCCATGATGCATTGCGAGCAGAATGTAAAATCGTCCTGGGACCGGCTTCAAGCTAAAAATCAAACATCCCTTTTCAAAACAAAAGCATCTTCTCTTATCGTCCATTAGCTTTTTAACACTTTTGTAAATAGGGCTCTTGTTTTGAAGTTAACCAGAGTTTTTTTCAGTTGCACAATGGCGTGTCTCCGAAATGTCAGCGTGAAATGTGTTTCCGTGAGTTTTATGGGTCAAATGACCACGTTTCTCGCTCAAAATGCCTTCAGAACTTTCAAAGGTGGTGAATCAATGGAGATATTTAGCCTCAGTGTGCTTCAGGATTTTGTCATTGTAGGTTCAAAATGTATCTTGGGAAACTTGGAAGCAGAGGCGGCAAAAGTACTAGTCTTCAGCAATAAAATAAAAGTATAGAAAAATGATTCTGGTAAAAGTAAAAGTATTGAAGTTGCTCCCTTACTTGAGTAAAAGTAAAAAAGTAGATGCTATTAAATGTACTTAAGTAAAAAAGTAAAACAAATGTTGCTTCAATAATAAGACAGGATAACCAGAATACTGGTACATGGAAACACGTTACATCTGCTACTTTTGAACATCATGAGAATTTAGCACTCATAATAAATACGTAAATCAAATGTGTCAAGAAAAAAAAATATGTGCAAATGCTCAAATAAAACCCAGAACAGAAGCTTTGAGTTTTTTAAGAAGCTGTAAAAAACTGCTACATGGAAATACATTAAATCTGTTACCCTTTATGAACACCTGGATAATTTAGCACTCATTATTCATAGAATTTGTAAACAAAATGTTTTAAGAAAATAAAATACAAATTAGTTTAACATTTGAAAATGTTAAACATAAAACTAAGGGATCTGCCTGACAGAAAAAAGGTCAAACTAACAATATTTTGCATCTTTTTGCATCGTGGCATCATCTTGAAAGGTCTTAAAAGTAACAAGCTCATTTTTAAAATGTAAGGAGTAGAAAGTACAGATATTTGTTTTAAAAAGTAAGGAGTAAAAGTTAAAAGTCGCCAAAAAAATAAATATTTAAGTAAAGTACAGACACCAGAAAAACTACTTAAGTACTTCTACTACTAAGTCACCTCTGCTTGGAAGTATATTTCAGTGGGAACGGTCATCATCCTATTCATCCTAACCATACTTATAGTATATAGTAGACAGTATATACTCATTGAGTTTGTACCAGTATGCCATTTCGAACACAGTCCAAGTCAGGCGACTGTTTCCCATCAAACCTGCTGTTTTGAACTGATGGCCCATTTCCACTTCTTGTGTACTTATCAGAGGTTGTTTTTCCCTCATTTCGTGCCCTTTGCCAAACCTACGACTTGGCCCCGTCTTTCCTTGTTCTGCATAATTACTGGTTTTCTATCGTTTTCTACCAAATGCTTTGATTTATTGACAGTGTAGCCTCTGTTTCCTCCCGGTTGGCGAGCATATTTCTAATAGCCTATGCTATGTGGGTGAAAAGATTTGGACCCTAACACTAGTACATGTTTGTAACTTGTGTGTCTAGCCTTTTGGAGGAGATGGCTGGTGTGACACCATCAACAACAGAGCCTACTGCCAGTATGATGGAGGAGACTGCTGCCCGTCCACACTCTCATCCAGAAAGGTAAACACACACACATCCAAAGACGCACCCCGTGAGCTCTGTTTACACATCATTGAAAACTTATTTTAGCACGCTTTAGTCCTGTTTAATGAAATAATCAGTTCACAAAAAAGCCTGTTAATACCCTAAGACAGAGGTTCTCAACCTTTGGGGTCAGGATCCCATTTAGAGTCGCGAGATGCTGGGAGGGGTTCTCCAGATGCCTTTAAAAAACTAACCAGTTTTTGAACAGTTTGAGCCAATTTTTGCTTATTTTTACCCTTTTTCTGCAACTAGACCAAACGTGCCATATTTTAACCTATTTTCATCACTTTTTCTTGCCATAATTTTGCTCCTTTTAATGAATTTTTGCTACATTACTTTCATTTTTGCCACTTCTCCATCACATTTCAATGCCTTTTCTGCACATTTTTTCCACTTTCAAGTCTTTTTCGGCACTTATAAACCCTTTTCAACACTTTTCCACGGTGGCCCACAAGGGCCACACAACACAACACACCAGCAGAGGTTGGTGTGTTGTGGCTTTTGTTGGTGTGTTATGACTGTATTTTTCCCACCTAATGTTGCATATGTTGACCCATTATTGTCACTTTTAACCTCTTTTCACTATATTTCATTCTCATTTTTTTTGCCAATTTAACCACACTCGTGATTTGTCATGTCCATTATTTGGCAGTTTAAACTAGTTGTTCCAATATTGACACTTGAAATCCTTTATACAACCAATTTCTGTGGGTTTTAAAATTTCATTTCACCGGCTTTTTCACCATTTTTGGTCACTTTTAACCCATTTTATTTCTGATTAAAAAAACGATTTACATCTTTAAGATGACTATGTACTATGGCACAAATAATAATAAACTCCCTGGATAAAAGTGGATATTATTCAGATAAATAAATAAATGTGTTTATCACAGATTCATAGAACAATGGATCATCATGTTGCTGATTTTATGGATGAGCCACAAAAATCTCTCCCCTTTATTCTCCCTTATAGATGACCCTGTCTCCACATGACTGTTCTTCAATGTTCATGTCTGTGTTCAACCACCTTCAGGTACAGTGGGGGTCCCTGGTTTCTGGCACTTTTATTTTGGGGGTCTCGGACTGAAAAGGTTGAGAACCACTGCCCTATAAGATTGTTAAAGAGGTGTTATTTGGTGGTTTGCACCATGCAAATCAAGGCAGAGCTTTTGAGCCTGACTCTTCCTGTTTACAGCAGTGGATTTCTGTCTTTTTTGGCCAGAACGCTGCACCTCTACGCAGGAGACTCTAACAAAGCAAACAAACACAGAACCTGCTACTTTCCCCCCCTTCACTCCCTGTTAACGACGGCTAGTATTTACGCTCCCTCATCTGGGCTTAATGGAACATAAGAGACCTGGACCCTCTGGCTTTTCCACTCAAATAGTAAATAAGCAGGTTTTCATCACCGCATGCCACTATGCACCATCTTTTCTTTCATATTTGGGGGCTTTGCTTTATTGCTGAGGTAACTACTCGTGGCTTCAGGAAACTCTTGAATATAGAATTTATTGGGCAGTTAGGAACACGTTTTCCACTCAACTATGAGAGTGTTCGGAACATAAACTCCTCGTAAAAAAGTTTTCTGAATAAGTGAGAAATGTGTTTGTGTTTGAGATCCCTTAATGTAACAGGCATGAATTTAAGCACCTTTTTTGAAATAAAACATTAAACTACAGATTGCTTGGTGTTTATCCACCCTTGCATGAGTTCCCCAGTGAGAGCATGTTCATGTTCTGCTACAAGAGGGAAAATGTATCACGCTGAACTGAAAAAAACACTCCAAAAGATTTGCTGTATATGTTGGGTGGCTAAGAGGAATGCTATGAATAATAATGAGTGAAGTCCGGGTCAGGCAGCAGTGGAAACTAGGCCACTCGTTCCATCAACTACTTCTATATAAACAACATCTTTTTCCTTTATTTTTCGGAGCTTTCATAAGTACTTTTGCAGTATATCGCGTGTGGACGTTTGGGAAGTTGCTCACATGCACTACTAGCCTAGCCTTTGCAATATAACCTATTTGGCTACTGTACAGGCACGTATTCCTGACACTCATTTAGGGGCCCTGCCTATTAATTCCGATGGCCTTGAGCTGGCCGAGGCCCATGCCTGTCTACTTCATGTCCGCAGCACGCCATGACTCAATGGCGGCCCCCTTTCTTAAATAGAGAAAAGAGTTCAGCGAGTGTGTAGCTGCCGTCATAATAAACGAGCTGCCAGACTGCCACTAACTGCTCTTTTTACAGGGGAAGAGGGAGCGCAGGGCAACAGTGAGGGAGCACAGAGGTGTCTGACGCGCTGCGGTTCACTCGGCCTCTGTAAAACTGCGCCTCAGCGAGCACAGCTCGTTCTGAGGAAGTGAACTCAACCGCTGAGTCTTCATCAGAACGGCCACTGTGGCTTCAGGAGGGGGTGACGGAGCAGAGGGAGGAAACCAAGAATTAGCAGACGTGTATTCACAACAATCAGCTTTTACATGACGCCACCTTTTGCAAGTGTAGAAAACCCACACGTTTTCAACACCAACAAAGTGAACTTCCTCTGTTAATAGACACGAGGTAGAAATAGCCAAGAACGTAAGTGTTTACTTTCTACCTAATAATACATTTTGTCAGCTGCTTCTGATATATCTAAACTCAACAGCAATGGACATGCTAATGTCTTTAGCTCAACCATTTAAAGTATTTTTGCTTGCCTGACAGGATTTTTGCAAAGATTAAAATTTTTAAAGGCTATAGTGTTACACTTTTGATTAAATGATAACCTTTTAATATTTCTATTTATCTAAAGGTTTTACTCAGGAGTGTAGTGACACCAAATGCACCCAATGAGACACTATGAGGAGATGGAGATGACGGGAGTCTATTATTTATTATATTCTTGAAATCATTTTTAGTTATTATTATGTTCAGAGTATTTGTGTCTTTTGTGACCCTGGAGGCAGGTACCCAACAACTAGCAGAAAAAGAACCACGTTGTATGATCCAAAGCTGTGTTTCTTTAAAGGGTCCCTGTATTGGATATTTATATACCATAACTATTGTTGCATTTAGTACTCAATAAATAATCAAAATATGTGCACATTTATTAAAAATCAAAACACATTTGAATAACTTTTTTGCATGATTTTATCCCTTAAAGTACAATCCACATCATCATATTGTTGATTACAGTGTAGTGTTGACACTACCTTCTTTTAATATAGTGCTTTCCTCCACATTTTCTTTAATATTGCTTCACATATTGCTCCAGACAACAAAATGATGTGTGTAATAACTACTTTTGATCAGTCTGGAGTTATTATTGTGGATACTTGTTGGTTGCGCATCCCCATACCTGTCAAGTATCCCGTTTTGGCCGGGAAACTCCCGTATTTTACCCCTCTTTCCCGCCATCTTCCCTTTTTAGTATTTTCCCATAAATATCCCATATTTTAATGTAATAATAATTAAAAGATGCCTTACTAAACTGAACGCCGTCACTAGCCTCGCAAGAACTGACACCTGAAATGGCCTGTGAGACAGTTCTCGCGAGATTAGTGCTGACAGCGGCAACAAACCCGAAAACAACTCAGAAAAGAGATGATGAATGAAGACGTTCTGGCAAAAAAAAAACAAAGAACTGGTGTAAACACATTGTGAAATGTGACAGAGTTTATCTTCATAAAGAGCATCAAGATGGGACACAGTTACATGTTCTGTTAGATTAATAACTGAGATTTTAACGTCTCCCACAGAGGAACTAACCACGTAAGTCAGCAAAAAAAATCAGCCAATCACAAGCGCCACAAATATACACTTATTTAATAAAGTGTTAAAGAATGTAAATTCTTCAAAACAAATGTGTCTAATAAGTCATTAGTGAATACAGAGAACCACATGAGTGAGCATGAGAAATTATAAGAAAATATATAATGAAAATAAAATGTTAATGTCTAACTTAAAGATAAGCAATGTTAAATTAACAGTAAATATGCAACGTGTTGACTTGTATATGAACTGTAAGTATATTAAATAAACACATGTGTTTCATATACACATTTATGTTTTTATTTAGGCTGTTTTATAATTTAGGAATTAGGGCTGGGCGATATATCGAGTTTTCTATTTTGGCGATATAGAAAACTATAATATTTCATATATCACATGAAACAAAATATTAGTTTTAGGAGTCGCTGATTTTACTTCTCAGAACAACATGTAAAGCTCAGTTAGATGAATTAATGAGTGTCACATATTGTGCAGCTGTTTGTTAATGAATGTGTCTGTGTAGCATTTTGCATCAGCAAATTTAACCCAGAATTGTCTTTCTGATCAGACTTTATTTGAAAAAATTATCTAGATTTATATCATATATCACCATTTTGAGAAAATATATTGAGGTATGAGTTTTGGTCCATATCACCCAGCCCTAGTAGGAATGTTCACAGCATTTCAATGTTAATAAAGGTCGACCTACCAGATTCTAATCACATAATTTTGTTTAGTAAGTGGTTGACAAGTGGGTATTTTAGATTTCTTGTACACTTTTCTTAAAATATAAGGGATACTGGAGCTTGGTTGGGCGGGTGGGACGGCTCGTAGTGGGCGCCAGAAAATGTCCTTTATTTTCAAATCCAAAACTTGACAGGTATGCATCCGTGCAGTTACAGCTAGAAGTCAGCTGTACTACTTACGTACATAGGAGACACGACTGAGATTGAGCGGTGCTAGAATGCGAATCGGAGTGCATTTTTTTTTCCGAGCCTGATACAGGTCAAATCTTTCCTGCTTCCTAAAAGCATTTGGAAATGTCACCAGATGAGTAAACACGGAAACAAGCGCACGGTAATGACCATAAGCCCAAATAGAATCTGTCAGAAACTGGCCCAAGTCCGTCAATACAGTTGGGTCTCGTCAGGCTCAGGTTGGGTACCGTGACCCCCAAAATAAAAATAGCAGAAACCGGGGACCCCCACTGTACCTGAAGGTGTTTGAACACAGACATGAACATTGAAGAACAGTCATGTAGAGACAGGACCATCTATAATGGGGAATAAAGGGGAGAGATTTTTGGGGTCCGTCCATAAAGTCAGCAAAATGATGGTCCATTGTTCTATGAATCTGTGATAACCATATTTATTTATTGATCTGAATAATATCCAATGTTATTCAGGAAGTGTTATTTAGTCCATAGTATCTAGTCATTTTAAAGATGTAAATCCTTGTTTTCATCAGAAATAAAATGGGTTAAAAATGACCAGAAATGGTAGAAAAGGTGATGGAGTGGGATTTTAAAAAGCACAAAAATTGGTTAAAAGTTGCAAATTAGAGTGGCCAAAAAACGAACAGAAAAAGTGGTGAAAAGGGTTCAAAGAGTCAATATTGGAGCAATTAGTTTATACTGGCAAATAGTCGGCATTACAAAGTGTGGTTAATTTGGTAAAAAAATAAGGATGAAATATGGTGAAAAGAGGTTAAAGGTGACAATAATGGGTCAACTAAGGGTTGAGGGTTCAAAACCCGCTCCAGCCAAGTCATTGTCATTATGTCCTTGGGCAAGGCACTTTACCCACATTGCCTAGAGTGTGTGTGTGTGTTGGTGGTGGTCGGAGGGACCAATGGCACACTATGGCAGCCTCGCCTCTGTCAATCTGCCCCAGGGCAGCTGTGGCTACAATATGTTCAGAAAAGGCATTGGAATTTTATGGAGAAGTGGCAAAAAATGGCAGTAATGTAGTAAAAATGCATTACAATGAGTCAAAATATGGCAAGAAAAAGTGATAAGTTTGGTGTAGTTGCAGAAAAAAGGTAAAAATAAGCAAAAATTTGCCTCAAATTGTTCAAAAAATATTCTGTTTCTTGAAGGCATGGACTTACCGTCCTGGTTGCTTTACAAGGACTATTAAAGAAAGTTACTTGACTAAACTTTTAGTATTATATATGATTTTTTAATAGTTTAAATTACTTACAGGTAACTGTTAAACACTTCCCAACTCTGACTGCGCTGAGTGGAACTCACATAGACTGGAGGCGCATTTGATAGTTTGATGACATTTTCTTCCTGCACAAAGTCTGAACGCCAACTATTAAGTGCTTGCCTGGCCCGTTTCTTACTGTGTGCTTTATTTAGCACTGCATGAAGCCTGTTCCACACACAAACTTAAGAAAGCATCAGCTGTATTTTACAGATGTAAAAGGAAAGGAGAAGATACAGTATGATTCCTGTGTATCAGGGAACAGCTTTGATATGCTTCAACATTAAAGAAAGCAGACAGTAAACGTTGATTTGGTAAAAATAGTTTCAGGTTGCACAGACGTAAAAAGCTACAAAGGACAGATGGAAAAATTATTTTACTCCTGTAAGCCAGACTGGTGTATTTATCTGTGACGGGGCTTAAAAAACACACAGAAATATGCTTTAAAGCAGTGGCTCTCAAACTCTTTTGGCTCAAGTACCCCCTCTTTCTTATTTCTACAATGTTTTGCTCATAAAACTATTTAAAAACAACTATAGAGCATAATGATGGAATGAATCAGTGTTAACACACATTTTAAAGAGACTTATTTTGTAAATAAGTAGAAAGAAAAAGTATTTAGTGCAGTGGTTTGCAACTTTTTTGGATCGTGACCCCAATTTCTGGTGACCCTAAAGACATTTTATTTCTAGAATTAGTATTTGATCATGTTTTTTACTGCATTTTAGTTGAACTACATTTATATTCACAAAGTGAAAACATAGAAATACAGTTGTTTGCATTTTTTTAAATTATTTAATGATTTAAATGTTTTTACTAATGATTTTAAATGTTTTGCAGCTGATTTTAATGTTCTTATTGATTTTTAAGCTGTTGCATGTTGTCTGTTGCACTTTTTGATCATGTAAAGCAGGGGTTCTCAACTGGTGGGTCGGGACCCAAAAGTGGGTCGCGGACAGCTGGTCAAACATAACTCTTATTTTGAAAGGCACGCTGTGGATATTGTTATATGGTATATAGATTGATGTTTTAAAAAAGATTATGTATGCGTTTTCAACAGCTATTTTTGAAAAACTAAATTTGGTTGGTTGAATCCTAAAAAAAAAAAAAAAAAAAAAAAAGGGTCGCGATTTAATGATTGAGTTAACAGAGTTACATTGTTTATGAAATGCGCTATACAAATACATTTTCCTTACAAAAATGCAGAAATCTATTTAAATTGACATGGGGTCCCGACCCCAATGTTGAAAAACCCTGGTTAGTTGCTCCCCAATAGATTTATTTCTATAGTTTTTATCATTGCCGGTCATCTCACTATTGGGGTGGGACCAAGACTGACACTTTATTTGTTAATTTTCCACTCTATCTCTCTCATGTACCCCCTGAAGTGCCACTACGTACTCCTAGAGGTACACATACCCCCATTTGAGAAACACTGCTTTAAAGAAACAACTTTTTTCCACCTTTCTTTATTCAAAGATTACATATTAAAGATGGTAATCAGAACTTTTTCTTGGCTTTCCTTGACCACCTACAGTAACTGGCCATGCTGGCACGGTCACAGAAGCCAATCCAGCTCTTTGATTGCCCCCCCAGTAAAACCATTACCCAGCCATTATCCCCGTTTCCCTCCAAACATGGGTAATCATCGCTGGAGGTGGACAATCTGTTACCTCCCTCCATCTCTCCATCATTGATTGCTGTAATCCTTTCCCTTTCTTTGCTTTCCACTCCCGTTCGTGTCTCTCTCCCTTTTCCTTTCAATCGTCCCATCACTCCTCCACGCTGGAAGCCAGTGTTTACATTTCTAGGAACAGATTGCTACGTGGGGCACCAAAGTTTATTTTGCAACCTGTGGAGATGGCTCTCGTCCTAGACAAGAGTTGGCAGCCTCGTGTTGTTGATTCCTAACATGTGTTCATTCGTTTACCTCCAGCAGCAGCAGCACTGCCGCCCTGCCCGCCTCCCTCTCCCCAAAGACCCCAGAGCATCAGCTTGCCGTTCAAAGGCTACTTTAAATCATTTGACTAAAGTTTTATCGACCTCTAGAGGTCTGTTGGAAGCACACTATGAAATGTGTGAGGAAATGCAGAAAATGATGCTAATGAGTACAAAGAAAAGTCCGTTTTAGAAGGTTTCTGCCACACCTACCATATAAAACTGTAGCGCAGTGGTTCCCAATAATTTTTGTCCCGTGTACCCCCTTTGCATTTTTCTCAAATCATGTGTACCCCCTCTCCATATCATTTGTAGGACAGCGGACTCAGCTAAACCTCTAACTGTGTCTTGAGCATTGGTTTCCTAAGGCTTAATCTACAACTTCAAAATAATAAATGGCATTTATTTAAAAATATATTAAGCAAATATTAAGCAAATATGGTCTCCTTTGTAAAACGTAGCCAATTATTGTCTCCTAGTGTGATAAAATTGCCTTTACAGCATAAAATAATCCTATATTTCAATAAATTACAAGAAAATATAATATTTTATTGAGCAATAGAACTGTTAGTTTGTGGTGAATCTGTCAAAAAAAATGCCTAAAAAGGAACCAGGAACATTTCCCAAATATTTTGAAATTAATTGTTAAATCTTTACGAGTACTCCCTGCAATGTGCACCTGTACCCCCGTACCCCCGTTTGGGAACCACTGCATCCTCAGTGGCAACGTTTACATGAGATCTTTAACTCCCCTTTCATTAAGGATAAAAGTTAAATCCTCTTTAAACTGGCCTTGTAAACACCTCATTCCGAATGAAAATGGCAATTCTGATTTAAATTTAAATCTGAATTAAGTGGCTGATTTATTCAGATTTTAATTCCGAATGGAATAATTCCTTGATTTTGTAAACCTTTCATTCCGGGTCGTTCTGCACATGCTGGTCCTGTCGCAATGACGCGCGGTGACAAAATAACGGCAGCATAAACATGCAGACATTCACACGGACATATTACACACACACGAACATTTACTGCTGGCTTTGATTGGCCAAAGTACGGTTTTCTATCTCCTCCTCCTCCTCCTCAGCAGACCAAAATAAAACAGTATGTCATTGTCAAGCTGCTGCTTCAAAACTACAATCAAAATATAAGTGAAAACATTTCTTATTACAGTATGTGGTCCAGGTTTTTTCCCGATAGACGTGATAAGTCACGTTCGCTACCTGTCCAATCAGAACCCTTCCCAACCCCCAGACCTAAAGCGGAATTGAATAAAACAGAATCAACCTGTTTTCCATGTGAACCTCAATTTGGAATGACAGTTTCCATGTAAACACGAAGCATAACACTTTAATTCAGAATTATTTAATTCAGAATAATAAATTCCGAATTAAAAAAACATCATGTAACCGTAGCCAATATAATAATAATAAAAATCCTTTTATCTCGCTGTCTTTCATGTTCTCAATATATAATAGGGGGCAAAATGCAATCAGAATTCAATTACAACCAGCTTTAAAATGATTCATGTTCCAAGATCTGAAGTGAAGAACTGACAGTTGCTGTTTTTTTTTTTTTACAGGTCATTCAGTTCGGGGCAGACTGTAATCAGGACGAGTGCACTTGTCGGGATCCCAACGCTGAGGAGAACAGAGGCAAAGCCCCGCATTTGGAAGGAGGCGGGGGAGGAAATACACAGTAAAAATGGAGGGATGCATGTTCTCCTTCTGTAAAGCATTCAAACTGTAGAATGTATACAAGGAAACAATATACATCTCCTTTTTAAACATCTTATAACGAAACAATGTGACCCCAGTTTGACTTTACATGATTATACGACTTTACATATTGGCAACGAATAAAGACCTGCTAGTTTATTTACTTTTTTATATCTGTGTGTATATACATGTGCAAGATAATATGACACTTACTTATTCCTTAAGAAGGTTAGGAGTATAAGTTCAACGTTGGATTTAGGGAGAAGCAAGAGAAAAGCAGTTCAAACTGGACCAAATGAATCAAATGATCAGAATTGGATCAAATGTTATAAATGGACTCAAGTACCTTTTTACCTTTTTTAAAACGTTGATTTGTTTTGGGAAAAAGTTACTAAAAGTACTGGCTGTACCAGAAAATTATACTGGATGGTGCACTTTCAAACATTTGAATTTCAATCAACTCAAAACATTAAACTGAACTGGTTGAAGTTTTTTTTCACATGAAGGGTTCAAGGAAAACCAGTTTCATCACCCAGTTAGCTCAGGCTGCTACCGATATGTAGCTACTGGGAATGTAAGAACGTGTATATTTTAATGCATCTGATAAACCTAACATACAGTAGATTTCCTATTAGTGACAGAATTAAATTTGTTTTGTTTCAGACATGTGAAGACAAAATAAATATATATCAGACAATAAACATGCAGTATACACGTCAATAAAGTTGTTTTTTTTGTCTGCAAACAAGCACATACTGTAAATGCAGGACCTTTGTGTGTGTTTTCAGCAAAAACATGCAAAACAATTTGTACCATCAACTTATTTGACACAAATGGTCGTTAAAATGTCAATAAAAAGTGAAGAATGATATGTGTAAGACACAGATGTGGCATGTATAGATGTGAAACTCTTCATTTCATTGTCTGTGTACGTATAATCGTGTTCTTAAAAGTTTGCGGTATCACATTAAATAAACATTTTATGTGTTTCTTGATGATTTGGGGTTTTTTTGTTGTTTTTTTTTACGTATGACATTTTTTGACAGTGTTAGTGACTGAAAGAGTCGCATTCTGACCAATCACCATGAATAAAATTAAGTGTTTGTATTTCTTTCAAATGTGCTCATGTGTTTTTATTTATTTTTGCTCCATGCTTTGTTCATGGACGTTGGCAGATTATGGGCAATATTATTGCTGATGGGTAGAGAAAATGTGGATTAATTAAAAAATAAATAAATAATAATAATAATAATAATAATAATAATAATAATAATAATAATAATTCAAGGGAGAATTAAATTGAATTAAATGAATGAATGAAAAAATAAACTTAACATCCATCTTTTTTAGCTCCATAATCTTTTCATGGCAGTTGACAGATAATGGGCAATATTATTGGTGATGGTTAAAGAAAAAAATAGAATAATAATAATAATTAAAATAGATTCAATGGATAATTAAATTCAATTAAATAAATGGTCTTACATCCATCTTTTTTATAATATATTATTTATTGTTATTCATTAGGTAGCAAAGATCTAAGTGAAAAATCTTCATTTACGATGCCACATATAGCATAGAGACAATAAGTCATGCAGAAAGTACATGTTTGCTTCATATCATTCTCAAAGCTAAACCGTTTCTCCAACTATAGGCGTTCATGTGTCACCTACAATCTTTTCTTTTCTACAATCAGACCAAATGCAGTCAAACCTGCTCTCACTATTCAACTATCAGTGTGTTAATCTGTTTAAAGACTAAAAAAGCACTGACGATAATCTACTAAAGCACAGATTAGGAAATATTACTCTACGTAGAGAAATGAAACACTGCAATGTGCAATAATGTGACAAATGTCTGAAATACTTGCTGCCTATACAGAAATCTACAAGCATTGCTTTTGATAATCTGCATAAGAGAAACGTAATAGTTAATTTACAATATATTAGCATTTGTTCGACATCTCCACACTTTACTCACATTGAACAACTAATATATAGGTTGTATATACAGCAAATTAACTTACAAATATAAGCAAGAAATACTCACAATAAGCGCATTGTTCTTTGTTTTAAAAAAACAAAAAAACATTTTACATGACATTCAAACATATAAAGTTGCAAATTTAAAGATTAAAACCCAGTGAATTCTTACAGGGAGTGTAAGGTTCAACAATTACTGTTTTAAACAAAAAAAATACTGTCAGATATAATGTAAATGTTCATAGAGACAATATATAAACTATGGGGCATTGATTGTAAACTTACGTATGCTAAAACAAAACAGCAACTTTTTGCAACATTTAGCTACAAACCCCACTTAAAAAAAGGATGTGAATATTTTTAAGTTACTTTTGACTAGCTTTACAGCAATACTTGTGAATTTTGTGATTTTTTTTCTATGTTAAATGTAAATATTAAATGTAAATGTTAAATCTAAATCTAAATGTTAAATATTAAATATAAATGAAAAGTATAAATGAAAAGTATAAATGAAAAGTATAAATGTTAAATCTAAATGTTAAATCTAAATCTAAATGTTAAATGTAAACCTAAATGTTAAATGTAAATCTAAAATGTAAAATATAAATGTTAAATCTGAATGTTGAATCTAGATCTAAATCTAAATGTTAAATCTAAATGTTAAATGTAAATCTAAAATGTAAAATATAAATGTTAAATCTACATCTAAATCTAAATGTTAAATCTAAATCTTCAATCTTAAATGTTAAATATAAATGTTTAATCTAAATTTAAATGTAAAATCTGAATGTTAAATCTAAATCTAAATGTTAAAATTAAATGTCATGAGTGAAACTAAATATTTAACCAATATGCAATTTCACTGGAATGAACTTTTATTTTGGTACCCAAGGTGAATTTGCATATTTGCTAAATATTTAGTTTCACATGTGACATTCAACATTTAAAATTTAGATTCAACATTTAACCTTTAGATTTAACATTTACCTTTATATTCATATATACCATTTATATTTATATTTAATATTTATAATTAACAGTTATATTGAAATTTAACAATAGTTTTTTTAAACGTGATTTGTTGCTAAACGTTGCAAAAAGTTGCTGTTTATTTTAGCATGTGTAACCTTACAATCGCCGCTTCATAATAAATGATGTAAATTATGCCTATTATATATAATATCAATATATAATAGAGATAATATTGTGAGTTAGCGCTACTCTTTATCATTTTAAAATGCACACTATGGACACTACATTCAGTCGCTATATCACTAAAACATAAGAACAATGTTACTTTTAAAGGTCTAAAATAAACTCTGTTCATTATGTCTTTACGTTGACAAACCTTCCATGTTCTTGTGCTCATTTCTTTCTGTAGAAACTACATTTTCAGAGCTGTTCTAGGTTTTCCAGGAAAGCGTTAGAGCTACAAAATGTACAGTCATGTTTAGAGCTGCTTCTTTCTTAAAGAAAGTGGATTTAGCAGTAAAAAAACCCCCAAAAAACAATGATTAGTGACAAAATTTCAAAGCTATGAGGCCGAGGTGATTTGGATAGCTTCTGTTGAACGCATCAACAATGTTACAGGAAGTAGCTAAACAACGAAAAACGTTTTAAATGCTCATTAAGGTTTCCAGCAAGTTCATTTTGTCTTTTTATTTTTTAAATAATATGTTGCGGTTTCAATTATTCAGGCAACTTTTTCAGGAAATTGACTTTGATCTCTAAACATGTTTGGGCTGTCAACTGTCAGTCTTCCTCAGAGGCATCTACTGATTGCTTTGATGTGAGGAACATTTTTAATCTCCCACACATGGGACTCTTTTCTCCAGAGACCATCGGGCAACAGGGGGCGTGGCCAGCATGAGAGAACTCTCAGGTCGGCCATGCCCAGAAAAAAACTCATGAGGACATATCAAAGCAATCAGTAGATGCCTCTGAGGAAGACTGATAGTCAAAACACATCAGGAGATCAAAGTAAATGTCCTGAAAAAAGTTGTCTGAATAAATAAAACCATAACATATTTGCTCATGAATGTGTTTTTTTTGTGTTTCATACTGTATGTATAAAAGCTTTTTTTTTCATTTGACTGAAGTTAAACCTTTAGAGCTCTTTAGGCTCTCCATAGTCGTTGTACATGACCGTCAGCGTTTGCTCATCACAGGCCTTGTGCACATCCGGCCCCATGTCTGACCAGTTCAAACCGAACACCTTGGTGTCGGTGTAACGGCAGGACAGGAACTTCAGAGACATCCGGCGAAGGCCAATCTTCGGCTCCTGCAGGAGGCCTTTGCACCAATGGGAGAGTTCCTCTAACTGGGAGAGGATAAGGCCAGCTTTTCTGTAAAAGACAAACAACAAAATGAATTGCAAACTATGTTTAAAAGTGCTGTAAAAAATTCCAGCGCAGGTAGTGAATGAAACCAATGCCACAACCTAGTCTACTCTATAGCAGTACGTGGTTCTCAACCCCCCACTGTAGCTGAAGGTGGTTGAACACAGACATGAACATTGAAGAACAGTCATGTGTAGACAGGGCCATCTATAAGGGGGAATAAAGGGGAGAGATTTTTGGGGCCCATCTATAAAGTCAGCAAAATGATGGTCCATTGTTCTATGAATCTGTGATAACCACAGTTATTTATTTATCGACTGTTATCCAGGACGTTTATTATTATTTACGCTATAGTATATAGTCATCTTAAAGATGTAAATTATTGTTTTAATCAGAAATTTTATGGGTAAAAGTGACAAAAAGTTGAATAAATAGTTTAAACTGGCAAATAATAGACATGACAAATCGTGAATGTGGTTAAATTGGCTAAAATAGGCATGAAATACGGTGAAAAGAGGTTAAAAGTGAACAATGGGTCAGTGTAGTGTTGGAAAAGTGGTGGAAAGGGTTTATTAATGTGGAAAATTAGTTGAAAGGGATTGAAAGGCATTGAAATTTGATGGAGAAGTAGCAGAGATGGGACTAATGTAGCAAAAATGTATTAAAGGATAAAAAATATGGCAAGAAAAAGTGATGAAAATAGGTTCAAATATGGCAAGTTTGGTGTAGTTGCAGAAAATGGTAAAAATGAGCAAAAATGGGCTCAAATTTTTAAAAAAAATCTTAAAGGCATCTGGCGACCCCCTCCCAGTGTCTCAGGACCCCAAGGTTGAGAACCCCTGCTCTATGGGACTACAAAAGTGAGGGTCAGTATTTGGTGGCATTGGTGGCTTTTGCATTGTGACTTTTAACAACATGGTAACACAGCCAATACATGTTTGTATTTTTATAATTGTACTACATAGATTTAAAATGAACACCAAAAACCTCCGCCAGGTGCCAGATATTGGCAGATATCTGGATTTTTAAAGGCTTGAAAGAAATTCATATTCCCATTACAACTGATACAGTATAGGTCCAAATGGGCTGCTCCATTATTTGGGAAGAATTGCAATGAAATATACATTCTGAATCTGATTTGGTGGAACCAATATGACATCATTGTCATGAAAATTGGTCAATTACAAACCAAAATATGATTTTTTTTAAATTTCACCAATGATGAGAGATTTGATTTTTGAAACTGATCCATCAATCAGTATATTGATGCGGATGCACTCCAAGATTTAATTGAATCTTCCCTGGCGTATCTCTGGTATATATTTGGTTAAAATGTTGTCTAAATCTGTTACTTTTCACGTACTGTAATCCAGCTAACAGACAGACAAACAAATAAATAAATAATAATAGAATAAATGCCTTTTACTTCTCCTTTCACCTGTGTCAAACCTGGCAACGCAGTGGGCTTATGGCATTGTCACACTTGGCCGCTTACAGCTAGGTTACGTTAGCTCTGCTAGCTAATGTGACATACAAGCATGGATCAAAATGGGACAAACTTTTAGCATAAATACAAAATGCAGAAAGTCAAAAATATGCATAGGTCATTTCATGTCATTTCACAAATGGCCCACGCACTTCGGTCTCAAAAAATTCTGAAATGTTTACCAATTGTTATTCACTTGGCACCATGTACATTTTTAGTATGATCGTATGAATACTTTTTGAGATATGGCCAATTTAGTGAGGGGGGGGGATGTGTTGATTTTCGCGCATCCTTATTTTTCTTCCAATATCTCAGGAACTACATCACATATGAAACTGACATTTGCTACAGTAATACAGCTCTACATACTGTCTCAGAATATACAAAAATATCTGCAATACATTCGATCTGGTGGACATGTTGGGGTTTCAGGCTCGAACATGTTCGGGCCTTCAGTAAACAACTTTGCATATGCCTCAGCTTCCTGTAATTTGATCAGCTGTGAGCTATGTACATAGACTGTTCAAATCACTAATGATTAGTCAGATATATGCATTGGTTCTTGGGTGACAGTCTCTTGACATCCGAAAAAAAACTTCTTTTTACTATTTTCGTTGGTCCAAAAATGCAAGTGGGAATGTAAGAAAAACATCTGATCTCTGTTTTAATTTATAGTATAAAGATTACTCTTTCTTGGGATATAAAACAATCTCAATTTTTTGAGACCTAAGTACGTGGGATGTCCAGAAGATTTGTTGAAATGACATGGAATGACACGCATGCAAACTTTTCCTCATCTAAAAATGAAGGTAAATATCGTTGTTCATTCAAAATGTATGGGCTGTGTTGTGAGAAAGAAGGAAGCTATACTTCTGCAGCACAGTGCACGTAAAGCCGCGAGCAATAAGTGATAGCTCTAAGACGGTGAAATCCCCGTGTTGATGGACAATAACAATACGATACATTGGACTGTCTGCGGTCTATAAATTACACATTGGCTCTGCTACTGTTGCTTTAAAGTGACATCACAGACCTGTCTGAAGCTTAGTTACTGAGACATTCCTTCTTTGACCCAAAGCACACAGTTCCTGCTGATGCTCAAACAGCGAGAAAAAACAAAAAAATGAATAAATGCAGAATGGTAACAGTAGATAAAAAAGGTGACTTATGAGGGAAAAAAGTGGTAATGGATCGCTCAGAGACGGTAGAGACGAAAATGAAACTATGAAATACTCAAACTTGTCCATTGTCCAAACCATTCCCTCTGAAAGAATAATCTACTCTGGTAACATGATGCAAAGGCTTCACATAAATACATCTCCTAAGAACACTTAATGAACTAAGTGACCGCTGAGCCAGACGTACGCAGCCTTTATCTTTGGCTCTTTGTCTTCAAACTTTTGTTCGATGTCTATCTAAAAGTCTGGAAAAGGCAGCGGAAGAAGATTTCACTCATTCCACACTCGCCTCCATCTGTTCGTTAAGCCACGCTGTTCTCCTTCCACTGAGCCAAGGCACATCTACCGATGACCTGATCTCACTAGTAAAGGTCGTCTCAATGTTTGTTTCCACCACATTACATTCAACATTTGTAGCATAGGAACTAATCGACATGGACACACACAGAACACTCACCTGCTTGTAAGGATGACGACGTTGATGATCGTTTATTCAGGAATGGGCGATGATGGGGAGATGAAAACGGTAACATAAATGACTTAAATTAGAGACGGTGTTTGGGAAAACCAAGCTGATGATCAAAATAATAATCAAAGTAAAGACAAAATGTTTGCTGTGAAGGTTTAATGGAAACGAACGCTAAATGGATGGTACATGTGTATGTTTTTACAGGCGCAAACCTTTAGTAGATCGGTCCGAGTGCCCTGAATAGAGTTCTCAGACAACAATTTGTCGTGTGATGCACCAATTTGAAAAGATAAGTAATTTCAGTTGAATCAAAAACATTTTCATTTGACTTTTTTTTGTTTCATCAACTGGTTTAAAGCTGGCGGAGAAGATAATTAAGAACAACAATTCAGATAAAAACAATGGCTGTGTTCAAAGAATCGTATACTAACGTATTACTCATACTAAGTCAGACGTCAGAATGAGTATATAGCCAGTTCACATTAGATAGTATGAAAAGAGTGAGTATGCAAGAAATACCCGGATGTATACTATGACCGGACATTTTTGAAGTGTGCACAGTGGGCACACTAGTAATACTTAATGACGCATTGTGAGCGGAACGTAAAATCGTCCTGGGACCAACTTCAAGCTAAAAATCAAAAGTTCCCTTTTCAAAACAAAAGCATCTCTTCTTGACTTCCATTAGTTTAACGTTTTGTAAATAGAGTTAACCGGAAGTTTTGTCAGTCGCATAATGGCGGCCAATATGGAATCTCTGAAATGTCGGAATAAAATGCGTATATGCAAGTTTTATGGATCAAATGAGCACATGTTGATATTCTACTTGGTCACTTTCTCGCTTCAAATGTTTTCAGAACTTTCAAAGGTGGAGAATCAACAGAGATATTTAGCCTCAGTGTGCTTCAGGTTTTTGTCGTCATAGGTTCAAAATGCATCTTGAGAAACTTGGAAGTATACTTCAGTGGGAACGGTTATCATCCTTATCACACTTAGATAGTACATAGTAGAGAGTATATACTCATTGAGTTTGTAGTGTATAGTACGTTTGTGTGCCACTTTGAACACAGCCTGTAGAGATCAATAAATTAAAGATCATTCGCTCAAAAAAAGATGAAAAAGGTTTTACTTTCCTCTAACATGGAATACAGATGAAGGTTTTCCGTCTCTAACTCAACAATTACAACCACTATTGTGTTTTATTATCAGCGTCCTAAAGCTGTGGTCCTCAACTACCCTGGACCAGGTCATGGGATGCTTTTCATCTTAAAACCGGTTGGAAAAAAGGCGGATGGACCCTTGATCTGAAGGAAATTCCAGCTGTTTAAGTGGTTTGCTGAAGCTGAAACAAACTACAAATCTCCTAAGGATGGAGGCCTCCCTAAATCTTTTTCATTCAAGCCCACACACTCAACGACGATGAGATCAAGACTCCGTGGGGACAGAGTGTCATGTCCAGGACTTCTTGTTCTTTATGCTGAAGACATTTGTTTGGGGTCACTGAGCTACATTTGAGGTCAGTCAGGTTGATGGTATTGCAATTTAAACCATTAATCATCAATTTGCAAAAGTTTTTTAACATTACAGCATATTCAAAAATCTTTATTGGCTTCGATGCTCAAGCACAAGCCTTATAAACCTTAAACACAAAGTACATTAAATGGTTTTGCCGTGATGGTGATCAAAATTTCCCGAAAACAAATCAAAATCTTAACGAAAACATATTACGAGCTCTTCCACAGGAAAATGAACTATATTTTGGTTAAGCATAGGGCATGGAGTGTGTCCAAGGACATTATCAGGGTACAAAAACATCCAGATTTCTTTGGGCCCAGTAAAACATCTTATGTTTCTTAAGTCAACAGACAAAGTAGCATACCTTCAATAATGGGTGCTCCCTATGTGATGACAACATGGAGCCTGAGCATCAAGACAAAGAGCGTAGAAGACCTCCTTTGAGACACTTTGTCACGCAATGGTGATTGAAACAGTAAGTATTCAAATGTTTTCTGAACAATAATGCCAAATGATCATGTCAGAGACGCAGTGTGTGTGTGTGTGTGTGTTTGTAAAAGTCAGGCAGGAACACCTGTTATCTATATTTTCACTTACATAAAGTGTTTTTTTTCATCATCATTAACTATGACAGGAAAACTCTCCACAGAGCTTACAGTAGATGATGGGACGGAGTGTGTGGGCTTGTGGTCAAAACAAATGGGGTTTATATTATTCACTAAAAAACACAAAACCTTATGGGGCCCACCCCAAAAAAAACGAGATAAATATGGGTCATTTTATTTTTCCATTCATGTCAGTGTCATGCTCTAAATCAGGGATGTGCAACTTCTATCACAGATTGACTGATCTGATTTGATGGCAATATTTTCAACAATGATGTCAACATTTAGAATTATGACCAATATCTGAGCATTAACCATTCAGTCTGTAAATATCACAACAAAATTTCATTCAGAGCATACATACATTGCATAGCATCAGATGTAATAAAGTGTGAAAAGGTGCAGGTACTGGAAATTTCATATGTTTCTGTTGTTTTTTAGATTCATTTTGTTGCTGTTTTGTGTGTTTAGAGTCGTTTTGTATGTTTTTGTTTTCACTTGGTGTGATTTTGGAGTTATTTTGTGTATTTTCCATGCCATTATGTATGTTTATGTTTGGTGTGATCTACAGAATCAGAATTCCTTTATTCATCCCAGGGGAAAATTGCTTTTGTTTTGACTCCCTCTACAGGAAGGGCCAAAGCCGCCTCTATTTTCTTAGACGGCTGAGGTCCTTCAACATCTGCAGCATTTTGCATATTTGTCATTTTGTACGTTTTTGTTTGCGTTTGGTGTGATCTTGGAGTTATTTTGTGTATTTTTCATGTCATTTTGTGTGTTTTTAGAGTAATTTGTATGTCTTTGTTTTCGTTTTGGTGGGACTTTGGGGTTATTTTGTGTGTTTTTTATGTCAATTTGTGTGTTTTTGTTGTAGTTTTGTGTTATTTTTTGTAAGTCATTCTGTGTGTTTTTGGAGTAATTTTGTAAAATGATGTGTTTTTCTGTTTTGTGATTTTTTTTAGTCTTTGTATGTATTTTTGTTGTCGTCTTGTGTTTTTTTTGTCATCATTTTTTGTATTTATGGTGTCGTTTTTTTTAAAATTTTACATGTACCTTTTTGTATATTTTGTAGTTGTTTGTGTTTTTGCAGTCATTTGTGTGTTTTTGGAGTCATTTTGTAAAATTTTCTCTAAATATATGTGTTTTTCTGCTGTTTTTTGTTTTTTTTTGAGTCATTATGCATATTTCTGTCATTTTGTGTTTTTGGAGTCATTTGTGTATTTGTGGTGTTGTTTTTTCAGTTTTACATGTAACTTTTGGCATATTTGTAGTCGTTGTTTGTGTTTTTACCGTAAATTCTTCCTTGTCATTTCGTGGGCGTTTTTGGAGTCATTTCATGCGTTGAAACGAGAAACACGAGAAGGTCTAATCTTCATTAAATCAATGAATTTAACTGAAAAAGTCAATATTTCCTTTTCCTGTTGCCGCCTCACCTTAAATGCCCTTCTCCCTTTCTTTTCCAACTTTAATGTTCCTTTAATACCATTAATCACCCATCCTTTTAAATACATTAGCTGACTGTTCGTCTAAGTGTATTATAATGGAACACATCAGAAGCAGCTCCCTCAAGCACAGCAACTCTTTCCAGCGTGTTCCCCATTAAAACACAACCTTTCATTTAGTGTGAGGGGGAACCCACAGACAGAGAGAATTATGGGAGCCTTTGGCTAATTAGTTTCACCTGCAAAAGTGAAAGCATGCGCCGCAGACTGCTTCTTATGTATGTTTTACACATGGCTCTGTTTTACATTGTGGGTACTTACTCCATTGTTTAAGGGGGGAAAGTCCAGGGCCTTCCTTTGTTTTAAGTTGCCAAAGTTTCCTCACTGATGTTACGTAGGTTAAATTCACTCAGAATACACGTTGGCTTGTATTAATTTCCCACGTATATTGAATTCACACACAAAAACAGCTCTTATTTCATTTGGGGCCCTTTTCTTTCCTAATTGAACAAGTGACTGGGTTTACAACTGACACAAAAACAAAGCCACATTTTGATTCACTGATCATAATGCAAAGTAAACTACGTGATGAGATGCGTTAAGAGTTTCACCGAAAAACTGGAAGTTTGGCATTTGGCGCTGTGGGCTTCACCACATTAAATTAATGTGGTGGAAAACCAACAGGGCTTCACATTGGCTTTGGATGCAACACTTTTCTAGTTTCCAACCCCACAAACCTAAACCGAGCCACAGTTACCACACTGGAAACTGTAACACCATTGTTGTTCAGTTACAGTAAACAAAAACAACCAAGCAACAGGTACAGAGGAGTGGTCTGGATGAGTCAGATAATTAGGAAAGAGGAAATATGAACAACACAAGGTGGAAAACCTTTTTGGCCTGAACAGACTTGCTTTAATCAGAAATAAAATGGGTTAAAAGTCACCGAAAATGGTGGAAAAGGTGGTGAAATGGGATTTTAAAAACCACAGAAATTGGTAAAAGTGGTTAAAAAAAGGTTCAAAGTGTCATCATTGGCTTAAAAGTGGCAGAAATGGGGGGAAGAATGTTTGGGGAAATGTATTTTGAAAAAAAGGAACAATTGGTTTAAACTGGCAAATAATGGGCATGACAAATCTTGAATGTGGTTAAATTGGCAAAAATTAAGCATGAAATATTGTGAAAAGAGGTTAAAAGCGTCAATATTTGGTCAACATATGCAACATTAGGTGGGAAAAGTGGTGGAAAGGGTTTATAAGTGTCGCAAATGTCTTGAAAGTAGAAAAAAATGTGCAGAAAAGGCACTAAAAATTTGATGGAGGAGTGGTAAAAATGGGAGCATCATAGCAAAAATGCATTGAAAGCATTTTCTTTCTTGAAGGCATCCTGCGACCCGCTCCCAGTGTCTCATGATCCCAAAGGGGGTCCTGACCCCAAGGTTGAAAAGCCCAATTTTATGAGAAAAAAAAAGTCATTTTTAAAAAATTATCAGTAAATAAATCTAAAATTTTAAGCTAATACCTTTATTCTTTCCCTCTTCTTTTGCATCACATAAACACTTGCATGGTTAATTAGCATATAGTAGCTCGCCAATCTTGGGTAGAAGGTTCAACCAAACCGTACCTTATTAACACAAAGGAAAGTCTTAGAAAAGCGGGCATTAAATACAAAGGGGGTCCAGAACCAATATTATTATCTGAAGTCAGTCCGATATCAGCATTAAAAAAAATATTATAAAAATAAAACAGTCTATTCCTGTCAATTCTGACAATAAAAAAATGGTAGTGAACTTGAACTGTTATTTTACACTTTAAAAGTATCATTTGTTTTTATTGGACACTCAGAGCCCTTTTTTTGACATGGGTCCCGGGGGCCCACCCTCCATTTCCGGTAATTTAAAAATGTATGGGAACATAGTTGTGTGATGTATCATTTCAAAGGTAATTCAACGTACAGTAGATTACGATTATGCCACGCACAATTTGATTAGGGGCCCGTGGGCCCACCCCCTTTTTTTTGGCAATTTCCATTAATGTCGTTTTCTAATTAAATTGTAAGTGAAATATTGCGACAGTTGGTGGTACCGAATCACTGAAACATATAAACAGGGAGCCCTAATTTTCCTCCGTTAATGCTTGTTGACCCCCTTTTCCGGTGATTTCTAAATTTATCGGAACATAGTCATGTGATACATCGTTCCAAAGGCCATTCAACAAAGATCATAATTTCACGTCGCACAATTTCATGTGTTTTACTCGGTGGAATCGAGTCATTTCACTGAATTCTTGGGAACATGGTACGTGCTATTTGGCGTGGAGACGTTCTGCGGGCCCGGCGGAAGTTCATCAGAACTTGCTTTATTTTATTTTTGTATTTATTTGTAGAATATTCTTAAGTTTAAGGTTAAAATGCATGTAACCCACTGGTTAATAATAGATAGGGGAGTTTTACTGTTTAAGCCTGTTTAAGCCAGTATTGCCCAATACTCAAGGCTGCAAAATCGCTATGATATCGGAAGTGAAAAAGTTGGAACGGGACATCCCTACTAATTACTGTGAACACTATATCTAAACACCAGCCTAATGATGTGAAAAATTATGATAACCTTGGAATAAAAACATATACTATGTATTTTGTGTTTTGTGTTTCAGGAATTTGATACATTTTGAGGACAAAAAGTTAAAAAATTTAAATTTCCAGTGCTTTTATTTTGAAAAGAAGAGCAATCCACTCTTATGTCTGACAGGAGGTGGAATTTTTTTTTTTTTTTTAATATTCACTGACTGATAAGATGTTCCTTTCGTTTTTGAACAGCTCTTTTTGAATAATTTGCATTCTGGATTTAAAAAAAGATTCTGAACAATAATTTTCCAATAAAGTTGGAATGATCTCAGTAAATCAAACCGACAATAATTCCATTTACAGCTTCTTCTGTGATAAACTGCACCATTTTTCCATTTGACAGAACTAAAAATGGGGAAAAAAAGGCCTTTGGGTTGTATCTTGTTATTTTGGGCAGTCCTGAAGTGTTGTGGAGAAGGTTTACCTCGGTCCAAGCTCGTCCTCACACCTCCAGGTGAATTCTCCAAAGCTCTCGTATCGCTGGTTGTAGTGGTAGAGGACGCGGTGCAGCGTGGGGGCTCCCAGGTCCATCAGAGTGTTGTAGGCCGTCTGCTGCTCTTTGCCACTGGTGTAGCCATTAAACAAGTTGTAAATCTTGTCTGAGATTTCTGAAATGACCAAAAAGCAGAAGATTTTTTTTTTATCTATTGATAAGATATTTTTTTTATTTATTGTTTTCAGAAACCCATGAGATTTATTGAGGAAAGTTCAAAAATGACTTTTTGTTAGAGAAGGGTTCTGGTTAACAAGTTAAGGCAGGTTTAAAAAATAAATCTTATACATAATTATTAAAGCTGCTGGAGATTGAAAACAAAATCTTATAAATACTGTAAATACAGTAGTGTAGGCCTTATACATCAATAAATTAAACATCACTTGCTCGAAAAAAAGGGTTCAAATTGCCGCTCAAATGTTGATTTGATCGCCACTGTAAACACTCCGTTTGTTGACATTGTCGGAAATGTTTTGCGCATTGCATTGTGGGATATAGAGTCCCGTAGACGGATGTCTAGAACTGTTTTTACTTCATTCTTCCCATGATTTCTTGTGTTTGCCCACAAAAACTCTGCCAAAGTGACTTCCCAACACATTTGTGGTGTTTCAATGGACTGAAAACACCCGTGTTGTTGTATTGTTCCACCAACCATTTTTCTGTCTGTGACTACAGATGAAATTTAGCATTCTTGCCAACTCCGGCATATTTCCATGCATATTCTGCTATGTAAATGTTAATTAATAGTTTTGGTTTTTACATGTTCAAAAATCAATAAATAAAATCAAAAAATGTATACACATTGTCCCGTCTAAATACATACTGTACATTTAAAACATTTTTTGCAGCAGAGCAATGGTGTATTTATATTTTGACGCTGTCGCAGAAAGATTCAAATCTGGCCAAAAGTGAATTCCTTCCGGAGTGAGGGGATGTCATGGGGAATACTAGGGAAAATATGTAAAAAAAAGGGGGTCAAGCAAATCACTTTCCTCGTTGTCTGATGATGAAACACACATTCCACAACCACAACGTGAATATATACTGTATGTATGAATGAGGATCCATCAGTTGACAAATGTAGGTCAGGTCCTCAGATGAAAATCTATATCTTTCCTATAGGATGTCAACAGGTAAATGAAGTGATTGCATTGATGTGTAGATATTCCTTTTCTCATGTGTCAGCCGTCAGATCCAATCCATGACAGCAATGTGTGCAGAGTTTAACCGATACATCCTTAGGGAGCTCATTTTCCAAGAAAACTGATTGGTCAGGAGACTGTGCTTTATACTCGCTCAGAATCATTAGTCACAGGATGTGATGTTAAACTGTCCTTTGTGCCAAAAGATGATAGTCACATGAGATTTACCATTTGAGAGTGGTGTTGGAGCTGTGTCTCAGATATGGGAAATTTGGGACGCATCATCAGTAGTGTTCCTTTGAATCAGGGGGTGTTTCGGCCTTTTTAACATGAGACACCCTCATCAAAGGTGGCCAGCTACAGGGTAGTCAAGCTCGTGTCCCATAACTGTTTCACACTTGCTTCTATGTAAAGCTTTGGACCACTTCACTCAGTCTGTGCCCTTTGATCTTTTTCACCCCTTTCTCCAGAATTTAACTTGAAGTTCAATCCATCCATTTTCTGACTACTTACTCCTCTTTTCAGAGTTGCGGGGGTCTGCTGGTACCTATCTCAGCTCTTAATGGGCGTTAGGGGGTGGTCCATTGCAGAGCAACGCACATTGAGGAACGAATCCGGGGAACCCGAAGAAAACCCATGCAAGAACATGCAAACTCCACACAGAACTGAAGTTTCCACCAGAGGGCTTGAACCCAGGACCTTCTTGCTGTGAGCCAGACGTGCTAACCACAACGCCACCATGCGCACCGGTGAGAGAATAGAAGCGTAGAATAGAAGCATTGACCCACACTGGAACAGGACACTGTGATTTTAAGAGGAAAACAGTCCTTAAAATACCTCAGACTTATATTAGGCAGAGCTGCACTTCTGCCCCTTTATGACACATTAATCACTGCCGATCAATGAAGTTTACAAGAGCTGTTTTCAGCCCCAGAACAGGTGGATTGGCTTCGATGCTCTGTCCTTTGCTACAGCCTTTACTTGTAGATTATTAAGACAGATGTTCTTCTTTTCTAAATCCCACACAAAATGGTTAAAGGTCTGTTTCAGCTGGAATACATCAGACAGCATTTCATGGATCATCTGACTCAGATATGATCCTTTTCTGGATGATCGTGTCAGCAAGTCGTCTTAAATGAGAGCCAGTTCACTGGAAGTATTGCATTTCACACTTGTCAAGTATTTTTAGGCATCGGCCTTAACTGCATAAGCCCAGGAGTATGACACTTGACAAAGAGCAGCAGAGCTTACCATAAAATACTTTCTGTGAAATATTTATTTTTCCACAGGGAAATAAATGAAACTTCCACTTTTTTTTTTTTTTTTTTTCTTCAACGTTTGTCACCAGACAACATATTTCTATGGCCTGTATTCTCACAGTGTTGTGGTACACTGTGTCTCATAATAAGAACGGTTCGGCTCCAGAGAAGAAAAATATTTTCAAACTTATGACCCTTTAACTTTTCGGCTTGCTTTATAAACTCATCCAAACCGAACTGTTGCTGAACAAAGGTAAAAAAAATCTGTGTATATTCTGTCAACATGAATACTGCTAAAGCACAGCAGTTCATAAAGTTCCCAAAACTGTTCTTGAGTATTCAAGTTAGGAAATTTGAATGAATAAAATGACAAATCAGGAAAAAACCTAAGAAAATAAAGATAAAATGAGAGACAAAAGATGTATTTAATTAACATAAATAAGGTACTCATTATTTTTTCCATAAAGTGTCTTGAGAGCCAGAACAATTTATGTTAATTGAGCGTAGTAATTGGAATTACTACGCAGAAACCAAGGAAACTTCAAAGGAAACATCAAAGCAATCAGCAGACGCCACTGAAGAAGACTGGCCGTTGTCAGTCGAAAGATGTCAGGAAATCAAAGTGGATTTCCTAAGGAACAGTTGTCTGAATAAATGAAACCGTAACATATTATGTAGATGTAAAATTATATAACGTCCATTCAATATTTTCCTTTGAAAATATGTTGCAGTTGTTTGCTTTTATGAACGCCTCACAACTTTAGAAAAGTGCTCGTTTGTTTTGAACGCAGAGCTGCAATGTCACACGATTAATTCACAATTTTAATACCTAAAAGTGCTTAAAAACACAAAACAGGAATATTTTCCAACCATTTCTTATGTATGACAAATAATAAAAATACATTTTTCATTTGCTTACCACTATAAGTTTATACGGTAATCAGAATGGAAGAAATACATTTAATTTTTACTTAATAATTTATTAGGACAGCGTACAAATGCATTAAGTTATAAAAACAAAGATGTGTGTATCATAAAAGCTAATTTTCTAAGAAAAGGAAGAAGAAGAAAACAGAAGAAAAGAAAAAGCTAATAAAAAAATTAATGGAAAAAACTACAACATCTAAAATAAGCGAAAAAAAAAAAAAAAAAACCTTTTCAAACAACAATAAAATGTAGTTCATTCAAAAATGTAATTATCTGTACATTAATAATCAGCTGATCTGAACTGTGTCTTCAGACCTAGATCAAGATGTCTTAAAATCAGTCTTAAAGACAGATTGATCAAACTTTACTGATCCACTTCCTCTACGTGAGCCACCAGCTGTTGGATGTGGCGTTAAAGTCTCTCCTTACTCACCTTGAGCTTTGACGTCATCCACGGTGGGACATGGAGTTTTGATGGTGACTTCACTCGGGCTGGAGCGACGGCCTGTGTTGTCAACTGCCCACAGTCGGAACCTGTGCACACACAGACAGTTCACATATTTTTATAGCTGCTGGTTTTTAAATATTCATTAAGTCTTTGTACAAGATGGTAGATTGATGTTTTATCTTTAAATTACATCAAACACATATTTCCTTGCTGTACACAGAGGTGAAAGTAATGGATTACAAGTACTCATGTAATTGTAATTAAGTTGTTTTTATGGGTACTTGTACTTTTTTGATTACATTTCTAAATCAGTATTTTTACTTGTACTTCAGTACGTTTTAAAAGAAAGAAAGTAATTCATTACATTTCTGAACTCAACCATGAATTATTATTTTTGTGATTTTTTAAAAATGTGTCTGTTTCATGGTCTCTTGAAGGCACATTGAACATAATCCATATGTTCTCACCCACCCACTTTCTATGATTCAGGTTGAGGTTTCTACCTATTATGTTGTTACCTAAATCAGTGGTTCCTAAACTGGGGTACGTGTACCCCCAGGGGTACTTCAACGCCTCTCAGGAGGTACACAGAAACATTTGTTAGTTTTGTGTTTTAACATGATAGACTTTTTTTTTTTTTTTACATGCACACAGACATGTTTACTCTCTAAAATACATCAAAAGCTGAAGTTCAAATTCTAAAATGAGCAAAACATAATAAATAAATGAACAAAAATGCCTAAATTCAAGGTTAATGTTGGAAAAGACACAGGGAAGAGTTTAGACGAGCCTGCAGACACAAATAAATAATAATAACATGAGCTAAGGGGGTACTTGAGAGGGTACATGGGGCAATAACGTTTGGGAAACACTGACCTACATGACACATTTAGCTATTTTTTTTGCAGTTGAATTAATTGGTGTTATTTTATTTCATTAAAAAAAAAAAAAATTGTACATTTTGACAAACCTTTTATTTCATACAGATACATTTATAGAAAATAAATTAAGTTCCAATTGTGCCATATTTTGTCTCTTGCTTTTTAAGTTTAAACATGAGATGTTTACTGTTGGCAAGGGAACCGTGGCAAGATTTATTACCAAACGTGGGGGGTGAAAGTAACTAGTAACTTATTCTTTGAGTACTTTTTAATTGAGCTACTTTTTATTTACTTGTACTTGTACTTGAGTAAAATTTCAATCAAGTAACAGTACTTCTACTTGAGTAGGATATATCAGTACTCTTTACACCTCTGCCTGTAGATTACAAATCGCTCTCATTTATCTGGTCATTTACGCCAGGGTTTCCCAACCAGGGGTACGCGTACCCCTAGGGGTACATGAACACATTGCAGGGGGTACGTAAAAAAATTAAGAATTTATTTCCAAGATAATAAAATATATTCTCAGTCATTTCAAAAGTCCATCAATAAAATAGTACGTGTGCGCTATGACTTGTTTTTAAAATTTAAATGCCTGTTTAAAGGGGATATATTCAAAGAAGCCCCTTTTGTGGTAAATGTCATAAAAGTTATATATAACATAGACAGGTTATATATTTGTTTTGTATTTATTTATTCATATTATTTATTTATTATTTTCTAATTTCAACTATTATTTTTCTTTAATAACAATATAATCATAATATATTAGTATTAATAATACAGTATTAATAATTCAAACGTTTGCTATAATATTATTTCTTATATTTAGCATTTTTATTGCCTTGAAGGCAGCATAATTTTATGCTTAATTTGAGTTAAATAAGAAGATGATGCTTGAATATTAATTGTTCAATTTATGAAGATGAAATCTAATGACTTGCGTTGAATATTCAGTTGTGTTATGTTCTACTTTTGGAGAATCATGAACACGTATGAGTGAGGGGGTACTCATGGTATGACAAAAAGGCTCAAGGGGTACACAAGACAAGAAAGATTGGGAACCACTGATTTACGCCTCTTCTCTTTTTTTAAAAAAAAAAGAATATCTCCCCCTTGTGGACACAGTGCAATGTGCAGGCAAAGCATCCAACATTGATAACAACCAACATTAATCTCACTTTTATATACTTAACTATAAATTGAAGAGAAATAACTTTTGTAATAAGCAGGAACAATGTCTCTCAGAGCTTTCCATCACATCAACTATATCTCTGTGCATGTTTTCTCCATCATTATTTAACACAATAATGAACGCAGTAGTTTTCCAACCACAGTATATTTTCTTCCGTCGAGGCGCCAAACTGAAGCTTGGTAAGTGCTTTGACTGTTCTGAAAATACAAGTGATGAGCAGCACCCTGAAGGAAGGGACGAGGCCTGGGCTGTGGGAGATGAATGAGCTGTCAGGCTGCATACAACCAGCAGCAGTCTCACTCATTCCAGGATTCAAAGGCATTATATGCTCACTTTTCTCTTTCCTTTGCATCCACTTTTTCTCGACTTTGATTTTCTTTTCTCCCCCTCTCGTACTTTTTCTTTAGTCACCCTCTTCCCATTCCCATTGTTCTGTTTCCACTTTGTTCTACATGTCAGTGAAACGAGTGTGACTTTGCTCTGGAAAACGCATCCAGGAAGCAAGCACAAGCATCCACATGGGAACATGATGCAATGAGAGTTAGCTTTGTGTATGTCCTCAGATAGAGGAACTGTATCTTGAACACAACAGTAAATAGATTTTTAGTCTTTAAACTGACCAAAACTAAATAGTTTAATAGTGCATCACAGCTTCCACCACAAGTACGTTCCTCTTAAACCTATCGGTATGAGCATGTAGAACGAGAATCGAGTAATAAATCCATCCAAGATGGTACTTGATGCGTAATAACTGACCCCTCCACCCCAATACCGTCTGCTCATCAACAATTTAATTTCACCTCTGGGGATCAATAAAGCTGTATTCTATTCTATTCTATTCTACTCTATAATTTAAGGCCTCTGATTTTTAGTGACTGTAGAAAACAAACGGAAAAAAATGGAATTCATGTTCTGAAACGGAGAAAACAATCAATTTATCTGAATAATATCCACTGTTATCCAGGAAGAATATTATTATTTGCACAACAGTATATAGTCATCTTAAAGTCATGTAAATCATTGATTTAATCAGACGTAAAATGGGTTAGAAGTGACCAAACATGGTGGAAACGGTGGTGAAATGGGATTTGAAAAAACAACACAAATTGGTTGAAAGTTGCACATTTGAGTGGCCAAAAACTGACAGAAAAAATAGTAAAAAGGGTTTAAATATTGGCTTAAAAGTAGCAGAAAAAAGTAGGAACAATTAGTGTAAACTGGCAAATAATGGGCATGACAATTTGTGAATTTGGTTAAATTGGCAAAAAAAAACGTGACAATAATGAGTGATTATATGTGACAGTAGGTGGGAAAAGTGGTCTTGAAAGTGGAAAAAATGTGCAGAAAAGGCATTGGAATTTGATGGAGAAGTGGCAGAAAGTGGAGTAATATAGCAAAAATGCATTAAAAAGAGCAGAAAATATGGCAAGAAAAAGTGATGAAAATAGGTTATAATATGGCAAGTTTGGTGTAGGTGCAAAAAAAGGGTAAAAAAAATAAGCAAAATGGGTTCAAAATATGTTGTTAGTTTCTTGATGCATATGACGACATGCTACCAATGTCTTGTGACCCCAAATGGGGTCCTGAACTTAGGGTTGAAAACTCCTGGTCTACTGTATCATATTGTGAACTCAGTACCCTACCCTACTGTATTGTTAGTATTATGAGGAAACAATCTGCCTTCTTTTCCATGTGCAGTAAAGGATGCAATTTGTGCTGCGGAGGACATCCATCAAACTTTAAAATGACAGCGTGACGTAAGCTTCCCAATGTGAAAAATGTTTTTCTAAAGATGGCTTTCTCTGTTTGTTTGCAATAAGCTGTCTGCAGCCATCTCACCACGTTCACAATTTACTGTAATGTTTCCCAGCTGTGCGTTCCTCCTGATTTTCCTTTGTACAGTGTGGGGCAGTAATGACCAACATTTGGACATTAAAAACGCCAACATTCTTAATATAATTTCGACATTTCAAAAGTTTTCTTAGTTGTGTCTAACTTCACCCCGCACGTCATGTTTCTGTTTAGGATCAGAGAGGAATTCAGCCATCGGTTGCAGATCTAGGCCGATTCGTGAGTATTTATTAAAACGAAAACAAACAAAGACTTACATGTATGTGGTGTCAGGCTCCAGGCAGCGGATGATCATGCTGATGGAAGACGACAGCAGGTCGGGGATGTCCCCTAACATCACACAAGGGCTCCTGGCCCCAGACAAGACGTCATCCACAAAACTCAAAAGGGTTTCTGAAGCAAAAAGAAAAGAGGAAAAGCTACGGTAGTTCATTCAGACAATGCTCTGCATGGGAGCTTTCTTCTATTTTAAGATTAATGTCGCATCAACATATTTCAGGCTCAGAGTCATTTTCTGTACATTGACTCCTCTGTTAAAAAAAATATATATAATAAATCTTCGACAAGTTTTTTTCTTAACTAGTACTTTCAAACCATTTGCATTTGAAACATCACTATTGAAGTGTAAGTACACCCCAAAACCACTTTTTCCTGCTGAATACATATGATGAGGTATGAAGTAATAGTACTTTATTGTTCCTAGTCCCACACTTTGTCCAAGTAATCAGATTTAACATTTTTAGTTGTAAAATATCAGAGTGACTGCCATATATTTGTTTTTTTTTGTTTTTTTACTTGTCTGCACATGCTGTCAAAGGTCAACACTACAAAGTACAATCATTATGAGACAGCAATGCATGTTTTGTTATTTTTACAATAAAATAAATTGATTTATTTTATTGCTTAATTGTGACCATCATCAACCCTCCCTAAGGAAGGGTAAGAAATATTTTTATTATAGGGAGGATATAAAAAGGGAGAGCAGTGTTACACCTAGGTGGAGGGGGAGGGGGAGGGGAAGGGAGCAGGGAGGAGAGACTCAAGGTAGGAAACAGAAAGGGCGGGGAAGAATAAATTATTTTACAGTGAGGGTGAGATGTCCTATATTTGTTGAACGATGGCTATTGCAATTGAATTTAGCTATTTAACTGTGATTAGATCAGCGACGTCACCGATCATCACTGTTGGCCCCACCCCTCCTATAAAAGATGGGAGGAGGGACTAGGTTTCCTCCTGGATGTGAAGATATTTACCAGCGGAAAGTGATGAAATAAAACATGTACAGTAGGTGACGATATGCACCTATTCAAGTTGGTAACAACACGCCAATAACCAAGAACTAAAAAGCAAGACAAAGGTAGGTCTCCCCTCACAGCCCTCACTGAGCATTGATTGACAGGAACTGTGCAGCGCTGTAGGGGCGGGGCTGCTGTGACTGGGTGTGTCTTAACTACTTTAGGAGCAACACCCATAATCAAGGAATTTTTTTAATTTCCCCCCTAGTGGCAAATCACAAAAACATGGGGGTGTGCTTACACTTTAAGGTAACAAAAAACACCTAAGATCTAGATTTACACAGCGTATTTGGTATAAAGAGAGATATTGCTGTTAAAGAAGCATAGGGCAGGATCAAGTAATAAGACTCCATAGTGACCATTGAGGTAATTGCAGTCATCACGTGACTGTTTACTGCAAGACCACCGCGTATCCTCCGAAGAACCAAACGGCAGTATGGTTTGCCGCGCTTGACTTCTTTCAGTCTCCAAACCGTCGTCTTCTTCTTTTGGCAGAGTGGACGCCTCTCCAAGATGTCGAAGTCACGTCCGCAGGTCTACGCGGAAAATTCGGACCACGAATTGCAGAACAAAATGCACCACACAGCCTGTTCAAAGCAATAGGGAGATATGTGTGTGGGGTAATTCTCTTTGGTTATGAACCATTAAAAGACACTAAAGCATTAAAAGACATTGAAGCATTAAACGATTTTTTCAGAAATCCTGCCCTATGCTCCCTTAATGTATCTCATTGAATTAATCAAATTTGTATGTAGTGCGTTCACATTAGATTGAGTAAGCGAGAAATACCCAAATATATACTATATTGGGACATTTTTTAAGTATGCACGGTGGGTATACTTGTCATACTCAACCGCCCCACAATGCATTGCAATGGACCAGCTTCAAGTTAAAAAGCAAACATCCCCATTTCAAAACAAAAGCATATCTTCTTGTCTTAGTATTGTCTTGTATTAGTTTTTTAATGCTTTTGTAAATAGGGCTCTTGTTTTAAAGCTAACCGCAGTCAGTGGCTGTGTTCGAAATGGCACACTCCGTACTATGAACCATAAACTCAATGAGTATATACTGTCTATATATTAGTAGGATATCGGGAACCCGCCATTATACCACTGACAAAACTTCCGTTAAACTTCAAAACAAAAGCCCTATTTACAAAAGAGTTAAAAACTAATGAAAGACAAGAAGAGATACTTTTGTTTTGAAAAGGTTATGTTTGATTTTTAGCTTGAAGCCAGTCCCAGGACCATTTTACATTCCGCTCGTAATGCATCCCCAATATAGTATACATCCAGGTATTTCTCGCGTACTAAATCTTTTTGTACTATCTAATGTCAACGCACTACATACTCATTTTGATGTCAGACTTAGTATGAGTAGTACGTTAGTATGCCGTTTTGAGTCTGTGTCTGTCCATTTTTAAAAGTGTCCTTGAAAAATGCCCTGAACCCCAAGGTTCTCCTGATAAAGTGAGTCATCTGATGGCTCCTATATTCAATTTGAAGGCTCATATTTCAATAAAAACCCAAACATGACCAAGCATATTAAGACAATGAGGGGAAATCTTCTTTTTAACCAAGAATAAACGTCCAGCCAAGGTGAAATATTCACCTATTAAATGCTGCTTTGGGGTAAGTTGAGGACAGGAACACATAGGGTGCCTGTGCCTGTTCTGTCTATTTAAAAAGGGCAGATAATGTGACTTGAGAGTAGCTTACCGCTGCGTAGTAACCAGAGGATTTTACCAAAACATAAAACAGATGAACATAAGCCGTGTAAGTACAATATGTAGCTTTACAGTCTGTTCATGTAAGGTCATGTGTTGTTTTACTGCCCTGAGGGGCAAAATGAAGAAAATTGAATTGACTTTTATTTCTTTTTTTAAAGCATAAAAAGCCTTTTAGAGGAGCGACCATTACTCTAAAAAAAAGAAAAGAAAAATGAAAAGAAAAGCTGTTTTATTGAATCCATGATGAGTAGCAGACTCAAATAATCTGACAACCATGATCAGGATTTTGGATCACACCTGATCAGTGAAAAGGCAGAAAGAACACGGTGTTCTCTACCACAGGAGGTCCATCCATCTATGCTCTTTAGTGTTGCAGGTGGACAACTGAGGCAGGGGTGTCCAAACTAGGGGCCTTGGGCCAAACGTGGCCTGGCGTCTGTTGTTAACTGAAAGATAAAACCTGGTTATTACTGCACTTTCACAGGGCGGAACTGCCATAACCAAGGAAGGTTATGCACCAAAAGAAAAACCAAAACTATTCAAAGAAGAACATTTAGCCAGGGATGTTTCTGATTGGATGAGGGTAAAAAAAAAAGTCTGGGCCACACTTTGATGTTTTCTGACTGTGTTTGAAATGACATACTCCGTACCATGCACTACAAATTAAATTAGTATATGCTGTCTATAGACTATAAGTATGGTTAGGAGAATTAGGATGATGAGCATTCCCACTGAAGTTTTAAAGTCTTTCCACTGGCTCCCAGTCAGCCTCAGAATAGACTTTAAAGTTCTGCTGCTGGCGTATAAATCTGTGAAAGGGTTTGGTCCAGAATACATCAGTGAGATGTTAGTCAGGTATGAACCCAGCAGGTCTCTCAGATCTATGGACACAGGTCAGATAGTGGAGCCCAGAGTTCACAGTAAACATGGTGATGCTGCTTTTAGTTAGCAGAGCTGAAGTCAGCATCCAATGTGTACATTTTTAAATCAAAGTTAAAGGCACTTTTTTTCTCTACTGCATATGATTGAGAGAGAGATTTTTGGTCATGTTGTTGATGTCATGTGTTTGTTGATGATTTGAATTGATTTTACTGATGATTTGAATTGATTTTACTGATGATTTTAATTGATTTTACTGATGATTTTAATTGATTTTACTGATGATTTTAATTGATTTTACTGATGATTTTAAATGTTCTTATTGATTTTAAACAATTGAATGTTTTATCATGTAAAGCACATTGAGTTGCCTTGTGTATGAAATGCACTATACAAATAAATTTGACTTGCCTTGACTTGAAGTATACTTCCAAGTTTACAAAGATGCATTTCAACCTACATTGACAATCATCTCTGTTGATTCGCCACATTTGAAAGTTTTGAAAGCATTTTAAAGGTCCCATAACATGCTATTTTTCACCCATCTCCATTTGTTCTAAGAACCCCAAAAACATAGTATTTGAGGTTTATTTTCCCAAACTCGCCTGTTTTAGCCTCTGAAAAGTCACTTTCTGAGCAACTCTACACAAACAGGCTGATTTGCGGCCTACTTATGCATATTCATGAGTGGGCGTGTCTATAGACGGGACACTGACTTCCTCCTCCCCGCGCGGTGACGTAGGGCCAGTCGACAACCCGCCCTTCTCCCACCCACTCCGTAGTCGAGCTCATGCTGCTTTATAAACATGAGACAGAGCGTGGGGGCGGGGCGTTTGCCGGTACATACATAGACTGTAGAAAATACATACATAGCACTGCGCCAAGGACGCTGAAATGCTCATCTTCGTGGGCGTGTCTGTTTACATGTCAATCAAGGCAGAGCGCTTCCTGGAGGCGCGGCTCCTCCAGCTCAGTGCTCGTCATCAAAGTGGGAACGCATCATCAAATTGGAGCGAGGTGTTTGGGGTCGCCCTGCAGTAAGAAAGGTGCAAATCACCCTCTAACTAACGATTGAGGGAATCAATGAAAAAAACACTTTGGGCATGTGTATGAAGCACAAAGCAAATCTCAAAAAATTGTCGTTCAATTAGTTGGAAGGTATATGAAATTTGTAATAAAAAGGGAAAAAAAAAACAACAAATTTACATGAACAAGCATAAGCGATAGTGGGTTCTAACAGTTTTTCTTTAAACAGGAAGAAATCTCCAGCAGAACCAGGTTCAGAGGTGGCAGCCATCTGCCTCGACTGGTGGGGGTTAGTGGACAGAAGGATGAACAGAACAGGATAGAGAGATAGACCATTAGAGTGTCCCAGACTAGTTGAGCCATGAAGCCCAACATAATACACAATATAACTCCTAAAATACACCAATCGGCAGCAAAATGCACAAAGTACACAAAAAAAATTCCTAAAATGACTGATAAAACAAAATGACAAAGACATTGATTTTGTTAAATTCTGAAATTCTTTAAAAAAAAATGTGATAACATACATGTATAAAAGTGCCCAGTATGTTTTATGAAAATAAAGTGCAATCAACTTCCAGCTAAAATACATAGAGGAGTGAGGTAGTTGTGGTTCACTGACACCTCGAGACCGGGCGTTTACATGCTGTGCATGTTAGCGCAATGAAATGTTTTCTTTTTTTAATCAAATATGATTCAAATAAACAATTTGGAAATTATTTGGATTGAAACGATAGGAGCATGGTGAAATATTGCGATAGATCGCCGAAACTGTTTTTTCTTACACCCTTACTGGTCTTTTAATATGCTCTGTGCGTTTCTTTTTTTTCCTCTTTTTTATTTTATTTTACTTTGCAACATACAAGCAAATGACAACAGTGTAAGATGATGAAAACACACTCGAAACGATATTAACAAATCGTGTGTGTGTGAAAATCAACTGGAAGGAGTGGGAAAAGTAGAAATACTAAATATAAATAAATGAATAACTAAATTAGAAAAAAAAAAAAAATTGACGACAGAAAGAAAAAACCAGATAAAGATAAAAAAAATTAACTGTTTGTTTTTACTTTGTTTTATGTGCTAATGGGACAGGTGATTGAAATGTTTTGTATTAACCTATATGTTTATTAATACACAATATCCCATTTTTTAAAAAAAACAAATAAATCTCAAAATATTGGATTTTTATGATAAACTTAATCACACTTAAGCTTCTGTTCTGCGATAATGTATGTAGAGAGTATGTGTATGCTGTGTGCACAGACAGTGGGGGGTGACTTGTCATTCAGCTGGAGTTGTTTACTCTCAGCATTCTTAACGTCTGATTGGTAGGAAAAAACCAAGGATTGCCAGCAGAAGGATGTGAGTTATGGGATGTCTCACCTTTCTGAAGTCATGCCTGCTGTCATCCATTCAGCTGCTCAGACCCAGTCCAGTGTGTGTGTGTGTGTGTGTTGTTTTTCCGTTATTCTTCACGACACTGACAGCTATCTTTGATGCGACCGTGTTTTTATAAATGTCTAAATAGAACTTTCAATATCAACTTGTGCGATTACTTGTTTTTTTAATGTTTATTAAGGCCCGAGCAACAACGGTGCGTAGGACCCTCTTGTAATGCACCTCAATTTTTTATTATTATTCTTCTAACAAAAAAGTGATCGCATTTTTGAGGGCCTAAACACGTTCAAAAGCTCATGAATATTTGAATGCATATTAGGACTGGAAAAAAAATTCATATTTTGGGGGAATGGCAAAATGTCTCAATAGGGGGGCTAATACAATTAGTTTCACGTACAGCTATGAAATTCTGTAGAATTCTGACATCACTGTAGAAGTAGGAATGATGACATCATCACTGTAGAGATAGGACTGATGACATCATCACTGTAGAGATAGGACTGATGACATCATCACTGTAGAGATAGGACTGATGACATCATCACTGTAGAGATAGGACTGATTACATCATCACTAGGTAGGACTGATGACATCATCACTAGGTAGGACTGATGACATCACTGTAGAGGTGAAAACTGATGACATCACTCTAGAGGTAAAACTGATGACATCACTGTAGAGGTAGGACCCTAAATGAAATTTGTAACGCATTAGGAAAGGACCAATGTTCCAATGTTCCAATGTTCCAAAATGGGTGGGGCGTGGGGGTGGGCTATCCAGTGATTGGATTAGAACATTGGAACACAGGAACGACATCAACACTGCGGAGGTAAGACTAATGACATCACTGTTTGTTGCAAAATGGATGGGGCGTGGAGATGGGCTCTCCAGTGATTGGCTCTGGTGCGTACGTGCTACGGAGTGCAGTGATTAGCCACCTATTGATAAAAGGAAATCATAGGTATTATATTTGCACAGAACATTGCAGGAAAGTTTGTGATATAATCCTTGAAAATGGTCAGCTACGTCTCAACACTTAAACATTTCTGTCACACCCCGACATGGAACATTCGCCAACATGCGCCACTCCCCCACATGCGTGTGGTGGCGAGGGCTCGTTCATCGCTGCTTGCAGCTTTAATTCCAATTGTTTTTCTACACATGAAGCCTCGCAGCTGGAAAAACAAACACACTACAGTGCTACTGAGGCCACCTCAGTTCAAAATTAAAAATAAATAAATAAATAAAAACTAAATTTGAAAATGATCCATCCAAACATGAGTAACATCATGTTCCAAAGAAATATTTGAATCTCTTGACATAACTAAAACCAAGCTAATCTGCTTTTCTGGGAATTAACTTTGATGGCTAATGTTTCTTTCATCAACAGAACTGATTTAGTATGAAAACTGTGGTCAGGGGGAGCTGCAGGTACAGCACATTATTATGTAGTGATAGTTCAACAGTCATTTTTTATTTTAGATTTGGACAATTTTACTGGTTATCTTATCTATCATCACTTGCCACTGTAACTTCTCCTCAGTTATGAGGGAAACTTAATGCCAAAAGTACCTCCATTTATTTCCCTTATTGTCCAAAGTGTAATTTCTGGTTATGTACAGTATATAGTTCAGGTGCACAACAGCTCATTGATCAAACTGTTGCTTCTCTTTATCAGCCCCTCTTAGGCAAGGCGATAAAACTCTACCTTAAAGGCCAACAAACAAACAGAGCCTAAAACAATACAAATATGCATAACTTACATGTATGGCACCGTTATATTTTGACAAACCAAGCAACCCTGAAGTCAGGTTAAGAGATTCATATTCTGAACCTGATTAACTGCAAAATGAGGGCCAGGAGGAAAAAAAACATGTGGATGCCAAAAAACAGAAAAGAGTGGGAGTAAAGAGGACGGCTGGAGTTCTGCACCGAGGAACACACACATGCACGCACGCACACACGCACTAAGATGAGTGTAAGTAGAATGGAAGGCTTTTCTGGGAATTTCATTTGTTGTTACTGCTGTTCCTTTTATTTTTATCTTTTATATTCTGTATATATTAAAATACAAAAGACAAATAATAATTATTATTATTACATTCGCTAAGTTAGTGCCTTATGTGAATTTACTTGCGGTTAATACAAGTCCACGCACATTTGTTGTTGTTGCTGCTGTTGTTTATTTTGCACAGTTTTTGGAAATCTGTCCTTTTATTTTTATCCTTTATATTCTGTATATATTTTAAAATCTTTCTACTGTTAGTTTATGCTGTGGCTCAGAGAGAAACATTTTTCTGATTTTTCTGTATGTCCAGCACATGTTAAAAAAATTGACAATAAAGATGACTTTGACCAAAGTACATGTCAAACTCAAGGCCCAGGGGCCAAATCCGGCCCTTTAAAGCTCTCCATTCGGCCTGTAAAAGAAAGTAAAAATGACAGCGAGACACTGGGAGGGGGTTACCAGATGCCTTCAAGGAACTAGGAATATTTTTTTGTAACAATTTGAGCCCATTTTTGCCATTTTTCTGCAACTACATCAAACTTGCCATATTTGAACCTATTTTCATCACTTTTTCTTGCCCTATTTTGGCTCCTTTTAATGCATTTTTGCTACATTACTCTCATTTCTGCCACTTCTCCATTAAATTTCAATACCTTTTCTGCATATCACTGCATGTTTTCAATACATTTTTGGAACTTTAATGTTTGGCAAAGTTAATGTTGCCTATTTTGACACATTGTTAACTTCTTGTCTGCATATTTCATGCTTATTTTTGCCAATTTAACCATATTCGCAATACTTCATGCGAATTATTTGCCAGTTTAAACTAACTGTTACTACTTTTTAAATTTGTACATTACCCTAACCCCCCTCTCTTTATTTCTTCCAATTTTAAGCCAATATTGACACTGTGAACCCAGTTTTTGGACCCAGTTTTTGGCCACTATAATTGGCAACTTTTAAACAATTTCTGTGGTTTTAAAAATCTAAATTTTCTTTTTTTGCTTGGATACTTTAAATACTATTATACGTGGAAGTGCAAGCTGGGGCACATGAATAATAAAATTGCTGGTTTTCCCACATATAATTTGCGGCCCACTTGAGATTAAAACTGGTCCGTATTTGGCCCCTAAACTAAAATGAGTTGACACCTCTGCTTTAAAGGCTAATAAAATAAAATAAAAAATAAATTTTTTTGTGCAAAATACAAGACAAAAGACAGGGACAAACAACAAAGTGATAACCCGACAGAATACACCCAGAGAACAATGGGACGAAGAGAGGAAAAATGTATATTAATAACGAAACAAGATAAAATAAAAAAATTAAATAAAAAATTAAATAAATAAGAATAATAATAAATTCTAAATTGCCTCAGCAGGCAGCCCCAGCTATTTTATTTATGCACGCTATTTCTTGTACAGTAAGTATGTTTTTATTTGTTTAGCATGAATAAATGTTACCGTGTGTGTTAAGTTTGCCTTTGCTGTGATTACATCATTGGAATCAATTTATTTAAAATTATCTCATACAAAGCATATTGTTTTGATGCCATAATTTGCCTTTACACACTATGCATTGTATCAGTTTTTGAATCGAGAATCGTTTAAAACAAGAATCGATTTTGAATCGAATCGTGAGACACTCAAAGATTCACATTGTGGATGTGTGAACAAAATTGTGTAAATTAACTCCAAGTTTAATTACTAGAGCTTTACTAAGGTTGATTTACAGTAGCTGATAATAAATGTATGCTCAGTTTTCCATACAGGATCTCTATATAATAATAATACAGCTCTAAGATAAGAAGTTGATGATACAGGAAGAATGAGCTGGTTTAGCTTTTTAACGTGAGGTGTCCTTATTACAGTCCATCCTGTATTATTATGTATGTATGTGTATGTGCATGTGACGTGAACAGGTGAGCAACGTGTTGATTGATTAGATTATGAATCCCTGTCCCTTGAGCAAACCTTCCTCACTCATGGCGGATCAATTCCGTTCCATCACTGAACTACTTCCCAGCTCGGGGTTTGTTTGTTTTCACACCAGGTCTGCTTCAGCCCAGCGGAGCCATGACTTAAAACAGACTTCCTATTTGTGAAGCCTCCACACATCTGCTGGAACCAGGAGTACGCCTGAGCATGTGTGCACTCTCATACTATGATCTCAGCTTGTGTGCCTGACTATTGTTAAAGGGGAGATTGCTGCACAAACAAGCTGTTGTCAGCCCCTGATTGGTTCAAGTCCCGAACGCTATAATCATCACTACAGTATGTATGTACCTTTTAAAAAAAACAAAAAACAAAAATCAAACATGAAATAACCACAATCAGGTTTAAAAAGAAAGAAAGAAAAAAAAGAAGTCAAGCATTCAACTGTCAACAAAAACATTTTCTTTGTGTTAACCACAGTGTGGTGTGGTTGTTTGTGTAGCGCATCTGTTTCTCATGGACCTCCTGAGAGTAGAGAGTGGGAAAGGCTTTTTGTTCCACATATTGATAAAGAGTGTCTGTCAGATCCTTCCCTGGAAATGGATGCTCTGATTTTATTACACTTCTGGATGGACAGGGAGATTTAGAAAAGAACAACCTGGGTTAGAAAACAAATCAAAAAACAAATAAAGGATTAATAAAGAGGAACAGGAGAAAAGGGGGGGGGGGGAATAATATAAAAACATAAAAAGAGGAATTTGATGGCAGCCAAGGGGACTGAGAATAATTTCTTGATATGATGGAAGGATGACTGTTCAAATGAAAACCACACTGTACAGATACCTTTCCAGATTTGTGAAGTTCTGCTCTCGTGTTTAGATGTTATTCTCTTTGAAATGCTCTCCTAGGTGGTCTCACCACAGCATTTATACCCCAGCATCCTTGTTATAGTTATATTAACTGTTAATTATCATTGTGATATCAAACACAAATTTAGAGAATGAAATTAGCACTTTTAATTTTTAATTATATTTCATCACAACACGAGCCATAATTCAGCTAAAAGCAGGATTATATGTGAATATTTAAAGCCAGTCTTGGTCTATGCAGGTGGATAATACGCCATCATGCACAAGGTTAACAGTTTTTGACACTCATCTTGTGTTTATTATAATATTAGCATCATTCATTTATCATCCCAACTTCCTTTATTTTTATTAAATGGGACATTTTAGTTAAAATATGACATGCATATGGTCAAAGTGCGCCATCTGTTGGTAGGGGTGTATATTGCAATGAAAAGTGGATGCTGTGTTATTAGAAATATACAAGGAAATTGATCATTTTATATACAAATGCTGTCAAAATGAGGTCTGAAAATGGGACTTTGGTATACAATGCAGGCATTGGGTCTAGTCAGCAATTCATTTGAAAGGAGAAAGATGTGAAGTAAGAATGGACAAAACACATACAAGTTGCATACCAACCGTATATGATTTACACATATTTAGGACTGATTTTTGGCATTAACGATAAGTCCAGACACATAAGTAAATTACTAGAGACTTTTATAGTGTAAATAGTTTTCCAATATTTTCTCTGTGGTTATGTGTTCTGTTACCATTAGGGGTGTAACGAAGTAGTCAACTCACAATACAATATAGGGGTCACGATAGTAAAGAGAAAAAAAAAGAAAAATCCTATGAAAAGAAACAAATGTGTAACAAATCTTTTTTGATGAAAAACAATTTAACTGAAAAAGTTGGAGACTGTGTGGGAGTGTTTTGCTTCACAAATAAAGAATGAAACCACATTTACCAATCTAACTGTTTTTTTTTTATTTTTTTTATTTCTCATTTCTCAAATATATAAGTTTTAAAAGCTTTTGTATTCGGGCCATTATACTTTGGACTTTTCAAAACTTTTAGATTTGATTTTATTTTATTTCGTGCACCTTTAAATTTTTATATCGCCGTTTTTTTTTTTTTTTTTGTGTGAAAATTCATGCCTTGAAATTCCATTACTTTCTTCATCTTTAGGACAGATTTTTGTTATTAATGATAAGTCCAGACATACTAGTACATTACTACATACTATTTTATCCTTAAAGTGTGTTTTCTTTTTTAGTGTAAATAGCTTTCCAATACTTTCTCTACAGTTATGTGTTCTGTTACCATTACAATAGAAACACATTATAATAGAGGAATATACATTGTTTAGAGTAAAAGCTACAGTATTCCTAATTAAATGTGTTGTAGAAAAGGAATAATACTATTAAATGTTAGAATAACATGTATTTATTTACTGCAATGAAAACGCATTAACAAATAATTATTTATTTTTTATTTTTTAAAGGATATAATATACTTATTTATCTTTTACACACATATTAGTACTGTCAGATACTTTTTCAATGATGGAGCATAACTTTATCAATCATATCAAAGTGTGGCCACAACAATAGATGCCGTTTCTTTTTTAGTTTCTCACACAATCTGGACTCATTATTGTAAGTTTGTCTGAAACAGAGATTATCATAGAACTGCTGACCCCCCCCAAAAAAGTTGTGTCTTCAGGCATTAATGAAGGGCATAATGGACACAAAAATGTTCTCACACAGATCGCCTAAAAAGACGCGTAGCTAATGAAGATGTGCACTCAGCACTTTTCCCTTGTGCAGTCTCATGTATTTCTCTGGGCAGAATAGAAACATAATCACGCTTCAAGCAACAACAACATCCAAAAAAAAAAAAAAAAAGTTAGACAGATTTATTTTCTGCTTTAGTCTTGGCGCGATATAATATTGCTTTGGGACAAAGGGTGCATTTTACGACTAGCTTATAAAGCAACTACTGAACAAACTTGGGTTTTGTTTTTCTGGTGAGAAAACAACAGCTCGACACTTGTGATCTTTCAATAAGAGGTTTGTGATTATAAGTGGACCTGGGTAGAAAAACACAGAGCACGTTTCCATGAGTGCAGTAAACAGATAAAAAAGACCAATCCCAGGATGGAGAAATCAATTAATTTTTGAGGAAAAAAAAAAAAAAACATTATCTATGTAACCTTATCTATTTAACCTTATCTATTTAGCTCCCTCAACGTTGTCACGAGAAAAGAAACTGAAACATTTCTATGGCTTATCTGATAAAATAACATTACCTGAAATACTTGTATTATTATTATTATTATTATTGTAACACTTTGTAACAGGGAACACCTATTAATTATTAAATAGTTACTTATTAGCATTAGTAACATATCGGCTCTTAGTTAGTCATTATTAAGTACTAATTAATGCCTTAGTCTCGCAGTCCAAACAGGGTTAGGGTTAACCTATAGCCCTAGCATATTGTGATGGTAATTCATATACAACAACTTCCTTAATTATTACTAATACAGCAATTCTCAACTGGTGGGTCGAGGATCTGTACTGGGTGAGTCATGGACAGCTGGTCAAAAATAAATAAATACGTAATGTCTCTCATGTTGGACGTGTCTCTTTTTGAAATAAACTTTTTTTTTTGATGGGTATGCTGGGAAATGCATGTTGCACAGGAAAATAGATTTTTGAAAACTAAATTTGGTTGGTTGAATCCTAAAAAAAAGTGTCAAGGGATTCGACAATAAAGCGGACTTTGACCTTTCCTCCTAATCACCACCTCATCATTGGTGCTGCAAGTTTCCCACCTCTCCAAAATGTTTTTGCACAAGGATCAAAGTTGGCTGTGAAATTATTTGCACAAATCAGACCCATTTTGTACCGAAGCAAGCTTTATAAATGAGGCCCCTGATTTTGAGGTGTGTCAACTAAAACATGTGACTACACACTTTGCTTTTATATTTTATTCATCACACTGACGGCAAAGATTAGAGGACGGGATGGACGTTTCTTTTTTTAATGCTGTAAAACACAGCCTTAGTAATGAGCATACAGCGGCTACAGAGACTGTTTGTGCAAAGGGTACAGGAAGTTATTATTCTCAGGAAAAAAAAAAGCCAAAAAGTCAGATTTAAATTTGAAAAGAATGTATTAGTTGCATCTTTGATATTCAAATGAATATTCTTACTGAGCACTAGCACAGATGTTTTATTGTAGGGTACTTCCATGCTCCTAATGTGAAAAAACAAACAAGTCATGCTGTATAACTGATAACAGTGACACATATTAAATGAACCTGCGCTTGTTTAGCGCAGGCTTTCGAAAACGGCCGATCGGATCCGTACGTCTCCATGGAGACAATGGTAGGATCAACAGTGATGTCAAAATTCCAAAATGTGGATGGGAAAATGAATGGGATATATATATATTATTTTAGTAGCCAGAACATCACCAAAATTGAATCACCCGTTCCTCGTCCCATTATCAACATTTCCTGAAAATTTCATCCAAATCCGTTCATCATCACACTGCATTAGCTTAGCATTAGCATAGCATTTAACACTGATTATGACATCACTGTTGATGACATCATCAGTGTACTAATTGGAACTCTGATGACTTCACTATTGATGACATCATAAGTTAAAACATTCTAATTGGAACACTGATGATCACTGTTGATGACATCATCAGTGTACTAATTGGAACTCTGATGACATCACTATTTCTGACATCATCAGTTAGAACACACTAATTGAACACTGATGACATCACTGTTGATGACATCATCAGTTACAACATTCTAATTGGAACACTGATGACATCACTGTTGATGACATCATCAGTGTTCTAAAACAATATAGGAGTTCCACAGTGTGGATGGGAAATCGAAAGGGAGATATATATATATATATATATATATATATATATATATATATATATTTTGGTAGCCATAACATCACCAAAACTGAATCACCTGTTCCTTGTCCTATTATCAACAATTCCTGAAAATGTCATCAAAATCAATCAAACAAACAAACAAACAAACAAACAAACAGACTGACTACCATACTTCTGAAAACCGTTTTCATTTTTTAAAGTAATAAACTTACCCTGGAGAAGTAAAATAAAGATCATTAAAGCAACTTTAAGCTGAGAATCTGCTTTACAAGCCAGGCTGTAAATTTCTCCCTATACTAGCCTTTAGCAGCGCTATATAAATAAAGTTGAATTCAATTCAATTGAACAGATGATTAAATTAACTGCACACCTTACAGGTATTTGTTCAATCATTTCAACATCAGCGCTGACATAAAGCTGTTAGTTGTGTTTCACTTGGCAAAGGACTGGTAGTGCTCTGCTGCAGTGCTTCAGTATTTATAATACTCACTGACGTCCATACAGTAAAGCACACAGCACTGCAAAAACACAATGTGTAACCTTAACTCAACCTCTCCCCTTCTGACACACGTATTTTGCCTCAAAAATAGTACTAACTACAACAATATGTATTTTCCTGAGTATGCCAGTAAAGAAAAAACAAAACAACACATTAAATAATACACTTCTGGGAAATAGTGTAATCTGTTGTGGTTAATCATACCTGTCAATTAGAATATTCAGTGCACTCGCTTCAAACAGAATTTTGTAAAAACAAGAAGGGGAAAAACTGTAGAAAAACAGAAGAAGAAGAAGAAAAAAAAGATTCAAGGGTACTTAAAACGTCTCAACCCAATTTAATATGGTTGTAGCACACACAAAGCTTCCCGTAAAGCAGCGTGAGGTAGTCCTGCTTACACTCAGCTTGGCACAGGCAAGGCCACAATAGTACTCCGTGTCCTATTGAATCATTGATGATCAAAAGTTGTGTTCAAACATGCATGCTTTGTTTTCAGAATAGCATATTTTTCATTTATTGACATTTTTTTAAGCTGAGTTTATGGCACAAGAAGGTTGTGACTTCAGTAAATGGCTGGAGACGCTGTGAACTAGACTCTACAGAAACACACACTATTATATACAGTGGTGTGAAAAAGTGTTTGCCCCCTTCCTGATTTCTTACTTTTTTTGCATCTTTTCCCACACTTAAATGTTTCAGATCATCAAACAGATTTAAACATCAGTCGAAAAAAACAAAAGTAAACACAAAATGCAGTTTTTATTAACTCATTCACTGCCAGCCCTTTTCAGAGCAGCCAACCCCATATTGCCAGGCATTTTAGATGATTTTCACTGATTTTTTTAAGACACACAGAATATTTTGTATTATAACAATCTAAAACCAGATTCTGAAAGATTAGACTCTATAGTTTCATCAGAATTTTTTTTTTTGTTTGTAGCTTGTTTTGTTCTTCCGTAATCAGCAGTTGAATAGAGGCAAGTTTCACACAAATTGGCAGTTTGTGACAAAAAGCTGAGAAAAAAGCCTTTTTCTGAAAAAAGTGACAAAAACAACACTGAGACCGGGCTTTTGATGGCAAAATTATTATTATTTTGCTATCTAGGTCCGAATTGAATGGTTTGCTTACTGTATTTTGGCGTTCCTCCAAGTCTCTCCCCGCGTTAGTCTCCCCACACACAACTTCCGCCTCCTCCCGGACACGACGAGTCTCACCGCTTGCCCCGTTTTTTGATCGTTTTCCCTCACCATCGCGACACTCTCAATTGTCCACTTAGTTCCACACAAGCTCTGGTCGAGTGTGCGCTGCTGGGAGCTTCAGCATCAACTCTCATAGCGCCATTTTCTGTCTTGTAAACTCCTTTCTTTTCCCTCTGAGCTCTGCCCATCGCGGGTGGTCTGCCATCCAACCATTATCCACAAATGGTGAAAACACGGAACAGTGGTGAACTTTCCCAGGAGTTGGCCGGCCGACCAAAATTACCCCAAGAGTGCAGCGACGACTCATCCAAGAGGTGACAAAAGACCCCACAACAACATCTAAAGAACTGCAGGCATCACTTGCCTCAGTTAAGGTCAGTGTTCAAGACTCCATCATAAGAAAGAGACTGGGCAAAAATAAGACCAAAACCACTGCTAAGCAAAAAGAACATTAAGGATTAAGGCTCGTCTCATTTTTGTCAGAAAACATCTTGATGATCTCCAAGACTTTTGGGAAAATATTCTGTGGACTGACGAGACAAAAGTTTAACTTTTTGCAAAGTCTGTGTCCCATTATATCTGGTGTAAAAGAAGCATCGCATTTCAGAAAAAGAACATCATACCAACAGTAAATATGGTGGTGGCAGTGTGACGGTCTGGGGCTGTTTTGCTGCTTCAGGATCTGGAAGACTTGCTGTGTTAAATGGAAGCATGAATTCTGCTGTCTACCAACCATCTGTTCATGACCTGAAGCTGAGGCGAACTTGGGTTCTACAGCAGAACAATGATCCAAAACACACCAACAAGTCCACCACTGAATGGCTGAAGAAAAACAAAATCAAGACTTTGGAGTGGCCTAGTCAAAGTCCTGACCTCATTCCTATTGAGATGCTGTGGCATGACAAATTTGTTTGATGATCTGAAACATTTAAGTGTGGAAAACATGCAAAAAACGTAAGAAATCAGGAAGGGGGCAAACACTTTTTCACACCACTGTATGTGTTAACACAAATGGATTAAAGCACACATTTATTATTCCATTTATTTTAACTATGCCCTTCATTTAGTTATACTGCTATTGGGTTTTATTCTGTTCTGTTTTGTATTAAAATCAGGTTTTTCTCATGCTGATACTGTATTTATTGAGAACATGCGGTGTAAATGTGAACAGCCGACTAATCTTGTAAATCACTGCAAGAAATACTTAATATTTGTTGAGTTTATTACACTTTGGTACAAAAATGAAAGGTGGTATAGTCATCAAACCTACTGCACAAGATAAGCAGGCGAAAAAAATGAGAGAAAACTGTTTTTGAGATTAAAACAAGAAGAGATGGAGTAAAATAATATGTTTACAGTATTAAAAATGTATGTAAGAATAACTAAGATACAATTTTTATTTTTATTATTTTTTAATTAACTATTTAATTTTTAAACTGTTTTTTTAATTTTTTTCTATTACATTTATATTTTACTGTTTATTGTCTACTTTTTACAGTTTATTGGTTTACCGTATATTGTTTATTGTACTTGTGTCTTGTATACTGCCACAGGATGCCTTGAATTTCCCTCGGGATCAATAAAGTATCTATCTATTTGAGGAAATGAAAGTATAGAATACAGAGATTGCGTGTGGTGTTTTAACTTGAAAAGGAATAATAATTAAAAAATTACAAATATATCGTTTTGATCAGTTATTAAAAAAGAAATAAATTACGAAACATTTCAGGCAACCCCAATTGAACTCCAGGTGACCCCACATGGGGTCACGACCCCAAGGCTGAAAAAAACTGGTCTAATCCCTTTTTTGTCTAGAATAAATTGCACTAAAATGTGTGCTGGTTACTGACTACAAAAAGCACTCAAATAAAGTGTGTTTATAGTTTGTTCCCACCTGCATATATTTAACAAAGCACTTGTATCGCACTATAATAAATTATGTATAACAAACTCAGCTGTTCAACGCTGTTAAAATATATTGTTTTTAATGAAATAAACATGTAACACACCGTCGTAAAAACACCTGAGTTATTCTTTAAAACTAAAGCAACACCTTCTTTCTAATGCAGACCATTTGCAGTGAACTTACAGCATTTACTTGACCTTCTGAACCGACTGTATTGATTAATGACACCCCCGACTGTTCCAGCAAACACATTTTACTTTCTCATTAGGCCACAACAAACGCTGCTACTCACAGGAAACTCAAACAGTCTCCATTATGGATTGAGTCATTATTGCTAAAATAAACTACCCGTGTTTTATTTTTTCTCTCCCTGGCTCCTGCTCACAAGGAGCCCATTAAATAAGCCTGGGTTTCTAATGTGAGTGACGGGGCTACACATAAATTCCTCCCACTTCTGTGGCTGTTTATGATCATCTCGTTTCAATGAAAACACAAGGGAAAGCATATCACGCAATATAATCTATGTTCATTGTAATTAGTTAATTGAAGTGGACATAAAATAATATTCTTGCTCTAAATTTGGAAATAATGAATTATCATCAAAGACAATAAAAGCCACTGTTGGAGCATATTATTCAGAACGACAACAAACATACACAAAATCACTGAAAAAACACCAAAATACAACAAAAGTACACAAAAATGACTACAAAACACATAATGACAACAAACATACACAAAATGACAACAAACATACACAAAAATGACTCCAAAAACACAAAAATGACAACAAACATACATAAAACTCATAGCAAAAACACAAAATGACAACAAACATACACAAAAATGACTCCAAAAACACAAAAATGACAACAAACATACATAAAACTCATAGCAAAAACACAAAATGACAACAAACATACACAAAAATGACTCCAAAAACACAAAAATGACAACAAACATACATAAAACTCATAGCAAAAACACAAAATGACAACAAACATACACAAAAATGACTCCAAAAACACAAAATGAAAACAATCAGAAAATAATTCATAACGCATAAAACAAAATGACAGGAAAATATACAAAATGCAGGAGTGCTTTCAGTCGCTCGGCCTGGTCAGTTAGGGGCGCTGCTGAGTGGAACTCAATACCTGAGGAGGGTAAACAGCTAACCACTTACAAGGCCTTGACAAAAAAATTGAAAATTTGTCTACATTAGAAGCTGAGCAAAAAAAAAAAAAAAAAACGCTTTAAAGAATAACAAAATACACAAGACAATAACAAAAACACACAAAATAAGAATAAACAAAATGCCCACAAAATAACACAAAATGAGACCAACAACACAAAAACAATTGAATAAAATACAGTATACAAAAATACTCCAAGAATGCAATTGCTTTTTCCAGTATTATTGTTTTTTCATTTTACTAAATGCTGACATGAATGTTAATACCGTGGCCCTCAGATCAGGCAACCACATTTTTTGGCCCCTCATTATTGTAATAGTGGCCCAACTCTGGGCTACAGTCACTGGTCCCACAGCATTTTCTCTCTCAAAACAAAAACACCATGTCAGGCTGTTTAATATCAATGATGGTTTTTTTAATCGTGTTTTAGGAAAAAAAATAGTTCTACCTGCATTTTGTGATATTGAGAGGGAAAGCTATATTGTACTCAGGTGTAAACTTAATTTCGGCACTGGGATTCCCTCCAGGTGGTGGATAATAAAATACAAATTGGGCTTTTGTGGCCACATGGTGATGACAAATTGACAGGCTTATGGCTTACACTTTATGCCTGCATAAATATCCAATATTGGAGAGCAGCTGCTCATGCAAATTAATTCCAACTGATTTACTAATTACCCAACTTAAAAATGGTGCATGTCCAAAACATGATCAGACCCCCCCAAGCAACTCATTAATTGTTAAAAACATGGAGTTTAATCTGCAACGCAATGAAGCCAATTACTCACATCCACCTGTACTAAAGTTTGGATTTAAAAAGAAAAACTTTCCAAACAGGAGGAAATACCAAATACATTTTACCCTTGGGGTCAATTTGACTCCAGGAATACTGGCCTCTAGAAAATGATTTTAAGAATATTGTTGCATCGGGCACTTTTTTTATTTGTTGAATACATAAATAACCCCTTGATAATGAAACCTTGACCTGCTCTCTAGCGCCACCATCAGGTCAAACCTTTAAATGATTTTATCTTGAATAGTTTTCATCCAAATCTTCTCAAATTTACTGACATTAATGACCACGAGATTATGAACCTTATTGTTTGTGGTGGTGATATGATCTTTACTGCAGCGCCACCATCAGGTCAAACTTTCAGTTTTAGAGCTTTCATCCAAATCTTTTCTAATTTGGGCTGAACATTCATGAGTCTCACATAATGAACCATAAACATGTTTATTTACTTATTTTTTATCTCCTTTTTGTAACATATTTGGGGTTATTTACTATAAAGTTCTTCGTCTCAGACACATTCTCCTCTACATCACTTTTACTGTGAAAGAGTTGTCCCAAAATGAGAATACCCCTCCCCCACCATATGTCATGCATCAACTCAAAAGTATCAATTCAGCCCCTGCAGGTATAGGGAATTAGGGTCACACATGGTCCACAGACATGTTTTACATACCCCAGATGAACACCAAAGCGTGCAATATGTGAATGGGGTCATATTGAGCCCAAGGCTAATAGGAGGGTAAAAAACAAAGGCAATGTGGTAAAATAGGTGATCATATACACATATTCTGGGATTGTCCGGTTATTTTGGAATACTGGAAAAATATTAAAGGGAAAATTGAGACAACTATGAAAAGAGATATCCCCTCAAACATACTATTTACTTAATTGTGGTCAAACTGGTCGATTTTTTTCACTGCTGACCAAAGATATATTCTACATATTTTATTATTGGCTTCCAAGAAAAATGTAACGGCAAAATGTTAGAATGTTAAATCACTGACCGTGGCAGAGTAGAAGCAGAGGTTGAGACGAATGTATCTTATGAAAAAAATGACTGCATCATTGCAGCTGAAAATGGATCTCTTTGATCGGAGGTGGAGCATGGTAGGAAAATAACTGATAATGTGAACCATTTGGGTTATTGAGGTTGTACTTTGATGAGAACAGGTCCTGTTTTACCTGTTTATTGATTTATTCTGCTATATGTACTGTATGTATAAAACAGGTTTTGTACCTTTTTCCCTTTGTTTTACATCATTGATCATGTCCCTGATAATGTTCTAAAAAAAAAGTTCTACATAAAAAAATAAATAAATAAAAAAACAAAAGCAAAAAAGACCATTTAAATGTACACACCTGTCTCCACTTTTGAGTGGTCAGTCCTCTCTGATACTTTCTCTTGGCTGATGAGATAATCAATAATCCGGACACCGATTGGCGGCTCCGTGTGGTTCCACTCCATGATGACCAATGAGCTGCTGGGTTCGTAGGTGAAGGACAGCTTCAGCCTATAGTAACATGTTGACAGATATGGACAAAGGAAGACAATGACTGAGACATTTGGCCTTGATGTTGAGTATAATTCTTTCAGTGGTGCAAAGCTGCTATCCACTAGATGTCATTGATTCCCCCCCTCAGGCTGTAATGTTGATATAAAACTAGAACGATGTTTTGCTATGAATTCATTCCGGCCAGCAGAATGATGGATGGTTATTATATAAATTCCATCTGATATGGCTGCACTTAAAGGAGCTGATGTTATTTCACTAACTTTGGTTGAGGAAGTGGAGCGCAGGTGGGCAGTCCGTCTGTGCCAAAAGAGTTGGAATCACAGCGACACCAGTCATCGATAACGTCGCCTTTGCCCGAGCACCACAACATGCTCATCATTGCCTCCTGAAGAGCCTTTAAAGAGACAAACAGAAGAGTTAGGAGGGAAAAAGGCATTACCTTTAAGACCAGTAAAAGCAAACTGGCAAAGTGACAAGTTAATAAATATGCCTAAAAAGCTGTGTAAAACTTAATAAGCAACAACACATCTGTCGAGCAAAACTAGCATGACTTACTGAAGTATAAATAGACCTCAGGTTAGTTAAACAATCACAACGTGTCTTAATATAAGCACCTTTTACATTTAAACTGAACCATAGGCTGATCATCAATAAAGGCGATTTGTAACCAAACCCCAAAAGGCAGGACAAGGACAGGGTTTATTTAGTGTAGTGTATATAGCACATTTCAACAACAAAGTGGTTCAAAGTGCTTTACAGAAAACTGTTAAAATGTCATTTACACGAATACATGCACAAGAATTCCATTGTACCTGTTCTTTTTAACATGTACATATGGCAATAAACTCTATTCTATTCTATTTAGGACAAAAAGGTGATGGAGGTTAAAAAAAGGCAGACCAGTAAGTTAGCCAAGTTCTTCTAAATTCTCCTAAAGCATCAGTTGTTTAATTATTTAGATGTTAAGTACGTATATAGTATTTTGACTTTGCAATGGTCTTAACTTAAAGGTCCCATATCATGCTATTTTTCATCCATCTCCATTTGTTCTAAGAACCCCAAAAACATAGTATTTGAGGTATATTTTCCCAAACTCGCCTGTTTTCCAGAGTTTTAGCTTCTGAAAAGTAGGCTGATTTGCAGCCTACTTATGCATATTCATGAGTGGGCGTGTCTATAGACGGGACACTGACTTCCTCCTCCCCACACGGTGACGTAGGGCCAGAGGACGGCCCGCCCTCCTCCCACCCACTACGTAGCCGAGCTCATGCTGCTTTATAAACACGAGACAGAGCGTGGGGGCGGGGCATTCACTGATACATACATAGACTGTAGAAAATACATACATAGCACTGCGTGAAAAACGCTGAAATGCTCACATTCGTGGGCGAATGAAGCCCAAATAGCACTTTATCATGTTTAAAGCACAGAAAAGTAAATTTAGCTTAACATGGGCCCTTAAATGTGGTTGTTAAGAACCACAAAAACAAAAAGTATTTAGTCCAATTTTTTCCATTTTAGTGTAAGTATTTCAATTTGGCATATTTTGTTGTAAAAACGTAAGCGTGACTGCCATCTATGGGTTGAAACCTGGCTATTACAACCAAATGTTGCTACTGGCTGAGATTGGTGTTTGTGAAGTTTTGATGGCGTCTTACATTACGAACCACCACTGTTGGCCCCGCCCCATGTTCTTATTAAATGTTCTTATTGATTTTAAACAATTGAATGTTTTATCATGTAAAGCACATTGAGTTGCCTTGAGTATGAAATGCGCTATATAAATAAATTTGCCTTGCCTTGCCTTGCCTTGCCCCTCCTATAAAAACAAACACCTGTCGACTCTGCAATCTGTGTAGTACCCTATTTCCAAGTTACTCTATATATTGACCCATTAGAAGGTTCTGAGAAACTTATCAAAATCATTTGAAAATAGTTCATTATTTTAAGGGAGGGGCAATGAAAAAGTTTAAGAACCACTGTTTTAAGTGATAATAAAGACAATTATTAAACTAATAGTAATACTATACTCATAAAGGCAATGGCCACTGGTCTCCACGTCTTTGTTACGCAAAGTTCACTTTTAATATGTTGTTGTCTGAATATTTCATTTATTCAGACAACTTTTCCTCAGGAAATCCACTTATAACTGTAAAATATGGTAAAAGAACATGTTTCTTGACAAGAACCAACAGTTTAAAATGCATCATGTGAAAAACTGAACCTAAACCTAAAAGCAGAAAAAACACATCCAGGTATATGTAGGGCAACAAAATGACACTGCTTATATTTAGAAAAAAAAATAGCTGACAAAATGTAGCTTTACATTTATATTTTAACAAGTAAACAAACAGTCGAACACGTGCAAGACACAAACAGACTCCTCGTACGAGTGCAGCTCTGTTAGTCTGACAAAGTGTGAGGATGAAAGCTGGAAACCTCAGGAGGTCGAAAGGAAGTCAGAAGAATAGAATCAGCATCGACACACAGTATTGATGCGAGTCAAATACATCACAGCACAGTCCGGCAGTTTGTGGCCTCCACCGGCAGAAAAAAAAGAGAAAGAACTTCCTTCTAAAGCTCTCTCTGGCCGTCATCCTTCTTCTAATGAGCCTGCAAGGTTTTCAAGTCTGATGGATCACCCACAAACACACTCAGGGGTCAGTGCTTGAAGCCAGTTAATAGACTGACTCTGCGTTAATGATCACACACCCATGTCTGGATTCTGTTTGTGCATTTTACTGCACAACTTAGAGGTAAAACTTGGGCACAAAATGTAACTTTGATTTCACTTTTATGACAGATTAAATACTAATACATCACACAAATAGCTGTGATTACCATGTTAAAAAAATATGAATAGTTAGTCCTATTCTTGTGCTTAAAATGTATAATGTATAAGTACATTGGTTAGTGTGAAAGTACTACACTAGGTAATTAATAAGTGCATCATAATGTATAGTTTATAACTGCCTTTAAAGACAAAAAAAATACAAGCAATTTTTACTCCGTGTATAGTTCGTTCTTTGGGTGTTCTGTTTTGAAACTAAACCAATAAAACAAATAAAAAGTCATTTTTTTTGTTATACTGATTTAAAACCTAAACGCATACAAAAAAAATTAAATTAATGAAAACAGAAAAGCTGGGTTTTAATGTTTTAAAATGAAAAATGTGTTTTTTTAACACTGGTTACGCTATCCCTGGTTCTTTTGTTTATAACAGCAAAGTTTAAACAAGAAACAAAACACAAAACATTTTTACAATATTGAAGTGTAGTTTAGGTAGTTTTGCAAGTTACCAGAGTATAAAATAACAAGTAGCTTTTGCCTAAGAATTTCCCTCTAAATATCCAAAAATCACAAACAAACAATTATTTTTTATGTATTTCTGTTTTTGTTTAAAATAATTAAAACAAAAAAACCACATTGTTTAAGGTATTTGTTTAAAAAATAAAGACATAAATAAATAAATTGGTTTTGAAACAGTAAAACCAAAGTCGAACGTACATTAATTATTTTCAATTCCACCAAGAACAAAGAAAACCATATTTTTGTGATACACTGTAATTTCGACAACCTGCACAGGTGCAATAGTGATTAAACGGCCTACTGTAAAGAGTTTTGGGCACTTTGTATGATTTTGGATGATAAAACAATGATTTATATCAATTAAATAAAAAACCCAAGGAGATTGAAAAATAATTGGCAAATTATGTTATTTTGGCTCAAATAACATCATGGTGCTTTAAGATTGGTAATTTAAAAAAATCTAGTGGCCCCAAAAGTAAATACACAAATGACAGCAAAAATACACAAAATTACTACAAAAAACAGGAATTAACAGAGAAAAGAACACAAGTACTTAATAGGACAACAATATACACAAAAGGAGAAAAAATACACAATGGGACAACAGAAATACATAAAAGAACAGCAAAAACACACACAAAAACCCCTACAAAAATGTACAAATAAATGGAGAAATCAACAAAAGAATATAAAAAAATACAAAAAAAGGGCACAAAAAGACAAAAAATACACAATGGGACGACAAAAATCCAAGAACACAATGGGACTGGGACATTTATTAACAAACTGCTGCACAATATTTGCTACTGTTGCTTTTTTTCTCCTATAAGGGACAGCACGTGTGAGTGAGTTCTGTAGTGTGCCTTGTTTAGGGGAAGGTCTGGGTTAGTTACTCAGAAATCCATCAAACTGTTTTTCATGCTGTTCTGAAAAGTAGCGATAGCAGCAACTCAATGCGTATTTTAATACAAAACAAGAAGACAATCATCAACATCCCCCGTCAGATTGGTTCTCATTATAACTCACAACCTTTTCCTAAACGTCCTAAATCTAAGAACTTAGATGTATACATAAGAAAATATTTTCACATCAGAGTATAAAATTACTATCTTAAACAGTTTCTAAGAAAAGCTGTCCCCTTTGAAGATACCTTGAACTGAGAAAGAAAAGACCCAAGGGCAATAACTCGCACTTTTGCGCACTTCTCATTTTCAAACTCCGCCACAGTATTGATACCCTGAAGCTACACACAAAATTTGGTTATCCTATCCTAAACGGTTTCTGAGAAAGCTGCCCCCTTTGAAGATGCATCGAACAGAGTACAAAAAAACTGAAAAAGGGCAATAACTCGGGAAAACATAAATGCGCGCTTCTTCTCATTTTCGAACTCCATCAAGGTATTGATACCGTGAAGCCACACACAAAATTTGGTTATTGTATGTTAAACGGTTTCTGAGAAAAGCAATCCCCTTTAACTCGGACGGACGGACGTGCAGAGCTCAAACCTATATTTCTCTCCACACTTTGTGGTGGGGGATAATAAACTATAAAATAAAATATAATTTTATAGGCAATATTGTAATTTTCTTTATCACCAAAATAGAAAACTCAACGGATCACTAATATGAGTTCAGCAGGAACCCAATCTTAAAGAGGGAATCCTCACTAAAGCACTACAGTACTGGTACCCACCTGGTAGGTCTCATTGTTGGACACCAGTTCGTATATTGGTGCAGCCTTCGTAATTTGCAACAGGACAGGCTCAGACTGCTGCCGTCCCTGTGCCGCCCTGGGGCTCATGTGACAGAGGTGACAGGAACGAGGACACTGGCCCTGACTGGTGCAGTCCATTCGAACGCCCGCTGCCATCCTTTTAGCTCCCGTGTCCAGCAGACTGGCAATGTATCCTGGGTAAGTCAGCGTTCTGGGCTCCTTGTCACGCTCCTCCGACTCCTCTGAGGGCGAGTTACCTGAATGGATGAATGAAAGAAGTGGGACCAAAGGCTTAGATTCAATTTATCACCAAATTATATGTATTTATTTATTTCGAGCCATTTAAACAGAAGCTTTGGTAGTATGTGTACATAAATGTTTCCATTTGTAGCCTACATAGCTAATATACATGATGCATATTAACATAAATACTGTAGATAAACATAAATACACTGCTCGAAAGGAGTGGGATGAATGAATTAGCACTAATTATCTCCCACCCCCAGTTTTCAAAACTTATGTTTATGATATTTTCATCATTACTTACATCAATTAATATTATATACATACACAAGGCTGATAGACATGCATACTTCCACAAAAAAAAAAAAAAAAAACTATGAAGAAAAAAAGAATTAAGAGAGTTCTCTCAGGCCGGCGACGCCCCCTTTCTTCTGAAAGTAAATTTCAAAGTAAATTTCTTGAAAAAAATAAGTGAAACCTGAACATACTATTTAAAAAAAAAAGACAAAATGAACTCAGAATTATTACGAGGAATCTATAAAATATAACATAGCATAACAACAGTAAAAGTTATAAACAACAATCATAAAAGATTTAACATAATAAATAATTCAAAAAATAAAATTTTAAAAGTATGAGCATAAAAATGATAAAGCACTAGATAAAAGCCAGACTGAAAAAAACAGTTTTATAGCTTGCATTTAAAAATCTAAATATTCAAATATTTATATAATATTTTACTATTTTCTATTGGGAACAGCTAAAAGAGTATAGTACCAGAGTGCCATTGATCACCTTGTTGACTACAGCTCCTCAATACACATTCATTGGACCGTAAATATACCCGTCTTTCATCTGCCATGTTCTTTTTGTTAGACATCGTAACTTATAAACACATTTACAGTCACAGCTTTGTCGATCTGATGGTTTAAAAGCGTCTTTGAACTTCAGATCTTTCACATACACGTGTACTTCATCCTGTCAAACTGGCTCACTTCCACTGATCCACTTGTAACGCTCTGTCTTCACCCGCCGCCTTCCCGCAGGTGTAAATTAAAAGTGGCAGTTTAATTAGGACGCACAGGCATATCTTAGGACTGAAACGATTCCCGATGATTAGTGCGTTTTAGTTTTGGTTTGGTTCAGAAGTGCTCGCTGTCAACTAAGACCACATGGGGGGACAGAAATGAGAAAACATACACGGTGGAGAAATAGATCAATTATGTATATACATCAGAGTCCTGAGTGTTTAATTTATTTTATTAGAAACTGTCCATTTTTTTAAGTCAGACTTGTGAACCACATCTTTAAAATCCTCCATCATCCGAAGAATATCTGTGGACGATTATCGCTGTCGTTTTTCACCTCGGTGTGAGTTGTTGGTGTGTTGTAATTGCCATCAGTCTTTTTTGTTTACACGTTGAATTTTTCAGCTGAATTGACTTTTAATCAACTCCATTCCTCCAGACTGCCTGGCTATGATTAGATGTAAAGCCCAACTGATGTGGGATTTTTGGGGGTTAAAAACACCAAAATACGATATATCAGCTAGTATATAACATATTGGCTGATAACCGACATATATCAGTGTATAAAAGGAAATAAAAACATAGATATATCCTGTACATGAACACAACATGAGACTTAACAGTTGCACATCAGGGTTCTCGTCAGCACTTTTGAGTAGGGGCCCCCAACACTGAGTTTGATCCCCTATAGCAGATTTGTATGCATTTCACAGCATGCCTGTCAAAACGAGTTTTTTTTCAAAATAAAAGACAAGTCCAACATGAGAGACATTAAGTTTTTTTTTTTTTTGACCAGCTGTCCGCGACCCACCCAGTACAGGTCCACGATCCACTTTTGGGTCCCGACCCACCAGTTGAGAATCGCTGCTTTAGACCATCCAATTTGGACCGCAGGAGAAAGTTAAAAAGACAGAAAAAACATGAACTATTGTTGATTCAATGAAACTCCACAATATTTGGAGGATCACAATCCCATTCTTTTATCACATGACTTCAGTCTCAAGCTGTCAATTTTCCTGAAATTATTTTACATATTTTCCCCAAATTAAATCAAAATATGGTCCAAAAATCAATGAAATTTAAAAGAGTAAACCCTACAGGGACTAATACCTGTCCCTTGGATACTGTCGGCGCCTTGCATACTCTATGTATTATTCATACATTGTATAAAGTGTGAACTTGGGGACATTAATGTTGAAATTACTTGTTTTCCTGCCTAAAATCTGCATTCCACTTAAAATAAAACTACTTCATATCTGGCCCCTGAACTAAAATGCCCCCTACACTGTGTTTCAACCAGCATAGGGCATTTTTTCCTTTTTTAATCAGTATCGTTGTAATAATTGTCCCACTAGTCTTTTGAATAAATTGTTATTTCTTGTTTATACAGTATTTATGAGTATTTATTTGTGGTGGACCTATACCAAGCATGAATAACTAACTCTAACTCCATTCATCATGACCCTTTACTAATTTAACAACGAGAACAAAAAAAAAAAAAACCTTTAGTTTTACTTCACAAAATATGGCCATCAGAGAGTTATACACTTCTATTTCATTTCTCCTTTAAATACAATGCAGCAGTCATGCCTTTCTTGTGAACATATTGTGCACAACATCTGCACCATGCTACTTGAAACAAACAAAAACAAAAAGGGCAACTGGTTTTCTAACGTATTTCTTGTTTCATGTTCCTTTTGGAGCTAAAGGTGATTCAATAAACAGTTAGAGTTAGAGGAAATCAATGACTCACAGGCAACAACAAACTATTTAGCAATCGAATGTGGGACAAACAGAATAATAGTAGTGGTGTAAGAATTTATATTATGCTTGGTGATGTATATATATATATATATATATATATATATATATATATATATATATATATATATATACTGTGTATATATATATAAAAACAGAACAAACTTCCCTTAAGTGCTCCGTAGTCTAGAAAAATCCTAGACTAAAATATATAGAGCAGCAAAGTTGTCACAATGAGCCAAAATGACCCATATTTGAACATTGTTTAAAAAATTATATACCAATAGGGTTAATGGCTTCAATAATAAATACGTTTATGTTCCTTTTCGAGCTAAAAGTGATTCAAGAAACCAATTCAAAAAATCGATGATTCGCAGGCTACAACATAAACTATCGATCGATCGATCGAACGTGGGAAAAGCAGAGAAACACAATAAGTGGTGTATTTTACGGAGATCGTTTGTGATCAAGAGTGAAAGAGGAATGTATATCACTACATCTGGTGAAACATTGACTTCACTTTATTTCAGATTCTTCTACAGCAGAGTTTCTCAAATGGGGTACCCTAAGGGTACGCAATGGCACTACAGGGGGTACTAGAGACAGAGAGAAGACATTTAACAAATGAAAGCATAAAAATATGGGGGTTTACAAAGTTTATTTTTAGTTATAAAATATTATCATTATAATGGTGATGGAAATGATCTTGATTAGAACATTAACTGAAAATATAAGGACCCACACCAGGTGGGAGACGATTAGTTCCATTACGCTCTGGAGTTGTTTTTTCATAGTATTCTGAACAAAATGTCGTAGTGCGACAAAGGGAGAACTTGATTTCAGAAATAAGAGAAAATGGAACCACTGTTTTACACAAGCAAACAAGACAAACTTCCCTTAAGTGCCAAGTCTAGAAAAACCCAAGACTAAAGTATACAGTATAGATCAGTAAAGTGTTCACATTGATTCAAAATGACCCACAGTTGGACAAAGTGTAAAAAGAAAACGTTTTTTTATTATAAGTCCTTTAATAGGTTTAATGGGCTTCAATAAAAAACAACTATTATTTATTGTGAGTCTTTGTTTATTCTGTGTGGAGCGTGTGTGCTCCACCACCACACCCTCCCAGTGTGACAATATTAAATAAATAATAAAGTGTGTGTGTGTGTGTGTGTGTGTGCATGATATTCTGGGCTGTATTAACCCAGGTTGTACCAAGCAGGATGACTCATCATCTCTATAGTACACAACAGATGGAGCTTACAGCTATTCAGATTCATGTAATTCTGCTCCATCCACAGCTTCCTCCCACACTCTGTGGTTAGACATGGCTGCTGTTCATTTGCCACAGATTCATTTAAATCCGCTATCCTTTTTTTTCCCCAAAAAATATACTTTAAATCCATCCTCAAATCTTTTTGAGTTCGAGTTTTAATTTTCTCTTCTCACCTTTCCATTGTATTCTTTTTTCATCTGAGCTCTTCATATATGACTCATTAACTTCCTACTTCATCTCCATCATCAAAGATCCAGGTTTTTAGTCTCAGATACTTTCAGCTTTATTTATTTTTTTTCACCTCTTGCTTCTCACCAAAAAACCCAACTTGAGATGTTTTCATCTTTTCCCAATCTGGACCCATTTTAAATCTTCTCAGCAGAAACAAACGCTCCCATCTCCACCTGTTCAGAAACCATAGGTAGCTACAGCCACTAGATGATGCTAGTGCATCACTAGCTTTGCAGCTAATGCTGATAAATGGTAAACGCCAAAGCAAACCATTCATTGTTCCGCACTCAAAAGAGGGCAAATCGTACCTAACCTTTTAAATGTGCTTGGCCGAGATGAACATTACATGGTTATGGAATATAATCACGGGCTCCCGCTGATCTGAGAAACTCAGAAATTAAAGCAGGCTCTAGCTTTGCAAATGGAAAAATCAGTGAGATGGAAAGCTGTATTAAAAGCAGGGAGTTTTGCAGGGGATTGTGTCTATTGTGTGCTGAAAAAGGGAAATGATAAACAGAATTAGAGGCAGCAAAGAGGAAAGTGGAAGAGACACGGATAAACAATACACTAGGTTTCCTGTGTGCTCGTCTGTGTGATGGACCCTAAACTGAAAACCAGTGAAACAGAATACATCAGAGCTTAAACAAATATACGACGGAAAAGCAAATCTTCTTTGATGTGACATTTTTCTCCTGTACAGTATATTTGAATGCGTTCTCATGCTACGTACTTCATCACAGTGGGGTGATGCTCTTCCAGCTAAAGTAAAAAGCAAAAAAAAAAAAAAAAGAAAGAGAAAAAATGTGTCTTTCCCTCTGCTATCGGGTCATGCTGAGATCTGGCATGATTGCTAATGCGCTGAGAGAATTGATAAAAAAGGAAAGTGTGAAGAGAAGACATTTGTTTGTCAATGTGTTTGCACAAATGGGTGGGAAAGGTGTGAACGTTGTGACTTTGGATGGGTTTTTTATTTTCCAAAGTGACAAATTGAAACGGCTAACGCTGAGAGGAATTTGTTTACGTGTGATGTGGGTGGATGAGCATTAGTGCGCGTATGCAGGCTTGGGGAGTAACAGATCACAAGTAACAGCGTTACGTAATCTGGATACAAAAAACACAGTGGTGGGCCGTCAGGGCCAGCAAGACCTTCTCTGCTGACCTAAACATACACAGAGAAGTAAATGTTTTTTTTTAAACTAAAATTATTCTCCCTGGTCTGATCTCTTTATGTCATATTATATCTTCCTGGTTGCGCTGCTTCCAGTTTTGCAGTATATATTATGGTGGAGTTTTTATCCAATCATATTTCAGCTAGCTTGTGTTGCCAGGCTCTATGAAATCTGCCTCAGGACCTTCAGGATCAACAGAGAGGGTTCCTGTGCCTGCGCACTGTAAGTGATCGGACACAGTCAGTAGCAATAGCCAATCATCTCTCGAGTCTGCGAGACCCAGGCCGCCTCAAAGGCCTTATGCAGAAGTTGACATCATGTGATTGGATAAGCACTCGTGAGAACCAGGAAGGCGGCTGTAAGGTGTAGCCTCTGATGAGAGCTCATTCTCAGCATTGAAGCGTCCTAAAACTCACGCTAGAAACACGAGCGGACAGAAATAAAATGGCAAAACAATATAAAAAATAAATTCTGATCCACTGCAACATGTTCAGTTGTTTTGCTGTTGCATTTTCTCCAAAACAAATGCAAGTAATGTGTTTGCATTACTTTCTTAATTTTCAATGAATTGTTGGTTTCGTTATCGCCTCGTTAGTGTCTTATATGAAATGGCGACAATGCGCATTTTATTGGACAAACTTGTTTAAGCTCACATATGCTTTTGGTGGACTTATTAAAACTTTGTTGACTAATCTCTTAAAATCAGCTTTTAGTTTTTAGATTTGACAGTATCTGTGATCTTAGTTTCCTACTCTTAATTGTGTTGCTTGAACATCCTATATTAAGGGTGATGTAATGTGCATGTATGATTCTGTATGGATTCTCAAGTTGTGGTGTCACATTGATGGTATTATTAAGTGTATTAATTTAGGTTGGACTAAGTAGGATGTCACTGATGAAGGCCTAGGGATGAAATGCACAGCCCGCCACTGAAAAAACATGTAACTGTAATCCGTTACAGTATATTAAAGAATGTGTAATCAGATTACAGGTATCTTTTTTAATTAAAACAGGGATTACTTCGGGGGATTACATTTTAAAAGCAAGGGCAATATACATCAGCGCATCAGACATACAGTGCGCGCGCACGCATTGCAATGCTTCATGGCCGTACTCCACAACAAATGAGCACATGAAACCAGCTGTAACAATGTTGTGATGACGTGACAGAAACTGACCAACTTATCCGTTAACTCACGGAGCAGCTGAATATAATACATCCGAGCACTGAGAAGTTTTTGAAGCTGAGTTGACGGATCAGTAAGTGTGTTTTATGTTTCTGTGTCACGTCAGCACTGTATTTACGTGAATCTCTCCGTTAACACAGACCCCTACATACTACACAGCAATCTGAAACACGGCTGCAGGTCGATAGCATCTGGTTTGATATGGCGTTATATTTGTGCCACATTTCTGCTGTCAGTGCATGTCTGAACTTTATCACGACTGTAAATGGTCCACGTTATAAAGATCATTACTTGGATGGGAATAAAATGAAACCAGCGCGCACCACCTGTGAAACAAAAGTTGCATGTCATGCACAATCAGTCGCTTCCATACTACACAAATCATAACTCAAAAGAAACCAGGAAGCTCAAAACATGTATAAACACAGCAAAGTTGTATTTCAACGCTCTAGAACAAATGAAGACCAGAATAACAGATCTATTGTTTATATTGACAATGCTAGCTAATGCTATGCTGCGGAAGTAATAATAATGCACATTCTAGGTTCTTATCTGCTATTGCTAGCTAATTCTAGGCTAATGCTATGCTAATGTTCACGTTAAGCTAATGCTAGGCTTAGCTAGGCTGAGTTAATGCTAATCCTAGGTTAATGTCATGCTAATTCTAGCTAATGCTAATCCCAGGTTCATGATATTCTAATGCTAGCGTATTGCTATTGCTATCTAACTCTAAGCTAATACTAGGCATATGCTAATGCAGGAAATGCAAATATTCTGGTTATTATTATTGACAGCTCATCATTAACCTAAAAGTGTGCTCTCTGTAAACAACACTGAGGTTAGATGCTAAACAGGCTGACCATGCACCTTGACCCATAGACAAAAACACATTTTCCTGTTGTATTAATTTTAAACATAGTTAATTTACTGTGGTTAAAAGCTCATTAACCTGGAATTGATTACTAATTCTACATTAGGACACAGTAATTAGAATAAAATGAAGCTTAGAAAAGAGATTATAGCAATTAGCAAGATTGTTTATTGGTTATAATCAATCTGTTGACTGGCGAATAATGAACACTTGCATTAGATGGGGGTTATTCAACTTTATCTTAATGAAAGTTTTCCACTTTGAAAAACATGCTGTTATTAAGCAAAGAGCAGAATATTATAAGTCCTCGATTTAACTTCATTAAAGTTGCAAGATGATGTGTAATTGCAATAACTAAAATTAAAAGATCAAATTAATGACTTGGAATTCCTTGTTGACTTGGTGAATGTATTCAGTAGTTGCTATAGGTTTTTTTTTTTACTTGTAAAGAAAGAAATAGTGAACCTGTGGTGTTTGACCTGAGCTGAACGTGCAGAGAGGAATGAAGCTGGGATTTGTAATGTAATGTAAAAGCAAACATTAATGCTGCATTTGGCCAGAATCCATATTTGTCTCAGTAGGAGGAGTATTAATATGTTTCCATCAACATATAGAGCTATAATAACTAGCATACTGCCATTTCAATTCTATGGAAGTGGGCAGAAGAGAAAGTGGGTCCTTATTTCTCTGCACATGTCAAATCTGAGCTTTACAGAACTATTGATTTCAACAACAATGCTATGAGCACATAACATGTCTGCAAACATTAAATGACAAAAAGAAGCCCTGATTTAGTGTGTGTACATGAGCTTTTAAAAAGGATGTGAGTAGAAAGAAATGTCTGCAAACTGTGAAGTTAAACCACCAACATTATTTATCTTTTATGTTTTTTTCTCATTTTCTTTGTCTTTTAAGTATAAAAAGTGATGATTTGCTTATGCTGGGTTTTTAAAAGAAGCTGCATAAAAGGACGGTGCATCCTGTGTTTCTGTTTGGACCAACTCAATAAAGACGCTGAAAGCGGTATTTGAAAAGTAAATAGTGCACAGCCCAGGATCAGACCAACACAGAGAAGAATAAACACCACCGGTATGTCAAAAGGTTTATTAGTTTATTGTCGGTTGTGGCGGAGTTACGTGTTTAACAGAAGAGCTCAATCAATGTTTGTGTTCAACGCTATCCTTTAGATATCCTCAGTTATTAGATATAACTAATATTTTTGTTGCAATCAAAGAAACCAAAAGTTATTTGTAAATGTAGTGCCTTTTTGAAAAACACTCTCCCATTATTGAGGTAATATATTTTTTGTGTTATATATGCCGTGTCATACGCAGAGTTTTCATTGGTTTTCCCAAATTTATTTGATAAAATTTTATTGTTTTATAAAATAGTTTTCTGCTGCTTTGATTCGAACATATCACTGTTAGTTTTATGTTACAGATGTTAGTTCTACCTCAGATGTACGTATAAGTTTTCAGTAAAATGGTCCCAAACTTTTGAAACTTTAGGTTGGTTCTTCTTCTGTTGTGCAATTGCGTAAAAATTAAGCAGAAAGTGGCCGCTGGCCTCATTTTATATCATTATCATTTTACAACATTAAATGACCTGTCGACGAACATTTTTGGAGTCAACAGTTACTAATCATTATTGTATATGTTAAACACATTGTGGTTGGCGCGAATCTCAAGATGGTCTATATATTTAATTCTATTTTTTTTCACCTATCCTGCCTTTAAGACATTTGTAAATTAAGTAAATATCAAACTGAAATCAACATCCAAACCTGATGGCTGAACTAATTTACTGTTCCAAATTAAACTAATGTAAGTTTAATCAAAGTATTCGGTTTTAAAACTGGGAAAGGAATTCAGTTTATTTAAGAATAAAATGCAGGTAAATTGTGCAGCTTTATTTAAAGATGTGTAAATACAATCCCAGCATGATGAAATTTATATGATTGATTAACATAAAAATAATTATTCTCTCTTTCTTTGATTTCTTTTGATTAAAATAAAACCTGTTTGCTGTTTACCTGCAACTGTTTACTTAGTAAAATAAAAATGTATGATATTTTTGCATCTTCTACTAGTATATACTGTACATTAAAACTGATGTAAGGCCAAACACTGGCTGATGTGAACTCCTGGCACGCACACACAATATTTCATCTCACTAACCTAAAAAAATGGCCTAATAACAAAAAGATGATCTTTTAAAGTGCAAATAGTGAGACTAACGGACACATTTTGGCATGCATGAGCAAAAAAAGTGCAGAAAAAAGATCTATTACCTCTGTGGAGACATGGATCGATAAACATAGAAAATGGAAACTATACCTGGTCTTACATCGGAGCCAGAAAAAAACCACACAAAGTTCCCCAAAAGTTCAATGTCTTTTTTTAATGCCACCACCCATCCGAAGCCTCTCTATTATTCCAGTAACGTTTCCCTTTGGGATAGTTGAATCATGCCAGACATCCATCCAAAAAACACACAGCGCAGACAAGCCTGACTAGTATTTGATGGACACTTTATGTTTAAAGCAGCGTGCGCTGTGTGGAGCGCTGTTTATCTAAGTGCAGATTAGGGCGGCTGACCACAGCCTGACAGGCCCATTAGTGACATCCACTTCATAAACGCTGTAGGGCCAAGTGATGCCGTCGATGTCATTCTCAGCATGTTTCCTGTACATGTTCATCAGCATCACTTTCACAGCCTCTCACTTATTCTGGCCTGCTTATTTATTCATTCTTCACACATTACTGTCACTGGAGGAGGTTTTCCCTGGCAGGGTCTCTAGTGTGTGAATAATATACAGCCCACCTCAAAGCCATGGCCTTGTTTTACTGAATATGCATAAATATGCGGGAGTGTACACCAGGTTATTACAGGTATAGGCTCAATAAATGTAAATATTCACAGTGTGTGTGTGTGTGTGCGCGTGTGAGCAAAACTGAGAAACAATTAAAGTTGATCTCTTTAAATTAATTTGAGATTTATTCCGAGCAGTTGTAGTTGTGGAACAAAATAATTCACACAAATGAGCTAACACACTAAAGAAATATGGATCATTTGGAGTATTCGACTAATTTCCATTGTTCAAAATGGAAATGCTTCATTAAACACAAATCGTCAATGAATTAATTCATTCTTTAGATCAGGACTTCTCAACCGCGGGGTCACCAGATGCCTTTACGAAACTAAGAATATATTATTTACTATTTTTGCTTATTTTTACCCTTTTTCTGCAACTACACCAAAACTTGACATATTTTAACCTATGTTCATCACTTTTTCTTGCCATATTATTGCTGCTTTTAATGCATTTTTGCAACTTTACTCTCATTTCTGCACATTTTTTCCACTTTCAAGACATTTTCGGCACTTATAAACTCTTTTCACCACTTTTCCCACCTCATGTTGCATATGTTGACCTATTATTGTAACTTTTAACCTCTTTTCACCATATTTCATACTTACTTTTGCATATTTAACCACATCCACGATTTGCTATGCTCATTATTTGCCAACTAAACCATTTGTTCCAACTTTTTTTTTTTGTCTCTTTTAAGCCAATTTTGACACTATGAGCCCTTTTGACCACTTTCTCTCCACTCTTTCAACCAATTTCTCTGGTTTTAAAAATCCTATTTCACCACCTTTTCTACCATTGTTTTCCCACCACATGACTGTTCTTAAATGTTCATGTCAGTACAGTGGGGGTCCCCGGTCTCTGGCACCTTTATTTTGGGGTTGCGGTCTGAAAAGGTTGAGAACTGCTTTAGATTTCATGACTCACATTTAATTTGACACAAATATTATCCAATGGAATATTTCTGTTGTGCATTGCATTTGGGGTTAGTTACATCTACATGTGAGCAGTGTCACCACTCTGATATTTTCTTTAGATTGCCATCGCTTCCCTTTACTTAACTCCCCAATCTGCTGTTCCCCTACAGCGTTACGGTTTCTTTATAAGATGTTGAGAGCCAAGAGCAATTTTAGGCTGTTAACTTGCTGTAAAACATTCCACCCACAGCACTCTGATAATCTGTTTTTGTGGGCTCCGATTCTGCAGTGTGAACTCACCTGCAACTAAAGATGTAAGTAATGTCGTGTAACAAAATGTCTCTACAGTTGCTGTTGGTTACATGTTCCTATCAGCCAGAACGAACAAGGGTTTAATGATACTTCCAACTAAGTGGTTGGCAAATATAATTAAGTTATTCAAGTCCAGAAACGTTAAAAGCTTTCTAATGGATGTAATTGGTTAAAAAAGAATGCAAAGTGAAAATTAAAAAAAAGAGTTTTCAGGCTTTTACATATATCACGAGTGTGTTTCTAAGCAACAATATTCAAGTGAGTTATTTCTGTGGGAAGTTGGCATGCTCCCCCAGAGAGCAAAATGTGTCTGTCCACATCTGGCCCAGTGGGCCCACACCTGGCAGATTCATCTGGCCCACATACCACATGGGAATGATGGCAGTTGGGAACTCCGCTCTCATTTTCCATAACTTGGCCACAACCAAGCCATCACAACGCAAGATTTCAGCCAAGAACAGACCAAATAAATATGGTACCTTATATATGAGCCACTTTTGCCTCAAATCCCAATTAGCCAATGCTAACTTGCCATAATTCAGATAAATCTGGCCCAAATATGTTTCAAGATAACTAGCTCATATTTGCAGCGTCATATGTGGGCCAATTTTGGCTCACGTCTATTTTGTACGAGCCAGTAGAATTGCCAAAAGTGGCGGATCGTTGCAAGACGTGTCCCACATCCGTATGCTATCTCGGGCGGATTTTTTTTGGGTCCTCTTGTTTCCTCACACCATTGAAAAACATATCTGTTTAGGTTAATCGGAATTGCTCAAGTGCCCATACAAGTGAATGAGAGTGTAAGAGGTCATTTGTCTGATTGTGTTTGCCCTGCAATGGACTGGTATTCTGAGCAGGATGTACCCTTGTCTAACTCCCATTAAAGAACAAGAGTTAGGCAGCATCAGACCTAGAACATTAAAAAGCAGTTTGGGGAATAAATGAATAAATGTATTCCATACAAAGAGAGTAAAGTCCTTGTGTAATATCCAACGCGATTGTTGGCAAATAAAAATGAATGAACTTAAGAAGATTTTTTAATAGCCTTTGTTGTTAAAAAATAACAAACTACACACAATAAACAACATATATTATTTACTATGTAGAAAATTAGATGTTCAGAAAGTAATAAATCAAGACAACATTTTTAGTTTACTAATGCAAAAAGATGTTTTTTTTTTTTTTTTTTTTGGTAGCCAGAGCATCGCCAAAATCTAGTCACCTGTTTGTCCCATTTATCAATTATCCTGAAAAATTCATCCAAATCTGTTCATAACTTTTCAAGTTATCTTGCTAACACACTGACAGACAGACAGAGACAAACGTACTAACACTGTCTGAACCAAGAAGAAAATAACTGCTATTTGCTACCACGTTGATTAGTCGTAAACAAGATACATATAGATTTTACTGCATTGGGGCTGTTTTGGAAAATAATCTTAAAAAATTAGATGCTTTTCTCGATTGGTGTTACACACAGAACAGGTTAAAGGAAGAAAGTTCAGTTCCTAGCTGTGATGTCAGTAGGTCTGCATTTACATTTGAATTACCTCAGGAAGTCCCCAGTCTACCTTCATTAGCTCTTTTAATAAATCACTACCAAAAAATAACCAAAAGTTGACAATCTGGCACCACAGTGCATGGCTTTTTCAGGAGAAAAGTGTCATGGAGTGTAATGTTGTTGTAATGTTTTCAGCTCCGTGTGGATGCTCTTTTAATTAATGTTTTGGTTCAGTCCATGTTTATTTTGCGTTTGTGTAGCGTTTAGGTTTCTAGTTCATGTTTTAATCTTGGTTAACTCGTTTTCATTTCTTCACTCCCAGTCTTGTCAAGCGTGAGTGATTAAGGGCCCTCCTGTTTTGCACTTAGGTGTGCTTCATTCCTAATCAGCCTCACTCATTATCTGTCTGAGTGTTTGGATACAGAATGTTTTTTAGTTCATTGGCATTGTTATTGTTCATCATTAAAATGGACTGGTATTACAAGCGCTACTCCGACCTGCCTCCCTTTCTGCAAATGGGTCCTAACGATACACAAATCCCTGACAAAAAGGCTTAAAGCAAATGCAAAGAGCTGTGAAGCAGGGGATTAACGACAAGCATACTAAATTTTGATTTCTTCAATTGGTCTTTTACTGGCATTTTCTAAATCTTTTAACAGAAATTTTGTGCATTTTGTTTCGGAGTACCAAGAGACAGAGAGAAAAATAGATAAATCAATGAGGGAAAGGTCATTTGTTAGACTAAAAAAAAAAATATTTTTTGGAATTTTATTTGGAAATAATACTGCTTTTTGAAAGTATATCAGAGAAGAGCAGTGTCCAAGTTTCCTACTGCTAAAGAACGCGAGTTATATAAATTAAGTTGAATTGAATTGAATAAATTGGCTTAGATCAAGAGATTTTTCAGACCACAGGGTTAAATCTTTTCACTACTTTTTATGGACTCAATCCATAAAATCAAAAATAAAAAGTATATATAAATATATACTTGTGTTTCACTTTATGGAAGAGAAAAAAATATTCTGCAAAAGTAAATACACAATAGTATGTGTGTGCAACTATATTTGCGTCTTCAGTATGTTTTCCAGTTTCCTCTAAAAGTGAGGATGTGTTGAGTGCTTCCCATGCTGATGTGTCAACAGTTGAATGGCTGTGCACTTCAACCAGTGAAAAATAAATAAATCTAGCCTCATCGTCTCTACATCGCCCAAACAGTTTTACTGTCAACAGGAGCACATTTCCTCCTGCTTATAGGTGACAAAAACCATGAGCAGTGACAACCTATCTTTGCTTGTTTTTATGAGAAGTTGTGTCCAATGAAGCAGGAAAAGTAGCAACTTGTTTTCCATCAAGAGAAAAATGTAAAAAAAAAAAAAAAGTATTGACTGCAACCTCGCCTCGGGGGGTTTACATTAGGACCTAGGTTCCCAAAGTGGGGTACGCAAATTGTCATAGGGGTTACTAATACTAATGTTAGCTAATGCTAGTATTAGACTAATGCTAATGTTAGACTAATGCTATGTTAATGCTAATATTAACGCTAGGCTAATGCTAATGTTAGACTAATGCTATGTTAATGCTAATATTAACGCTAGGCTAATGCTAATGTTAGCTAATGCTAAAATTAGATTAATGCTAATGTTAGGCCAATGCTATGTTAATGCTAATGTTAAGATAATGCTAATATTAATACTAGGCTAATGCTAGCAGATGCTAATGTCAATGTTAGGCTAATGCTACCTAATGCTAATGGTAATATTAGGCTAATGATAGCAAATGCTAATGTTAATGCTAGGCTAATGTTAATGTTGGCCTAATGCCAGCTAATGCCAATATTAGGCTAATGATAGCAAATGCTAATGTTAATGCTAGACTAATGCTAATGATAGGCTAATGTTAAGGGTAATGCTAGGCTAATGCTAATACAGTGTTTGATGATGCATCCTCACTTGCATTTTCTTCAGGAAATGCAAATATTCTAGTTGTATATAATTCATCAACAGGATCAAATTCAGAGATTATTTTCACTGCAGGGCTACATTGTACATGACATTACACCATTGTGTTTTTTAAGTGTGGAGGAGTGGGGGGGGGGTACATGGTTTCAGAGAGTGTCTGAAGGGGTACGGGACTGTGAAACGTTTGGGAACCACTGCTTGAGGACAAGCCAACAAAAATCTCTGTCAGAATTTAACTCGCAACCATACATATCAAATCCTCGTGAGAGGAAAAAAAAGAGGCGAGGATCATAAAGGTTGAAGATACCACAGGGGGATCTCTCTCCTTTTACACCGATAAAGATCAATTTGAACGTCTGAGGTGGTTGGTAATAAGATATAGGATAGTTGAAAGGGGACTTGTCTGCCAAAAATCTATAGCAGAGGCCATTCATTTTTCTCTGCCAACTGGGACAAAGAGTGAAGACTCGACAGCCACAGGTTTGCACCCTGTTCAGCTTTCTCTGAGATTTGCTTTTGTGAAGCGTTTCACTGGGATATTTTTATTTTACACTTTTCTTACCTGTTTTTTTTATCGTCTACATTAAAATTCTCTCCGGTTTTCTGCGGTGGGTGCAGCGGCTACGTTAAGGGTTGGGTCCTTATCAGTCTAAATGAGACTGGCAGCTGGCATTTTCCCTCACACAGATTACAAGGAGAGGGAGGAAGGATAAGGATGGCAAAGTTTTCATTGCACATCATTTATCGGAGACGGTGCTGACCTTCCAAGCCAGGTTACAAACCGCACCATCCAACAAAACTCCCCCTCGTACAAACAACTTCAGGTACAAATTGAAAACCGAGAGTTAAAGTTCTGTGAAAGGCATCAGAAACTTCTACACCTTGGTGTCATCCTTTGATTTGTAGACCCCTTGTTTTTCTAACAATCGAATCAAGTATGAAAGTATTTGTCAGTTTTAAAAGAACAAAACAAAACACTGAGACTTTTAAGGTTAGTTTTAATCTTGCACGGTTTTTAAACCCAGTCTGTCTCACTTTGGTTGTAAATTAAATAAGTGAAAGTCACTTGGCTTCTCTTGATCTGTGTTGATATACTGTAAAACCTTCCCTATGGCATTTCAGCATTTAGCCAAAGTTCAGAATGCAGCCAAATGTGACGCAAATCTAATTTATTTCCCCAAATGTGACCTATATATATATATATCTGTTACTGGCAGTTTGAACAGCACAAACCTACGTTTTTTTTAAAAGCCGACCCAGACCAGTTTCAAATGTGGTCCTAAGGGTGCATTCACATAACTGGATCTTAGAGCGTTTACAGCAGTGGTTAAGGAAGCGAGCTTGTAATCAGAGGGTCACCGGTTCAAATCTCAGCTGGCCCGTCACTATGGGATGTTGAGCAAGTCCCTTAACTCTAACTGGTCCCCGGGCACCGCACTGGGATGGGTTACATGCAGAGAACAAATGATATATCTATTTAAAATGCTCTAGAATTTGTTTGTTCAAATAGTCTGGCTCATTTAGGCGATGTGAACACGCAAACGAAGTCTAGAGTGGATCAAACAGGTGAATTTTAGAGGGCGCCGTGATAACAATAGTTCTCGGAGCGGACTAAAAACAGGAAGTTTCGGCCATGGGGGGCTTTTCTCTGTTTCACTCAGCTTTCCTGCGTTTCTTTTTACTTTGTTCTTTCTTTTTCTGTTTTATATTTCTTTGTTTGAATCGCTGTTTTTGTTATTGCTTTAACTTGTAAAGGGTCTGAGTTGCTTCAAAAGCACTTTTAAATTAAATGTGTTATTATAATTTAGTATCTGATATTTTGCAATATGACTGCTGTTTAAACAGCCAGGTCTCATTCATCAAACCTTTACATCACTGAAATGTCAAAGGTCACAATTCTGCGTTCCAGGAGGAGCAACTTGGAGAAAAAATTTCTTAAAATGAGTTTACTGTTATGGTCTTGAGTCTTTTTTTTTTTTTAATTTGTACCTTTCATGAAGGTGTATAAGAGCAAAACCCAATCATCACGTGCACTCCATACAATTCATGACACACAACATAGTTAACACTGCGCAATTCTTTTTTTAGTTGTACAGAAACTTTTTCAGTGCAACACACACGCTGAGACGTAATACCTCCACTTATTTTATATATTTATTTGGATTTGGTACATCTTGTGTTAATTGTTTTGATGGACAGCACTAGTCTTAGACGATCCCCCATCACTCCGGGTTGTACAGCTGAATCATGGTGACAATCTTTGAAAAACTTTGTCGAAAAGTTTTTTTTTTTTTTACAGTTTGTAACTTTCTTTTACAATACATACACTGTTGGAAACGAAAAATGTGGAGCCTGCCGCTGCACTCCTCGGTGAGCCTGTACTTTATCAACAATGGCGCTTTGAGCTAAATAGAGCTCGATGATGTTTGGTGGCAAGTAAGAAAAACTTTAAAAGCCACTGAAATGTTTTCCTCTGGGAGGTAATAAACTGAACCACAGAGTGAACCTATTTTAAGACATTTAGTATGTTATACCAAAATACCAAATTTATTTTTTTTTAAAAATGAATAAAGGACGAAAAACACCAGCAGCCAAATGTCTTAATTGTTGAATGACATGTCAGTGTGCAAAACTCAAGCAAAATAAAGGTGGAAAAAAAGGAAATATGCCATTTTCTTGATTATCTCGAGAAATCAAGTTTGCGTAGTTGACTTTGGCGAGAAAGGAAATTTGTTTTCACTTTGCTGAAGGTTGTTGACAAGCTATAGGCTTCAGCGTAAAATCTCTGAGTGTGTAGGTAGATTTAAAGCTTGGAGAAAATACACCTCCCAGGGGAGCCCGCTTCTCCCGCAATTATCCGCCGACAGCTTGTGCAGGTTTGGAATAATGGATTCCATATCTGTCTGTGGTAATGTGTGCAATGCTGATTGTACAGCGAGTCAAATCAATTATCCCAGAGCAACATCTGATACATATTATAGGCTTGACTGTATGCGTTAATATTGCATACAATACACTCAGCATTAATACATGTGGTGGTGCTAACAAGAAAACACTCAATTTTAAGCATAGCTCGATTTATCTGCTTAGACACAAACCATTGCCAATATAATTTTTGATTGGAAATCCTTCATACGACACGTGCATATATGTAAAACATTGACATTTCTGTCCTCTACTCTTAAGCTTAGTTTGTTTAAAATGAGCATGATCTAGAAACACAAACCAAACAGTCAAACAATAAAAAATATATGTGCTGTGCTTGCTTGAGTTTACTTTGTAAACCCCCACCTTAATAGGAAACGACATTCTATTCATTACATTTCTACAGCAGACAGGTAGGTAGGCGGCCATCAGCAGGATCTGCACCTACAAAAATGTCACAGTGAATAAGAAACTCTTACTACACTCTAAAACTTATAATTTAGCAGTTGTACATGTAACTCAAAGTTCTGAGTTACACTCTATAAAGAATAATAAGTTGACTTTACTTAAAAAATACACAAACTCCTAGAGTTTGAGTCCACTTACTGTAGATCAATCAGATTTGATTAATCAAATGTCCACCTTCTCTAGAAGACGAAAAAAAAAAAAAAATTTGATTTTGTGTTAAGTTTTATATTTTCTGCTAGCTTGAAATTGTAGTTAGGCAAACTACACATTTATTTTTAAGGTTACTACAGACAGTATTCAACAACAGCATCAGTTTAGAAGCTGAACAGTGGCCTAATCGCGATGGAGGTCGCTGGTTTGAACCTCATTGCCAAGGACCATTGAGCCTAACTCAGTGGTTCCCAACCTTATTCGGGTTGTGAGCCCATTTTGGTATCCCAAAGGGACTTTTTTTTCTTTCTTTCTAGAATTAGCTTTTGATCATGTTTATTAAGGGCCCATGTTAAGCTAAATCAACTTTTCTGTGCTTTAAACATGATAAAAGTGCTATTTGGGCTTCATACACTTCATGCCCAAAGTGTTTTTTTCATTCCCAAACACCTCGCTCCAATTTGATGACGCGTTCCCACTTTGATGCCGTGATTGACATGTAAACAGCCCACAAAGGTGAGCATTTCAGCGTCCTTCGAGCAGTGCTATGTATGTATTTTCTACAGTCTATGTATGTACCGGCAAATGCCCCGCCCCCACGCTCTGTCTCGTGTTTATAAAGCAGCATGAGTTTGGCTACGGAGTGGGTGGGAGGACGGCGGGTTGTCGTCTGGCCCTACGTCACCGCGCGGGGAGGAGGAAGTCAGTGTCCCGTCTATAGACACGCCCACTCATGAATATGCATAAGTAGGCCGCAAATCAGCCCGCTTGTGTAGAGTTGCTCATAAAGTGACTTTTCAGAGGCTAAAACTCTGGAAAACAGGCGAGTTTGGGAAAAATAAACCTCAAATACTATGTTTTTGGGGTTCTTCGAACAAATGAAGATGGATGAAAAATAGCATGACATGGGACTACAAATACAAAGTAGTGCCAAGATATTTTTCTACTAGATTTTATATGAACTAAATTTATACTTCAGAAAGTTTGATATTTATTGTGTGATGAAAAGAATAACAATTAAAACATCTACATAATTTTAATACATTGTTTTACTAAGTACTAGACATTTCATTCATGCAACCCCATTTGAATTCCAGGCAACCCCACATGGGGTCACAACCCCACATGGGGTCACAACCCCAAGGTTGAAAAACACTGGCCTAACTGCTTCTTGGTGCCGGAGCCTGAAATCATAGCGTGGCAAATCTAAAACTAGCACAGGTTACTCAGTTTTTATAACTTTATAGTTCACAATTTTAAAGACTCCCTGAATGACAGACACTGGGATGACAGGGTGTTAAATTGGTGTCAGCAGGACACAAAAATCTTTCATAGAGTAAAAAAAAAAAAAAAAAACGCTCCGCTACAAGACGGATATTGCAACAGGAAGAATATGTCATCAGGAAAAAAAGAAAAGAAAAAAAAAAACACAGAACAAGGGAAATGAATATGAAAGAAAAATATTCTGAAAATAAGCTTTGATAAGAGACAAAAAAAGATTTATGATACAACCTGATTTCAGCCTCTTTCTCTTATCAAGCTTCCACCTATAAAAGAGTTTCCTACAGTAATCCTGCTCATTCTGTATTTCACCTCTATTTCTACTTGTCCATATTCCCAGGGATGATTATTAACCTACAGAAGACATTGTACAAAGAGCAGTCCCTGGTATGCCTATGTAATGTGATGCACAACCATCGCCTCATATAGCAGCTCCAATCAGTGCAGCAGGAAATACCAATAATTAGGCAGGCACATAGAAGCTTCCCCCCACAATTAGTGCCTGGTATCTGAATCATTGGTTAGCTGGCTTGTTAGCCGTTAGACTGTTAGCATCATTAGGGGAGGAGCCAGTGCTACATTTGATTAATATCCACACCGTTGATGACCTTTCTTGCACACGATTCCATTTATAATATATTCCAGCCTCTAGTTCCATGACTTCAAAGATTAATGTAAGGTGTCATTACATGAATTTAATAAAGTCTTTAAAAAGAACAACTTTGTTTAGTTGACAATACTCACATATATACAACTCTTCATTATTGGCAATATAAGAAGAAAAATGGCCAAATGTAAAACAGCTCAGCACCCCCATTATCTCATTTGACCTATTTCTAAATAATGTAACCAATTCCCAGTTTAAAGTGAACATTTTTGCAATGAATTACAAAGGTTTTCAAATGATTTCATTTGGGCAAGTTCAAACAAATAAATACATATGAAAATGTTGCTGTATGTTTAGCAGTTTATTTATGTTTATCTACAGTATTTATGTTAAAACATATCATGTATAATATCCATGTTATAAATGGAAAAATGCATACACGCATACTACAAAAGCTTTTCTGTTTGAATTCAATTGCTTGAAACAAATAAATAAATAAGGTTGAGTGTGCAGAGGATCTCTCTTTTAAAAGATACAACATTTTTGTACACATAAAAAGACCTATTGATCATTAGTCATTTTTTTTTGTTTACCCCTAGTGAAAAGGACCAAAAAAAAAAAAATCACAAACGAAAAAAAAAAAAAAAATCACACAAATCACAAGAAAACTACATTCTTTGGCCATTAGAATCACACTATATAGTACATAGTACATTACTTTGACATTTTGTTTCTGAATTGTGAGACCAAACTGTTGCTAAAACACTTGCCAGTAAAGACATCTTAATGCATGTACTGGAGAAACTTTCTGTAGATCTTATTAATATTATTAGCTTTGCACGGTTTTGATCACAGCACCTGATTAGTCAGACTTTTCTTCCAGCGCTGTGATAAAGGGTTTGAAAACGGACATTACTCCATGGAAGGTGTTTTTTATCGGTCCAGTGCAGATTGCAGACACAATGCTAGTGTGGACAACGACATTTACCAAACAGAGCTAGGGCTCATATTAGTGAGTGATTTAGTCAGAGTGTGTCTCAGCTGCATCAACAGCAGTAACCAAGCAAAACTTCCCTCTCAAAACTTTCCTCACATTCTTAAACCCCATCGACTGCTGCCGGTTGTGTGTTACAGCTCACAGTGCAGCTAGTGCAAAAATACAATGTAAAGGAGTGATTATTGTTTGAGTCAGCATTCAGGACACTACCAGGCTCCAGGGAGGCACTGGTCCCTAGGCTGTGTGGCCAAGCTATGCTAAGTCAGAAATCGCATACGAACAAACTATACAATGAGCATATACTGTCTACTACAGGGGTTCTCAACATGGTCTCACCCTGTGACCCACATTTTTGCCACGGTCAATAAATGACGACCCACTTTTTTTTTTAGACTTCAACCAACCAAATTTATTTTTTCAAAAACAGCTGTTGAAAAAAAACACGCACATACACGCACACGCACATGCACACGCACACATACATCTATATAATCTTTTTTAAAACATAAATGTATATATTTTCCTGTGCAACATGCATTTTTTCACAGCATGCCTGTCAAAAGACAAGTTTCTTCCAAAATAAAATACAAGTCCAACATGAACAACAGAAGGACCAACAGAACAGGATAGAGCGATAGAACATCAGAGTGTCCCAGACGAGCCAAACCACGGGCCACCGATCAGGGACTGCTAACTCCAGCCTCAGGCACTCAAAACAGAGAAGAGAGAGAAGGGCGAGGAGAAGGCACAGACTGCAGAAAAAACACAATACAGGAATACAGTGGAATGAGAATGAATATGGGGTGGACATCAGTGTAAATGGTGTGTGAGCAGTGTGAGCAGTATAATGGGTTATGCAACAAGGTTCAGATGTGGGGGTTGGCTTCAACCTGGCACAACTGTGTCTGACTGGACGTCATCCTATTGCAGCCCATTAGAGCAATGTGTAGATGGTGGATCGTGTTTGAAAGAAATATTGGTGTTCCACTATATAATCTTTGTTTTTAGTTACTATTTTTAGGTTTAGGGCATTGTTCCTAGTGGTTAGGTTAATGCCATTATGCGGTACACGATTTAACAAATAAGTAGGTTTTGAGTTTAGACTTAAAGGTGGAGAGGGGAGCAGCCTCCCGTGCTAAGACTGGGAGCTGGTTCCAAAGGCGAGGAGCCTGGTAGCTGGACGCTCTGCCTCCTGTTCTACTTCTAGACACTTTAGGAACTTCCAGAAGACCAGCAAACTGAGAGCAAACTGTTCTGCCCGGACGATGGGGCACTAACAGGTTTTTGAGATATGCAGGAGCTGATCATGTAGAGCTTTGTAGGCTAATCTTGTAGGAGGATTTTAAACTCTATTCTAAATTTTACATGAAGCCAATGAAGGGAGTGTGTGTAGGCTTGTAATACTGACCCGGAGCGGCCGGCGATTCACAGCTGGTTGTAGTGTAGTTTCCATGGATGGTTTGCGTTGGAGTGAATGTGCGAAAATGTCTGGTTCTGCTCGGGTGGCTGAAGACTGCAGAGAAGTCTTCGTTATCGGCTCCGGTTGGCGTTGAAATGGTTCTGTGTCTGACGGTGTGTCTGCGTTGATGTCCGCAGATGATCCCCCGAGGACGGCTGGCGTTGAGGCGGGTCAGCGATAGGCGAAGTGGAGCGGTGATTGTGCGTGTAGGTAGAGTATCTCCTAATTGCTGCTCTCAGAAGTTTCCGACACACTGTGGAAGAGGATTTGGGCCAGTGGGAATTTGATCCACGTGGTCCTGGTGTCATTTTCAGTCGGTTTAATTGGACTGAGTTTGTCTCCATTTTCGTATGAAATGCTTTCATTGCTTCAGGTTGGTTCCTTTTTTAGAGGTTTGTTGGTTCTTTAAAACAAAAACAGCCTAAACCTTCTTACAAGTAAGAGCTCACTGGAACAATGAAGGAATAATAAATTGAGGTAAAGCAAAAAAGCAATAATGTCCCTAGGTTTAAATTAATTGTCTGCAAATCAACTCTCAGATTAGCTTGAGATGAAAAAGTCTATATTTCACACACCATCAAGCTATGAAATCTGTTTGAAGCAGAAGAAAGAAATCATTTCACACACATTTCCAAAAAGTATTGCTTCAATTTTCATTGAGTCAAACAATATGAAGTGTAACTGGATCCCGACTATTTATTTTGAAGGTAAATCTGTCAGTTCATATTGACAACTTAGTATGAATCACACAAAAATCATCAATAGGAATACGAAGTCATACTTCATAACAAATGCTTCACCATAAACTCATGAACTTTTCCACTGTACAATAATGAACTCTATATAATGTCTAACACTATATCGTGTGCAATGTGTGTCTCTTCTTTGTGAAGTGTTTTTTTGTCTCTTTGCTCCTGTAGCTCAGAAATTTCTTTATAGTGAGATGAATAAAGACTTATTATTTCTTAGAGCGCAATGCCAGAAAGTGCAGACAGTAGTACAACAATGCTGAGGTTTTTAATAAGCCCGCCCGTTGCCCTCGGTCCAATTTTTTTGGGCCCTTCAAACGTAAACGCACAAAAATACCCCAAAATAAACCAAGATAAAAAAGGACAGAAAATTATACTAGACAACAAAAATACACAAAATGACAAAAAGAACAGAGAATTTCAGAAAAACACACAAACACAACAAAAAATTCTTGAAATACAGAAATGTACAAAGCAACAACAGAAATGCAAAGAATGACAGATAAATATATAAAATGACAACAAATAACCAAAATAATGACAACAAAAATATTAAGAAAATATATGAAACAACGTAAAAATACACAAAATGACAACAAAGATACACAGTATGAAATAAAATACATAGACAACAAAAATGCTCAGAATGACTAAAAAATATACAAAATGACAAATACACAAAATGACACAAAAAATACTAAAGCAACAAATCCCCACAGAATGACAAAAAAATATACAAAATGACAACAAAGATACACAGTATGAAATAAAATACATAGACAACAAAAATCCCCACAGAATGACAAAAAAATATACAAAATGACAACAAAAATAAATAGAAAGACTGAAAAATATACGAAACAACGTAAAAAATTATGTCAATTCTAACCGATAACACTCTACGTGTCAATCTTTAAAACTAATTTTGGGCCAAACCCAAAAAGTATTGATGTCTTTTCCACTTTAAAGGAGTTTTTTTTTTTTATCTTTTTGAGGCTGAATGCATCTATTTATCATTTGATGTTACAGAGCCAGACCACGTTGTGATGTTTATTTATAGCAAAGCAAAGCTTGCTGAGGTTTTTGACCCTGGGTCAGCGTGAATAGTAGATTCTGCTGTTGTTCCAGCATTTTGTCACACACTATGTGCATTGTTCGCAACAAGACGCAAACTCAAGTCTCCAAAGCTCTGAAGACACCTCAAATATTGTGTGAGCAAACATTCCCACAATGCTCTGCATACCAATGAGTCAAGTGTAGAAATATATATGCGAACCCATGCGCACACTGAGGTTTGTCTTTTTGCTTGTTCAGTACACTTCATTTGTCTGTGATAATGCATGGACAGATGAAATGCAGAGGATGTTTGTCCTGGCTGTAAGGCTCCAGCAGCCAGAGAAGATTCATTTACATAAGCAAACAAAAGCACATCTGTTTGTAATAAGCTCAGGTGTCACCAGGTATGCATTCAGTCGTACTATATGTGCGGCTATAGTAAAGGTCTCAGCCAGCCAGGAGATCTGTATTGTAATTGCCTTTTACAGACCAGCAAACCAGCCAACAGCTACGCAGGAAACACAGAGTAGAAAACAACTTATTCAAAACACTATTATCCTTTTCACTTGTTATGGAAACTTGATATTTGCATATTTTTCTTACTTCATCTTAAACCATGTGAAAGATAGGAATGCAACACTGATTTCAGGTGGCATTTACAATGCTTTTCTATTTCAGGCAACCTTTTATCTGAGTGCAACCTGCTCCTGCTTGCACTCAGAGTAGAAGGACACTATTTCCCTCGTTCACTCCTTTTTTTTCCTGCTTGCTCTCTTTGTCTTGTCTTTGTCTTGTTTTAATCTACCAGGAGCCTCTATCTGCATCCTGATCCTAAATCTAAATCATGGAATTGATCAGCTGGTCTTTCTTCGCTTTTGGTCAAATTTCTCAACTAGGAAGAAGGGCATTGGGAGAGTCCCTAAGTCCTGAGGATGTGGAAGAAGTCCACCACCAGAATGGAATTTTGATAACGGGTCTTCTGCTGATTGGATCTGGCATTTTCCTGATTTATCGCAAAATTCAAATAACGTTGGCAGCAATACTGAAAGCCACTTGTCATTGATGAAAGGGGCCGAACTCTCAGAACTCTCTGATGGATTCCACAGTGGTGAACTTTAAGAGGAGTAGAGCATTTGTCTCAAAGGAAATGGCCACATTATTGGATTATTGGATCGAATGACCAGGAACAATAGGGCTGGCAGTCATGTTGTGGCTAGCACATCTGAAGACAACTTTTCTTATCTCATTCGGCCCCCTGAGAACAGCCTGTCAAGGTCTGTTTTTTTTTCTCCACACTCTCCATGGACGGTATGTTGATTCGACGCTCTGACCTTTCCCTTAATTTCCATGAACACCTGCGATCTGGCTCAGCTAACAAACTCTCGAGGTCATCTCTACGGCAACGCCGTTCCACGTCATCGGCTGGAGAACTGTGAGAGACTATTGCAGAGTCTCAGTAAACAAGCTTATCTTAAACGAACACTGTACACTCTCACTCCCACATTCACACACAACCTGTTTCTTCACCATCTTCTCTGGCCCCAACCCCTCCTCCCTCCCTGCAGAGGCAGCAGGAGGCGAGTCGTAAGGACAGCGCCATCCTGTGGCTGACCTGTGAACTACCCATCCTAAAGACCCACTCCCTGTTCTAAAATCCTGTTGTATTGAAATTAATGTTGTGTTTGTTGGTTTTTGTCACAATGTTTGATGAAGACTTTTTTCATGATCACAAACTCCGCCCCTCTCAACAAGGGCCCAGTTTGGTTTTTGCCTTTTTTATCTCTTCTTCCTACCCATTGTTCCATTTTTCTCATCTAATTGAAAGGGAGCGCTGCCCTGTTGTGGCTGCTCCCCAATATTCCCATACCTGCACCCCCCCATGTGATATGTTATTGTCTTTCATGTTTCTTGGTCAGGATGTATCTGAAACTGAACTGCCCCTCAGAGATAAATTAAGTTTTCTGAATCTAAATCTCACAAGATGGGCAAGATCGTGCAAAGATTGTGATTTTCAGTCAATAAATCAATTAATATTTTGTTTATAAAGCGATTTTCATACAAAATATTGCAGCTCAAAGTGCTTTGCAAGGTTAGAAACGTGCAGTGGTTATATAAATTCAATTATAGCATGCGTGGTAGTACTAGACATTTCAGGGTACTCCATTATAATTCCAGGCGACCCCAAGGTTGAAAAACACATTTTCCACCTATTTGAATTTGTAAGAATCAATGCAACATATACTGTATATATATTCCTATTGCTGCTATCCTGCTCTCTTATTGTACATTTTATTATTTTTATTTCATATTTTTACTAGCTTATTGTGTTCTTTATACCTGTACTCTTGCACCACCAGAGTTGTCCTTTAATTTCATTGTACAATGTGTATGATGAAAATAAAAGCCTTCTATTCTATTCTTCTAAAAAAGCCTGACAGCTCTACACCATTTTAGAGGTTTTCTTTGTTGTTGCTGATGCTGTCATGGTGCTATAGATACATCAGCAAATCATAGGACCTCCACTGTAGTTCATGTTTTGATAAACAATAGAATATAAAAGTTTCCTAATATTGTGCTGACTTAGTTTCTATTTATCAGATGTCTAACTTTAATTAAATGTCATGTTTTCCCACTCTGCAGTGAGTATCTATTTTCCAAGGTGTCCAATCTGTGATGTGTGAAATTCCCCTCGCTGTCTGTCACTATCAGTTGTAAACCACTGTTGGCTGGAACAGCAGCAGGAGCCTCCAGGGTTATCTGGAGCACCCATGGTTGGCAGCCATTGCGGGGAGTGAGTGACTGTGGCTGTTATCTGAGACATATCTCCAGACAGCGGTTATGCAAATGTGTGCACTGGGCTTGGCACCGCAGAACCAGTCTGGACAGATGCATGGTGGGGGAAAAAAAAGATGGGAGGCCCAGGGAGGAAAGAAGAAAGGCAACATCAATTGTGATGCATAACCACCACAGAAAGAAGGAAGGGAAAGAGAAGGCCAAGGTGTGTGAAATTGCAAAGGAAAAGTGGTGAGAGGTATAGCTGGAGAATGAACAACTTGACCCATTTGCCAAGATGGTGAGAAAATGAAAGGCAATAGAGTGGTGTGATGTGAGTGATGAAGGAGCAGATATAAAGGAAGCAGAAAGGACATCAGAGATGATGACCCGTCTGTTTAGCCGCTCTCTCACAGGAAATTGGACACCAACCTGACGCTTGATGACAAGTCATGACACTGGATGTCAAAACGTCCAACCCAACATGTCATTACAACTAAAACTTCATATCTTAGTAATAGTAAGAAATCAATAAAGCAGTAGTTGCCACATATTCTGCTGCATTTCTAAAGACATGTCATAAATCTTCATAAAATGACACTGGCCATGGTTATATGGTTTTTTTCTTAATTCGGAATTAAGGGTGCACAATTCTAACTTAAAAAAAAATCCTGATTTTTGTGCTTTGAAAACTCGATTTTCCATTTAGATTTTTTATTTCCCTCTTCAAAAAAAAAAGACACTGGATTAAATTATTTCAAGTATTTTCATTCAAATAAAAAAGTGAACACACATTTTTGTATTGGGAATGAAGTGCAACTGCACCACAAATGTACAGAATTAAAATATTCTGCTTTGTGTTTACATGAAAATAGTAATTCTGAATTGAGGTTCACATGTAAAAAAGGTTTATTTGGCTTTATTCAATTCCGCTTTAGGTCTGGGGGTTGGGATGGTTATGATTGGACGGGTAGAACGTGATATATGACGTCTATCTGGAAAAAACACACAACAAATCTTTTATATTTGGCTACAACATAGAAGACTAGATAATAAGTCAGCAGCGATTACGTTGACACAATCATTTCTGAACAGACGTAACGTGGTTATTTGGCAACTTTATGCCAGTTATTTCTATCATAAAGTGGCTGATTTTTACTTCATCCGGAATGTTTCAGCGCTCTCTCTCTCTGTGTGTCAGATACGTCAGCTGTCAGCCTCTGTTTGATAGCACGCAACCATAAGTCTCGTCTATTCTTCTGTAAAGGGTGCCCACCAGCCGGTATGTTGCAAAATTTAAGTCTTGGAATGTTGGCCACTCATGATGATATTGTGTTGTTTTTATACGAAAACAAGTGTTTCAATCGCGTACCGGATGCTCGTACAATGCAATTCTCCAGTGGTTTTGCACCAAGCCTGCGCGTGCATGCACCTAATTTAGTATGCATACGTCACATGAAATGGGTCTACTGTGCGTCTCAGTGGATGAAACTTGATGGACGGAGACGCACACATGCCTGACTTTCACACGTGTTAACGTGTACACATTCATTTATTCACAATCATCTCTATTGTCTGAAACACATAACACGATACCCACATTAACACTAACACAATGGTGTCCAACATCTGACCCACAGGACAAAACAAGCCTGTTAAAGGGTCAAATGTGGCTTGGGGAATGACTACAAAACCAAAACAATCCAGACAAAAAAAACATTAATCAAAGTACCCAATGGACTGATAGCCTTTACAACATGTCAGCACTACCTAATGTCAATATGTACTAGGGTAATTTAAAGATTTTTCTAAGAAATCAAAGAAGACCTTTTCAGTGTTCTCGTCTACAATAGGCTACTAAGCAGATCTTACTTACAGGACATGGACTGTTTTGTCTACTTCTGTGAGAATGAGTGTGAGCAAACTAAAATTAACTGTGGGGTTCCTCAAGGGTCCGATCTCAGACTACTTTGGTAACAATTATATATTAAGGTGCTTTTAATCAACTTTAATAAATTGCTAATAAATAAATTGGAAATTGCTTTATACAAATAAAATTGATTTGAATTGAATTAACACTTGCCAACAGAAAAATATGAAACTGTCATTGGTGGTCTCGATTTGTAACGTGCCTACCCAGCCCTAGTGGTCACGGCACATCACTGTATGTTAATAAGCCTCTTAATAAGGACTTTAAAATATTTAATCATCATCATTGATGAGATGTTCAGTCACATTAATAATACTGATAATGATAGTAATGACTTATGAAGGCTAGTGATCATTTCATTATCCACTAATTGCTCTGCAAATACTGACAAATAATTACTGCTTAAATACCATAAATAAATATATATGAAGCTTTTTAATACATATAGTATAGTATTGTTATTGTTTATAAACTATTAATAAGGCTTTAATAAGAAGCTGATTACATATAATCACTGCTTGTTACAAGCGGCTTCAGTGTACTAATAACACTGATTAAATATTATTGAGGCTTTTTATGAACACCTACTAAATTCTCATTATTATTAAGGCTATACAAGGCCTTATAAATAGATATAGATCAATTATTGCTTATTACAAGCACATTAATAACAAGTGTTACATTACTTTTTAATATCTCTGCTGCTCAGATCTCCATATATGTTATCTCGTGTTATCTTACCTTCTATAAATTGATTTACAATATCAATATCACATTTTTAAGTGAAGTTTTTGGCCTGAAAAGTCAAAGGTTAATAATCAGTGGTCAGCTTAAAGGGGACATTATCAAAAATCCACTTTTGCCGTCTTTTTGAACACATATGAGGGAACTTGAGTGTCCACACGGCACACAAAATATGAAATATCCATCCAGTCGTTTGTTTTTGGTCTGTGTAAGTCTTACAACAGAGAAAATTGCTCCGTTTCAAATTTTACACATTTGTGACGTCACAAATGAAATCGAGAAAGAAAATACCCTCCCCTCCGATGGTTACTCCGCCCCCAACATAATGAAAACTTCTGCGAAAGTCTGCCATTGTTTTTAAGCAAAGGAGTGATGGCAACCAGTAAAACTAAATACAGAACTTTCCTGCTCCCGGTGCCACGCCTCCTCAGTGAATGTACACTGTAGTGTAAGCACTATTTGTTCATGCGGAGGTGTACTCCGCTCTTGTGGTTCGGCGCATTGGCGAACCTGTTATATCACCTTGTATCACTGATCTGACGTGTTTGTGACACAATGAGACGCAGCGGTTGGAGAAAACAAATGATTATCACATTAAATGCACTATTCCTGTACTTAGAAGAGCAGAGGAGGAGGAGGACAAAGTGACTCAGCAGCTTAACACTGCAAGTTTGAATGACTGCTGCTGCTGCTGCTGTGAGACCCTAAGCACTGAGACGGACTCACTCACAGGGTTTTACTGTAGGTAATGTGCAGTTTGTGGATAGCAAAAATAAAATTGCTTTAGTGATCACTGACCACCCTGTAAAAGAGCGAGGACATGAAGTGAGTGAGCGTCTATAGACACGCCCACATGAAGATGCATAAGTAGACCCCAAAACGGCCCAATTTCAGAACTGCTCAGAAAGTTACTTTTCAGAGGTAAAAAACTCTGGAAAACAGGCAAGTTTGGAAAAATAAACCTCAAATACTATGTTTTGGGGGTTCTTAGAACAAATGGAGATGGGTGAAGAATTGCATAATATGTCCCCTTTAACTCTTAAATTTCAACAAACACCTAAAAAGCTATAACTAAGTCTTTATTACCACCTGAAAACTATTGCTAGAATCAAAGGTTTTCAGTCAAACCAGGTGCAGAAAAGCTTGTTGATGCATTCATTTTCAGCAGATTAGATTAGTGGAATGGTGTGTTTGCACATCCAAACAAGAAATCAATCAGCTGGCAGCAGCAGCAGCTGGTCCAGACTGCTGCTGCTGCTGTCTGAGTCCTGAGTAACACCGAAAAGATGGACCCCATTACCGCGGTCCTCAAATCACGACACACACTTTCTGTGAGTCAAAGAATAGACTTTAAAATCCTCCTGTCTCTAGTTTACTAAGCCTCGCGCGGCTATGGGACTATATATATCTTTGAGATGTTTGCTCTCTATAAGGCTTCCAGAAACCAGGGAACAATGTGTGAACCGGAATCAGCACCAAACACAGCAAGGCAGCGTTCAGTGACTCGTGAAGAAAACTCCTGCACAAAAAATCAGTTCCTTTAAATCAAGCCTGAAAACACTGTTTAATGCAGTATTTTTCTGAATAATTGTTGTTGTTTAATCTTTAGTTTTGCTTCCAAATGCCTGCTTATGATGATGCTTAAGTGACTAATTTTATTGTTGCTTTTTTAACTCTTTTTGAAAAGTTTTTACTATTTCACTGATAAAGTGAAAGTAATTTTTCAAATTGCCAAAATCCAGCATGAAATGTTCTGTAAAAAATAGATTTTCTTTGCCTTGAACATTTTGGTTTAGGGTAAACTTTGTTTAAGTATTGGTATCGACTACACAAATCATTTTAAACTAAGGAAAATGATGGAGTTCATGGCATTGGATATCAATAAAAAGCTGCCACTAATGAACAAGTGACTGCAATAAGTCTGTGAGAAAAACTTACCTGTGCCATTTTCATTCTTTATTCATTTTACCCATTAACTTTTAAAAATATTGACACCTTTTTTTGTAGAATGTTTGACTTTTAGGAATTTTTATCCTGTAGTTATTCTTAGATTGATATTTTTACATTTAAATATCAACAAAGCTGCTGCATTTGGACATTTTTTTTTTCTTTTTCCACTACAAGGAAATGTAAAACTTGGTGGTTTAAGATGTTTTGTTAATTTGTCTTGTAGATTACTGTTTTATCATCTACCACAAACCTTGTAATTTTCTTTATTTTTAAACACCAAAATACTGCTGTACACTTAATTTTTGGCAAAGAGCTCAAAACAGGTCTCCAGTGTAACCCGCTGTTAAAATGTGAAAAATGAAAGACTAAAGGAACTTTAGTATTTTGTACAGCAATGCTCTAAACTTTTCATTTATATTTGAGATAACTACCCCATGTGCAGTTAAAACAACAAGTTTGTATTGTTTCAGGATCGGCCAAAATCAAAATCGGCAGTTGAGGCTTTTCAAAAATCAATGATCGGTGCACCCCTATTTTAAACCAGTCGTTGTGTGACAATATATATGAAAATATACAACAGGGGCAGATCAATCTATCTAAACAACAACTTCCTTTCATATTCTTACCTGAAAATGATTGGAAAATCTTTGGCTCATTCTTTATTACACACGCACATTTGCACACAAACACACACACACACACACACACACACACAACCCTGACATGACCACAGAAAACACAAAATCCCGAATAGTGTACAACCTTTCTCATCTTCTTTTCCTTACCCTCATCTATCTTTCCTGTCTATCCTGTCACCATCACTCAACAGAAATCCACTCGCTGATTTACTTCACAGCCCCAGGTAGAGTGTGTGTGTGTGTGTCTGTTCTTAGATAGGAAATTGATTCGTGTGCGAGTCCGTGTTGATAAGTGCGCATGAGAGAGATAAAAATCCTAAACCTGCAAAAAAAATTTAAAATAAATAAACAAATAAAAAAGCTGATGTGATGCCAGTATGCATGTTTGCTGTGGTTCAAGCTGATGATCAATATAATGACGTGTTTGGATCAGTGTGGGTCTCGGAGGAATTCAGATGAAAGGTTAACTACAGAGATGTATGTGACAGGGTGCTGACACGCTCTGATTTCTACTGCTGTCAGTAACACTGGTAGTACAGTAATAAAATTCAACTTGGGTTGTTCAATGGATGCTCTATTTTCTGGTACAGCAGAGTGTGACAGAAACCCACATTAAGAGCCTAAAAAAGGCCTCAAACACAGATCTGCAGTTTTACTCGCACATCAATCTTCATGTGTCTCAAACAACATCCCTGTACACTTGTTAAAAACTACACAACTTGACTGAATATGTTACATTAGATTACCTACAACATTTATGGTGCATTCACACCAGTTTAGTCCCGGACTTGGTCCGAAAAGGTGGAGGACTGGTGATAGTTTTATCACCTTGTTTTGGCTCGGTCGGTATGTGTTCAGAGCACAACTTCTGATTCGCTCCAAACAGCCTCTGGTGCAGTTACATGAGCTAATAGCTTGATAGATTGTTACAAGAGTAGAGACTTCTCTAGGCAGAAAAACAGAAACCTGAAGAAGAGGCTCTCATCTATGGGTCAAAGCGAGCGCTTAAGAGTGCCTAGAAACTTCTGCCTTCTTCGTTTTGTTCTTTTACAACATTCACCATAGGAGCAGCACCAACTTGCCGTACTTTTGGTGGTTCTAAAGCCATGTTTTGCACCGTCGCCGGCTCCCTTGACCACCCACAATGCTGTGTGCTTTACGTTATTGCCGATTGGAAACGCTCAGAAACAATCACTCTAGAATTCGTCTGTTTGATCCGCTCTAGACATCGTGTTCACAACACCCAAACGAGGCGGATTATCCGAGCGTTTGAACCGCTCTAGGATCCGTCGGTGTGAATGCACCCTTACTAGCATAGTTGAGGTGTCATTAGGGTCATACAAAAAAAAAAAAACAGGTAAGAACAACGGGAGTGAAGTCATTCGGAGAGTTCTTGCAGGCCCACACTGTAAGCAACTTAAACTTCACCTGCACCAATAGCAAGGTCAGAATATGAAGTGTTACAATGCTTGTGCTGTTTATTGAGGAAGAAATACAACATTGAATAGGAATAATGTGTTGTTATGGTCTTAATTTAACAACATAATTTGCATAACATATAAACATGTTCCCAGGGTTTTGGGATGTGGTGCAAGCATGAAACCTTTTGGACCACTTGAGGTGGATTTTTATTTAAATGACCTTTTTTTGCCTTATGTGAGCTAGTTTGTGTAATTTATCAGCGCACACTAGAGTAAGAGTTTTCAAAAATAAAACTTATGATGACAAACCACCAAGGTCAGCCTCCAGTGGAGGCTAATGTCCTAAAGACCAAAAGAGCCGTGCACCAATTCTAAGAAATGACAGGTTACTACTGGGTTACTGTTCTGCTACAGTTTTCCAACTATATATTCATCCCCTAACAACCTGACATAGTCCAAAAGTAGACTTTGCCTGGATGCCATGATGACTTCAACAGCATGAAAGCACCCAACATGACCAAAGCTTATGAACTTGAGACTAACACAATGTAACTTTTTTATATAAGTCTCCCTTTGTGTGTCAGTTAGCAGGTCTGTTAGTTATGTTAACGCCCTGATTTGTTACTCTTTGCAATGGAGTTAACCTCTTTTAAAGCCAACCAGTTTATACATTTAGTTGTGTTTTTGTCAGCAGCTTTGTTCAAGTTTGTTTTTGGGGAAAAATCTAAATCTGGTTTATGACAGTTGTGTTCTGCCTCTATTACCAGTAAAGGTTGCTGTCATCTCTGTCAACGCTTACACTAACTAAAGACCACCTATTAGCTACATTCATCACTTATAAATTAAAATAATACCTGATTTTAACACATTACAATTTGCAATAGGACAAGAAAGACCATAGAAGGTTATCGCCATAGCAACCTTGTCATTTAGCATACACGCCATCATTTTAAAATGCCAGCGCTTACAGTTCTGACAACTTATCCTGGGGCATTTTCATCAGTGAAAGTGGGTGAATCTCCTCCTGCGGTTCAAGCTCTTTGTTTCAGACCTTTGAAAGGGTGAAAAAGGACAAACGCTTAACAGGGTGAAAAACGCTTCCCGTCACCCACTCACTGTAGAAAATGCTGAAGGTTTTTTTTTTTGTGGGTAAAGTTATTTTGAAAACCTTTTTTCCAGTTAGCCTTTCATCCATTTGGGGAGGCTTGACTGAACTCCCATCGCTGCCTTTACAAACCCTGTATTCACACCTATTTACAGGTGGGAGGTGACAATTACACCCCTCCCCCATTATTGGCCAGTGGGCACAGCTATTGTACGGTAATTGCTTCAGTCAGAGAGGCTCAAGCCCAGTTTCTAAAGGGAAGGTCATTTTGGCAGTTCTACAATTTCCAGTTCACACCTCATTCTCTCCTTTTCAGCAGCAATTAGGCCATTTCAGGCTTCACATAAAAATATCCTAGGCACATCCACACCTAAAATGATATTTCAATAAGCATTGTACTGTATGCAAAGTTTTTCTTTTAATTGATTCATAATTTCTTCATATTTTAATATGGCTGTGGAGTTTTTTTCTGTAGTTGCTATCCAAAAACAGTCAAAAAATATCAGAATTAAATAAATAAAAATAGACTTTATAATCCCATGTTTTACAGAACCCTGCTGTTAAAGTGTGTAAGTAAGTGCCATGGTTTGGAAAATGCTTAAATGTTGGCCAAAATGGCCAAAAAAGCCGATATATTAGGATATAATAGGATAAGGATATAATATAATATAATAGTACCTGATCAAATATCCCAATCCTATTATAACCTTAATATGCAGGGGAGTGGTGGCCTAGTGGTTAAGGATGCTGGGCTTGTAATTGGAGGGTTACCGGTTCAAGCCTCACCTGGGCCATCACTGTGGGATGCTGAGCAAGTCCCTCAACCCCGAACTGCTCCCCAGGCGCAATTTAATATTTTAATCTTTAATATGATAAGAATTTTTGTTTTACTTGGTTGTGTAATTTAATTTCTAATATATACATTTATATCATATGTTTCAATTGTCAAATATCGGCTTCAGATATTGGCCATCGGCTGAATTAGAACAAATAAAAAATTGTTATCTGCATCTGCCTTTGAAAATCCCATATCGGTTGACCTCTAGTTTATTAAATCTGTAAATTAAAAATTTACAGTTCAAACAAAAAGCTACACAATACACATGGATTAAAAGTCAAACAAACCTGTAGAAGCATGACTCACAGACGTATGAGACACGAAAAACAAATGATCACACAAGTGGTCAACTCATACATTAGGAAATTGATTTAAACGCCAGCGTGATCCATTTCCAAATGAGTCGGAGTGTTTCACTTGACACGTCAAAGCAACATTTAAAAAGTGCTCTTACTTATTTCTCCCTCCGTAGGAAGGAACGGCTGCATAACTCACAGCAGGTCTGAGACAGGAATGAAGCCTGCGATACCTCTCAGCATTTCATTCCGTTCCTAACGGCTGACAAGCAGGCTTAAAGACACTTTATCTATCAAGTGCTATAAATCAGAGATGCGTGGATGCAGCTGTGCTTTAATGTACATTTTGCTGTCAAGGTAGGATATGAGAACTATGATGGAAGCTGTGGCTAGAATAGCAACGCACGAAAGGAATGAAGAGCGACTGTGGGAAAATGTGGAAGTAAAAAACTCTCACACGGTAAAAAAATGAGGGGAAGGCAACATTAAAGGAAAACGTATGGCATCCATGTAAGGACAGGTGAAAATACAAAATGGGTAGAAATAGAAATAATAGGGCAGTTTGAAGGACAGAGGAAGGAAGTTTGAGAGAAAAAGGAGGAAGAGGAAGAGGGATTTACGACATGCATGTTTCCCTAAAGCAGGCCAGTGTGTGAGTGTGGCAGACTGAGTTAGCCGGGGACTTCCTTTACTCCCATGTTTCCCCAGAGAAGCAATTAACAATGAAATTATGGCCGAACGATTCGCCCAAAGGCTCGAGTGTGTCTCTCACACCAGTTAAGTGTACTAATCACTTTTTCCATTACGCTACAGAGAGCAGAGAGTGTGAGGAGCAGAAGGATGGGGAGGGTTTATTACAAAAATCAACAGGAAATAATATGAATACAATGTGCTAAACCTTTACAGCCCCTTGTTGGTCTTTAACGTACGTTTTAGAATCATTGAACTCTTGGGCAATTCTGCCTCTCATAGGATGCATGTTTACAGCAGAGCTGCTTTATGAATCAAATGTCATGCATTGGAATACAGGACAAGGAGTAATGTGGTGCATATTAAAAGTAATGTATATTTAAGATTTCTTAGGGAGGGCTGGTGATGGTCACAATTAAGCAATAAAATAAATCAATGTATTTTAAATAACAAAATATGCATTGCTGTCTCATAATGATTGCACTTCCTGTGGTGTTGACCTTTGACAGCATGTGCAGACAAGTAAAAAAAAAAAAAAGTAATGTATATAATATTAAACCATAATAATATTAGAGGCTGATTCTAGCATCAAAACAACAATAAAACCTAATACTAAAAAGAAAAGGTTGTGAGTTAGAGTAGGCCAGACATGGCCAACACTTTTGTGTGGCCCCCAAAGTGAATGCACAGAATAACTCATACATACACAAAATCACTTCAGAAAACACCCAAAATTACAGCAAAGTACACAAAAGCACAACAAAAATACACAAAAATCGACAAAATAACAGAAAAACATTCAAATTACAATAAAATACACAAAAGAACAACAAAATGACAACAAAAACATAAAAAAATTACAATAATATATTTTTGTTAAAACATAACAAAAATATACAAAATTACAACAAAACAACAATAAAATACACAAAACAACAATAAAATACACAAAAGAACAATAAAATACACAAAATAACCAACAAAATAACAAAAATATGCAAAATGACAATAAAATATGAAAACAGAAAAACCACACATAACAAATACATACAAAATTACAACAAAACTACACTAAAGTACACAAAAGAACAACAAAACTGCAATAACATATACAACATAACCACACAAAATGACAACAATATACAAAATGCCAACAAAATACATGAAATAACAAACATATACAGAATAATAAAAATACACAAAAATTATTCTAAAAACACAAAATTACTCCGTACATATATAAATAACAGAAATACACAAAATAACTCATAACACACACAAAAACAGCTAAAACACACTAAATGACTTCAAAAACACACAAAAATTCACAAAATGAATAAAAGAAACATACTAAATAACATAAAAACACACAAAAAAACATATGCTCAGACTGATCATTGTTCTAAACTCATAGCGCATTTACAAAATAAAAGAATATCCACAGTAGATTAAGACTTGTGACAAATTTGATGGAAAGAAAGACTCTTCACGCAAATATATGAAACGGTTATCTGTTTAAAGTTAACTTTCCATCTTCATAACAGAATATTCTATCAGTTTAAAACCTGTGAACATCACTACATGAGATTACATTGACGTTTGTAAACCTAAAACAGAACACAGAACTTGCACTTCGGAGTCCCATCACTTCTCTTCTCTAATTTATTTTATTGCAGGCCTGAAGCGACGCCTGTCAGCGGCACTCCTTAATAATAGCATCCAAAAATGTGACTATCACACACCTTAATAAAATGACACACAGAACAGTAGAAGACGGGGTTTTTTTGCTGTTGTTTAAACATAATATGCCTGCCAACAAGACCACGGGGACCACAAGAGTTGAACACAAATCTCAAAGCTGCTGCCCCAGATTACAAGTAGTACGCTGTGAGAGCTGAGGAAGCAGACACCCTGTCCCTGTCACTACTGATACAGCACACACACACACACACCATATTTTTAATTACAGACGCTGTATCAATATTAAATATTTTAAAAAAACAGTTGAAACAGTGGCCTACTTAATAATAGCACGTCTTGAATGAAATAAAATCAAAGTGAGTGTGTTATACAGTAGGGATGTAACGATTCACTCAACTCCCAATATGATTCGATTCACGATACTGGGTTCACGATACGATTCTCTCACGATTTTTTCATTTACAAAATGGGACTGTAGACAAATACTGTATTATTTTCCTTTTATTTTTCATTGTCAAAAAAATTCCTTGATAAACTATTCAAAACAATGCAATTTACCTAAAAATAAATCTTGAATGAAATAAATAAAGGAATAATAGAAATGAAAATGAAGCCTATTAATTTAAATTCTGGTTCTATAATAAACAATGCAAAACTGCATAATAGTTCTTTTTTTTTTAAAAGTGCAACTGAAAATGTATTTTGTGCCTTAACAATTGGACTTTAAAAAAAAAAAAAAAAACGTCATTGCACTGATTTACGTCATATTTGTTTGGACCAGCAGAGGGCGCTGGTAACCCAGTGGTTAGTTGACATGCAGATATCTTGCAGTGAAGAAGAGAAGCTATGCTAGCAGACAGAGCTAATAGAAAAACGTGACTTTTACAGATATTCAAGTAATATTACAAATATTCTTTCGGTGCTAAAGGGGTAATGAATCATTTATTAACATATTTAAGAGTAGAAGGCAGCCAGAAAGAAAGTATTAGCAGACTCCGCCCGTCGCCAACACTTCCAGATAGCGCCCTCTGCTGGTTAAAAAAAGTACTGCGATTCAATTGTCAGAAAATCGATATCAACCGTGATACCTATGAATCGATTTTTAACTGCCTTACGATTAATCGTTACATCCCTATTATACAGTGAAGTAAATGAAAACTATTTCTCATTTGACAGATCTAAAGAAATACAGTGGGGCAAAAAAAAGTATTTGGCTTCCATTGATTGTGCAAGTTGTCCCACCTAAAAAGATGACAGAGGTCTGCAATTTTCATCATAGGTACGCTTCAACTGTGAGAGACACAATGTGAACTAAAAATTCAGGAAATCACATTGTATGCTTCTTAAATAATTTATTGTGTATAATAAGTGTTTGGCACCTACAAACAAGCAAGAGTTGTGTCTCTCACAGACCTGTTACTACTTCTTTAAGAAGCTCTTCTGTCCTCCAGTCGTTAACTGTATTAATGGCACCTGTTTGAACTCGTTGTCTGTATAAAAAAACACCTGTCCACACCTTCACACAGTCAGACTCCAACCTCCACCATGGCCATGACCAGAGAGCTGTCTAAGGACACCAGGGACAAAAATGCACACCTGTGCGAGACTGGGATGAGCAGTGTTGCCAACTTGGCGACTTTCTCGCTAAATCTGGTGACTTTAAGTCAGTAAAACTAAATAACTACACCGTTTGTTATTTTGATTTGGTTTTAAAACTGAATAACCAAAGAACGAAGGATACACGGATTACATTACTAAGTATTGAGTTTTCACATTCTGTTTCTTACAGTTGAAGTGTACCTATGATGAAAATTACAGACCTCTCATCTTTTTTAACTTGCACAATCAGTTGCTGCCAGATACTTGTTTGCCCCACTGTAACTGGATGAAATTCCAACCATTTTTGTTGTTTGTTGTTGTCCAGAAGATGCTCCTAAAGAACACATGATACACAGCTTGTTGTTTGTGGTATAGGACCAAGAACGATAAACAGGTTTTCTTCTGTGTTTGTGTCCATGCGAGCCTGCGAGTTTGTTTGTTTCTTTCGCCCTCAGAGATTTGTGGGGTGTGAAAAGGGAGTAAAAGCTGCTCCCGAGGCACTCGTGAACACATGGTGTGTGAACGCATCAACTGAAACTAAATTGAAAGCCTGTCAAGGAGTTAAGAGACTAAATTAATGAATATATATGTACCAAAAGTGTTTCAAGACCCACAGTAAATAACTAACTATTCAAATGTTTTAGCATTACTAGCAGCTACAGAATTTATTATGCTGTTTGATTTGATTTGCTTTATTCATTGTTACATTTTAACTGGAAGTAAAAAGCTAATTTAGTGGAGAAGAGGCTATACGTATTGGAAAGATCTAAGGAAGTGGTCTCCAACCTTTTTTGGATCGTGACCCCTTTTTGATATCACAAGTCTAAAGACTGTTTTTAATTTTTCATCATGTTTGTTATACTGTGTAAAAAAGACATAGTAGTCAAGATTAGTGCAAATTTTCATATTGTATAATGTATTTAATTTATTTTCTATTTCTGCATGTTACTGAACTAGATTTATATTTAAAATACTGAAAGTATACAATACAGTTAATGTAGATTGTGTTTTAATAGAAAAAAAGATAATAAAAAAATTTAAATGTGTAATTATTATTATACACTTTTTTTTATTTTTATCAATTACTAAACATTTCAGGTGACCCAGTCTAAATTTCAGATGACTCAACATGGGGTAATGACCCCAAGGTTGAAAAAACTGATCTAATGGGAAGAAAAAGAAAACCTTTCCTAATGATCAAAATAATAATGGGCTTGATAAAATAATGATCCACTAAAATGAACAGTCAACCAACTTAATCATATAAAATACCCATGTGTAATGCACTTCAATTATTATCATAATTATTATGCAAATGCTTTTTTGGTCACCAAAAAAAAATCACAAGTGTTATGAAACATGACAAATTAGCAATATTATTAATACAGACAGCTTTCTGGCTCTTTATCCTCATTTCCATTCACATGGGATTTATCCATTACCAAGCCTTGTACTTTATCTCACTTTGCTTCCATAACAAGACACCAAATGTAATTTGTTTAGGATTTTATATCACCTGAATTGAGAAAGCCTGCTTGGTTTCTGAAACCCTTAGAATAGACCAACACTTTTTAAAGGCTAATTCTAGGAACCTTAACAGTTAAATCACAAGTCTGTACACCATGGTTGTCTGGTGATTGAAGCTGGTTGTTTCCAAATGAGAGCAGAGACCAGCCTTATTCATTCACAAAACCTTGTCTGTCATGGTAACATTTGAGCATGGAGGATGGCCACAAGTTCCCACTGTCGCTAAATGCTTGTTCATGTTAAGCGCTTTGAGATGACTTTGTTGTATTTTGCGCTATATAAATAAAGTTACATTGAATGAATTCATCTTGGCATAAAATACTACACGGCTTGACATTACTCTAGTCCTTAACCAGCTGGTATTAAGACTGACTTTTCAATCCCAGACGATCAAGACAATGGAGAGGGTCAATTTGCACGATGAGGTGGACTCACTGTTGGGTTAGAGTGGGCAGGAGACACTGGCTGCCTTAAAGGTGTCGTAGACTGCTGCAAGGAAACAGCCACATTGCTTATCGCAGTGGTTCTTAACCTTTTCAGCACGAGGGCCCCCACTGTACCTGAAAGTGGTTGAACACAGACATGAACACTGAAGAACAGTCATGTGGACAGGTCCATCTATAAGGGGGGAATAAAGAGCAGAGATTTTTGGGGCCCATCTATGGTGGTCCATAGTTCTATGAATCTGTGATAACCACATTTATTTATTTATCTAAATAATATCCACTCTTATCCAGGAAGTATATTATTATTTGCTCCATAATATATAGTCATCTTAAATATGTAAATCCTTGTTTTAATAAAAAAAAAAATAAAATGGGTTAAAAGTGATCAAAATTGGCAGAAAAGGTGGTGAACCACAGAAATCGGTTAAAAGTTGCAAATTAGAGTGGCCAGAAAATGGACAGAAAAAGTGATAAAAAGGGTTCAAAGTGTTAATATTGGTTTAAAAGTGGCAGAAATGGGGGGGGGGGTAATGTAATTTAAAAAGAACAATTTGTTTAAACTGGCAAATAATGGACATGTCAAATCGTGAATGTGGTTAAATTGGCAAAAAATCTTCATGAAATATGGTGAGAAGAGGTTAAAAGTGTCAACAAAGCGTCAAAAAATGTGCAGAAAAAGCACTGAAATTTAATACAGAAGTGGCATAAATACAGTAGAAATAAAGTAGCTAAAAGGCATTAAAAGGAGCAAAAATACGACGAGAAAAAGTGATGAAAATAGGTTAAAATATGGTAAGTTTGGTATACAGTAGTTGCAGAACAAGGGTGAAAATCAAAAAATATTTTTTGCTTCTTGACACAGCTGGCAAGCCCCTCCCAATGTCTTGCGACCCCAAATGGGGTCTTGATCCCAAGGTTGAAAATCCCTGGCTCACAAGATGCAAACAAGCACTTCAACCAGTGCTGCGTTTCCAAGAGACAATGATTTTCTCCTTCAGTCTCATACAGCAAACAACAGCTCCTTTCTGTGAGAGGATAATTAGAATCGGCTATTTGTTTTAGCTGCTTCTCAGCTGAAAGAATTTTTGGTTCAATACTAGCAAGGCCTATAATTCTTTGTAAAAGGCTGGCAAATATCTGCACATTGATTAACTGTGGGCAAAAACGCATGTTTACCAAGCAATTCTCAAACCAAAGTGGATAAAAAAGTACCTGGAATTTAGAATAAGTACCACATGTGTGTTCCTGCCTTAAGCTATCCATCATTTCCTGTAAATTTACGCACATGCCATTTGTGGAGTTTGCAGGGGAGCATTGCCCATTACAACATTAAACAACGTGTCGACGCAAATTTTAGTAATCAACATTATCAATTATGTTACTAATCATTATTGTATATGTTACACACATTGTGGTTGGCACAGATCTCGAAACGATCTATATACAGTATTTACTTCTAGTTTTTCTTTTGCAAGAATCTCAAACTCCGCCTATGGCACACACACTATGAACTTAAACAAAATCAACAACAAAGAGAGCAAGCAATCCAATATCTGCTCATGACTCAGCATATTTGCTGTGACTCCACACACACACACACAAAAAGATTGAATCCAGGGAACTTAAGAGTGAAAATGCAGCCTTTTCTTGCCATTTCTCACATTTGATCAAAGAAAAGACAAGAATTGCCGCGCACAGGAAACAATATGAGACGGGACAAAGGACAATTAAAGGAGCACGTTTTAAAATTCCTCCTTGTATGCAGCTCTTTGTGATGTTCAACACAACTAGCTTGCCAGTGTAGGTTCAAAAGGCCACTCAATAGCAAATCAAATGCTTTTTTATCTCTTTCTTTCTCTCGCTACCTGTCTGTGAGTTGAAAGCTCTAATTTTACTCTGCTATTGTCTAGTTTCATCTTCATCAGCCATCTTAATGAGTTCCACTGAAGCTAATTGGAGGCAGTAATTAGATTCCTGCTAATACATTATGTGTGTACTCAGTAGGTGGCTCTCGCTGTGTAAACCACCAAGTATGTTGTGCTAATGTGTTTGTTAGAATGAGCTCAAAAACGGAATCAAATCAAAGCCGACTCAAACTCTATTGTCAATCACACCTTGTTGCTTTATCTAAATGTGGCACTTGAGTGTGATTTGACTTTTGTCTGAGAGCTTCAACGTGATAAAGCCACAAATATAGAATGTTCCAAGAGTGAAAGACAACGTTTTAATGTAATGAAAAGATGCTACACTCAGGAAGCAAAACCAAGACTTCCTCCCTTTGATTTCTCACTTCATCTTTAACTGCATCTCTAACTTACACATTGTGTCAGCTCTGAATATGGATGGGAACTGATAAGGTTTTTACGATTACGATTCCATTCACGATTTGAAAAAAAGGATGAACTTTGTCGGTGACATTCGTCTATCCTGGCCCGTCACTTGCCTGGGTGAAAGGAAAAGCTAGAGGCAGATGACGTGAACTGGAGCGAGTACTGCCAGCTTGTAGCTGCGTTTCCATTACAGTTTTTTTTGCAAAATCAAAGCAATATTTCTAAATTTTGACAAAGTATATTTGGGCTTTGAACGTGTTTCCATTTCAGGCTGTTTTGGGCAGGAGCCTCGTAAAGGAGCTGTCTAATGTGGCAGTAATAATTTTAAGTATGAAGCTAAGAAATGTCTGTCTCCTCTTCTGTCCACACGTACCATGTCGTGTTTTCTCGGAGACTATTGGTCACGTGGCCAGGTACTGCGACTTGTAATTGCAAAAAAAGTGTTACCATAGCGCTTTTGCGATACATTTCAATATTGAAACGTCTAAGAACCTCCCCATGAAAGTGTAAAACTTTTTAGCGATACTTGAGTGTTTTTTCGAATTTCAGATGTTTCCATTACTAGTTTTTTTTGCGGTATTCAGATTCTGCACATTTCCAAGGGTAACGAAAACACAGCTTCTGTCTCACGTCATGGTCATCTATGTAAATGAAATGCATGAGAAGGCATTAATTTAACGGTAACAGTAAGATCCGGTTTTACAATGAGGCAACTTTGCCACTGCTACTGGGTTGAGATTCACTCTGGTGCGGATCAAAAACATGACAATCCTTCAAAGTTACTGCATGCTGTGTGTGCAAATGTTTCTGGTAGCATTTCTTCACTTTGAAATATCCACTTTGCTAGTATTGTAAGTTGTCCTGTTGTCATCCTTTCTCTTGAAATGTAACCAAACTTTCAAGCATTTGTGCCAAGGAATTGACACACTGGGGACCGGTTCTAAACAAGAACCGGTTTACGATTCCCATCCCTAGCTGTGAAGCAACATTTATTCAAAATATTCAATTCCCTACAAGATATTGATTCCTGGATAGATAGATTTGGACTTTGGTCCACCTTTGCAACAAATAGAATGGGCGAGGCTTTAATCTTCCACCTTTAATTTAGGAAGTTAAAGAATATCAATAGCAAAGGACAACTAGACAAAGACTGGTAGACCAGGGACTGTTGCAGAGGCCATATCTTGGCCTGGGAAAAATAGTGCAAAAAATGTACGGTAGGTTCTATCAAGCCCACAATGATGTGTCGGTGTCTTAAAAGACACATTCATTCGAGCGATAAGAGCAGGGGTGCCCAATCCTGGTCCTCAAGAACCACTATCCAGCACGTTATAGATGTTTCCCTCTTCCAATACACCTGATTGAAATGACCAGGATCGTTATCAGGCTTCTGCAGAGCTTGATGAGGAGTTAATCATTTGAATCAGGTGTGTTGGAAGAGGGAAACATCTAAAACATGCTGGATAGTGGCCCTTGAGGACCAGGATTGGGGACCCCTGGACAAGAGCAACAGAGACCGTTTTTAATTTGTAAAAGGTGAAATCTTCTAAGTAAACCTGCTGTGAAGCTCTTTTTTGATTGCTGATAATGAGTTTTTATGAATGCTTGGTTTGACAATTTCATACTCATCTTTTACCACCAAAGGCTAAATGTGCTTTATTTATTTTTTTTATTGCAGGAGGACTTAAACATTATGACATGTTTAAGTGAGTTCTTGTATAGAAGCACACATTTTGACAATTTAATGGTGAATTACTAGAATTTTCTGAAAAAAAATTTGAAAACCAAATGTTAAATGTAAGTTTCATTAGTTTTAGCACAATCGTATATTTTTAGCAACATTTTCTTTGTGAAGAGCAGGTAAATGGTGCATCATTGCTTTGTGTGCCAGTGACGTTAATCTTAATATGGGGAGTAGTTTTGGATTGTAAGAATTAGTTAGATATGTGACAATTTAATCAGCCCTGTGTGAGCAGGTACATCAATCACTGATTTAGGAGAAAAAGCACATGGAAGAGAATGTTTGAAAACTATTGGGACTGAGAAAGCTATTCACGATAAAGGCTGTTTTAAGTTAAACTATAATAATAAAAAGATCATTTAATAAGCCTTTATATGACATTCAAGTACCAGACGGTGCCTGATTTATTTCCTGCAGGAATACAGTGGATACTGATACTGAAAAGCAGTATCATTTTTCAGTTGCTGGGTTATTATTCTGCAGAGGTCTAGTTTGGAAAATAAATTGATTAATAATAAAAAGAGCTCTCACTGTTTATTCACCCGGATTTATATCTCCCGCTTCCAAAAACTCCAAGCAACAGACGCGCAGTGATAAGCATACTGTATTCATATGCACATTGCCATTATCAATATTTAATACTCACGGAGGCCACTGCACAGCTGTTGGGGAAAGACTGTAATGTGGCTCTACAGGGCTTTCAGACAGAAGAGTGGGGGGTGGGGGAGTGGTAGTGTTACATTTATTCATTTCAGTAAGACCAGAATTTTTATTTTGTTTTGATCAGTTTTCATTAGTTTGTTACTCGCAGAATGAAAGACGCCGCATACAATATGTATCAGCGACTGTGTTGATATCAGTGGTGTCACAAAAGCACAATGAGTTTTATTTCTCTGGAGTCTGCCAGAAGCTCCACATATAATTTGGATGCAACAGCAACCATTTCTGATACAAGCTGCAGTGTTTTACCACGGTGCATTGCTTTTGTGTGTATTATGAATTCTTAGTATCGATAGGTTACCTTTTTTTTTAAGCTGCAAAGAAAAATATTAGCATTGTAGTTATTATCTGTTAAATAACGCAAACATCTTTGGTTATTTGTCTTTTGTAAGATTGCAAGGCAAGGCCAGGCAAATGTATCTGTATAACACATTTCATACATTATCTCAGTCTTCCTCCAAGATGTTTTCTGTGTGTTTGGTTCTCTCTTAGTTTTGATTAGAGCCACCACATCTATGACAAGAACGAGAGATATTGAAAACAGATGAAAACACCATACGTTATTTTTTGCCAAAAGAAATTGCAAAAGTATTAACAGCCTCAATCTGCTGTTGTTTTGTATGTTTTACTCATTTTTGTTTTGTGTATATTTGTTGTTGTTTTGTGTGCTTTTCTCTTATTTTTGTATCATTTTGTTGTAGTTCAATGTATAGTGGTTGTTTTGTGTGTTTTCAGTGTTTTGTGCATTTTTGGAACCGTTTTTCAAATATTAGGTGTCATTTTGCATAGCTTTCTGTCATTCTGTATAGTTGTGTTGTTTGGTGTGTGAGTTATTTTTGAGTATTTTGGAGTCATTTTTGGAGTTATTTTTGGAGTTATTTTGTATATTTTTCATTAATTAATTTGTAGTTATCTTGCATCTTTTTTGTTGTTATCCTTCCTGTGTATTTTTCTGTAATTTTGTACGTTTTTTGGAATCTCTTTTTTTTTTTTTGCTGTTTTTGGCATTTCTTCATGTCATTTTGAGTGTTTTTGGAGTAATCTTGCTCACTAACTTTGGGGGCTGCACAAAATTAGACAGAGGGCCACATTTGGCCCCCGCGCCGGCAGTTACCTATGTCTGATCTATAGGTTTCTTTTTGTTTTTAGGTTATTTGTCTTTTTAGGATTGCAAAAGTATCATCAGTCTATCTTTTTCGATTTTGTTGTATAATCAATGTAAACAAATGCCTTCTTCTTGATTTCCAATTAACAGTCACAATCCTTTTTTTCTTTACATTTTTGTCTTGCAGCTCCATCTACAATGTCCATAGCCCAATACTCCCACTATTTCTCCACTATCTCAATTTGGCTTCTTTGACCTCATCTCCTAACTGGTGTAGCTGAACTGTTCCTCTGATGAATTCATTGACAATCATGTCCCTCTTGGTCACTCCCATGGAAGATCTAAACCTTCTCTGTCACTATAGACATGTGTCCCCCTTCTGCCACTCATCACTCATGACACTTACTTCCATCAACTCCACCCTCTTTGCACTCTTATCTTTTGCACGATCCATTGCTTCGAAGGTTTGACTTTAAGTAATTCACCTTCTCTATCTCTACAGCCTGGATTTTGACCTCCTGACTTTGTCTTCTTATTCAAACACAGGGATTCAGTTTCACCTCTGCTGACGGTTGCAGAGAGGATGGACAAAAGAGGGAAAAGGGAAAAGCAGATAGGATGGAAGCACAGTTCAAACTCATTTTGCCTTTTTTTCCCCTCCTATCAAAATGCAAATGTCACAACATTGATGGATACAAATTTTATTTTACCCACTTTAGGCCTAGCCTCGCTTACACATGTTTATTTATGTACTGTTTACCAAGACAGAATTGGAATACCTGGTGATAATGCCATCAATTTTCTATTTGCAAACAAAATACAAGTGCATTTTAGCACTGCAGGTTGATTTATTACATTGGCACGAACACTTTCCAATCTACTGTAGTTTATTTTTGCCATAAAGTGGTCGTAAAAAAAAAGAAGCAGGCCATAAGTAAATATCTTATTCATGACATTTGTTACAATAATGTTAATCTATATTTTTTGGGGGTCTAATGACAGCAGTGTTCACTTTGATTTGGTTTTAGTCATAGTCTTTTGACTGAAATGCAACTTAGTTTTAGTCAAAATGTAGTCATCAGACGTATTTGACTTATAGTCTAGTTTTAGTCAACTAAATGATCTTAAAGCTGGGGTACTCAAATGTTTTTCTTTAATTAAAAAAAAAGATTCTGATTAGCATCATATAGTAGATCATAAAAGTAATTATTTCTGAAAAAATTGTATGTGCTGTCTGTGCTTTATAACTAAGTATTTTAGTTAATAAAACCCCAGAAGAAAACCCTCCTCATAGGCTACCGCGATATATGGTGAAGGGCGTGCACGGTGCAAACTTGTTTTCGGTCTTGAACTAACTTTGGACGTGCAAGTGGCTGTTTTCCTTCTAGACAGGTAATCTAATGTTCCGTTTTCCTATATTTTGTGTGCATCCTTTTGCGTGGCGACGTGTTTTACCGGTAGTGCACGTTCAGCTCTCGTGCGTGATTTCGTGCACTTCCAGAGAGGAGGAGATGATGGAGGACAACGATGAGATAGTGGATGCTCCGTATCGGTTGTCATTCTTTATTTCTGAAGCAAAACACTCCCACACACGTTTGCAGTCAAATTGTTTTACATTGACAAAGATTTGTTACACATTTGTTACTTTTTCATTATAGTATCGTGAGCACTAAATCGTATTTCGTATTGTATGTTGAGTTAACTATTCCGTTACCCTATAAGAAAGCATGGATTTTTGTTAGAGATTCAATTACCATTGATATAATAATAATAATAATAATAATAATAATAATATAATAATAATAATATATATAAATTAATTGAATTTAAAAGCACCATTCAGGCAACCCAAGGACACTTTACAGTAAAAACAGAATAATAAAAACAGTGCAATACATTAACAACAGTATAATACAAAGAAGACAAAAGCAAAGCAATGTAGGTGAAATAGGGATGAGGATTTACACAGTGGGCTGATTGGAAATGGGTTATGAGTCTGGATTTAAAGTGTGGTAAGGTGTCGATGTTTCTGATGTCCGGGGGGGGGGGGGGGGGGGGGGGGGGGAGATCATGGAGGGATTTGTGAGGAACACCGAAAAGAAGTGAGTTACAAAAATCGATCCGGGAAGTGACGAGGCTGTGAACCAGGATATGGGATAACGTTAATGTTTCTAAATATACACAGTTTTGATGTGATCAATGCATGAGACCACGTGATCACATGAGCCCCATGTGAGGAAATTACATTTTATATGTTTTTATCAGTCAACAAAAATCATGAATATATTTTGATACAGTTTCCTTTCCACCATTAATTTATTTCCTTTGATTATTTTTTACACATATTTTCAAAAGTTGTTATTGTGTTGAAACCTCATCACATTCTGACAAAGTGTGAAAACGTGCTGTTCTACTGCCAAATTATGATGTAGCTTATTGTGAAAAGTACCCTCACCTTCATTTATTTTCAGGTAAAAAAAATACCCCTGAAAAGTTCAGGTCAGTGTCAGCTCTTTGTAACAATAGTTTGGTATTTCCTTTTCTGTTATTTTGATTTCAATGCCAGTTTTACTAATGAAGCTTAAAGCAGAAACAAAAAGTTCAACAAATTCCCCACAATATTGTCACAGTGGTTTTTATCCGAATTTAAAGTCCAAGTCTTCTTGCTTTTCCCACACTACATATATTGATATTGATCATTAGAATGTAAACCCATAGGTGGGCAGCGGGGGCCACAAAAATGTGTTTGTTTGATCAAAGGGCCACATTATCAACATTCATTAGAATATGCATTTAGAATAATGACCAATCTGAGCGTGAACAGGAAAGAACAAAGAGTTTTTATAGTAATTTTGGGTGTTTTTCTGCCATTCTGTGTATCTTCATTGTTGTCTTGTTCCTTATGAGGCATTTTGTGCATTTCTCTTGTCCTTTTGGGTATTTTCCCTGTAAAATTGATGTTTTTCTGAGTCATTTTTGTGTATTTCTGTTGTTGTTTTGCTGGTTTGTTAGTACTGTGGGTTTGCAGAGTAATTTTTTGAGTTTTTCTTGTCTTTTTGGGTACTTTTATTGTCATTTTCGAGTATCTTTGTGTATTACTGTTTTTGTTTTCTTCATTTTTGTAGTAGTTTTGTGTTTTTGGAGTATCTTGTCTTTTACTGTATTTTCAATGTTGTAATTCTTTGTATTTTTTTTTACATATTCTTGTTTTGTGCATTTTCCTGTCATTTTGTATGTTTACTTTGGAGACTGCATGAAGTTCACATGTAGCCCATGGGCCGCCAGTTGCCCCTTAGACATATCTGAAATCAAAACAGTCACTTGATGTTGTCACAATTATCCAGAGTTGTAACAATGTCTCTCTGATGAAATTTGGCTGTCAACATCATTCTTGGTGAAGTCTTAATCCGGTTTGTGTTCCTCCATCTGAGGATGAAGCTGTGTTGAACAAATTAACCTCCCTTCGCAGGCTGCGTGTGTTTGTGTAGTCGTAAACAAAATGGCCTGTTTTCAAGGTGTTCTCTGCTTGATTCCTGCACTCGCTTTTTAAATTTGAAAATCTGCCAGGATTACTGTCGTTTGTCTGTTCTTTCTTACGGAATGTCTTTTCTATCTCTTTGGTTGGCTGCCAGTTAGAAGAGAGCACAAATTATGCCCGACTTTCCTTTTTGTGAAGAATTATGTGCTTTCTTTTGCTGAGTCACAAATACAAATCATTGATAAGCAACTTGTTTGTTATTGTTTTGACAGTGCAACTGTCCTGTATCGAGGAACTTGATGCATGATTAGCAAATCCAACGTGACAGGAAACTCAATGGTTTAAGTCATTACTTTGTTTTCCCAGTAATGCCCGCTGCTGCCTTTAGTTGCGTGTGAAACTGTGCATTCGGCTGTTTCAAACACACCAAAAACACAATTAAATCATCAACTTTCAAAAACTAATCTTTAGATATCTGATATCTCCAAAAAATGTCAAACGAATCTGGTTCACATGCATAAATGTGAGAAATACACTTCACTCAATGTTAGCAATGCTTTTAACTAAATTCATTTATTTCATTTTTTATAAACATTAATTTTCAAGTAGTTTTAAGAAAAAAATATAATAATTAATGTGGTTTTTAAAACCTGGATCAAAGTAGCTTTCAGTAAACTATTTTAAACTGATTTATTATATGAATTATACTGGATTTTATTAAGTGGTTCTTCAATCTGGATTAGATCTTTACTTTTAACCAGTTTAGAATGCTTTTAAAAACCTAATCAAACTCAATTCCTCCATTGTTATTTTCACTAAATCAGATTAGTTGGTAGTTTAATCTGGATCAGATTGTCTCTGAAGTGGATTCATTGTATTAAACTAGTTCTGAACTGGATTCTGCTCAACTCTAGAATAGATCAAACCAACGTTACGTTAAAATAAAATGCCTTAATGCCTTTTTTTCTCTTTTTAACTAAATTCACGAGTTTGAAAGAAATTTATTTTCTTATTAATTATACATCCTGTACTTTGAAATATTTATTGTTTATATCAGCAAGAATGAGTAAATTTTAGCTGAAAACTATTAAATGAAAACAGCAGGCTTTAATTTAGCCTAGTTCTGCAGATAGGTGTTTAATACCATTTAATGTATGAGTACAATACACATTGTTTAGTGAAGTATGTTATGGTAAACATAACTTTTTAAGACACACAATGCAGTATTTTCTATTCTAACACATCTGTTAACATTGCACCTATGCAATTGTGGATCTTATGAATCGTTTGTGCTCAGTGTGGAAAAGATGCAAAGGCAATATAACCAATGACATCAAACATCCAATGGATTCATCCGTAATAATATTATTGAGTGAAATGACAGTCTCCAAGATTAAAACTACTCTAGGGTTTTTATTTGTGATGCTGAGCAGAGTTTGATGAACAGAAAGCACTTGTATGAATAAGAAGAAGATATAACTATTTGACTTCTGCGGCACACACACACCAAACAAAGCGGCTTTAGTGACGTGAGTGGCCATAAAGTAGATGTCTGTGCTGCATTTTAAAATGTCTGTAAACGAAGAGTGTCACCGACTACAAACATTCATTCTGCTAAAGTCTCTTTGTCCTTTCCCAAAGCCCTTGCCAACCACGACCTTCAACTTATAGAAAGTTACTTTTTTTTAAAGAGTCATTCACATAAGAACACTCTGTTCGTCTGCTTTTGCCTTTCAAGTACAATTTTGTGGTACTTCACGAAATTGACCATACATTATGTATTTAGTAGACTTTCTGTCTCCGTCCTCAAGTCCTGGAGTATTTTAACCAAAACGACACATCAGGGTTTCTCCAACTTTTGCAGGCTATAGAACCTATAACAAGTTGTTTAATTTGTCATTCCGTGACAATGCGTACTATGCTTAATGCAGTCATGTGACTGTGGATGTATTTATTATCCATAGAAAATAATAAATAGGCTAGAGAGAATTCATAAATAAGTGAAAATTGCATCATCAAAGTCAAAATATGGCATGAGAGGTTGATTTGGTTATGTAAGGTCTTTAAGAAAAATGCACTGGTATTAAAATCCAAGCAACAATCCCTACATTTTAAAAATGGACCTGGAGTTCATCCAATTGTTGCTGTTATCCTTTACTGATGCCAGTGTGCCCCCCAAGAACTCTGCCAAAATGACATTTCTGGTTTTTTTTAAAGGATGGAAAGTTGTGCCAAAACAATGGCAGATATTGATTTTGTGACTTTGCACGGCAACACCTAAATACGTCCAAATTTCAGTGTCTTGTAAAGGAACGTCATATCATGAACATCATAAACCAATCAGAACAAAAATGGCGAGCAAATCACTGTCCTTTTCCGGTAGGGGTGGGCCATCACGATTCCATTTGATAACCTAGTCCATGGCGCTGTAATGCTCACAGCCCACAGTCGTGGTGCACGGCCGCGGAATGCGCCCAGCGAGGATACACTGGTGCCAGGAATGCACAGATACCTCTTGGCCAACTTTGAAATCATAGGATACAACACTAGATACTTTCAAATGCTAGTTTTTAATCCAGATGAGTGAATCTACAATTATCCTCAGTAATTGTAGCTAAAGAGTTAGCTGCTGCTATCACCTACTTCACCTGGTTCGTTCCTTCAGGTGTCAGGGTGGCATGCGCACCTTGAACTTTCATTCCGCGAGCAGCGGTCATGTTCCTGTCATTTAGTTATTATGAAAAAAAGCGGTTTTTTTTTTAACATTTATGAAGCGTTATCGAATCATCACATGTCGAATCGCAATTAATCTTATAATCGATGTATTGGCACACTTCTATTAACTTAAGACGGTTAGAATGTATTAAAAACACTTCTTAAATATTCCAAAACTCATAATGAATTGCGCAAACTTTTCTCAAGATGAAGTCACATGACTATTTGTCAACAAACACCAGGTTTATGATAGAGTCGAAAACAGTCCTGCGTGTAACAATTTCCACCTCGGACAATTGGCAAAATTCTCCCGTTTTACAGAAGAAATCTTCATCTGTGTTGAAAGAGATGATGGGGATTATTGCCGACAGCTGTAATTGCCTAGATATAAAGAGTAATGTCTTGTTTTTGGTAATGAAATGATGCATTCAGGAACAGAAAAGCAACAATCTTTGACATTAGTTGTCAATACCTATAACAAAGGTTTACCAGATATCACAGAGAATAAGAGATTTTGCTCTTTCCAGGAATCAAACTGTGGTGCAATTTCCATGTAGGCAGATAGAGGTGTCATGGAAGGATGGCTGTTTTGAGTTGAGAATTAAAAATGATTATACGCAGCTAATGGGTGGGAAGAGGGTGAGAAAAGGGGTGACACGGATGCAGAGAAGAAGAAGAAGTGACAGACCAGAAGAGACAGAGCGTGACACAAGGCCTGTAAGATCCTCCCTGTCTTATTTGTCATGCCTATTTGCCACCATGTTAGTGCTGCTTATGCAACCTCGGAGCTGTGCTACCATACTCAGCTCACAAACTTTATGGTGCTATAACAGTTAGCCATGACAATATGCATCCACTTAACAGGCTTTATGCGATTAGTCAGCCTATCCATTCATCTAATGTGTTTCGCATCATTACCGGATGAATTCATAAGGAAGATGATCTGACTGCTGACACACACACTGACGGAGACAAGAGGGTGTATTAGGGAGACGATGAAAGCTCATTTAATCAGAGAGCCAATTCCACATGATGAGAGTACTAATGTTTCCTCCGCTCAATGATAATGCTTTGAAAGGACAAAACCATCTCAACTGACAATGTGGACGCGAAAAGCCCACTTCAATGTAAAGGATGTAAAATACTGTCAGTTCATGAAAGGTTGAGCTGGAAGGACTGGCACACAGATAAGTCTTGGAGCAGTAAATGCTTGGATGGAGTCGTTTACTTCAGCTTTTGAGTGCCTTTGGAAACTGACAAGATAAGTAAGCTAAAAGCAGTATAAGAATGAGATACTGTGCTTTTAATTGTAGAAGAGGGCTTTAATGGAAACTATGGGTGAAGTCTGCACCACTCTGTCAACTATCTCACAGGGATGAAGGAGAATAGCATCAAAGCATGTGTGCTCTGTCAGCACTTCCTAAGTGAATGAAACAAAGCAAGGGCCGGTTGTAGGCAAGGCAGGCAAACAGTATATGAGGGGTCAGTCAGAAATGTGAAGGGGGCATCATATGTACACATCATGCTCCAGCACTTTGTTTCCCCTGTGCTTATAGTAACAGTGTTTTCTTCATTGAATTGGGTTGTTAGATATGTGTCCAACCCCAACCTAGAGAAGTGCATTGCACTTAGTCAGGCCTCTACCTTCAGACCTGTCCAACTTGGTTGTCCCACCTGAAGACTAAGCTCCTGCTGGTATAGCTCTTAAGGTCACTAAGGCACGCAAACCCCCTGACCACAATAAGGTGGAAATCCCTCAAGGAGGAGAAACTGAAAAATAAAAAATAAAAAAGTATCCTTCATTCAGAAATTATCAACCAACAATAAAACATATCTTAATTGGATGATTTTGATTTTGGTTCTGTGTTGATGAGTGTACCCAGAGGGAGGGGCCGTGAGGTCCTCTGGGGTTTTGGTGAAACTGTTTGGGTCGAATGGGAGTGAATTTGAACAGTAGTGGCTGTTTCAGTCTCCTTAAATGATAACTTAAATGGCTCTGTCATGGTCGTCTTGGTAACCATTGAGTATGTTCTGGTGACAACAGGGGGTGAAATGGGGGGAAGGGGGGCCTTGGGGGATTTGGGCTTGGAAATGGGCCCTGGCGACCTCTGCTATGGCCCTGGAGTCAGATGAAATATGCACCTCAGCCCTGATGGTGATGGTAGAACATGGTTGGGCTGTCAGGGCCCCCTCTCTGGTGGTGATGAGACCCTGTATCCCCCTCTCTCACCTCCTCCCCCTGCTCATTCACATCTTCTACACGATATATGTTTGCACTGTCCTGACGGTAGGAGACCACCGTCCACACTCCCTCCCATCCCCGTCTATTCATAACAGAAGTAAAACAGCCAAAAGAAAGAAAAAGCAAGCCGGTAACGTGATGTTTTGGTCCTGAAAAGGACCTTCTTCAGGCAGGCTTGCTTGCTAATACACGTGTAAAAACGTGCAGGAACAGAGTGTAATAGATGGGTCTCTTGTGAAATCGGAGCATAGAGTGAGGAAACATAATCTTTGATTTGAGGGGACAAGACATTTATTTGAGGGGCATTGTCCCCTCTTGCCCCTCCGTAGAGCCGTCCCCAAACAAAGATCCACTATGTTGTGTGAAAGCTAACACAAAACAGTGTCATCTTCATCTCAACCACTAATCGGTGAAAAGCCTGACCGTATATAGAGTTATACAACAAATGAAAAAGAGAAATGGATCATAAAACGTTACGAGCCTTTGAACGTTTGTTAAACCATTTCTTGGAACTTTATTACTGTACATTAGGGTGGTTCACAATATAGCTGAGATGGGTCATTGTTTTGCAAGTCATATGTAAGTCTCAAATCCTTACCCTCAAGTCCCGAGTCAAGTCCCAAGTCCTACCATTTCAGTTTCGAATGCTTTTAACAACAGACCATGCATGCTTTGATCATCCATATTTATTTATCGTTTTTTAATAATCTTTTTACATGTTAAAATTCTTCACAATAGAAAAACAAAATTCAAATGTACTTTGCCGAAAAAGTGCTGAAGTGGATTTTAACTGTATATTGCACTATAACACAATAGATTACATTAAGACTATATTTTTTATTCCTAATATTAATAATACAAAAATTGCCCCAAGGTAAATCCTGTCAAATTACACATTAAATTTAACTATCACAGATAATGGCAGTATGGTTGTTAGTTATTTATAGTTAATGTTATTATTTCATAATGAATAAGGTCATAAACCCAAAGTAAAAATACAGTGGTCAGAAATCAGCTACATGTAGGCTAGTGTGCATGGTTCTGTTTTGTGAATCATTTTTATTGTAAAGAAAGAAAAGTGCATTAAATTGAACGTGTGTAGCACTTCACGTCATGTCTCCATATCCCACCAATGGGGCGCGCACCACACTTTGAGAAGAACTGAATTTGTGAAAGGTCTAAAAAGAGACAAACCAAATAAAATCCGAGTAAGTTTTAGTGTACACTACATCAGGAATATTTTCACTGCTTCACCTTGCTGTCAAACAGCACTTTTTTCATCAGAAAACCAACAGTAAGTCGCTTGTTAAATTCACACTCTACAGTCCTTTGACAAAAGAGCAATTTTACCTCTTACCACACATAAAATAATGCTCAACTACTGCTTTACTAATTACGTTTCTGTGCGTTATTTAGTGCCTTCAGTGTTTGTTCAGCTCAGTTGTGAATAAATAAAATTACAAAAAAGGTCCAAACAAGGCAGAAATAAACAGAACTGCTGTATGCTACAAAGTAAAATTACAGTTTTTGTGAAGGGAATCTGGAGTGTTGAAGAGAACACAATATAATATTTCCCAGACAAGAAAAACTCATCTGACAGCAAGCTAAAACGGTATATACATTCTTAATATTGATAACCCATAAAACTGACTTGAATTTGAAAAGTTTTGGTTATATTTTTATCTTTCATTCAGAATTTACCATTCTTTGTGCAGCTTTAAATGATAAACAAAGTTAGAAGATGTTGCTTCTCCGTCCGTGATCCTTGAAGTGCATGTTTTGCATACTACAACTCATTTTTTATTGATTACCTCGTAATTTTTGTACCCCAACAAAATTATTTGAGGTATCATTGTGCTGCCGACGCTTTGATTGACGGTTCTTCTTCGTCCTATTGTCCTGCAATTTGATTTATTGAATGCTTGCGCCTTATATGATTGGATATTGTGCTGACAGCGTCACCCCCCCATCCCCACTTAGCACATACCCACTCCGAGACAAACACACAGGACTAGAGCAGTTTAAAGCAACATGTTTGGGCTTTGGGGGAAAGTAGGAAGTCCTTCCAAGTCACAAGTTCAAGTCCAAGTGAAGTCACAAGTCACTGATGTTAAAGTCCAAGTCGAGTCGCAAGTCTCTCTACATTTTGTCAAGTCGAGTCTAAAGTCATCAAATTCATGACTCGCGTCTGACTGGAGTCCAAGTCATTCTGCAAGTCTGCAATATAGTGATAAAAAAGTTTTCCAAATTTTGCCAGATCGCATTTTGTCTTCTTCCTATTGATGTTTTGAACATCTGTACCAAGAACTGAACCAAAAAAAATGTCCGTTAAGGATGGCACGCTTTTTCACAATTTGTATTGCTCAACCAAAGAATGCACAACTTTCACAGATATCAGAAACTTTAACAATATAAAGGTAAGTATTAATAGTTTCTCCCTGTAATCGTACTACAGTAAATGAGTAGGAACATTAAAATAGTTCAAAATAGAAAAAAACCCAACATTGTGAAAAAGTGTGCTACCCCTAAATGTACAGCGATGAACTCAATTTTTGGTGCAGATGCTTACAATGTCAATTGGAACAAGGAAATTAATTTTGTGAACCACCCTACTGTGAATCCACTGATATTTCTAAAAACCCTCTGAGACATTTCTATCAACTATCCAGCTGTTACACCGTGCTACAGCTGGAATAGATCCATTAGGGCATGTTCTGGTCCAGCTATTAACAGCTTCAATGTTTCACAGCTGTTTTAACAAGCCTTAGCTTTGTAAAGTGTACAGTCAACTTCCAGTGCTGACTCGGTCATAGTGACTACGGGTGTTGGCCAGTCGTTGTCGTGCATTACCATTAGCATGCTTTGATACTGCCAAATAGAAAAATAAAGTGGGGAGTGTAAAGAAAAGCCTATGAAAATGTTCTGTATGGTGAAGATACATTCCACACAAGATAGTAACGTTTTGAGGGAACACTCACACACTTTGCTAAACTTTGTAGGACTTCCCCACACGGAGGTACTCTTAAGGAGTTGTTCTGTGTCTCTTTGTTCATTCGTGAAAAAGCAGACAAAGTAGCTGTTGGACGGATGCCACTTCAAGCCTGGTAGCTATTTTGTTCATTTTGGCATAACTTTTTGACAGAGATGAAGTACTGAGCATCTTGGCAAAAGCTGATCACTCTTTGCAGATAATCCTTCCATCTTCCAACTTTCCAAACACACTTTGTTTAACTTTTTTGACAAAGCTTTTTCAAATCCTCTCCAACGTTGCTGTAAAATGAAAATCAATGTTCTAAAACTATGTAGATGGAGATAACTCTTAGAGGACAGACAGGATACAAGTTAGAGGAAAATCTGTGACACTCTGCTTTGGCACATACCATAATTTCTCACATAGACTTCAGGCATATCCAGTGCCAGAGATAAACTAAATATGCACATTTGAGTAATGGGCAGATGGCAGCCTTGGCGGTAATAACTAATACAGCATACAAGACAATGCAATTACCCCAGGTTGGGGTGGTAGATAGGGGATGAAATAGATATTATTAAGTCTATAATGATGCATAATGGTTTTTCTGACGATACAGAATAAATTCATTATATATTTTTCTACATATCCTGTACTAGTGTTTTAACAATTTTGTTGCATAAGGTATGTAAGGTAGTTGTTGTAATGATGATAGTGTTGACATATGATCTTCATAGTATTACACTACAATATCTCATTTAAGAGTTATGCTAATTAGGGATGCACCGAAATGAACATTTTTGGCCGAAACCGAAAATGAGAAAACCTAGACCGAAAACCCAAAAACTGAAACAAATTATGATGCAAATTATTAGTACCATTGCTTTTTTGGCTCTGAATGTGTACTAACATCACTCAAATTAAAACATTGCAATTGTATAAATCAATATTAATGCTTCAAATAATAAATCAATTAAAAATATGAATATTTTACTAAATTGCACTGAAATACAGCCGCTCCACAAGTCCGCAGAGAAGTTGGCCTGTTTCTAGACAAGCGTGCGTTATTACAACATTGTTTCGGTGACAAAAGTGATTATTTTCTAAATGCACTTTTGGGCCATTTTCAGTGGCCGGAATTGTGGTGCATCACCAATGCTAATGTTTGCTCATCTTGAGTGGTTACAGTTAATCAAACCTGGATAAATCATCATCTTAACACAATGAAAAAACTATGAAAACTCAAATTTTTTTTCTTTCTTTAAAAACACAAAACTATAAGGTATAAAAGAAACAGGAGATCAAAATAATGCAGAAATGGGAAACATCTTTGTGTGCTCTGGATGTTGCCATCTTTCCCTGAGCTTCTGAAACCCACTAATTAATGCGAGGACACATCCCGCGGATACCACTGAGGTAAAACTACAGCAAAACAGCCACGGGCAAGGTGATAGTTCTCAACACATGTTGTGCAGTCAGGATTGGTTTTGCAGCCTGAGCTGCCAATGTTCACCTCGTCGTGTGCCGCCCCGTGGACGTGTTTTTGCCGAGCCCACCCCTTAGCGCTTCCCTTCACTCTATGTCTGTCTTGCCTCTACCCGTTAGTCTCTCTCGCTCTGTTTCTAATTCTCGTCTTTTACTCCCTGTGCTGACATTACTGTGGTTGTGGAGCTGCGTTTCTGTTCATGTCTCTCTTCCATCTGCGTGGGTCTCATTCTCACTGACTTTCTACAGCCTTTGGGGTGTGTCTGTGTGCCAGCCATTGGTGGACGACTTCTCTTGATAAATATTCATTCGTGATCCAATACACACGCGCTGCACCCCGTCACTACCACCCCCACGGCCTGCAGCCCACTGTGTCTGTTTGAATGCTAATCAATTTCTGTGAGACTTCCACTGGCCTACTTATGATTTCAGAGCCATTGCTTCCTTCTCTAAACTCCATGACTCTTCATCTGGCCCATACCTTTCCTTTCCTTTCCATTCTAATGAAACTGACTTTCCTCGATATCGATGTTTTCCATCTTTACTTGGTGATTACAGTCCTCACATACATATTTTCTTTTCTCAATTTTACCTCGTCTCTTACTTTCCCTTTTACAAAAACCTACATCCGACACATTTTCAGAACCACCTGTTCTTCTCCTCGTCTGTCCCCAGATACACGGGAAGAAAGACGTAATCTATCTCCTCTTGAGTACACACTCTGTAAAGCCTGTGGAATACAGATGAAATCACTCTGTGGGCATAAGCAAGTGTGTGGAGGTTAGAGCAAACTCCCAAAGACTTCACTGGGAGTTGTGGAAAAGTGAACGTAATGTCTATGGTCGGATCCGTGTGTGGGATAGCAGATTCTTCCGTGTGTGTGTAGGAGCCGCAAAAAGGATCTAATCTAATCAGATATTTTCATTAGGGAAAATATCAGCTGAGTATTGATAAAATACAATAAGAAGGGAGCAACACATAGGTTATGGATACATAAAAAACAGAGTACTCATGTTACTGTAATTTAGTTGCTTTTATGAGTACTTTTCTAAATCAGTCATTGTACTTACACTTAAGTACATTTTAAAATAAGTAATTCGTTACATTTCTACACCCAACTGTTAAAAAATATTAAGTAATTATCAAGTACATTTTTTTTTATTTTAAATGATCAAAGGACATTGTGAAACTACAAAAAATGAAATGACCAGACAACAATCAAATGTGTCACATCACAGCCGACCAATCAGATTAAACATAATGCACTATGCTAAAACAGCATTAAATGGATCTGATTTCCTATGTTTTGGAGTTCATAAATGTAATGTATCTATACTTAGAGCCTGAGAATCTTTTTTACTTTTAATTGAATTCATTGGTGTTATTTTATTTGTAAAATAATTGTGCAATATTTCATCTCTTCCTTTTAAAGTTTATACATGGGATGTTTACTGTAGGCAAGAGAACTGTAGCAAGATTTATTCCCAAAAGTAACTTATTTCATTTATGACTTACTTGTATTTGTACTTGAGTACAACTTCAATCAAGTAACAGTACTTCTACCTGAGTAGGATACTGTATATCAGTGCTCTTTACACCTCTGAATAAAACACAAGAAACAAATAACAATGAAGTCAGTAGCAGGACAGCACGACGGAAATAGAATGGCTATCAAAGAAACCTATTCCAGGCATCTGGGATATGTTAATTATGGGCTCAAGAGTAAGGAAGAGATGAGAAAGGGAAGGTTGCATCATGGAAAAGAAAGAGGGAATGGGAGAATAAAGCCTGGGATGGAATAAACCGCGAAGTTGTGCATCAAAATTGAAAAAAATAAATAAATAAATGTGTGCGGGGGCGCCACAGCCAAAACAAGTTCTTGTTATGGCAGCACTAGGAGGATATGAGAATGCAAATGAGTTGAATGGGTAGAGAGGCTTGAAGGGCAGGATTGATGGTTGGACAGACGAAGAAAGAACAAAGGAATTGGAATGATATTAAAGAGTGAATTAGCAGCATGGGAGTAATTTAATGACCTCACGTGTATGAAAGTTCTAACACTGAAAGTGGTGAAAGGTCTAACATGTTTTACAACAAGCTGTGCTTCAGTGATCATTACTGATATTTTACCAGGGCAGAACTGTGATGTAGTGGTGCGTAAAGGTTAGACAATATATTGTGCGATCAGATATTGAAACATCAGATGATGTATCGTCGAGGGTACGAGTGGTATTGCAAGGGCGGGGGGGTAGTCCAATAAAAATAATCCACACTATCTTCTACACCAGTGGTTTCCAACCATTTTTGGACCGTGACTCCATTTAGATATTACTAACTTCTAGTGACCTCAGACTTTATTATTATTATTATTATTTTTGTTGCTATAATTTGTTTTTGATCACATTTATTATGATGTGTAACAAATACAGAGTAGCCATGAATAATGCACAAAGTTTTATTCCTTTTTCTCTTTCTTTTCTCGACACTGCATTTCATTTGAACTTGATTTAATTTTGAAAAAGTGAAAGTTTTGTTGTTTTAATTTGAACAACAATAATAATTTTAAATACATTTTTATTAATTACTAGTCACTTCAGGCGACCCCATCAAAATTTTAGGCGACCCCAACGGATGAAAAACACTGTACTACACACTAGATTGCTATGGTTTGTTTAGATTTTCTATATTACTTTTGAGTTAACAATGGTCAAATATGTACACACTGTATGTCCAGAGTTAAAGTGATATAAAAACATTGTTTATCTTCCAACTGCATTTTCTTTTCTTTTTTTTTTTGTCTTTTCACTATTAAATAAAAAGGAAAATAGTTGCTCTTTAGAGGGGGTCGGCTTGTATGGCAAACATAAAGCAGACATCACAATTATTAATATTAAAAAAAGGACCAATTTTAATTCAAGATATTTTAACTCTAACCTGCCAAGAGCCAGACTGATGTGTAGCCCCTCCCTCTAACTCAAGTTCTCCACATCAATCTGGGTCTGTGTCTGGTGTATCCTTTCAGAACCAGGGAGGGGCATGAACAGAATGCTTGAAGCTGATTGGGCGAAGCGCCTGTCCACCATGATTTATTTTAGCCAATCACACGGTAACACGTGATGATGTCGTCATCGGCATGTGCCTTAGAGACGCTGCTACAACAACAACAACAAGACTCCGCTGGTGAAAACTTTCTGTTGGGATAGTAATGCGAGTTAAGGGCACGTTAACCATCCTCCTGCGTTGACGTCTTTCTATTTTGTTTCGGAGCTATGCTAATAGCGTTAGCCCAGCTCGTTCCTCTCCCTGCAACCGCGCATGCGCCAGTTTTGCTTTGACGTTTCTGCGTTCATCACACCCGGATATCCCGCCCTAAACCACAACACTGCCTCATGATTGGTTTGAATCGGTTCGGTTCGGTTTCGAAAGGCAAAAGCGGGAACAGCACAACATGGATTCTGGTGTTTGTGAACACCAGGAGAATCCATCTTACAGGCAAGATTACTATTGGTGGGTGATTTTCACCCGAGCAAACGTATTTACATTATTTTGATGAAATTGTGTTTGTCAGAATGTCTGGGGATCCGGGGTAAGTTCAGCATCTTCTCTGATGTTTTAGAAGGTGTGGATGTTCTCCTACTCCAAAGTTCACTTTCTCCTACAGCAATAGTGTTTGTGTCCCATTATTACTGACTGCATCTAAAAAATAAAGCAAGTAAAAGTGGTCCTGACATTTCCTTGCTATCATTAATTAGTCCAGTAGTTGTAAATAAATATTACAAAGTGGTGATTTCTAAGGAAATTCATACGGTGATAAAAATGTTTTAGTCAGGTGATCATTTTTACCCAATCAAAAAATGCCATTTTTTGTCCCACTCTGCTGTTCGTGTGTCAAGGTGACTTTGCCTTCACCAGTGAAGCCTCAAATACCACAGAAATGGTCGTTTCCAGTTTCATTTTTTGTTTTTCAAAGAACTTTTTGTTCTTACATTCCTAAATTTTCAGTATTTTTGGTTAATATTTTTAGACTCCACCCATGGTAGGTTTTTTCTTATTTTATTGGACATGGCATAGTAGAAAATAAAAGAACACAACTCTAATTTGTCATATTTTGTTGCTTTTTATTAGATATAAATTTATGGGGTAAAAATCACCGGGTGATAGTGATGGTGTTACTAATTTTAGCGATAGTGTTCTCGGGTTTAAACAGTACAATTATTGTCCTGTGCGTGTATGAGAATGTTTCCGCCTATACAACCATTGTGCTATTTTAATTTCATGCATTAGGAAATGCATTAAAATGTAATATATACATACATGATCATTTACCTTAATTATTCAAAATTTAATACCCTTTGATTTATTTCTCCCTCTCTCTCACGGTTCTGTTGCCTCGGTCCTTTCTCATGGGTTGTTACACATCAGCTCTACCCTGACTTATTAATTCATGAATAGATATTACACGACAGCAGGCAAGAAAAAGGGTCCAACTGAAGGTTAATTTAGGAGCTTGTTAGAAAACAAGAGAATTAAATAAGACAAACATTGAACATAAATGATGCAGTGTGTGTTGGGGAGGGTTTACTTTAAGGCAGGGGTGTGAAACTCATTTTAGTTTGATCTCAAGTGGGCCACAGTTTATAGGTGGGAAAAAGAATAATTTTAACATCAATTGTGCCCTAGTTTTTAATATCAGTCCCGGCCAGATCTTCACCTCAAAAATTCTAGATTTTGTAAACAATTTTTGTGTAATTTAGAGGAGTTATGAGGAAAAATTAAGAGTTCTTTCCACAAACAAAGAAAAACTGTGAGCCCCTAAAAATATGGTAGAGTTCCATTAAATTTGTGAATTAAATATATCCACAACTGGATTATTTGGTAGTTTACACAATAATTCATGTTTTCTGTGCCATTAAATTACTTTCTGCTGCGGGCCAAATTGGATGCTTCTCAAGGGCCAAATTAGGCCCCCGGACCTCGAGTTTGACACTGGTGCTTTAAGGGGATGAAAAACAATCTCTTGTCATTAATTTTGAAATAATCTAACCTGCTTTAACCAAAGTATTCCAATTGACCAACAACATGCAGGTATTTCTTTTACACAGGCATATGTTTGTGACTGTTCTCCTAAAAAGGTTAAAACACTGTTTATTCCCATTCATTCAAGTCAAGTCAATTTATTCATAGAGCACATTTCAAAACAACAGACACTGCCCAAAGTGCTGCACAGAGGTTACAGAATATACACAAGTAAAATAAAAGAGATAAAATAACTAAAAATACAAAACCAAAATTTCCAGTTCTCAGTCCGGTTCAAAAGCCACAGCATATACAATGGTTTTCAACTATAGGAGAGGTCCTGATGATTTTAAGTTGTTAGTCATCAATTTTTTACAACGATGTCAGAAACCCTTTAACATGATTTTTCATGTTTTTATTGTACGAGTCAAACAGATTTCATTGGGGACAACTTGCATTTACACGGAGACTGAGCTGATGTCACATGTGAGAGACGTTATGTATCCATCTCATTCTCCAACTCATTTAAATGCCTTTCATCACCAGATCGGTAGCGAGACAGGCTGCCACGCTGCTCATTAACATTCCCATCCATCCTGTTCCAGCATTTGTCAAATCTGTGGTCCTGTAGCTGTAATCTGATTCAGAGGCTCGCAAATCAGTGTAAAAAAGCAATTAATCACACCACCTAATAGGCAAGATGTGGTAGACGAGCACAAAGCGTAGATCTCCATGTTACACCAGTTAACTATTGGATCATTCAGTGGTTTGTTGTAGCGCCATAGCGTCAAGTCTAGACCAGCCATCTATTCATGCAGTGGTTTTCTAACTTTTGAAAGCAACACATTTTAAAAACTGCCATTTTGTAAATAAGTGGAAAGAAACAGTATTTAGTGCCTTCTGAATAGATTTATTTCTATAGTTTTCATCATTTATGGTCATCTCCCTCCTGATGTGGGACCAAGACTGACTCTTGTATTTTCAGTTCCTGTTTATAATCAAGATCATTTCTATCATCATTTTGTGTGTTTTTGGTGTAATTTTGTCTTTTTTGTTGTTGTTGTTGTTGTTTTTATTATTCAGTATATTCTTCTCTTAGTTTGCTTGTTTTAGTTGTCGTTTTTGTGTGTTGTTGGTATTATTTAAATAATTTTCTTTCCTCAGCATGTGTGTTTTTGGTGTCGTCTGATTGTTTCTTCATGTCGTTTTGTACGTTTCTGTTATTTGTTTGTATTTTTTCCCTCTCATTTAGTATGTCTGTTGTCTTTTTGTGTGTTGCTGGTAATAGTGTTTTTTCCTCTTACTTTTTTTGGTGTCATTTTATGTAATTTGTTGTTGTTTGTCTGTTCTTTTTGTTATTCAGTATATTTAAATCTTATTTTGCGTGTTTTTGTTGTTGTTTTTGTGTGTTGTTGGTATTATTTAAGTTATTCTCTCGCAGTGTGTGTGTGTTTTTGGTGTTGATTCGTTAATTCTTATGTTGTTTTGTATGTCTCTGTTATTTTTGTGTATTTTGTAGTGACCTTGTGTATTTTTTCTCTCATTTAGTGTGTCTTTGTTGACGTTTTGTGTGTTGCTGGTACTAGTGAGTATTTTTCCCTCTTTGTCTCTTTTTGTTGTCATTTTATGTATTTTGCTGTTGTTTGTCAGTTCTTTTGTATTATTCTGTATATTTTTCTCTTATTTTGTGTTTTTGTTGTCGTTTTGTGAGTTGCTGGTAATGTTTAGTATGATGATAATTTTTTTACTTAAAATAAACATTATAAGAACTCATATTGTAATGCTTTCATTTGTTAATTTTCCTCTTTCTCTCTCAAATACCCCCTGTAGTGCCATTGCGTACCCCCATTTGAGAAACACTGATCTATTGCACACATCGCCTTTCACAAAACAACTTTCAGAGCAGCTTTGTAAAAATCTATGCAATGTTTCTTAATTCACTCATTGCCATTGACGAGATAATTCGTCATTTCAAATCCAAACACTCAGTGCCACTGACGAGAAAACTCGTCATTTACGTTACAGAGATTACTAGAAAACACCCGGCGGAGGAACCTCATCAATATCTAAGCTGTAATGTGATGTAGTAATCAACTGTTCCCTGAAGGTGGCAGCGGTGCACCTTTAGATGCGAGATCAGCCACTGATGCTACCATTCGCTAAGAAGGGAGAAGCAGGAACGAGTGAGATTATGGCGCTATGAAGTGATAATGTGACGTATCCAGCAGCTCACAGCTCCACATACTAACACAGAACATGTGTCGACATGAGTGGATTATTGATAATGTTGCCATCGTCAGATAAAACTAGCAAATAACCGGGCTAAACGGGTCATCGCTGCGTGTCAAGAGGAACAGGAAGTTACGTCTGTGTGAATGACAGGGGGAGGAGATACAAAATACAGTAAGTAAAACATTCAACTATGAGTCTGGATAGCAAAATAATAATTTTGCCATCAAAAACCCTGTTGCAGTGTTTTTTTTTTTTTTTGTTTTATATAAGGAAACAATGTTCAGATGTTGGAGTTGTCACTAAAGCAAAAAAATAGCTTTAAAGTCACTGACAGGGTTTTTTTTTTTTTTTTAGAAATAGGCTTTTTGCTCTGAAACTGAAGATTTGTGTACAAGTCATAAACAACAAGTCAGATCTCTGATAGTCATAGTACAAAATATTCTGTGGGTCTTTAAAAATCAGTCAAAATGCTCAAAAACGGCTGGCACTGAGGGGGGTAGAAAATCTGAAAATGGATAATCACTTGATTCTGAAAAAAATTTGGAAAAGATGAAAATACTGTTCTAACAAGGATTATAAAATCTAAATTCTAGATGCCGGTGTTCTTCCAAAAGTTTACTTTTCAAGTACGGTAATAAACAGTGACAACTTAGCCTGAGCAATGAGCTAGCTGCTGAGTTTTTCAGACAGGTTCCCTATAAAAAGCAGAGTGTTCTGTCTGTGAGAGGCCAATTCTGGGTGAAGGGGTTTGACAGGAAGCACAGTGTTAAAGTCAACTCAGCACCTACTCAAGGGTTTTGTCAAATCCAACCTTTATTAATACAATCTAGATACATAGAGTATGTTACAGGGATCTAGTGTTTAAATGGCATTACATTAAAGTCAAACACTACTGACTATGATACAATTCATGAACATTTAGGTTGAAAAACAATCATTCAGAAAAACATAAGGTGGTTAAACATGGTACAACCTATAGTTTAAGCTTAATCTATTCTTCACCTTTTACAAAAGACAGCAAAAGGTGCTCATTCAGAGGCATGCTGCAGACAAATCCTTTTTTTTTATGAATAAAGAAACACTTGAAGGGTAAGTCCAACCTCCCGACATGGCAAAAAAAAAAAATATGCAACCGCTCAGCAGTTCCCATTATCTGTCACTTTTCAAATGCCGAGGAGGGGATACAGCAAGATGAAAAGTTCCTTTATGAGTAAAATGAAAAACATTGAGTTTCTAGCTGTGTTTCCATTAAAGGCTTTCGCAAAATAAAAGCCATATTTGAACGCGTTTCCATTGAAGGTTGTTTTGAGCAGCAGCGTCACAATAACTCCCGTGAAATCTCATCCCGCGAGACAACGCTGTAGGAAGATGGATGCTCAGAACCTCTTTATAACACTCTGCATTCCTTTGTTGGGTGGCAGTAGTCATTTTTAAGTATAATGCTAAGAAATTTCTCAGTCTCCTCTTCTGTTCACACTTACCGCACCATGTTTTCTTGGAGAGAAGTGGTCATGTGACCAGGTACGTCACATTCTGTGACGTGTTATTGCAGAAAAAGTATTTCCATCGTGCTTTTGCGACAAATTTCAATATCGAAACGCCTGAAATACCTCCTCATGAAAGCGTAAAAAACTATTTAGCAATATTTGAGTGTTTTTTTTCAAAATTGAGGTGCTTCCATCACCAGTTTTTATTGCACTATTTAGTAGGGATGTCCTGATCCGACATAGATATCGATCAGATATCAGCTAGAAAAAGAATATCGGATTTTATCAGACTGCATCTAAAATCTCTGATATACAGTAAGCGCTCCGATAAGTTGTTTTTGTCCCCGCACTCAGTTGTTCCCACCATATAACTGAATAACTGAAGTGAACCTGAAATGTTGACTATTGTTCTCTGTAAAGTAACATCAGAATCATTTTATTGTCATTGTTACTCTTTTGGAAGCACAACAAAATTAAAAAACAGCAGCTTTCGTAAAAAAGTGTGAACAGCAGAAAGAGGAAAAAAAAAGGTAGCGCAAAGTTAATTAGTGCAAAAACATCTAATCAAAGTCTGTAAAAACTGCAAAATAAAACATCACTTGATCAACGAGCAGGGAGACAGGGAGACGTGATTGGTTAAAAAAAACAGTTCGTTTTTTTCCATTGGTTTTTACAGATTTACAGCTGCTACAGATGACAGATTTTCTTCGTTCCTTTTTCAGAGGACCTAAGATCTTTATTTCTATCAGGACATAAAAAAAAATTTCAACCAAAAATCTAAAAGATATATCTGGAAAAAAAAAAAAAAAAAGTGTATCTGGAGAAAACTACCTACCCTAGCTTTAACCCATGAAACATTATAAAACACAAGCTGCTCATAAATGTTAAGCAAAATTAAGTCAATGATGAATTGATATGTTACATTTGTTTTTCCTAATATAAAACCATCAAACAAGGCTCTTTATAGTGGATCCTTTCCTCCTGTTTGTTCATTAATTCATCAATTCCTATTTAGACATTCACATAATTTACTTTGCAATACTAAACTCCTGGGACTCCACTGACTTAAACTATCTAAAGGTATAACCACATGTAAAATTTCAAATGTCTTGTCTGAATCACTGTGAGACAAGGCAATATTCAAGAACTAAAAAGAGCCTTCTCCAACAATAAACAGTTGGCAATTACTACATCAAAATGATTGCATAAATAAGACAGTGTCAGGTCATTTTTATTCATTGTAATACGTTCCAAGTCATCAAATTGAATTGCAATAAATACATTTAACATTAGATATAATTTAGCTAAAAATATATCTTACAACCGTTTTTGAAGTTCAGACACCTTAATAGTGCTGGGCATGTTATTTATGCATTATTGCATATGATTAGCTGGAGGCAGAAAATGTGTAACAAATGCCAATAAATTCTCTGAAGTGTATTTTCAAGCAGTGTAAATATTTTAAATTATTTAGAAAAGTCTCAACATATTTTTAAACAATGGCACCCAGATCTTGATGATTTCAGTACTATAATCAAATGCTTAGCTGTGTAAATAAATACAAGCTGGCAAACACAGCATTTCACAATGTTTCTAGTTGTTGCTATTTTAAATAGCATCATTTTCAATAAACTGATGGAGTCAGGTTGCTTTACACGCTTATATTCCAGTGAGGTCGATGCACGTCTAGGACTGTGCAGACATGAGAAGGTTTGATATTTAAAGCGTAAATGAACCCTTTAGACCTCCAGCATTCATCACAATTCCAGTGATGCAAAGGAAACGCATAAAATATGTATGGCCCAGTTGTTGGTGTTGCACTGAATTACTCAGAATTATCAAACAGTCAGTGTCAGGCAGCGTTTATGGAGATAATGTTTCTGGAGGCAGGTGTTTTCTCTTATATTTCAGGAGCATTACGACACACAATAGCCTTGTTTTGAATAAATATAAACAATCAAATGGATATACCATCATAATTTAATCATGTAATCTAAATTACTAACAGTTTATGAAACTTCAGCTTTCTAATGAAAGTGTTACTGTCTTTGGGCTGATGTCACCAGTGACGTGCCGTGACCACTAGGGATGGGTAGGCACGTTGCAAATCGAGACCACCAATGACAATTTCATATGTTTCTGCTGTCAAGTGTTAATTCAATTCAAATCAATTTTATTTGTATAAAGCAATTTCCAACAAAGTCATCTCAATGCGCTTATCAAAATATAAAATTCATAATAAGAAAGAAAAACCCAATAAGATCCACATAAACAAGTGTTTAGCCATCTAACAAAATCAACATCATAAACACCATTAAAGAAACATAAACAGTTATTTAATATAGCCTCCATACTCTCCAACAAGATATATCTCATGACACGACAGCACATCTGTTGTTTGTGTTGGAAACACAGAAACAGAGAAAATGACAACTTAGAACAGCCTCAGTGAGGAGCATCCACAAAGTCAATCCTTCCTTTTGTTCCATTCACTGTGAAAAGTATGAAACATGTTCTGACCTTACCTTTGCTGAAGCTCTGGTAACTCAGGTGTTGGTCTCCATCTTTTAAAAGCTGTCGTTCTTCCTCAAAACAAAGTTTCTCTATCATCTCTAGCGCTGTCATCCACACTGTAGTGTTATCCCGCCCACTAGCTAGAGAACGTAGCAGCAGCAGTCACGTGTCATCTATTCACTAATGTACTGTGAACTTACGTATAGCATTTAGCATAGCGCAGTTACGTGCAAAGGCAGCTCTCTACGCTGCCTTTACGCGTAAATGGATGTCATATTGGGGACCTGACTGCGCATGCGCAAACATGTAAAATCATGAAATGGGAACGGAGGCAGAAGAGCGACGTGCCTTTGGGAGGGGGCGTGGCCTCCCTCTGCCTTACAGCGGAGCGAAAAAAAAAAAAAAAAGACTGTGCAGCTGTTCCAGGAAACAGTGCTGTAGTGGTGACTTCAGGCAGAGAGAGACAGCTGTATATGAGCCAAACATATTTTATCGGCTATCAGTGAAAAATAAAAACAGCTGATACCGATTATTAACAAAATACAACATTTCAGCAGATGTCAGTGATCGTGCCGATTATTGGTCGATCCTTAATGTGGGTGTGCTGACATTGGAAAACCTTTGGAAATAAAAGCCATCATAAACCAAGTCTATTTACCATTCATGAGGATTGTTTGTTCCCGGGTGTTCCAGTTTCTCCACATCAAAAATAAATAAATAAATAAATAAAACACCCCTCATGAATGAAAGTGGCTTTAAAGTGGGTTGGATCCCAAAGTGGAAGCTGATGCAATCTCCCTCCATCTTCTAGGTTGGTGCCTCTTCATCTCAATCTCTCTCTTTTGTTGCTAACTGATTATTTTTCTGCATGATCCATTGAGTGTCTCTCAGTGAATCATGTCCTTCAATGGACAATACAGAAAAGACTCCAGCACAAACCCACAACACTGCGTTTCAATAATAAAATAAATAAATTAATAAATAAAATAAAACCTTTGAGTTATAATGACATTTATTTATTTATGCCTAATGTAGTCGGACACTTCTCCGACATGACTGCACAGCACACACAAACCAAGCAGCGCTGCCCAACAAACTTTAGCAGGACTAATGTTGATGGAATTAACAGCAGAAGATGGAGTTTTGACAGACCTCCTTCACTGGAATTATTTAATCAACTAGAATATTTGCATTTCCTGAAGAAAGTGCAAGTGAGGATGCATGTGCTGGCTCGCGTCACACTGCATTAGCTCAGCATTAGCTTTGCATTAGCATTTACCTAGCATTAGTATTAGCCTCACATTAGCACTACCCTAGCATTAGCATTAACCTAACATGAATATTAGCTTAGTATTAGCATTAGCCTGGTATTAGCATTAGCCTGGTATTAGCATTCACCTAGCATTAACATTAGCCTAGCGTTAGCATTAACCTAGCATTAGAGCGTTGACCTAGCAATAGCATTAACATGGCAATAACCTAGCATTAACCAGTAAAACCACTCAAGTCCAATTTACACAGTAGTATGTGTCAAAATCCTGGTATGAAAGCAAAAATCAATAAAACCAGATAGAAGTCCAGTTTACACAATAGTATGTGTTAAAAAAAAAACAGTATGAAAGGAAAAACCAGTAAAACCAGTTAGAAGTCCAGTTTACACAGCAGTAAGTTGAAAAAGTTGAAAACTGTTGAAATAGGCTAAAAAAGTTGAAAATAGTTGAAATGGGTTGAAATGGGCTGAAAAATATAAAAACAGTTGAAATGGGTTGGCGGTCGTAGCTGACCATGTTAATGGTTGAATGGTTTGACTCAGTTAAAGAATGGCTGTGGATGAAGGGTTTAAAAGTTCCAATGAAAGTGGATGGGAGCAAAAAGTTGCAAAGGCAATAACAAAAAAAGTTGAATAGTTAAAAAAATAACTGAACATAGCATAAATACCAAAAAAAAAAAAAAATTAACAGTTTGAGACCAAAGTCATTGAAATTGGTTGAAAATTGTGGGAGTAGTGGTAGCTAGATGGAAGAAGAAGAACAACAACTGGAATAAAGTTTAAGAATAACAATAGTGAGGATGCCTTAATCCATCTACAAGTGGCTTTGGCTTCACATATTTTGCAGTGAATATCTCATCAATATCAGTCACATTATTATAATAATATTTGTTAATAGGTTCATAAAAAAACATGGTAAAGCACCATTTATCTGAATCAATTCACATAAATGCCAGAGTTTTACAACAATCCCATACACCCACTATGATTGCATTGATCAGCATCCATGGCAACAGGATGGTAGTATTGACTCCAGCATAGTAATCACACTTTCAATATTGCACAGCAAAAAATAAATAAATAATCAAAAGCAATGAAACAAGGTGGTGCACTAAACTGTATTGATCTTTCATCATTGCTTTATTGGGAGAATGAATCCTGATGTCATTTGGAAAGCATGCATTTCAACCTGTAGCTGCATATTAGTATGTTTACCAATAACAGAAAATAACTCATAATAATAATAATAATAATAATATAATTTTGTTTTTTTAATCTGTTACCTGAGGCAATGTGAATATGCAAATGTGATTCTACACATGTAGACCTTTATGTTTTATTTTTTGTATCTTGTTTCAAGAGCAAGATCCAAAGTTGATTTCATAGAATGCATTTCCTTTTTTTTGTACAACCTTTTTTTGTGTTTTAGCTCAAAATAAATGAATTCTATCATTTTGAATGGTAATAATCTCAATTTGTGAATTCTTGAAAATCAAAAAAACATTGTTTTAAAGGTTACAGCAGGTCACTGGCAACATGTATTCTTACAAAAACAAAAATATAACAGTGTTGGCCTTAATTTACACTGAAATACATCATTATTGAAAGCCTGTCATTTTAGCTGAGTTACCAATCACCTCCATCCTCATTTATATATGTCATTTGAACAAAAAGCGCCAAACGGAAAGTCTCTCATTTTTTGGCACGCTGAATGGATAATTAGACATGAGAATAAACTAGGAGAAATTATACAGCTCAGTTAGCAAATAAAAGAGGAGAGGGAAGGGAACTGTGAGCTCTCAGGCTGCTGTGTTTATTATTCATAATTCTATTGTAACACATTTGGCTCCCTCTCCCCCAGGCTCTGCATTATAGTGGATTCATCAGTAACTGTAGGGAGTGGGGATGCTGTAGTGGATGTGGCCTGTAGGGGGCAACTTTGGAGCATGATGTCACTTTCTGTGCACATGTGATGTAGGGAGCGTCTGCCTTTAATTCAAAACTAATTCAGGGTTAGCTGATTCCGGCTAAAATCCAGATGGAGCGTCTGGTAAAAGGAAGGTGGATACAAACAAGAAATAATTAGGGATGAATGGCTTTTCAGCAACAAATTAATTGCGGCCTTAATTTACATTTGGAAGCAAAAGTTAATTTGCCGCCGTGTGTGCGTATATGGGGGTGTGAGTCCTCTGCTTACCACATGGAAAGGATTAGCTAGCTGTGATGGTTTTTATTTAGTGTTTAAATTGAAAGACTAAGTGCTCCATAGCCTAATCACTTAACAACATGAAATAAAACATAGGGAAGGGTTTATTTTCAGGAAAAAATAGGGTTGGAATTATAATAAGAGACTTTAGCGTCTCAATAGCAATGAAGGCACAGCTGCAGAAACAAAGAAATCAAACCAGTCAAACAAATCTATCATCAGGCCTACTGGGAAACTGGGGATTTTTTCTAAGCATCTCTATATTAAATAAGTAAAATCCACTTGTTTTTTTTTTTTTTTTTATCTTTTAGCTCTTTTGCTTTTTATGTGTGATGAAAAGCTTTTACGTTCATTCATTCCTGCCAAACAAAACGGCAGGAATACTAACCCAGATTGTCTCTATTTACCGTATATACAGTATAACAGGCACATTATAAGCATATTTGATATTGAGTTCTATCCTGAAAACATGAAAAAAAATATAAGTTACCACACTCATTTTAGTTCAGGGGCCTAATACAAACCAGTTGGATCTCAAAGTGGGCCACAGACTTTATGCAGGAAAAAGAGCAATTTCAACATTAATGAGCCCTAGTTTGCACTTCAAGGTATAACTTACATATACACAGTAGTAGGGGTGTGTATTGCCTGGCATACGATTCGTATCCTGATACATAGGTCACGATACGATACGATATATCTCGTTATTAAAGTAAGAGGCGATTATTGCAATTTTTTTTTTTTTATTTATATGACTAAAGAAACAACTAATGTGTAAATGTGTACACCTTCATGAGAATATTATGGATGAAATATATTTTATTGGCATATTTTACACTCAAAACATTGGCTTTAACATGCCATGTGCCAACAACTTAAAATAAAAAAAATAACATACAATCTGCCTGCATGTGGCTTTTAAACCAACTTTGACTTTAGTGCAACTTAACTGAGTTATACGTCTAGAACAACAGATAAATGCAGAAAGTTAGTACTTTCTTTTTAGATTTTATTGAAAAAACACAAGCTGGTCAACATGCCCAGGTTTCAGCACACTTCTTTGTGCAGTTACAATGTTTCCTGCAGTGGAAAAGACTTTCCTGGTTAAATAAAGGTTTAAAAAAAAATAAAAATTAAATTAAAAAGTTAATTAAAAAAAAAAAAAAAAATTGATATGAATGCATTTAGAATCAATCCAAGAATCACGCGTCATATTATCGCGATATATCACCAAATCAATTTTTTTCAACAGCCCTATAAAGTAGTATATAAGAGGACAACAATATCCAAGCATTAAGTGACCTTAAACATACATTCACCAACATTTCCTTGATATTATGAACAATTATTTATTTTAGTAGAACAATTTGAGGAGATTTGCAGAATTTTTAATTTTTTTTCCCCATCAATTTAAGATTAAAAAAATACTGCCATCAAAAATATGATTTTGTATCCATGTGTATTTGGAGGGGCTGAGATATCTACAACTGAAATATTTTGTCATTTACACAATGATACATGTTTATTTCTGTAATTTTTACTTTCTCCTGCAGGCCGAATTAGAAGCTCGAAAGGGCCAGATTTGGCCCCCGGGCCTCGAGTTTGACGCATGTGCCTTACTATCTCCATCTGGTTGTGTGCACACACACCTACACCTAACACTCACATCCTCAGCTTATCTGACAACACAGCGTGAGATTGATTAAAACTGCTGCTGCGTGAGTGTAGGTGTGCCTCTTCATTGTCAAGCTCATACGGACACACACATGCAGGATCCGTGCACGTTTAATCGCAATCTAAATAAATTGCCTGTTTGAAGCGCCGATATTTTTCTTGCTATGAAACGCACGTAAACACCCGTCGCACAATCCCCAGGGCAGAAAGTCAACTCTTCCACTTTAATAATGCAAGTAGAGGAGATAAAACGCTGTCCTATTTTGTGGATACAGGAAACTATCGACTTCCTGCAGCTGGCACAACACAGGAAACAATTAGATTTTATACAATTTTAAATAAAGTTTCAATGTAGAATCACTGTTTCTCTAATTTGTTAAGGTTTCATTTATTCAGACCACATTTTTCAGGAAATTTACTTTGCTCTCCTTATATGTTTTGACTGCCAACTGTCAGTCTTCTTCAGAGGCATGAGGCATCTTTTGATCGCTACTGATCAATGTTTACACTACTAAGTTGATTGTTACTATTTAATGTTTACACTATTACAGAGACCACAGTTCACCAAGTCAAATTCCTCGTGTGTATAACATACATTACTTGGTCAATAAAGTTGATTCTGATTTGCTCTCCCACATAGGAATGGGTGATATACTGGTATTCATCACAGTAACGATAAAAAATACAATAAATAAAAACAATAAATAAATAAATGAATTCCCAACTTAAAGTGAAAACATTTTCCTTACAAACACAAATTAAATTGAATAAATCAACACTAGAATCTGCTTCAGTAACAGCATTTACACATTAAAAATAACTATTGACTCAAAGTACTCAGGGGCTTATGGAATATATTTGTGCATGTGTGTCACTACTAGTGTTATTGTCTGCAATTCATTTATTTCCTCACTTATAAAGAAATTATCTAAAAAAAAAAGAAAAAAAAAGCACATATATAAAGCAAAAATAACTCCAATATTGTTTATAATCTGTAATATCAACCACTGCTGCTGCAGTGACGTGCCGTCAGGGTAGGCAAGGTAGGCAGTTCCTACCCAAGGGTGAATTGATATTTTGATTATTTAATTATATATATATATATATATATTTTTTTTTTTAATTATAAATTATTTATTTTTCCATTTCCAATAGCCCACAGTACCTATAAGTTTGAAAGTGTCCGCATTTGTGCGTTTCATAGCCCAAATTACTAAACAGCGCTGTTTCCTGGAACAGCTGCAGTCTTTTTTTTTTTTTTTTCGCTCCGCTGTAAGGCAGAGGGAGGCCACGCCCCCTCCCAAAGGCACGTCGCTCTTCTGCCTCCGTTCTCATTGCGTGAGTTTACTTGTTTGCGCATGCGCAGTCAGGTCCCCAATGTGACATCAATTTACGCGTAAAGGCAGCGTAGAGAGCTGCCTTTGCACGTAACTGCGCTATGCTAAATGCTATACGTAATTTCACAGTACATTAGTGAATAGATGACACGTGACTGCTGCTGCTACGTTCTTTAACTAGTGGGCGGGATTACACTACAGTGTGAATGATAGCGCTAGAGATGATGAAGAAACTTTGTTTTGAGGAAAAACAACAGCTTTTGAAAGATGGAGACCAACACTTGAGCTACCAGAGCTTCAGCAAAGGTAAGGTCAGAACATGTTTCGTACTTTTTACAGTGAATGGAACAAAAGGAAGGATTGACTTTGTGGATGCTCCTCACTGAGGCTGTTCTGAGTTGTCATTTTCTCTGTTTCTGTGTTTCCAACACAAACAACAGATGTGCTGTCGTGTCATGAGATACAGTATACTGTATCTTGTTGGAGAGTATGGAGGCTATATTAAATAATTGTTTATGTTTCTTTAATGGTGTTTATGATGTTGATTTTGTTAGATGGCTAAACACTTGTTCATGTGGATCTTATTGGGTTGTTTCGTTCTTATTATGAATTTTATATTTTTATAAGCGCATTGAGATGACTTTGTTGGAAATTGCTTTATACAATTTCCAACAATTGATTTGAATTGAATTAACACTTGACAGCAGAAACATATGAAATTGTCATTGGTGGTCTCGATTTGCAACGTGCCTACCCAACCCTAGTGGTCATGGCACGTCACTGTGCTGCTGAATCTTGTTTATTATATATCTGATAATGAGTTACATGAAGTTATGGTTGATAAATATCTCTCTGATTTCCTATAATTAAACCAGATTAGACTGTTGATTTAATCATTAGTCTACTGAGAGCAGTGCGAACAGGATATTCACATCACACATAATCACAATAGTTGCATTGCTGTCTAATGGGGCTTTGCTAGTGAACAAGTGAAATATAATTTTAAAAAAATATTGCGTTTTTACAAGTTAGGATGGATGAATAGTGATGTTAGTTTAATGTTAACATTGATTTCACATGACGTGGGACATATTAGCATTTAGCCTCTCATACAAGTGTTAAATCTGACCATAAGTGGATCGGTGGCTCTTTGTGGTTTGATGACAGTAAGCCGTGAACTTTTTACTTGATCTCTTCCTTTTATGAAGTTGTTAGCATTTAGCCCATTGTTATGTTTCAATGGGTTAGCTCGGCATGCTTTAGTAAAGTTTTCAGTTCATAATCGTTGCTGGCAGCGTGCATCTCTGTCAACGGGTTAGTGGGAACTTTGGGTGGATCTGGTGGAGGATCTTGGACTGGTTCACTTTGTTGGATGGGTGTCTTCTTAACGGTCTTAACCAAGTGCGTAAGTAAGTACATTTTTATTTTTAAAGCACTTTTCGCAGATAAAAATCACAAAGTGCTGTACAGAACAGAGGAGAAATTAAAACAACAGGAGCAACATTATAATAGGATAATAAAACAAAGGTGAATTAACAACAACGGGAGCAGCATCATAAAAAGGATAATAAAAGATAAAAAATCCATTTCACCAAAAGCTTTTCTGAAAAGCAAAGTCTTCAAATATTTCTTAATAGAGTCTACACAGTCAAGCCCCTGGAGGGACTGGTGAAGGTCATTCCAGAGTCTGGGGGTCACAGCCTGGAACGCCAGGTCTCCCCGGGTTTTAAAAAATTTAGGAATCTTTAGGAGACCCTGGCCTGAAGACCGAAGGGTGCGTCCTGAAGTGTAGGGGCACAACAAGTCAGAGATCTACTGAGGGGCCCGACCATGCAACGCATGGAAACTCAGGACTAAAATTATAAGCTCTATGCAAAATTTGATCGGAAGACTAGAAGTAGGCTAGCGGTCCATGAAGTAAGGCAGCACGACAGCTTCAGGAAAGCTGATGTGAGCAGTGGTGTGTGTGTGTGTGTGTGTGTGTTGGGAGCAGTGGTGGTGGTTGACAAAAAACTTGGGGGTAATTTTGGTCCTTGGAACAAGGTTTTTCGGGGCATTCGTGGCTAAATTGAAGGTCAAATGGCCTGTGGCCTCCGCTATTTTCCTACACTGCGCGCACTTACATACATCAAAGGAAATGTATAATTTCTATCGTAGGATGACATATTTCTACCTGTGGGAATATTTTTAAATGTTGCACATTCTTACACCCACACCTGGGACACTCTTCTCCAGAGACCATCAGGCGACAGGGGGAGTGGCCAGCCCGAGAGAGCTCTCAGGTTGGCCACTCCCAGAAATAACTCATAAGGACGTAAAAGCAATCAGTAGATGCCTCTGAGGAAGACTGACAGTTGGCAGTTAAAACATGTTAGGAGATCAAATTAAATTTCAATGTAAATAAAAAAATAAAAAAACGTTAAATGAAACTATAACATATTATTTCAGAAAAAAAGAAGACAAAATGAACTTCTTGGAATTCTCTCCCAACTTTTACCAACTCAAGCAGAAGCAGTGCACACATCTACGCCCAACACACAAAAGCCATTATTCACAATTATATTGACCAAACATCAGGCATGGCATTTTCATCACTCTTCATTTACTCTCAAAGCAGCTCAATATAACTCAGGGCATAAATACTAGGGCATAAATACACTTCATCGCTCACACTCATCATAATCTACTATCTTTTCATCGTATTTCCACGTGACTCTTCCTTGACACCGTGTTCTGTAACTGGAGCAGTTTTCTCTCCATCAATGACTGTCTCAATCAGCAGCAGCTGAAAGTGCCGCTGAAGCGTGAAACCTTTCCCATATACGAGCGGTAATTAAAATACTTACAGGGCCGACCCGCAGAGCAGCTCTAATTTTACAGGTGGGCAAAGACGGTGTCGCACTGACTTTAATTAGCATGCCTCCTCCAACTAGGCTGAAATGTGGAACTTTAGAATTTTAGATGATGTTAAGAGTCAGGTAAAATAGGTTATCGTCAAGAAATAAGTAAAAAAAAAACAACATTAAAAATGTGAATATCAATGATACAACACTATTGACAAGGGTGAGATAAGAATGTCTGTATTAATATGCTGTGTTTGCTACGACCTGCAGAGGAAATTATATATTTGTAATATATTACCTCCTTGCCGGAGGTAATATATTGTTAACATGATGACGTCACAAGTATTTAATGAATTTTGGAAAACTTTAACCCAAGAATAGAATTTATGCCATGGAAGACTTCATTAAATGTTGGAGGGGATATGGATTAATATACTGATTCTTGATTACCATTGGCGGAATTTTAAAAATGATTATCTTAGTTCATAAATGACAATCTTTATGCAATTTCACAGTTATGTCAGGTTGGTTTCTCAATTAATCCAACAAATTTTATCTGGATTGGATCTAGATTGTGTATTTCATTGTGGTCTTTCTAAAAAAATGGGGGTGCCCATACATTTGGCCAACTGTATCGTTATTAATGGGGATAGAAATGTCTTCCAAGCCTTTAAAGCAGTGCTTCTTAAAGTGTGTGGCGCCCCCACCGGTAGGGAATGGAAAAATGACAGGTGTGGCGTGACAAACAGGAGGGAATTTTCAATTTCATGCTAATTTTCTTGTATGCTTTTCTTCACTGACAATAAAAAGAACAGGAAAAACATTGCCTACACACAAAGAAAGTAATAATGCATAGCCTAAAAATGTAGCATTTTAGTTTTCTTAAGTTTTTTGGCACAGATTGCAAACAATATTACCTGTATTTTTGACTACTGCACTTTAAAATGAGTTTTTAATGCAGGTGATTAATTTATTTACGTTGTGATGCATTATGAAATATGATGTAACTTGATCCCTTTTTGTTAAAAAAAAAAATGAAAGTGGATTATTTGGGGAACAATGGGCATGGGGGGCTTGAAAGTTCACCTTCGTTCAAAGTGGGGAATAGCCATAAAAGTTTGAGAACCAGTGCTTTAAAGTGATCATGGTACCATGATCAGGATTACTGATCCAAGTCACTGCTAATATCTGGCAAAGAGGATATTTGGAGCTTGATGAAGTCGTTTCCATCGTAAAATGGTTAAAGAGTGAATATGCTTTGCTTTAAAAAGCCATTTTAATTATGTCTTTTCAAAAATAAATGGACATCATTCAACTCTGCATCTGCCACAGCAGAGGAAAGGGTTTGTCCGACAATTTAAAGCCAGAAAATATGAGCGATACTTGTGGTTATTGGGATCTGATAAGCATGTGTAGTATTTTAATTGTATCAACACAATGTCTGTCGTCCAAAAAGTGTTTGTCTAAAACAGACCGCAGTGAGACACTAAAGCACAGCATGGAGATTCCAAGCAACAGTGCTTTCTAAAACATTTGGTGAAAGCAGAACAGAACGACTGAAAAAAACTAGGGCACGAGGGGAGAGAATCTTCACTTCACTATCACAGGCGACATCCTTCATTGCTGTGAAAATAATAAGACGAGACGACATGTGAGTAATGCAACGCAACTGCCAATATTTGAACTGTAGCAGCACTGAATATGATGCGTACTTTTGACAAGAAGAGTCCGGCTAATGTTTTTAATTTACTGAGGCTGTTTGGTCAAGACCATCCCTGTATCGAGTCTTTCTGGCTAGCAGATGGATGTGGGTATATATATATATATATATATGTATATATATATATATATATATATATAAAAAGAAGCTGTATTTCATATTTTATTGCTAAACTTTGATGACTTCTATCCATGATGACATAATGATGATATTGATAACAGGACTGAATCATAACAATCTAATCGTTAGAGCAGACATGGGCTCGTCGCATTTTCTCGTTCAATAAATGGGAGGAGATTCAAATACTGATGTAGCTGGCTATGATTTACATACCGCATAAACAGGACTGAATCATAACATAACCTAACCGCTAAAGCAGACATGTTCATCTGTAAACGGTTGCATTTACAGACCTTGGAGTCGCTGTTAGCTTACCAATAAATGAAAAGAGCTTTGTCACTTGTATAATAAGTATTGATTAGGCCACTAGGAGTGAGGCCCAAGGCCAAGGCAGGTTGACTTGATAATACTGTATCATGTTTTTCTGCAGTCAGTGCCTTCTCCTCCTTCTCTGTCTGCTCTGTTTCAGGTGTTGTGAAGCTGATGATGGCAGTTTCTGATCTGTGGTTCACGGCTCAACTAGTCTGAGACACTCTGATGCTCTATCTCTCTATCTCTATAGATGGCTGCCACCTTTCAACCTTTTTCTGCTGGAGATTTCTTCCTGTTAAAAGGGAGTTGTTTCTTCCCACTGTCGCTAAATGCTTGTTCATGTAGATCTTGTTAGGCTCTTATTATGAATTTTATATTTTGATAAGTGCATTGAGATGACTTTGTTGTAAAGTGCGCTATACAAATAAAGTTGAATTGAAAAGAATATTAGCGATGGAATAATTTAAGCAGGACACCAGGCCTGGGCAATATGCCAAGATTCAAGATGTAATAATTCTATTTTGGCTATATGAAAATTAAAATATCGCCTATATCAATATATTTGCAGCTACAGAGAACTCTAAAAGAAGAGATGAAAGAACAACTAAAAATATCAACATATTAGTTTTGGTGTGAAGTGGCCCAAAGCTGCAGAGTGGGAAACAGTTAAGGGACACAAGCTCAGACTTCATCACCCTGTAGCTGACCCCCTTTGATGAGGGTATCTAGTGTTAAAAAGGCCAAAACACCCCTGATTCAAAGGATGTTTTAAATCATTTTGTGCATTTCTGATGTCCTTTTGTGTATTTTTGCTGTAAAATGTATGGCTTTTGGAGTCATATTGTGTATTTGTGTTGTCATTTTCCTTTTTTGCAGTCAATTTTGTATATTTATGTTGTCGTTTTGTTTGTACTGTTGTTTGCAGAATAATTTTTTTTCTTGTCTTTTTGTGTACTTTTGTTGTCATTTTGTGCATTACTGTTGTGTTTTTTTTTTCATGTTTGTAGTAGGTTTTTGTGCGTTTATGGAGTATTTTCTGTGTTATTGTCTTGTCTTTTACAGTGTTTTCCTATAATGTTGTATTTTGTGGATTATTGTAGTGTATTATTGTTTTTGTGTTTTTTGTGCGTTTACTTTGGGGGCCGCACCAAGTTCGACCGAGGGCCACCAGTTGCCCATGTCTGTGCCGAACTCAACTTTTGACAAATCATTACACATACTTTGCTTAAACATTTTCCACTGTTCTACCCACCCATTCATAACTACACACATCTACTATATTGTGTATTATTAGTTTGACATTAACACAACTCTAGACTAATGACTAGCTACGGGTGAGTGTGTTTGGATAAGCTTTAACATCTGCCGTTACTCTATACAAGACTATTGGGTCCAATAGATTAAAGGAGGAATTAACACAACTATCAGCAATCCTAGCAACCATATAATTGACTATTCTTCATTTCACAGTTTTTAATTGGTTCTGAATGATAATTAGGGATTTGGCATTGACCATTACTAAAAAGCGATTACAACAACTTTTCCGTGTGTCGCGTAGATATTGCGTTTTTAATTGAGGTTAAACTAGGGAAGACTCATATAAAATGACTGGGTTACAAGATGCAAGTCTGAAACTTTCAGGGATAAAATGAGTAACAAAATAATCTAACTGCGTTAAAGTAACTTGACAAATAGGAATTAGTGAGTAAGCGCAATGCCTTAGTAGAATGCGGGGCACGTAACCCTGACTTGGCAATATACTCACCAATGAAAATCAGTAAGAGTGCTGATTCTAAAAAGAACTGCCGAAATGTAATTATATTATGCAAAGTGGACAAAAAAGACATTGAAATGATGTAATGCATTTAGAATGATAGATGATGAATGAGACAACATGTTGAATAATTCAATAGGTAACGAGGGGAGCATTTCGGTAATTTTATGTGGCATTTTTCTAAAAGTGCTTCACAGATTTATTAATTTCTGACGCTGCACTAGTTAATCTTCCTGTTCAAACACACTTTGACAGTCATGTTTACTCACACACTCAGTCTACAGATTTCCAATCAGACAGAGGGGAGCTTCTCCTGGCGGCCCTATCTGTGAGCAAACTGCCCACCGATCCACATGGCCAAAGCGAACCCTCCATCTAATTTGTCTGCTTTTCAGAGCAGGTGGGAGGCGTTCCGTCTAATCACAGCAAGATGTAAAGGGTAAGTGAAGAAAGTGTCAAACAGGAGGTCAAGTCCATCAGACGGACTCATGCATTAGGATTCCTTGAATAGCGAAACTGAGAAAAGCATTGCTGTACACAGCGTGCTAATTATCCCAAGCTTTTTGTTAATGAACCAATGGAAGTAAGACATGCGGGAAATTATTGTTCTTTGATTCATTTCAGACAAAGACACTAAATATCAATATGCACATCTAGTACAAGCTACTCCCATTCGTGAGCAAGTCTACCCATTGCAAACATGTAAAGAAAATATATAATTAAAGAACGTTGCAGAATTATCGTTGAGTTCTCAACACTTTACATTTTAATAAAATAATACATCTAAAGGCAAAAACCACAGTAAAAGGAAAGATATTTGCATAGACTAAGTTAGGAATATAGCTGAATACATATAAAAAATCTACTTAATGCAGAATTAGTTGTCAAGTTTATTATTTTCATCAATAGCGACTGTTGTGTGTGATACTCATGATAAAAACCCAACCCACAAAACGGTACAAAAAGAAAGAGAGAAAAAAAAAAAAAAAACACAAATCAACCCATAAACTTTTAAAACTACAGCTCTTGAACCAAATTAAATTACTTTTTACCTAGTAATTCCAACAAGTTCATTTTATCTTCCTTTTTGAAATGATATGTTAAAGTTTCATTTATTCAGGCAACCTTTTCAGGAAACTTGATCTCCTGACATGTTTCGACTGCCAACTGTCAGTCTTCCTCAGAGGCATCTAGTGATTGCTTTGATGTAACCCTACGAGTTCTTTCGCAAGGAAAGCATCAAAGCATCTGGCCATCTGGCATCTGCCCAGAAAGAACTCATAAGGACACAAGAAAGCGATCACTAGATGCTTTGACCTTAACATTCTAAATTACTTTTTGATGCCGAGCTAAAATTCAAAACCACCCCTAAAGCATCTAACTAACCAAACTGGCAACGCTGCTCACCGTGTCCCATCATGTTCTTTTTCAGTAGGAAACATATTCACCTCTGGTCTTCATTTAATCACAGAAAAGTTAGACTTTGAGACATTGTACATAAAATAAATCCTTAAAAAACATTCAAAGGACACAAAAATAATTCTATCCATCTTCTGACCCGCTTACTACTTTTTTCAGGGGCACGATGACATAAAGAATTGTAAATATGTAAACATATGCACAGTCAGGGTTTGCCTAATCCTTCCTTAATTAAAACAGTCCAACATTGTTTTGTAGTTTACCAGTCAATTTAAATCTCCTGTGAAATAAAAGCAGTTTAAAAGGAACTCACAGAATCTCCATAATAAAGCCTACTTAATCAATATCCGTGTCGTACATGTAGTATATTTTCATTAAAAAAAGAAGAAAAACAACACAAAAAATAGAAAATATGATTAAAGTTTGTCAGTTTTCACCTACACCTGCTATAGATTTTGGAATTGTTCACAAACAGCAGTGATATGTGCATTAAAGGGCTCATGTTAAACTAAATCTACTTTTTTGTGCAACATGATAAAAGTGCTATGTGGGCTTCATACATATGCCCAAAGTGTGTTTTTCATTGATTTCCACGAAGGTGAGCATTTCAGCGTCCTTCGCACAGTGCTATGTATGTATTTTCTACAGTCTATGTATGTAGCAGTGAATGCCCCGCCCCCACGCTCTGTCTCGTGTTTATAAAGCAGCATGAGCTCGGCTACGGAGTGGGTGGGAGGAGGGCGGGCCGTCCTCTGGCCCTACATCACCGTGTGGGGAGGAGGAAGTCATTGTCCCGTCTATAGACACGCCCACTCATGAATATGCATAAGTAGGCCGCAAATCAGCCCGTTTGTGTAGAAATGCTCAGAAAGTGACTTTTCAGAAGCTAAAACTCTGGAAAACAGGTGAGTTTGGGAAAATAAACCTCAAATACTATGTTTCTGGGGTTCTTAGAACAAATGGAGATGGGTGAAAAATAGCATGATATGGGACCTTTAAAATAAGGGTGGGGGGGAGCATTTTGCTTATTATTGCTTTTGATCATCACTGGCTTTACAACAGCAAAAGCACAATGGAAGTCTACAGTAATGGGAGGGCATTATAAATAAGGTAAAGGAGGGCATACATAACTCAGATAAGCAGAGGAGCCAAGCTATCCAAAACAAAGCCCTTAATTTAATTCAGCATAAGCCGTGAGCCGTGAGTTAGCATTTATTAAATAAGTGGCTTAAAACACCAAAATAAATCTCACTGAGTCTGGATCTACAGGTACTTACAGCTAGTGTGGAGCCCATCAGGACAGATGGTGGTATAGACCTCAGACTGGTCGCCAGTCTATCGTAGGTCACCATGGTTAGTATAGTAGTATAGCATAATGGTTTCTTGTGGTTAAAATGTTACTTAAATTTAAATGTGGCCTTTTGACCTTGAGGATTTCATTTCAACCTCACAGTGAAATCACCCACGCTGAGTTTGACCACAGTCTTATGCTTGATGTTTATTTTTCTCTCAATGTCTAAAATCTTCGAAGAACAATCTATGTTATGCTAACTACCTACTTAATAGTCACTATACCTCTCTATTCACAATTCTCTGGCTGTGTTCGAAATGGCATAGTAACGTGCTACTCATACTAAGTCTGATGTCAAAATGAGTATGTAGATAGCAGAATACAATTAGATAGTATGAAAATATTTAGTATGCAAAAAATACCTGGATATATACAATATCAGGACATTTCTGAAGTACGCACAACTGGCACACTAGTCATACCTAATGGATCCATGAGGCATTGCCAGCAGAATGTAAAATGGTCCTGGGACTGACTTCAAGCTAAAAGCCAAACATCCCCTTTCTTCTTGTCTTCCATTACTTTTTTAACTATTTTGTAAAAAGGGCTCTTGTTTTGAAGTTAAGTCAGTAGCACAATGAAGGGTCTCCAAAAATATTCAACATTACAACATGAAATGTGTTTAATGGGTCAAATGATGATATTCTACTTGGTCACTTTCTCACTTAAAATGCTTTCAGAACTTTCCAAGGTGGAGAATCAACTGGAATATTTAGTCTCAGTGTGCTTCAGGTTTTTGTTGTAGGTTCAAAATGCATCTTGGGAAACTTGGGAGTATTCTTCAGTGGGAATATTCACCATACGAATCATACTAAAAATATATAGTAGAGAGTATATTCTTATTGAGGGTGTAGTGTGTAGTACATTAGAATGTGATTTCAAACATAGCCTCTCAGTCCAACCTACTCAACACAGACTGCAGAGTCCACAGGTGCTAGTTCTTAAAGGAGGGGCGGAGCCAACAGTAATGCATGATGGTCCAATGACGTTGCAGATTCACGTTCTCAGCCAATAGCAAAATTCTATTGTAAAAGCCAGGTTTCAATCCATGGAGGGCAATCACTCTTACATTTGACTACAAAATAGAACGTGTCTATTTGTACGGTTGCTGTACGGACAACCCCCGGTGCTATTGGTACGGTTACCGAAGTACAAGTACGTATCGTCTTAGAGTTAGGATTAGGGTTAGGTTATAACCCAATATCGCAACAATTTTTAGGCTAAGGGTTAGGTTTCGGGTAAGGTTTAGTTTTAGTCCGGCCAATGACTGACCTATCACGTGACCTAAACTGGCCAAATAGAGGCGCTGCGTACGGATGGAATGTTGGTATATTGATACGGCTACCGTACGGATAGACACTGCCTACAAAATACGCTAAATTGAAATACTTTGATTAAAATGTTGAGAGTTGGACCAGGATCAATAAACAGCACTACTTAAAACCCAAATAAATTTGTATTCAGCAGAAAAAAGTGATTTTTTTGGGGTTTAGTTACTCTTTAACAAAGATTGTGGTGCTCATATTAATGTTCAACTGAATAAAGCCCTACAACCTATTTTACCCTGTAATGTATGAAAGGCTTTTAACTTCTTCAAAAGTGGATGTTTGTGTCTTTTTAAATTATAAAGATTTTATTATTATTTTTAAGTCGTAATACCTTACCAAGCTGCTACAAATTTCATTGTGTGACTTTGTACAATGACAATAAAAAGCTATCTATCTATCTATCTATCTATACACCATACAATGAAAAGACAGGATCAAATCAAATGTAAGAGCATATTTATACGGCTATGCTGATAATGTATATATTTATTTAACAAAAGCATCAGCACTCATCTGAATTCAAAGAAGACATCAATACCAACGAGGGCCACCAGCTTTTTCATCTTTTCTTTTCCATATTTTTCAACAAGGGGATTTTTTCTATTAGAATTACATGTGCAGAACGACCTTGACCTGCTAAAAGAGGAAATTAAATTCCTGTGGGTAGCAGTGGATGTTGCAGTGAGAAAAAAATGGAAATACTATGTAAGACATAATTAGGAAATACTTGAGAGCACAAATAAGGATGAAATACAAAACCCAAGGACGAGTGGTGAAGGAAAGCCAGTTGTGTTTCTTTCTTCTGATAAGTTATGCGTTAAACAAGGAAACCATCGTGTATTTATTATCATTTTTTTGTCTTAGCATTTTAAGGGAGTCTCGCGCTTTTAGGTACACCTTAATCAAATAGATATTTGTTTTTTTCAATTTCAAAGTCTAATGTGCCACAGTTGAAATTTATTGGTGTACGGAAGGACATTGGGGAAGAATTGAACAAAACAATCCTATAATGGTTCAGATTTCCCATGAAAAAGTTATATTTATTTATGTTGGAAAACAATGATCTATTGAACCTTGGGGTCGGGATGTCATGTGGGGTCACTTGGAGTTTAAAAGGGGTCGTCTAAATTGTCTAGTAATTGAAAACTGTATTCGATATTTTTACTTTGTCAAATATCAATCTAGTTATCAATAATAATAATAATAACAATAACAACAACAATAAAATGCAGTATTAAAATATCTGAGCTGCCACAACTTGTTACTAATACAGGCAACTCTGTATTTGTAATACAGTATGACAAACTTGATCCAAAACTAATTCTAGAAAAAATGTCTTTAGGGTTACCAGAAATTCATGATATGAAAATGGGGTCACAATCCAAAAAAGGTTGGGATTCGGGAACCAATGTATTAAATCAACTCTACATGATCGCATAAAATAGTGTTTAAACCACATAAAAGTGTTAAAGCTATTGTTGTGGCAGTTTTGAATGGAATGGTTAATTAGGATGTGGAACTCAGAGTAATCAGGCAGGGGACAGGATCTCCGGGACAGTGGATCCAGCTGAAAATGACCCGTGAGACTTGGGTAAAATAGGAAATAGAACAGACTACTACTGGATTGATTGAAAGTATGTGTGGGTGTTGATGTCTCTCTGGTGATTCTGTAATTCATATACCTGTATATATATTTCTGTTAAAAATAATAGATTTTTTTTTAACAAAAAAGATTGATATGTGATTACAGAATCTCTCCTGGTTTAGGTCCCACTGCCCTAAGCAGGCCAGATACCATCGTACACTGATAACATTTGCCAAGGTCTCTTCTCAGAGGCTCTGTCATTGTTATGCACTATCAGCAATATACAAAACCCTGAGAGGACGGAACAACTGCAGATTAAGTGGGACACACACACGGAAATGTCTAAATCCCAGACCAGTGTGCCTCAAAAACCCTTTGACCAAATAAACCTTGTGTCCACATCTGACCAGTAACCCTACAACTCCATCTCATTCCTTTCAAAACCACCACAACACTGATAATGGGTGAGTTAGATCTGTCGATTTTCAAACTTTATTTGTGTTTTTCTTCAATTTCGTTTAAATTTGCACTGTATGATGTCAAGATCTTGTGTATTATCTCAGCATTGCCCTGTTTATTGGGCATGTAATACAAAGAAAGCTGACCTTTCTAGTATCACGGCTCCCTTTTTTTACAGATAACTTTGCAGTGATGTGAAGGTCAGTTTGCAGTGATTGTCCTGACGAAACTTAATATTGACCCGGTCTGATGAAGGAATGGCTGACCATTCTGCTTCTTATCTTTGAATGCTAACAGAGCTTCAAAAACACGTCTAAAACCCTCACAAGTTGAATGAAACTTTATTTCCAATCCAGTAAATGTGCAGAATTTTTTCCTCGTATTTAGACACTAGCTCTACAGCTTGAATTAAACCCAAAAGGAAACAAATCTTTTAAGGTACGAAACAAAAAAGAAATCTATGTGCACTTAAAAAAAGCAGGCCCACATCTGTTCCACATCTGTCTATAATTGTCAAGTGAAGGAACAAGCAGGAGACATTTATCACCTTGCCTCTTCCTCAGTGTGCCACATAATTTTTCTTTCAACACCTCCACCCACACCTCCTTGAATCTTCGCCACTGCCTCCGTACCACAGCTGCTCCAAAGTATCTCCTCCTCTTCCTCCTTTTTCTTGTCATTCCTATTCTTGCACTTTATTTTTTTTTGTGTAATCTACTTATTTCACCTCATCCTTTCCACCGCTTGGACTTTTCTCTCTTTTTTGGGGGAAATTGAGGCTCTCCATCCATCACTGCTTTTCATTTTTCATTGGACAACTTCACAATGTTCTCACCTATTCTGAGCATCCCACTCACTTTTTTACCAATTTATCCAATGATTGGACCTGCCGTGTGATTTACTAGCCTTCCGCGACCTTGCCCGTGTCCTCGAATCTACTCTTGGTTGTGTCAGAAAAGACAGGAGAGTCCTGCAAATATCAATTTAAAGCCTCCATTTACCAAGGCCCAATAAAAAAATAAAAAAATAAAAAAAAAACACTGAGGTGTTCTAACGTATTGTTCCAATCCCTCCGGGCCCTGGACACTTCATATTCTGCACAATTCTCCTGAGAATCCAGAGGATTTCTCCTACACTACAAAAGCATTTATTAGGTTTTGTTAGATTGTAAAAAAATTCAAGGGAATGTTAGACTATGTTCAAAATGGCACACTCCGCACTATGCACTACTGACTCATTGAGTATATACTGTCTACTATATACTATAAGTATGGCTAGGAAGATAAGGATGATGACCATTCCCACTGAAGAATACTTCCAAGTTTACCAAGATGCATTTCCAACCTACAATGACAAAAACCTGAAGCACACTGAGGCTAAATATCTCTGTTGAAAATCCTTTGAAAGTTCTAAAAACATTTTAAGTGAGTAAGTAACCAAGTAGAATATCAGCATATGGACATATGATCCATGAAACTCACGAGAACACATTTCATGCCGACATTTCAGAGATTTTTGGAGACCATTGTGCTACTGACTAAACATCCGGTTAACTTCAAAACAAGAGCCCTATTTACAAAAGCGTTAAAAAACTAACAGAAGACAAGAAGAGATTCTTTTGTTTTGAAAAGGTTTTGAAAAGTGTGACTTTAACTTGAAGCTGGTCCCAGGACCATTTTAAGTTCCGCTCGCAATGCATCATGGGGCGGTTGAGTATGCCCACAGTGCATACTTATAAAATGTTCCAATATAGCAGGGATGGGCAACTCTATTACAGCGGGGGCCACAAAAATGTGATTGTGTTAACGCTCTGATTGGTCTTTATTCTAAATGCTGACAAAATATTGACCATGTGACCCTCGGATCAGATACAAAGGGGAAAAAGAGTTTTCTCATCTTTTTTTGTCTTTGGTTTTGTTGTTTTGTCAGTTTATAATCATTTTGTGTGTTTTTGGAGTCATCATGTATGTTTTTGTTATTTTTTGTGCTCTTGTAATTATTCATACTTTCCTGTCATTTTCTGCATTTTCGTTGTGGATTTCTGTATTTTCCTGTCATTTTCTGTTATTTTGTTGATGGTTTGTGTGTCTTTGGAGCTGTTCTGTAATGTGTTGTTGTTTTTGTGTGTTTTTGTAGTCTTTCTGTTTGTTAAAGTGGTTATTGTGTCTGTCTATTGACATTTTGTGTAATTTTTTTAATGTATTTTTTGCATTTTGCTGTCGATTTGTGTGTTTTGGAAGTAATTTGTGTATTATATTGGGCAATAAATTCCAACTTCTTGAAATACAACTTTTGTGGATTTGTTTTACGAGCCACCAGTTGCCTATGTCAGCGATATACAGTAGTATATATCCAGGTATTTCTCGGGTACTCAATCTTTCCGTACCATCTAATGTGAATGCACTATATACCATACTCATTTTGACGTTAGACTTAGTATGAGTAGCACGTTGGTACACCATTTAGAACACAGACTCAGAGTCCTGTGCAGCACCTTCGACTAAATAATTTTTGCAACGTCTGTAACCAGTTAAACATAACAATTCGTTCTCTATGGCTTTAATGTTCTAAGTCCTTTTTGTTGCTTTATTCGATGACATGTTAAATTATTAGCGAAATACAGCCTTGGTGGAAAAGTAACGGGCTCCAGCCAAGCTTTAGAGACCTAAAACTTAGAGCTGAACACATAGAATATTTATGCTAGGCTTTGTAGCCTCGGGCTAAAGACTCGCTGAATGACATTTCATGAGAAAACATTTCAAACTTTCTTACAGTTGTTTTTGTCCTCTACATAAAACTAGAACCTGCAATAACAAAAAAACACAGTGAGACACTTAACTTACAAAATGTAAACTGTTCCCTTATGGATCTGTTTGATGATCTAAGTGCAAGCTACGCAAATATACTGTGAGCGGTCTCGTGTTTTCAGTGGAGAGTGAAAAAGAAGTCAGACAGTTGAAAGATTCCTCCTTAATTAAAGATTGGGGGTTAAATCTTAGAAAATGGACACAGAAAGGAAAAAAAACCATCAAAGTGAGTAAATATTAAACATCAAAGGGAATGTCAATGTATCTACCTCAAAGAGAGAACTATTACACATTAACTATTTGTGACAGAATAAGGACAATAAGCTCAAAACTTTAATTAAGTAATAATGACAGTATTTGCTCCGTCAGCTTTTTACCAGTGTAGGAGGTCATGTCTATGACAGATACCACGGCACACTTTTTGACCACATGGTCAGGAAGAGTTTCCCCCTTTTTCCCTCTCAAACAGAGACAAAGGAGCTGAGTACAGGAATTTACGACTGTTTGTTCTTCCCACCATGCTGTGAAACACACGACACACGAATCTGTTCCCTTTGTGTTCTGCTTTTCTCCAAGAATTAACAATGAAACATCCTAGAAGCAGACACAATGTTTGATAAATGTTTGAAATGTATTTTTCTATACTGCCACTAACTCTCTTTATTCACAGGAAATCAAGGACATCCTTAGAATAAAATTCACATAATTGTTTTTACAGTTAAAGTGTTCCTAAGGAATATCTCTCATTAACTTTGCATAAAGTATATCATGTTTGGTGCCAGAATAACCGTGAAAATATGATCTCTGCTTTCATCTCGTTTTGAAAGTTATGACCTAACTAGTTTCTGAGTTATATTCATATTTCTTGTTCCAGAAGGTTTCTCATTCATTCATTTCTTATCACACATACATGATAGCTACAACCCACAAAACATCCAAAGCAATTTAATTGGCTCCTGAAAACACGTCGACCAATAGAATCGCTTACGGCCAAACACACACGCACACGCACACACACACACGCACACACCGCCTGTAACAGTTAATGAACTATGGCAGTTACTCCACCAACATGACTGATACAGCAAACACAGCCTGCGTGTGCCATCATTTATCTGTGAGGCATGTGTTTGTTTGGTGATGGTTGAGCATGAGTGAAAGTGAAAATTATTATTTTTGTGGGCGTGTTGTATAATGTTGTGGGCTATGTTCGAAATCACCAACGGACTGTACACTACACACTCAATGGCAACGGTTATGTGATGTTTTCTAATTTGGAATTAGTTTTTTCAAATTAAGTCATTTGGAATAAAGTGTTCTGCTTCGTCTTTACATAGAAATAGTAATTCCCAAACTGAGGTTTACATGGAAAACCGGTTTATTCGGCTTTAGTTAATTCCGCTTTAGGTCTGGGGGTTGGGAAGGCTCTGATTGGACAGTGGGTGAACATGATGTATCACGTCAATCGGGAAAAACACACAACAAACCTTTTTACTGTCGGCTGTATCACAGACGACCACACATGAGGACTGTTCCGTTTACCAAGGTCTGTGTGTGTTTAATAAGTCTGTGTGTGCCCTTGTGAAAGTCTGTATGTTTATGCCTCTGTCCATCCACTCTTTTCATTATATCCATGTCTTTTAAGGCTCTTATTAAATAGCATAGGCTGGAGTCTGGGCCGCCGCAAGTCGTGCAAGAGCAAAACGATTCGAATAAACTTAAAGTGGCTTTGACCAAGTGAAGTGTTTACAAGAAAGAGGAATTATCTAATTTAAATTAGCATTAGGAATTATGTGTTTACAAGGTCAGGTTAAAGAGGAATTCACTTTTATTCTGCTTTAAAGAGGAATTAAAGCTCCCATGTGAACGTGGCTAATGAGTGCATACTGTCTACTACATACTATTAGTATGATTAGTATAGTGACCGTTCCGGAAGTATACTTCCAAGTTTCCCATTTCAAACCTACAACGACAAAAACCTGAAGCCCACTGAGGCTAAATATCTCTGTTGATTCGCCACCTTTGAAAGTTATGAAAACATATCAAGAGAGAAAGTGACCAGGAAGAATATCATCATGTGGTCATTTGATCCATAAAACTCACGGAAACACATTCCATGCCGACATGTTGGAGATTCTCGGATACCCGCCATTGTGCTACTGACAAAATGTCTGGTTAACTTCAAAACAAGAGCCCTATTTATAAAAGGTTTAAAAAGACAATTTTACAATATGTTAAGTATGAGAAGTGCACCCACCGTGCATAGTTAGGAAATGTTCCAATATAGTATACATTTGGGTTATTCTCCCATAGTCTCTTTGCATACCATCTATTGTGAACGCACTACATACATACATCATTTTGATGTCAGACTTAGTATGAGTAATACGTTAGTATGGCATTTTGAACACAGCCTTGTCTCAAACTCGAGAGCATTCGTACTCGGTCTTGTCTCAGACTCAGACTGGCCAGACTCTGGATTTTCTATCAAGACAAGTCGAGACCAGCACTGATCCGCTATTCTTCAACTTCATCAATGTGATGATAAGGAGAAGCAGTTGGAACTGTTCCTGATTAATTAAGGTTATAATTTGACTTCAAACATTTAGCATTAGCTCAGTGATTGTTCTGCCACCTTGGAAAACTTTTCCAGTACCTTATGAGTTGGACACCTGCAAAAACTCAGACATCAGTCCATCTTATTTCTACTCAGAAATACCTCTCAACACTTGTTTCTTATTTTCAGATATCTAAAATAATTCTGGACTTATCAATGGCTTTTAAATGCATACAATGATGTATTTTTCACAAGAATTTAGTTGGACAAATTTAGATCTAAAGCTGATCTCCGGAGTTTCTGAGAAACACCTCGATGCCCCGCCCTATACCGCTCCACTTTCTCTACCTACCAATCTACCAGAAACCACGCCTCTACTTTTCTGCATGCGCAGCGTGGAACATAACAAGGTTGCATCGGGCCGCACTGATATAAGTCTATGGTCTTTTGACAATGGACATTTCTGAAGTAAGAGCCAAAATCATATTCACCTGTTTGCTGTTGTTTCCATGCACAGTTCCGCATTCACTTTGATTAATAGAGTCCGCAACAGGAAGTCAAAGCCTATTGGCTGGGCGATCACGGCGCTCGTTTCCGTTTGTATAGGGGTCTATAGGACAAAGGCGGAACTTATATACATTGATGTATATGAATGACCACCGGCAGTTGACCATAGTAAAAGCGGTATTAGGTATTTTTTCGCATTTCAAAAGAATCATACATAAACATAGACTTCTCAGAAACTCCGAATATCAGCTTTAAGATTGTTGCATGTTGTGCTTTTATAAGAGTTGCAGACACCTTGTTTTTGTCTGTCAAATGTGTTTAAAAGAAAACCAAATTAAAGAGAGAATGCTCTGTAGCTGTTTATCCTTGTCATTATTTTTAAAACTTAGTTTTCGGCTGAAACACCTTCCTGACCAAAAAAAGCTGTCCGAAACAGGATGTTGTGATGAATCATGCTCGTCTAGAAACATGCGAACTTGATGGCGGACTCACGGAGGGGCTGTATTTCAATACATCTGAGCACTCAAGTGTTTTCTGAGCAGAGTTGACGGAGCATCTAAGTGTGATTTATGTTTCTGTGTCACTTAGACACTGTAGTTACACGTATCGCTCCGTCAACACGGCAGCCTGATGCATGGCTGAACATCAGCAGCATAAATCTGCTTTCAGAGTCCATCAGCGCACGTTTCACAGAGATCCTGTGATCTGCATCACGACTGTACTTGGTCCACATTATAGAGATCATTACTTGGATGGGATTAAAACAGAGCGGATAAGAAAGAAATGATACATGCCACATTGAATGCAGATAATGGAGACGTCGTGCAGTCCAAGAAAAGAGAGAGGCTGCTTATAATCAAGAACATGAATGTACTTTGTGTTTTTGTGTTTCAGCAGCTGTTTAATGTATGAGTGGGGTCAAGTTAAACATTTTATTATTTTATCTTATATTGTGCATTGTTGGAATGTCACTGGTAAATACTGTATATACTTACATATATTCCTAATTGATTTATTATTTGAAGCATTCATATTGATTTATTCACTTGCAAAGTTTTAATTGCAGTGAGGTTAGTACACATCTATACCCATAAATGCAATGGTACTAATAATTTGCAAAGTAATTCAGCGTTTCGGTTTTAGGCAAACATCTTATCTTCAAATATCTAAAACTAAAACTAATCAGTGTGTTCTGAATACATACAAGGATTCAATTTTTGCCAGAATTTAGTTAAACAAAATTGTAGAGATTTAAGATTTTTGCGTGTTGTGCTTTCTAAGAGTTGAAGACAAACTAAAATTAAAGAGATAATGTTCTCTAACTGTTCAACCTTGTCATAGTTTCTTAAAATGGATTTTTATGGTCTTGGTTTTTCACTTGGTCTCGACTCCCAAAAGTCTTGGTCGTGTCTTGGTTTCAGGCATGCCTGGGTCATGGTTAGTGGATATTGTGGTCTAGTACAACACTAGTATAAATATACTCACATTCTCTGTACATGTGATCTCGACAGGACATTTTTTAACAAGTGGCATAAGCTGTGACCCAGACCAGTAATGGTCTGGCTTCATGCTGCATATGTAACAAGGCTGCAGCAGTTGGCCACATTATGTATTTGGAGCAAAGGGTGAGGACATGGATCATCAAACTCTCCTGTGAGCTCATTACTCCCTCCAAAAGGCCAAGACGTTTCCAAGAAGCTGAGAAGAGATTAAGAAAGATGACTCTGATTTCAGGTTTTTTGCCAATGGAATCAATTTCCTCTCCTGCAAACGGATGGTCTTTTTGCGAGGCGGAAACTGTTACCGCTTAGATTGAATCATTTCCGATCTCTGCAGAGCAATGGAATCACTGTGCTCCCATTTGACAGGAAAAATTGATTTTAGATAGATTTTGCAGCCAGCTCAGACAATTATCTCTCCAGCCCAACATGGATCAGGTGCGTCTGTTGCTCTGAAGTTGTGTTGAATTACTGTGCAACTGGGATTTCACATATTTGCGTGTTCGGATCAAATATTGCACCAAGACTGTTCAACATGACCTGTTATTTGCATAGTATTTGTCAGCAACTTTTTGAGGTGATAGTTGTGTAGCTGAAGTAGGCAGTTGCAGCAGGTAGTGTAAAATGAAACGCTATCTTTCTGAAAGGATGAATAAAACAACACAACTGCTCATAAATAACGGAGACAATGCAGGGATGTCTTGAAAAAGTAAGCGACAGGATTACAAGTGAATTGGAACAAACAAAGAAAACAACTGTGGACAGTTTGAGGCCATTGGAATGAAACACATCTGGGCTATTACTTATCCCTCACACAGAAAAAAAAAAAGAAACACATCTAACAAAAGATGGATGAGGAACATGGAATGCAGCCCTAGCCTTACTGCTACTAAAACCAAAAGCAAAGATTGCTTCTTTGAGTACCCAACTGTAAAGTGCAGCACTTCAACCACAACAAAAGAGCTGGAAAACGCCTCAACAATTCAGTGCACCGATATGAGTCAGTGATATAAAACATAGACTTGACATTGTGGAACATTGTGGGATGGTGACTACATAATTAATTTACAGAGCATGACACGCATATATAATGTAAACAAAAGGATTATGGTATGTAGTCAGCCCAAAGTATTTCATTAAAGGGCCCACGTTATGCTAAATCTACTTTTCTGTGCTTTAAACATGATAAAGTGCTATTAGGGCTTCATACACATGCCCACAGTGTTTTTTCATTGATTCCCTCAATCGTTAGTTAGAGGGTGATTTGCTCCTTTCTTACTGCAGGGTGAGCCCAAACACCTCGCTCCAATTTGATGACGCGTTCCCACTTTGATGACAAATTTGACGCGGCACTGAGCTGGAGAAGCCGCGCCTCCAGGAAGCTCTCTGCCGTGATTGACATGTAAACAAACACGCCCACGAGGGTGAGCATTTCAGCGTCCTTCACACAGTGCTATGTATGTATTTTCTACAGTCTATGTATGTACCGGTGACCGCCCCGCCCCCACGCTCCGTCTCGTGTTTATAAAGCAGCATGAGCTCGGCTACTGAGTGGGTGGGCCTACGTCACCATGCGTGGAGGAGGAAGTCACACGCCCACTCATGAATATGCAAAAGATTGTGTAAAGTTGCTCAGAAAGTGACTTTTCAGAGGCTAAAACTGGAAAACAGGCAAGTTTGGTTAAAATAAACCTCAAATCCTATGTTTTAGTAATTGCAATCGCTAAGACACTAAGCTTTAATTAAATAAGGCTGTAATTAGAAAATAACCTATATGAATCACTTTGTAAACAGATGAATTTGTATGAATGTAGATTTGATGGTAGGATATTGAATGATGTTCTTCTGTTTTAGTTGTTGTTTAATAGGTGAAATATTTCACTTATTTCTTATTATTATTCTTATTCTTCCCCAGGAAGAATAGTGTTCACCAGGGTGAAGACTAATAGGGATCCTATTTCAATAAACAATAAAATATAAACCAGCTACACTATTGTTTTTATTGCGTAGACCAGTGGTTCACAAACTTCTCATAGTCCTGTACCCCTTCAGACATTTAACCTTAGCCATATACCCCCTACTACTGCACACTTCAAAACCATAATAATGTAATGTCATATACACAAGGTACCCCTACAGTGAAATTTGCCTCTGAATTCTTCCAATTCTGTTGAGGAGTTATGTATCATAAAAAAAAATAATAATCAAATAAAATAAAAGATCTTATTCAGAATTGTCTCTCGATTTATTTAATTATATTAGCCTTTGTTTTTTGGTAAAAAGAATCTACCAAACATTTGTTAATTTAACATATAGCAGTAATACAACATATTTATCACCCTGAAACTGTGAAATACAACTTGCTACAACTTCAATGAGAATGGTGAGTTTTAGAGGATGAACAGAATTCTGCAATGTTCTTCACGCAAAGTCTGTATTTCTTCACATTTTGTAGAAACTGAAAATCAAAGTCATCAAAGGCATCAAAGTATTGACAGCATGTTTGGCTAGCGCGAAGCAATGTCGGTTGTTTCTTTCTCACCACTAGAGAGTGGTATTACAGAGAAAAATTTATAATTTGTGGCAATGCATGGAGGCTCGTGACTAGGGGTCTATTTATATTCTAGTTTCCAATGTGGTCATGCTGTTTTTAATTTGTATCCACTTATGTACGCAAGACAATTTGCGTACCCCACTTTGAGAACCTTGGAATTAAAGTAATAAACCTTAAATGCACTTTATACTCTTCCTGTAAACTAGATCATGACTGAGTGACATTCGCCCCACAATTCTAGAGCGTCTTTCCACACAGACGGTTCCTACCTTTACTGATGTCCTGGTACTCCAACCAGAGCTGTCTTTGGACCTGTTTGTTAGGGTACCAGATGGTGCAGGATTCCTGAAAGCCATACATGGCCTCCTGCACATAGTGGTTCCCAAACTCCCTGAGGATGGAGACAAAGTCACTCCGCTGAGTCGCCCCGTCCAGAGAATGGATGGCTGAGCTAAATGCTGAGTGGACAAAAAAAAGAACACGTAGTGGGTATGTGAGAATGTTTTAGTTTGTTCATTTTCAACTGTCAGAGGTTGAAAGTTCGTAGATCTTTCCAATACTGAAAAACTATATTGTACATAAAAAAACTGAATAAATATAAATCCATCTATGCATCCTTTTTCTTCTTATGCTATGAGTTTTTTCTTAGCATGTACCATGGTCCTTATTATTTTCACAAGAAAAATGGTTTATTAAAAACATTACCTTTTATGAACAAAGAAAGCTTATATATAAATATATGTATACACACACATACAATCACGTATATGTAATAAAATGGGCTATGTTCTATATACATTTGGAATCTACTTTTGAAATGACCTTCCTAGAGAAATCTACCAAACCCTGAGCCACGCACGTATCTGCAAATGTAAAGTTAACCAAAAAAAACATTTTTTATTCATTGTTTTTTTTAAAAAAAATTATCATTACCATATAAAAACATACAGTTGTTGGGTGATTTTATCAAAATATAGAAAACCTTAAAAAATAAGCTAAACAATGCAAACAAATCCACTACTTCAAGAATAGGATAAAAGTTTAATACAAAAATGATGTTTGTTCTCAGTAAGATTGTAAGAAAAAAAAAATCTGCAATATTTCACTGTGCAATTACTGAATCAATCAAAAAAATGTCCAAATCAACGTTTTTCAATCATATTTTTTAAGGAAATAAAAACACCCAGTCATTAGGTGTCAGTGAACACATCAGATGTTGTTAAACTAACTCACTCCTCAATGCATTTCAGCTTGGAAGTTGATTGCACTTTATTTTCATAAAACATACTGGACACTTTTATAGATGTATGAGGTTACATTTTTTTTTTCAAGAATTCAGGAATTTAACAGAATGTTAAAGTTAAACTTTTTTGAAAAAAATAATTTGACAGTTTGATAATCATACCACTTGCTTGATATTTGTATTTTTATTACAGTTAGTTATAGGGATGTAACGATTAATCGCAAGGCAGTTAAAAATCGATTAATAGGTATCACGGTTGATATCGATTTTCTGAAAATTGAATCGCAGTACTTTTTTTAACCAGCTATCCACAAGTGTAGGCGGTGGGCGGAGTCTGCTAATACTTTCTTTCTGGCCGCCTTCTACTCTTAAATATGTTAATAAATAGGGATGTAACGATTCACTCAACTCCCGATACAATTCGATTCACGATACTGGGTTCACGATATGATTCTCTCAAGATTTATTTTACAAAATGGGACTGTAGACAAATTATTTTTTTTGGGAAAAAAACTAGAAAATTCTATACTATTTTCCTTTTATTTTTCATTGTCAAAAGAATTCCTTGATAAACTATTCAAAACAATGCAATTTAACTAAAAATAAATCTTGAATTAAATAAATAAAGGAATAATACAAATGAAAATGAAGCCTATTAATTTAAATTCTGGTTCTATAATAAACAATGCAAAACTGCATAATAGTTCTTTTTCTTTTAAAAGTGAGACTGAAAATGTATTTTGTGCCTTTACAATTGGACTTTAACCGTGGTTGCACTGATTTACGTCATATTTGTTTGGACCAGCAGAGGGCGTTGGTAACACAGTGGTCGGTTGGCATGCAGATATCTTGCAGTGAAGAAGAGAAGCTATGCTAGCAGACAGAGCTAATAGAAAAGCGTGACTTTTACAGATATTCAAGTAATATTACAGATATTCTTTCGGTGCTAAAGGGGTAATGAATCATTTATTAACATATTTAAGAGTAGAAGGCGGCCAGTAAGAAAGTATTAGCAGACTCCGCCCGCCGCCTACACTTGTGGATAAAATTAATTAGATTGGTTCTCATTATAACTCACAAACTTTTCCTAAATGTCCTAAATCTAAGAACTTAGATGTAAACATAAAAAAAATATTATCACATCAGAATATAAAATGACTAACTATCTTAAATGGTTTCTAAGAAAAGCTGTCCACTTTGAAGATACCTCGAACAGATTAAAAGAAAATGGCACAGGGGCAATAACTCCGGAAAAAAACATTTGCGCACTTCTCATTTTCAAACTCCAAGGTATTGATACCCTGAAGCCACACACCGAATTTGATTACTGTGTCTTAAACGGTCTCTGAAAAAAGCTGTCCCCTTTGAAGATACCTCGAACAGAGTAAAAAAACAAAAAAGGGCATTAACTCTGGAAAACATAATTGCGCCCTTCTCATTTTTGAACTCCATCAAGATATTGCTACACTGAAGCCACACACCAAATTTGGTTATCCTATCTCAAACCGTTTCTGAAAAAAGCTGTCCCCTTTGAAGATACCTCGAACAGAGTAAAAAAACAAAAAAGGGCATTAACTCTGGAAAACATAACTGCGCACTTTTCATTTTCGAACTCCATCAAGGTATTGATACCCTGAAGCCACACACCAAATTTGGTTATTGTATCTTAAACGGTTTCTGAGAAAAGCTGTCCCCTTTAACACGGACGGATGCACGGACGGACAGACGGAGCTCAAACCTATATCCCCCTTCACACTTTGTGGTGGGGGATAATAAAGAAATCAATTGCATTTCACACCATTTTGCACATGTAAAGGAGAATCTTATAATTATTGATCTTGCAATATATCGTTGCATTCCATGTGTCTTTGCGACTTTCTTCCTTTTCTGTTCAGCAGATCTCTCACTTAAATAAAGCTGCATTTGTTTGCTAATACTGCAGAGTGTTACGGTACAGGAGTTTCCTGGATCACTTTGATGAGTAATAGTAGACATGCTGTCGCCACCCTCTATTTCATTTAGACTCTCACTCGCTCTCGTGCAAACCGCTCATCTTTTCCTCGAGCTCCAAACTTTTTCCGCAGCAAAGAGCCACACAGTACATCACACTGAAACAACGGCTTGACTATTACGTGTAGAACGACACATGAACATACCAATGCAAGAGCTGGTTCAACAATGTTTAAAACTTCACTGGTGCATTTTTTTCTTCATTGTAACACGCTGAAATAGTTTAAACTTAATTCCAAGTATGAGCAGAATCCAGGAATAGGGTGCATGATTTTATATGGTGTGTGTTTATACATCGATTGCAATGTAGCAAAATGACCATTGTTCTCCCTGGGATGTTCTCTCAGCAAATATGGGAAAGCTAAAGTGTGATGGCAGTTTATCATAATGATTTCAACAAGAAGCAGTATTAAGGTCTCAGCACTCACGCTCTGCTTGCTCTTACTTCTCCTCCAAAATTGAATTACAAGGCTGAGAAAGTGAGAGACAGAAAGTGCAGAGTGGATGAGCGATGGTGTGTGTGTGTTTGTGTGTGTGTGTGTGGAGGGAGGGTGATATCAGATGTAAAAATCAGTGGCATTGCCCACTCCAGTAGTGGTTGAAATATGATGAGCTAAAGTAGGAAATGGAAGTGAAAAAAGACGCAGGCTGTTGAGTCGTTCCGGAGTGAGGAGGGAAATAGAAAGTGTTTTCTTAGCAGTAGCGTCAGCCACTATTAAACCATCAGCGCACAGTTGGAAATACATTAAAAGTGTCATGACTGTGCAAAGAGGTCGATACACTTATCAGAAGGCAAACCTATTTTTTGTGGGTTTTATGAATAATGCATGCACTTACAACTCAAAGATATTTCAATTTTTAATGGCGCCGTTTTCATCATAACACAAAGAGCGTAAAGAGTTAAGGGTTAAAGAGAAGAGAAGTTAAACTCAAGGCCTGAGGGCCAAATGCAACAGTTTGAGCACATGTCAAACTTAAGGCCCAGGGGCCAAATCCGGCCCTTTACAGCATCCAATTTGGCCCACAGGAGAAAGTAAACATGAATTATTGTGTAAATCACCAAATACTCCAGTTGTAGATGACAAATTCAGCAATTTAATGAAACTCCACTATATTTTAAGGGGCTTGCATGTTCCACAAGTCATGCAATTTCTCACAAACCAGTGGCACAAAATTCCTCTAAAGTACACAAAGATTGGCAACAAAATCAAAATGTTTTGAATTGAATAGAACTGATATTGAAAACTAGAGCACAATGATGTTAAATTTCTTCTTTTGTCCCCCTCACCTATAATCTGTGGCCCATTCGACATCAAACTGGTCCATATTTGGCCTCTGAACTAAAATTAGTTTAACACCCCTGCTTTAGAGCATCCATTTTGGCCCACAGGAGAAAGTAAAAATGTCAAAGAAAACATGAATTATTGTGTAAATTACCAAATAATGCAGTTGAAAATGGACAAATTCAGCAATTTAATAGAACTCGACAATATTTTTAGGGCCTTGCATTTTTCTTTTGTTTAAATCACATGAATGCAGTCATTTTTTTATTTCAAATTGTGGAAAGAACTCAATATTTCCACAAATCTTGCAATTTTTCACAAACAATTCCACAAAATTCCTCTAAATTACACGAAAAATGGTAACAAATCAATAACTTTAAGTAAATTGAACTGATATTAAATACTAAAGCACAATGTTAAAATCCCCCCCCCCCCCCCCCCCACCCACACACACCTATAACCTGTGGCCCACTTGAGATCCAACTGGTCCATATTTGGACCCTGATACTAAAGTGAGTTTAACACCTTTTGAGTGAAGATATACACTTTTTTTCCTCTTGCCCTTCATGGAATTATACGTTTGGAAAAGAGAGCCTTTTTACAAAGTGTTGAGTATAATCCTTATTGTGTCAGTAGCTGACAGAAGCCATCAGGGAGAGCATTGCTTGACTAAATACCTATCCACAGATATCTTATGCTGCGAAAGATACCCTGGCAGGCGCTGTCAGGAAGCCTTGGGCTGGGGCTTTGTACGTTTTATATATATATATATATATATATATATATATATATATATATATATATATATATATATGACAGCCTATCAAAGATACAGTGAACAAGACAAGAACACGCAAGATAGCATTGTTACTAATGACCGTTCGACTTAACCTCTTCATTCTTTATTCAAAAGCAGGAGAACATTTGTATTAATATACAGTGCATCTGGAAAGTCATTTTTTTATGTTACAGCCTTATTCCAAATCGTAATAAATTAATCTATTTCCTCAACATTCTACACAAAATACCCCATGATGTGCACTACTCAAAATGAGTATGTAGTGCGTTACAATAAATAGTATGAAAAGATTGAGTATGCGAGAAATACACTGATGTATACTCAATCATGATAAATTCACAGTCAACATACTGTATGTCAAAATACAATTTTACAAATTGCAAACAAACAGCACCATAAAAATATTGAGTAAACAAAATAAAAATCATGAGATCGTCCCCACTTTTGAAAATCATAAAAATGTTATTTTTTTTTTTTTACTTCGTCAGGGTTCTCACAGCTTCAGTCAAATTAAATTCAAGACTTTGTAAGACTTTTTATTGCCATTTCAAATTGAATTTAAGACCAACTTCACAGTAAACACAATTGGGGGGGATAAAAATCCCACATCAATTACATAGGGTTAGGGTACATTTTTTCTCGTGTCTAGTGCAGACATGCAACTGGTGGCCCCCAAAGTACACACACAAATACACAAAATGACCCTAATACACACCAAAAAAACTCACTTAAGTTCAAAGACACACAAGATAGGCAAAAATCTATAAAACAACAATAAAAATACAAAAAATAAAAACCATTGAGAAAAATAAAATTGAAATAAAAATATCTTCGTTGGACAGGCAATGTTGTTGAAAGTTGCTACAAACATGACGTGCATCAGCTCAGAATCCCGCTGCAACCACGTCACTGTTTTGTAGTTGGTTCCACTGTCGTGATTGTGCAATGTTACGGTAATTTATACATTTTTGTAAAAACAAATATTAACATTTATTTTGAAATGTGAGACTAATTACAATCACTAAATTTAAGACCTATTATTGACAATTAATGCCTTGTTTTTAGATTCATGAATGTAATACCTTTTAAGACTTTTTAAGGATCCGTGGGAACCCAATTCCATAGTTCCCTATCCAGACTGCTCCATATCTTTTATTTATTTTTTTTTAACTGCTCCATATCTTAACTCCCCAAACAGAAATACAAAAACTTTGGCATTTGAAAATGAAAGAGCCCTCTTAAAGTCCATGTAAAGCAGAAATACAGTAAAAGTGTGTTATGAGTTTGTCACACCACAGAAACATGTCATTGACCACTGAGACAAACTTTAAAGATTAAAAAAATCGCAAAGTATATAAATTAGGTCTCAAAATAAATGGAAAAACAAGCACTTCTCTCTACGCTGGGGGCGTGTCAGTTAGAGGGGCAGGAACCACACCCACGCGCAAGAAGGGCACCGCCTCTTTACTGTGTCTATGGGTGAGAATAATGTGAAAGCGGCTCCAGCATCGATCGCGCTTCCAAAAATGCTCGGATCGGGCCAAACGAGATATCAGCGGAAAGGTCTACTCCGCCCGAGTCCAAATACGTGGTGTATAAAAGTGCTCATTTCATGAAAAATGTAGCACCATGGACGCATTTTATTCCCGAATATCCCGTTTTAGTCCAAATATGTGGTTTGTTTTCAGTTAGGGGAATTAGGTGAATTGCGCCCGCTGGAGGCCGCAGAAGTTTGGTGTGCTTCAGCAGCAGGGTCGGGTTTATGCTAATGAGGGTCGCGTTATGTAACGCAGCCCTGATTTCTTTTTTTTTTTTTTTTTTTTTTACCTTGTCTGCACATGCTGTCGAAGGTTAACACTACAAGAAGTGCAATCTTTTGACAGCAATGCATATTTTATTATTGCAATTAAATAAATTTATTTATTTCATTGCATAATTGTGACCGTCACCAGCCCTCCCTAGGGAAGGGTAAGAAATACTTTATTAAAGGGAGGATGTAAAAAAGAGAGGGCAGTGTTACACCAAGGTGAGGGGTTGGAGGGGGGTGGGGAAGTTAACAGGGAAGCGGGATACAAGATAGGATATGGAATGGGTGGGGAATAGTTTTAAGTGATGCGATGTGAAATTGTGGTTGTGTATATTGTGTTTATTGTTGTGTTGTCAAGCCAGTTTGGTGACCAGTGTGTGGTTTAGGAATAATGGTGGTGGCTGTGAACAGAGGAAGAGGTGAGTGGAAATTCCATAAAACAGGTATTTGGGAACAACGTGTCTAAGGTTGAGCCCAGTATGAGTGTTATCCCACAGCCCAAGGCCAGTGCATCCATGACAAATGTATTTCCAAGTACCGCCACTGCAAAACCCAAGAGCCGCCCCCGGGCCCAAAGAAGTAGTCAGGCCAGCAGCAAGAGCAGGCAGCCTAAGGGCCCCCGGCGACCACCCCACGGCCAAGCAGTCCCCCGAACGCCCCCAAGATCCCAAGCCGAGAGGCAGCCATCGCCCCCCCATACACACCCGAGAAAGCCCCAAGGAGCCAAGGACCCAGCGCACCACGCCACCGATCCCACCCCCAACCCCCAGACCCCCCACCCCATCGACCCCCCCACCCCCCCACCCCACCCCCGCGCCCAACCCCCCGAGGGGAGGGCCCAGAGAACTCCCTGCCCGAGGCCCCAGCGGAGGAGCCGAAGCCCACGCCCAGCAGACGACCAGAACCGCGCCGAACAGGCAGCCAGTGGGCACCCGCCGGCGAGCCCAGAGCCAGCAGGGGCCCGACCCCAGGCCAGAAGGACCCGGAACGGATGCAGCACCAGGAGCAGCCCGCCCAGGGAGGACGACCACACCCCAAGCCGCATAAGGCACCAGGGGGCCGCTGGGAGTCTCCCCGCCGGCCCCCAGGCACCCCAACCTAGCCCCCCACGGCACCCCAGATCACCCTTCACTGATGCCGCCCGCGCCACGAGCTTCAGTTTTTTTTTTTTTTTAAAGCCAGGGCCCCCTCCAAGGGCCAAGCCAGACCGCCCCGCCGGGATGTGGCCCCCCTATTCCGGCCCCCGACACCCTACCTCACGGGGCACTGCCCAAGCAGGGGCCGTACCAGTAGGTACGCAAGGGCGCGGCACGCGCCACCCGCCCCGAAAGACCCCCGCCAGGACCGGCCCGGCCAGCAGGCCAAGCACCCCGGGCCCCAGGAGCACCCCCCGGGACCAGGACCCCCCAAGGGCAAGCCCCCGGGCCAAGCCCCCCGGGACGCATCCCCCACCCCCGCCCGGGACCCGGCCACGGCCCAGCAGGACCGCACAGCCCCGGACAGCCCACGGCCAGCAGCCCAGGGCCCGCCGCCCCCCGGACAGCGCCAGCCACGGAGCAGCGCCCCCCGCCGGCCCGCGAGCAACCGGCGATCCCCACCGCGGGGACGGAGGCACCCCAATGGCACACATCAAGTGCGGGACAGCAGCCCCCAGCCAAAGATGCCCCGGACCCACCCACCAGTCCGCAAACGGCAGGATAGACCCACCAGGCGGCCGACAGCAACCTCCACCACCGGAACAGCTAGCGCCGCCCCCCAGTAAACAGCATCACCCCGAGGCGCCAAGCAACCCCGCCCCAACCCCGGCGAGGACACCAGCACACCCCCAGCACACCCACCCCCAAACCGGCGAGGCAGGCCGCCCCGGGCCCGCACACCGCGGGGCCCGCCCCCAAGGCCACCAGGAGACGAAACCAGCACCCAGCCACACCCAAGGGGAGGAAGCACCCCCGCGCCCCACCAGGCCGACACCGCCCGGAAAGACCCCGCAAGGAGAGACCCCAGCAAAGCCCCCCCGAGGCCCACCGCCACGCCCGACCGCACCATCCTGATGTATTTTTACTCTAAGCAGTGGCCCAGCCACCAACAGAGGAGCCAGGCCCCCACCGGAGAGGCCCAAATATGTGAACCAACCCACCACCCTGTTATGGTGCCTCTCCATTCCCCAATGGAGAGGCACTTCCCTATCCCCTGTGTGAATGTGTGTTTAGTGAATGTATGGGGTGTAATTAAAAGAAGGGGGAAGGAGGGGACCACACACCCATACCCATACCCAACCCTTGGGGGGCTGGATGGTGGGACTGGGGGTGGAGGGGGCCGCCACCTGTGTCACTATGTAGTGGCGTGGGGGCGGCACTCCCACCTCTAGTTACCATACTAATCCCTCCAATTTTAATCGCACTTCAACATGCCACCCCCCGGAGGGTGTACTCACCTACACCCTCCGGCCTATTACACCACATACACATATATCCACAGAGGCAGGATGGGGAGCACCGCTCCCCTCCTTCCCCCTTCTTTTAATTACGCAGCCCTGATTTCTGACCCGCCCATTAAATCCGGAACACAGAAATTGGAAACACAGTTTTTGAAGCCGAGCTCCACAATGAAATTATAAATGGTTGATGTGTTAAGGAAAACATTTATGACCTATTTAATGTGTTTAGAAGAAAATGTCAGAATTTGCTTTACACAGTCTTTAAATTACAAAGTCCCTCATTTTGTATAAACATGCTTTGAATATTTGGTGCTGGTAAATTATTTTTTGGCTTGGACATTATTTCCACCATTTGAAAATGAATGATGTCTCCAAAATACGGCGCAATACGTACAGTACCTCTGTATTTCACATTGGTATTTGGTTCTTTGGCATGTTTCTTTGCCCCTGCAACTGAACGGTCCATTATTTAATTTCAATTTTTCATGTTTACACAATTCAAAAAACAGGAACCTTTAATGTTTGAAGTGTGAATAAAGATACAGTATATACATATCTACAGTCATGGGGTGTATTGCCGTTTTTGCTTCTTGAAAACAGTCGAGATCAAACTCTAGAGCTGAAGTTCCTGAAACTGGCTCTGATGATCTGTTAATCTCAATGTGTCATTGGAATTACAAAGCAATAATTAAGTGACAGCTCACAGCTTCCTGTCGCTCAGTGCTCCAGGTATTATCATTCTGCTTAAATAACCATCTAATAATAGCACCTAATATACAAGTAATTAACGAGAGGGGAGCAGTTTACCTTGAGAGAGGACCCACTGATTGAGTTTGACGTGGTACAACACGGAGCGAAGCCTCCAGTGTTGAACGAGGGGGTATCCAGACACCTCGCTGTAGTTCACCATACCTGCAACATCACACACACACACACACACACATTCATTTAAAAGTCTGGATCATATACAACTAAATTATTAATCTCCTATTTACCTTTAAGGTAACAGAAAGAAGATGCAATAAATATTAATACTGTATTCAATGGGAGGAGGTAACCAGGTAAAGGCTCCGTTCTAATCCACCAGAGGGAGAAATAAAACAAAACACAACTGTACAATAAATACATGAAATAAAATAGTGATGTTCAATAAAAGTCAACACATTTCCTTTTGATACGCGACACATTTATATGAACACAACAAACACACAATGGTCATTGAAATAACTACAAACTGACAAAAAAGTAAAATGAACTAATGAAAATCAGACATTGCTTTTGAATTATAAATAAATAAATACATTTTCAGTACATTTTGATTTATTATTATTAGTTATTTCAGTGACCATTATGGGTAGGTACCAACATTTGTATTCACTCTCGACAAATATCTCAACTTGCCTCTTTGAAACTCAAAACATACATTAAATCTTCAGGGAATCAAACACAGAAAAACACTGGAAAATAAAGATCTTGGCCTTTATCTTTTTATTGCATTTTGTGTTCAAACAAAAGCACTAAACTTTAAAAAAGCCTTGACAGGTTTAAAGGCTTTAAGAAGTGTTTTGTGAAAAAGAAAATAATAATAAAATGTGAGCAGTGACAAATGAATCAATCAACAATCGACCCTGAAACAAACCTCACCACCCACTGAGTCGTCAAATACATGAACATAAAACATTACGGTTCAGCTTGAGACAAATGTTTGATCCATTTATTTTTGTAAATCTGTGCTTTTCAAATTTCTAACAGAGAGTGTTGCAAATAGCATTAAACATAGCAGTTCAAAACAAGGAATCCATCACAAAAAAACATTAGAAAATAAAGAACTTGGCCTTATTTATTTTTTAAATTGCATTTTATGATAAATCAAAAGCACCAACTTAATAAATAAAAAATAAAAAAAAGCCTTGAAAGGTTTCAAGGCAAAAAAAAAGTGTTTCCTGTTGAAAGCAGCACATTTTTGAGCAGTGACAAATTAATTAATCAACACTTGACCCTGATAAAAACCTCATTACCCACTGAGTAGTCAAATACATGAAAACAAAACGTTAGAGTTCAGCGTGAGATACAGGTTTGATTCATTTATATTTGTATATCTGTGTTTTTTCAAATAGCTTAAAGAGAGTGTTGCAGATAGCATTAAATATAACACGTAAAGTACAGAGGATTTGCCCAACTTAAACGTTTCTGTACTGTGGCTACACTAGTCGTCATTAACAATTAAAACACCCTCAAATCAAAAAAATACTGATTATAGGTTTGAAGAGTAACTATTCTGTTGATTATGGGCGTTACTGCTGTAGCAGTAAGACACGCCCACTCCATCAGCCCATACCGCTGTTCGCAGAGACAGACTGTAACAACAAGTCAAAAACATCACCGTACACGAAACAGAGTGGACTTCCTCTTTGGCTGTCAATCAATGCTCACTGAGGGCTGTGATTGGAGGAAACCCTCTCCCTCCTCTCAGGTTTTATAGGAGGGGCGGGGCCAACAGTAAAAGTGATGACGCAGGGGAATCTGGAAGAATCCCTTTCAGCCAATAGTAAAAATGAACTTGTAATAGCCGGTGTTCAACCCTTAGTGGCCAGTATGATATTTTACAGCTAAATACGCAACATTAAAATACTTTTACTAAAATGTGAAGAGTGGGACTAGGATCAATCAACAGAACTTCTTAATGCCCAAATACATACTGTATGTATTCAGCAAAAAAAGTGGGTTTGGGGTTTAGTTACTCTTTAAATATCTACAAGTGGAAATCAGCTGCTGAACATAACCGTGCATTAAGTAGCTACGAAAAGAAAAGATGAAAATCACACTTTCCTAAAAATTACTTTTTGTGCTACATGGTAAAATGAGCTTGTTCCTGTTGTTCTTTGTTATTGCACATTCAGTTACTAACACTGTTTGATAAATCCTTCCTATGGAGAATAATTAAGCAGCTAATTATAGCGGCAGCTGTGGAGTTGTTTTCTACACCATCTTCAGGTTGGTTATATTAAATCTGTTTTTTTTTTAATGATTGAAAACAAACAAAAGCAAAAAAGTGAAATAATAAAGGATTTATTAGTTTGATAACAGGCGATAAAAGGGTCAATTGCTTTGAAAATCTCCAATGGTTAAAACAAGTTAATTACATTTTTAATTATTGTATTTATTATTTTTCATCATGGTATTTTGTTCTTACATCCTGCGTTCACTACTCCTACACTGTTGGTCCAATTCTGACAATTAAGCTTTCAAAATGTGCTCTTTTAATTTATTGCCTTCAACCCATTTCAACTTATTGCTAATAATGAGCGATTACTTGGTTAATGCTTAGCTAATGCTAACATTAGGCTATTGCTAACAGTAGGCTAATGCAAATTTATGTTAATGCTCATGATGTTGCTAATGTTAACACTAATCTATGGTAATCATAATGCTAGCTGATGCTATCTATTGTTAATGCTAGCAAACGTTAAGCTATTTTTAAACTAACGCTAAGTTACGCTAACACAGAGTGACACAGGCCAGCACCTGCATCCTCACCTGCATTTTCTTCAGGAAACGCAAAGATTCTAGTTTTTTTTTATTGTGTTGCACAGAAAAGATTCAAACCAATGCAGATCCTGTACACTCGCATTATGTGACAATCTCTGCCTCTTGCCCTCATCTTTCTCCTTCTTCCTTTTACACAGTGCTCGTTTACAGCCCAGTTTATTATGTGTATCGATTTAGTCTCATTTAGCAATCCTTCTCCTGCTAAAATCAATACCATCCATCTCCTCTGCCTCGAGACGTCACCCATGTAAGAACATTTCTTCTTTTTTTTTTTCCTCCCTTCTTCTTCTTCAGTTTGATGCACTCCACGGTCTATCACGCTGCTGTGTGCAGGACCAAACACCTGCCATCTTATCTACAGCAGAAAATAGGTGGTGGCAGATAAAGCACAACACACAGACATGTAAATGAAGCTGGTATGGCACACAGGCGAAAAGGAGGAAACATTCATCACTCACTACAGTGGAACGGAGTGATTTTTTTTTTTTACACAACATAGTGGTAAAGGGCCAATCAGCCTCTTCTTAAGGGGATCAATTATAGATAACGTATAAAGTGGCATAGTGCAGACTACGTGAATGGAATACATTTCCGTCAACCAGTTTGGGCTGTGTTAATGTTGTGATCTGTTGAAAAGACAGGAAACACAACTGGGAATACTGGTGACAACATCCGTGCTGGTAAGTCACATTAAAGTATATCTAGGTTGAAATTCATAAAACATCTCGTCGCCGTGAGTGAATAAATCAACTGTCTAATCGGTGACGGGAAGCATTAATTTTTGCATGAAAGTTGAGGATGAAGCCTTTAACATCACTTATTAGATCATAAACAGAGCCGGGACAAATAAATCATCGGGGTCTCCCGTGGCAACTGACATCTGTGTCACGCTGCAGCAGTGGGATTACAGCCATACATCACCGTGACTGCCCCCGCCGTGTTCAACCAGCACATCCAAAAGCGTTCTGGGTAATAATACGGAGTGAGAGATGGCATCTGCGCCCGCAGATATTCAAGAGTAGAAAGTTTTTTTTTTAAAAAATGAAGAAAAATTGTTTTTGCAAAAGTGCAATGATTCGACCAAAAGTGAAAGGGAAAACCAAACGTGTTGTGGTAACCAGGTCAATAATACCTATTCCCAATTAAGGATGGCAGTAGGTGTGCATGGAACAGAAACTAAAATATACCAGTAACCAATCAAATATATTTAAATGAACAGTTACCAACACATAACTATGACTCAAATTAAATTACTTTACTATTCAATTAAAATTCAATTCAACTTTATTTATATAGCGCAAATTACAACAAAAGTCATCTCAAAGCGCTATCAAAACATAAAATTCATAAGAAAAAAAACCAACAAATCCATATGAACAAACATCAGCGACAGAGGGAAGAAACAAATCCTTTTTAACAGGAATAAATCTCCAGCAGAACCAGGTTCAGAGATGGCAGCCATCTGCTTCAACTGGTAGGGGTTAGTGGACAGGAGGAGGAGAACAGAACAAGATAGACAGACAGAACATCAGAGTGTCCCAGACTAAGGAGGCAACAAAACAGAACCAGGGAAATGCAGCATATTTGAGATATTTATCATATTGTCGTACGCCTGAACACTACTTTCTTTCAGCAGCAGATTTTTATCACTTCTGAAAACTTCTCATCAGCTCAAATACTGCATCAAGTTTCTCTGCTTCATCTATGTAAATATTGGAACACAAACTCAAAAGTCATCACCATTTGTTCTAAGAACCCCAAAAACATAGTATTTGAGGTTCATTTTCCCAAACTCGCCTGTTTTCCAGAGTTTTAGCCTCTGAAAAGTCACTGTCTCAGCAACTTTACACAAACAGGCTGATTTGCGGCCTACTTATGCATGTTCATGAGTGGGCGTGTCTATAGACAGGACACTGACTTCCTCCTCCCCGCACAGTGACGTAAGGCCAGAGGATGGCCCGCCCTTCTCCCACCCATGCCGTAGCCAAACGCATGCTGCTTTATGGGGGGGGGGGGGTTGCCGGTACATACATAGACTGTATAAAATACACACATAGCACTGCTCGAAGGATGCTGAAATGCTCACCTTCGTGGGCATGTCTCTTTACATGTCAATCACGGCAAAGAGCTTCCTGGAGGCGTGGCTTCTCCAGCAAATCACCCTCTAATTAATGATTGAGGGAATCAATGAAAAAAACACTTTGGGCATGTGAATGAAGCCCAAATAGCACTTTATGACGTTTAAAGCACAGAAAAGTTGATTTAGCTTAACATGAGCCCTTTAATGACTTCTATTTATACTGCAATTGATCTGTATGAGAGTTGTACTTGGAAGTCAAGTCTGCTTCTATAGTGTACAACAGAGCTCCAGGCAGCCTATTACTAACCTGTCCAGGTGAGGACAACTATCTGGTAGTCATAGTAATATTGTACATGGTGAGATTGGTTAGGTAACTAATTGCAGTTTCAACCAAAATCATAAAAAAAAGACAAAGGAGTTGTATAGAGATGACAAATTGAATCAAACTTTCATCGCAAAGTGCTTGTACATTAAGACACACATGTAAACAAAAAAGCCACACAATTCCCTACACATGAGGTTGAAACGACAACATAACATATTTTACAGACAACTTTACCGATTGAGGCATTATTGGGATTTTGTAAAGACAATGGAAGGAAAATTGTTGAAAAACATGGAGGGCTATGGTACTAGCATCTATCAGTCGACTGTACAGGGTACATGCTGCAAATTAAAATAAATGAAAATAGAAACATTTTATAGTTTAACCCATTTTATTTTTTTGCTAAAGAATAAGATCTTCTACATTAAATAACTGAGTTTAAGGATGGCAAACCTTTTCTTTACACCTGCCTTTTCCCTTTTTTTAAAACAACATTTTTCCCAACTTAAATAGAGAATAAATAACCTGGGAGGAAAAAACTGTTTTCCAAAAACTTTAAAAAAAAAATCATATATATTTGGTATAACTAAATGGTTATTCATTATCAGGCCTTAAAGCAAAGAAAACAATTTCATTCTACTTTGTGTTTTGTTCGACTCATCTACTGGTTGAACCACATTTATCAATGTGTGCACGAATAAACAGCTTTAAGAACGACGACTTTTCATTTTAAAAACTAAGTAAACTCTTTTTAAAAGTTGGTGTGTACGTCTAACTGCACAGTAAGGCAATTATAGGAATGATTGTTTTTATTTAAACATGGAAACTGTTGACGGATTGGAAACATGATGAATGTACAAGCTTAGCAATAGTTATTTTTTTTTTTTTTCTTAAATTAAAGTACTATTATTGCAAGGGCACAACATCTGGCTGGACAGTGACACCTCTGAACTTGATAAATACACCGGTAAATGTGATGTTCCTGCATTGTCCTCACCTTCAGCTCCATCCATTTATCCACTCTTAAGGGAAATAGTTTTCTAGAACAGTAGATACATTGGGATAGCACCAACACAGCAGCTACTGTATATAAACCCCCCCACCCCCCCACCGTCACCCTTAGTGAAAATGAATAACAAGCCCAGAACATATAGAGTACAGTGCGACGTATTCTTCTTGCTGAAAGGCCTTGTCTCCCTTTTAGCCCTGGGGTCCTGTGCTCTCATTGTCTGACACTATGATTAATTTGGCTGAACTTCACTTTGCAAACATCCTGAGTTCAGAGTCCCTCTCTGTGTAGCCGGTGCCACAGCTTTTTAGGAACGCAGCTCAGTGAGTTGCTTTTAACAGCCAATTCCACGAGTGAGAAAAGAGGAAAAAAACAACAACAACCTACAAGATGTATCTTGTCCAAACCACACAACAGGAGGAGAGAAGTTGTTTATTACTTGCTTCCAAGCAGCTGAACAGATTGTTAAGAGTATAGACTTCCTCTGCCTTCTAACACCTTGGTGACTCTCCTAGATAGGGAGAGTATGAGCTGTTTCAGCTCAGGGTAAGACAGGAATCTGTCAGAGTTAGAAAATAAACACATTTCCCATGAGCCTCAGGTGCGTTTCAGACACATATACAATACTTTTTTTCACACCATCACATTAAACACAAAGAAAGTGAGAAATAAGTCATTATTCATAATCGTGCATTTTATAGCTTTGGAAACTAACTATCCCTATATAGCTTAACTATGATTAACTGATATGGAAAATTAGCACTTTACACTGCAATTATTGAAATATTATTAAACACACACTTAACCAGCTGTGGCCTTAATATTTTTAGTTTTTTCAAATTTATTTTTCTCCATGTGACACTTGACACAACCAGCTTCCACTCTTCCAGTAAAATATGTATAAATACTCTCTTGAATAGTAAGTAAGTCATTTATTTATAAAGCGCTTTTTGCTGATAAAATCACAAAGTGCTGTACAGAACAGAGGAGAATTTAAAACAACAGGAGCAACGTCATAAAAGAATAATAAAACAAAGGTGCATTTACATCAACAGGAGCAGCATCATAAAAGGATAGGAAAAATTAAAATCCGTTTAACTAAAAGCTTTTCTGAAGAGCAAAGTCCTCAAATGAATAAGGGTGTCCTGAACCCATATTGAAATAGGTCAAATATTAGCATAAAATGGATTACCATATGCCAGCCTGCATCTAAAATCTCTAATATAAGCCCTCTGATGCATAAGTAATGTTTATTTTCAAGGTTTTCTCATTTAATTTTTATTTACTCTATTCAATTGTAGAATTTTCTTGTTTAAGTTAAACTAGTGTTTTTTGTTTTGTTTTGTTTCGTTTTTTTTTTACTTTTATTTATTTATCTTTATAGGATTTATTAAGGTTATTTTTCCAAGGTCTTCTGTTTTATTTTTATTTTTTATTCAATTGTAGCATACTCTTATGTTGAAGCTTCCAATTGATGTAACCCATTGGTTAATAATAATTGGATTTTTCTGTTTGGGTAATAATCACTTGATCAAGCCTTTCCTAACTTTCCATAATACAAAATGAGTAATAAAATCATGTACAATTTGTGCTGATATTGTATGAGTTTGAGACTTGTATTGATAAATACTCAAGGCTGCAATATCGATAAGGAATCAGAAGTGAAAAAGTTGTATTGGGACAGCTCTAGTCTTAACACGCCTTTAAAGAAAAAATGGTCAAATTCACGTACATGGGAAGTGCTTAAAAATATGGTGGTGTAAATATATATACAAATTGTTTTCTGATTTGTTCAAAATTAACTTACTATAGTGAAATGCAACAAAAATGCAACAAAAATTGAGATTAAAGTGCAAGAAAACCTAATGATCTAGAAGTATAGTTATTTGATTCTATGCCCAAATCTTTCACATCTAATGGTTTACACTTTCAGAAAAAACAACTATGTCATAATGGCAGAAAAATTCAAATGCAATTGTTTTACATGCCTGAGTAGCATTTCTACTTGAGCAGATAGTTTTGTGCTAGCAACTTAAAAACTGTCACGAAAACTTTTATTGCAGGTAAAATAATATGATAACTGCTGCTTGTTTTACTATTTACTGTTTTCCAAAATAAAATCTGTGATAATCCTTTAAATAAAGAAATCTTTTTGCGTACGAGAGAATAGATTTCTTCCCCCCCTCATGCTAATGAAAACAGCCAACTGGAAAAAACAAGTGTTTCAACAAATATATAACTATACATTGAGGACATTTCCTAGAGCGACAACTCACTGACACTCAATTCCTAATGCAAATTTAATTCTGAAATACACACAGACATACTTTTTTTATGATTATTACTCACCATAGTTACAAACATTGCTCACACCTGCTGGTCAATATTTACAGGGTGTTTTTTAGGATATTAGACCCACTTTAGTCGTTTTTAAAAGCCCTTTGTGCAATCACTCCTGTAGATTCTACACAGCTTTCGCCTTATCCTGACTTACCATGACTACCTGCCAACATTGAGCTGTTCTGCAAAGCTGCATTTCAGACAATTCACTGAAATAATTCATGAACGGTATTATTGCAATCCAAACAAATCAGACGTTGCACACCCTTGAACCAAGCAGCAGCCATGTTGAAAGTCTCAGGTCAATCCTATTTGAGAAACACACACACACACACACACACACACACACACACACAGACAGAGGTTCCTTGCTTTATAGATACATAGGTATATAGATAGAAGTTAAAAACCATGATGTACATGGCACAATATGTATTACACAAATAGAAATTATGAATAAAAAGATACTGAATAAAGATGACAACATTGGGATATGAAATAATTTGAGAGAGGGGCCACAAAGGGATGAATAAAAAACCTAAAGATCATTTCCACATGAGAGGTACTTTTTCGCTAGATATTCCAAAACTGAATTGGAGTAAAACCAATAAAACCAGAGTCTTGAATATTTATCAAAAACTAAATTAGATAGCAGTAAATTCACACATCAGACTTGCACATGGTTTAATGAAAAACAGCTGAGAGGGTTAAGTTATAGGGCTTATATGAATCAAAAAAGACTACATCAATAAACTAGTGTGTGTATTAGTACATTTGGGCATTCGGTGAGCTACAGTGCTAGTATATTTTCTGTCTGATCTGTCTTTGTCTGCCTTTTTATGAGTTGTCAGAGATAGACAGTTGAAATTGGTGCCTGGAACGAGGAATAAATAAACAAACAAAATGAATATCACCTTAAATGTACCGATTGTGCCATATATACAATATACACCTGCTGATATGAAATAATCTTATAGTCACTTTCCATAACTTTAGCTGTTTAAAAAGCCCAATGTCTGGATACTAGCCAAGCTGTCAGTCAGAAAGACATATGTTTTAAGAACAAATTATATTAACAGATTAAATGTAGCCATGGTAACTGATGCAGGCAGGGGATTTTTACATAGGTCTGCTTTTGATTTGGTTCTGAAGAACAAAAATCTACTTAAGAAAGACGACAACCATGCAGTGTTCGATATCGTACAAAGGGATTTGTGATTGCATGAGGTGAGGAGCACTTTGAACTATTTTTCTGAACCCCACCAAAGCAGAACAAACACAAGATTAAACTCAACAGTCTTAAACAACACAGCGGGCCAAGATCGAAGGATTTATTTTTTTATTAATCTGAAGCTTTTTACAAATCTTTGGTGGAGTTTAGAGTTAGCCTCAAGAGGAAGCCTGGAAATTATTATATGATTTTTTTGCTTGTGAAAAATAAGGTACAAATTATATTGTTCAGGTATTCTTTATAAGAAGAGGTTCTCAACCCCCTTTTTTGCCAATGTAACCACATTCATGATTTGTCACGCCCATTATTTTCCAGTTTAAACCAGTTGTTCCTATTTTTCTGCCACTTTTAAGGCAATATTGACACTTTGAACCCTTTTTACCACTTTTTCTGTCTGTTTTTGGACACTAATTTGCATTTTCTGATTAAAACAAGGATTTACATCTTTAAGATGACTCTATATACTATAGATAACAGTGGTCATTCAGATAAATAAATAAATAAATAAATAAATATGGTTATCACAGATTCATAAAACAATGGACCATCATTTTGCTGACTTTATGGATGGGTCACCAAAAGCTCTCCCCTTTATTCCCCCTTATAGATGGCCCTGTCTCCACATGACTGTTCTTCAATGTTCATGTCTATGTTCAACCACCTTCAGGTACAGTGGGGGTCCCCGGTTTCTGGCACCTTTATTTTGTGGGTCATGGGATGAAAATGTTGAGAACCACTGCTTTAAAGTAATACAACTATTAAATCATCTATGCTGAATAACACTTATTATAGTAGTATATAATTAATTTCCTTTAATTAAATTACTATAATATTATAGTATAGATCTTTCTTTTGGTGGAAATTTAGTGTGAATTAGTATCATTTGTAATGATTGACTCATTTTGTACAGCACTAAATGTAACTGACATTGTGGGACAGTACATTGAAGAACGCCATAGCTTATGTAAACAATCCAGCAATTATACCCAATGGTGTTGGGCGATTTTTTTTGTCCATCTATGGAAGATTGGTAGGAATAAGCTCAGGTAGCACAGTAATCTTATGGCTCATGGAACCCCATTAACTTGCCTGGCCTGTGCTCCATTTCACTCTTGGGTAAGTCAGGGAATGAATGATTTAGTGTGGGTGAGATTGAAAAGATAGTGAGGAATGACTTGTAAAAAAAAAAAAAAAAAAAAAAAAAAAGTGAGGGATGAATAACAGATTTCCTCCAGTGGACCATCATGTAATCTAACAGGGAGCTAAATGTAATCTTACTTCCCCACCCAACCCTTCTTGAGTATAAAGACAAAATCTTGAAAAAGTGGACTTGATGCAGTGGTTTGGTCGATCCCAAGTCAGAATCTGGTAGGTAGTCAAACAAAACACTTACAATAACTCAGACAGTATCCTTGGTGGCTAATAGCTAAAGCACATACAAAGCTAATGTTAAAGTGAACCTCCTGTGTCAGCAAAGACTTTTCAACCCTGTTCTCACAATCTATGCAATCAATCTTTGGCTTATGCATTTAAAAAGTCTACTTCTCCTCCTATTTATAAGTCTAAAGTTGTGTAAGTTTATCTTTATGTTTACTTTTTTGTCTCTTTGAGTTAGTGGTACTAAAGATTAGCGTCCCGACTGGAGTGTATCCCACCTTGGGTCCTGAATATCCTGGTTTAGGCTCCAGGACCCACACCATCACTCTACAACAGACATAGGCAACTGGTGACCCGGGGCCGCATGTGGCCCTCGCTCTGATTTTCAGCGGACCCAAAAGTAAATGCACAAAATGACTTTTAAAAAAACAGAGAAAATTACAGAAATATACACAAGACAACGTAAATACACAGAATGACTCCAAAAACACACAAAATGGCAACAAAACCAAAAAAAAACAACACAAAATTTGAGAAAAATTATAAAACAACAACAAATACACAAAAATCACAAAAAGACAATTGGCTCATAACACACAAAACAGCAAAAACAAACTAAATGAGAGGAAAATACGCTAAATTACTTCAAAAACACACAAAGCGACAGTAAAAACACACAAGACAACAACAGAAAATGCAAAATGAAAAAGAAATAAACAAAAAGAGCAACAACACAAAAAATCACATCACAAACTCATTGTTCTTCCCTGTATTAATGCTCAGATTGGTCATTATACTAAATGCTGACATGAATGTTTATAATGTGGGCCTCTGATCTGAAAATCACATTTTTGTGGCCCCATCGTGGTAAAGGTTGCTCACCTCTGCTCTACAAGATCAGCAAATACAGAAAAGTATGTAATTAATGTAAGATACTAGAGTATTTTTGTTATATTGACTTTATAAAGGTATTTACTTAATGTGCAAACAGAGCGGTGCAAACACTATTCTTAAAATATTTATTTGGCAGAATTCTGGAAAATGACATATGTATGTTTGACATCTTATTCTACTGAGTTATACAGTTGAACTTTTGACCAGACAACCAAATACTTTATTAATAAGCTTAAAAGACATGATAATTAGGTTGGCAGATGTGGCTTGTGACACCTCAAGGTGACATGCTTTTCATTTTAGCTGCTCTGGGAAAGACTGAGGGGTCCCACCGATGCCAATGACTCAAAAGACGATGCCAGGAAATGTCAGCAGATACCTTTGTGCTTGCATGGTCACAAGGCCATATGCTTTCACTTTAATTATTAGGGACTTGGGGAGAGAGGGGCTCTGGGTTGCATGATGAATCACTGCCACGCAAAGTTCCTGAACCTCCCCGTTGTGCTGCTACTGGCAGGTCTTTCCCTTTTCTAAATATAAACCCCGTGTTAAATAGACAGCAGTTTGTTTTCCTTAAATGCATTTTTAACCTTATTAATATGCCTTTGTAAGCCAAGTTCACCACAGAACTTAAAACCTAAAAATAAACACAAGGGCTATGGTGAAGCAACCAAACAAAACTCTACATCTTGTAAAATAATTAAAAATTAGTAGATCCATTGAAACAAAAGCATTCGGAGAACGCAAACTTCCACTAAGCACCAAATGTCCTCTATGCCAGATATTGGCAGTTCTCTGGATTATCTGGAAACTTTTATTAATATTGAGAGTTTCAATTTTTGAAACTGAACCAGAATCAGTATTTTGGTTCAAATACCCTCCAAAATTTAATGAAATCTTCCAAGACATAAGGCCTATCTGGTTAAAAATTTGTCAAAGTTAATAAACGAAAACATGTACAGTAGGGGGTGAGATGAACCTATTCAGGGTGGTTGTGACACGCCAATAACCAAGAAAGAAGAAGAAAACACATCACCTTGCACACACAAAGTAATGAAATAAAACATGTACAATATGGACTTGAGCAAGTCTGACATAATCCTGCCACCAGACAAACAAACAAACAAAGAAATAAACAGTGGTGAAAATATGAAGAATATGAAGATAAAGCAAAATTGGTCAAAAAGAAATATGAGCTGCTTATTTTGGACATTGTTTTCCAAGATACACTGCATAATGTTTTGGCAAATGCTTTTTTTCTTTCAAATAGTAATCTCTGATCAACCAAGAGAAATATGTCTGGCTGTGATCAGTCACGGAGTAGAGCTTTAGGGTGTGAGTGTGTATCTGAGTGTAGTCTGGCATGATTAAGAAACAAAGCCAAAGTAGAATAAATGATGGTCCATTTGCAAAGACTAACGATCAGTGTCCAAAGCCGTTGAATAAAGAGGCTCAAGATAGTGGGACAGTTTATCAATGACCAGTCTAGTCTATTTTTCTCTAGGATTCACACAAACAAGTAACCATCCAACCATTAGTGGATGTCTCACCATATAAGTAATATACCAACTAAAACTTGCATGACTACATAGGACTGTCAATGCCCCTTTGCAGACTTAGCCTCCACCACTTCTGCTAGCATGCTGGGACCCCCGACAGTATTAATTATCTCATCCGATGTTGTCAGCTAATTACCTGTTGTTTAACACAGGAAATGGCTGAAGTCACTCCATGCAATTAAACAGTACAGGGGAATAAATTAAAAACCTCAATGCAGAGCAACGAGTACCATTGGGGATCAGCATTTAAAAAGTTTTATAAACTGTACATAAATGTACTTTACTTTTGTTTGAAAAAGCAATTAGCTACAGGATAAGGTCATGTGTTCATACAGCTGCTTATGTCTGTTACTATTCCAGTATACGACAAGACCAGAGATAAGAAAGCTGCAAAAGTAAACAGAAAAGAAAAGCCAATTATGCTATAGATAGGCATTATGCGCTTCAAGAGAAAAACATGGCATGGATGGTACTATCACCATTTAAAGCTGGAATAAAAGAACAATGACTGAAAGATAATAGATGGAAACATGACTTAACAAGAACTTGGATTTGGTTTTTGGTCAGAGGACATTGATAGTTGTTCATTTGAGCTTTTAATGTCACGAACAAATCCTATAACGTGTGGATGTAGATAGATGTCAGGTTTATGAAAACATTTTAACAGGTAAAACTAGACCTTGCACACATTTGCAAATGTTTACTTTTAAAAAATCAGCTAACGGCCATTATGTTGTTCTGTGAATCTCTTTGATTACATTTTTAAAAGCTTATGTCTTATGTTGCAGTTATTCAAGGTTCCTAGAGCTTTAGTCAAAGTAAATTAAAGACTTCTTAAGACTTTTTATTGTCATTTGAAATTACATTTTATGACCAAATTCACAGTAAATGTGATTGAGAAAAGAAAAAAAAAAAAAAAACGCCACATCAATTACATCGAGTTAGGGTCATTTTTTTCTAGTGTCTAGTGCAGATGTGTAACTGGTGCCCCCCCAAAGTAAACACACAAAAATACACAAAATGACAGTAAAATATCCCAAAAAACAGACTGAAGTAATCAAAATCACTCCAAAAACACAGGATGAATACAGAAATAGCCATAAATCTATAAAACAACAAAAACAAAAATTAAAACCATTAAATTTAAATTTAATATAAAATAATAATTGCGCACTTCTCATTTTCGAACTCCATCAAGTTATTGATACCCTGAAGCCACACACCCAATTTGGCTATTATATCTTAAACAGTTTCTGAGAAAAGCTATCCCTTTTAACTTGCACGGACAGACGCACGGACAGATGGAACTCAAACCTATACCCCCCTTCCACAATTTGTGGCACGGGTTAATAATGCATTAAACATGTATAAGTGAGTTTTAGTTTGCTGTTAAGGTTGTAGACACCTACAAATACTTAACATGGACCACATAAGGTGTTGTTTACAAAAATGGTTTTCTGAATTTCTGAATTTCTGCATAATGCTATATATTTTTAAAGCATATAATGTCATTTCATTTAGACTTCATTTGAATCTCATTTCCAAGCTGTTGTGCATTTGAGCCTCTGGGTGAACTTGTTTGAATGTTGAAAAAGGTCTAACAGGCTTTGACAGACAGTGAGATGGGGTGGGGGTGGGGTGGGAGGCCTAGGGAGAGAAGCACTTAGAAAGGGAGACCTGTAGAGACTGACAAAGCAGAAAAAGAGTCCAGTGCACAGACCAAAGTGGTTGGAAGTGTTCAACGGCTGCGACTCCCTCGGTAAGCAAAGTGTGGATAAAAGTGCAGATGCATTTGTCGGTTTATCCTCAGTTGAAATTCTGGCTTGTGAGTGAAATGTAAATAGAAAACGTGTTTAAGTGCGACACAAAGAGCACAAAGAGAAGCTCTAAAGAGACCAGCTCAGCAATGCTTTGTCTCTGAGGGAGGAAGGAGTGTGAGGTGAGGGGATGACAAAGCTGGAATAGACTGTGGCCGACCTTCAGTGACCTGTGAAGTCCAACCAAACATCGTTTTTTCCCTTTATCTACACCTGCCCTTCTGAAATTCCTCCTCATGAAAGCGTTAAAACTTTTTAGCAATATTTGAGTGCTTTTTCGAAATTCAGGTGTTTCCATTACCAGTTTTTATAGCGCTATTTAGATTTTGAGCATTTCCAAGGGTAATGGAAATGCAGCTACTGAAGCATTGACGTCACTATGATCTTATTTCAAACGCTGCTCTGCTTCGAATTTAGTTCAGGGGCCAAATACGGAGCAGTTTGATCTCAAGTGGGTCACAGATTTTATGCAGGAAAAATAGTAATTTCAACAATCTTGTGCCCTAGTTTGAACTTAAATGTATACATAAAATACAAACTATGTAAGAAACCGACCATATCCAAGCTATGAGTGACAGATATCAGTCCCAACAGGATCTTCACTTTACATTTTCTACATTTTGTGAGCAATTTCTATTAAATTAAGGGAAATGTTTTGTCATAATTTGAGGAAAATGAAAGAATATTGGAAGACTTTGGAGTTTTTTCAACCGTATAACATTAAAAATGACTGCAATCATGCTGAGTTTAAGTTAGACAATGACTCATGTTTTCTCTGTGATTTTTACTTTCTCCTGCAAGCCAAACTGGATGCTTCAAAGGGCTGGATTTGGCCCCCGGGTCTTGAGCTTGACACATGTACTAGAACAAATGTAAAAACAAGCTGTATAAAAAAATTTAAAAAAAAACTTGCAGGACAAAGTGTGCATGCATGCAAGATTAATATAATATGCAAGGTAAGGTAGTTATTCTATTAAAATAATGTTGTAATGCTTCTCCTATTTGTTCAACTTGCTGGTGAACTTTGGGAATACAATTATTTAATTGTAATATAGTGTAATTCTTCTTCTATACATGCATTGTTTATTTGTTCATTTAATTATTCATTGCGTTTTACAAGTTTAATAAAATGCCTATTTGGTTTGGTTAGAATTTATTTCCTCTCCCAGACAAATAAATGTCGCCTTTAAAATGAAATAAACAATGTTTTGTGCAACAATGCAAAAAACTATTTTGTGTTTATTTGTGTCTTTTTAATCCATGTTTGGATCCATATTTGTTAATAATTTTTTAATGAGGCAAAGTACAGAGCCATGAATGCTCGTTTTGGCATGTTCTCTCAGTAAGGGATTGGCTGACAGCAGCACTGAGGCTGCAGAAGGAAAATAGGTAATGTAAATAATTTTGATAAGATCCACATTGAACAAGCCACCTTTAATAAAGGCCTGGCACTTTAGAATAAAAATAGCAGATATAATGGACTGAGCTAAAGGCAAGCTTTACTTATACTGTCTGTGTTCCTCAAATCTCTCTGCGGATCAGGATCAGACTGACCTGAGAGTTTCAACATGGCTGCTGCTTGGTTCAAGGGTGCGCAACGTCAGATTTGTTTGCACATATCACCCCCATGCCCCACCTCCTGAGTTAATGGACTCAGTGATGTCATCAGTCTTAACTCTACAGTGATGATGTTATCAAAGAATGGACGACGCACACTCAAAGTGAAGTTTTTTTTTTTTGTTTAAAGCTCCGCCTCCTCAATGTTAAAAGATGGGATGTTGGTCAAACTGTTCAGTTAAAATACTTGTCATTTTTTTTTCAAACCTAAACTCTGCTGTGATCATCAGTTATTATCACCCTAAATTGTGTTCAAGTGCTCATTTTTTTGTGAAGTTTGTTTTAAATAAGTTATTTGAGGTTGAAATACGGGATTTGACGTCATATATTACGATGATTGACAGCTGATGATTGGGCAGTACGCTAAAGGGGTGGGGCAAGTTACTAGGGCTCCTCCTGCAGGACTCTACTGCGCAGACTCTGGCTCCAGATGACATCAAATTTGGAAAATCAAAGCGGCCCTGAGTGCTGTATTTTGGCTTCAAGAACGATGAGTGGGAATTATGGAGGACGTCACGTCCATTCTTTTTATGGTCAGAACTACCAAGACAAATTCCTTGTACTGTCCTAAAAAACTGTACTTGGCCATTAAAACATTTCTGATTCTGATTAGAACATTGGTCCTACTTAGCCAATCACTGCACAACGTAGCCACGTGTACGCCAGAGCCCTTAACTGGAGAACCTACCCCCACGCCCCACCCATTTTGGAACATTGGAACATTGCAATATTAGAACACTGGTTCTACCTCGACAGTGATGATGTCATCACTCCTACCTCAACAGTGACTGTTCCTTGCGGAATGTGTGCATGTCTGCTGCTTGGTTCAAGATATGTGCGACGTTGGATTTGCTTGGACTGCAATGATACCATTAATAAATTCTCTCTCTATAAAAGCAAGGAATTTTATAAATGCTTTACAAATTCCGTGTGTATCTAAACTGACTGTTGTGGATTAATGACACTAAACGAGTACGGACCGAGTCTGTTCCAGTCTGAGGAGATCTAGATCCGCGAGGACAACAACTGGAATCGGAATAGATGAGGTTTAACTCCCTACCATGTCCGTACTAAAAGCCAAAATATACGAGAGCACAATAGTATCACTCTACACATTTCACAACAAACCTAAATGTCCCTGACGTCCCACCTTCAAACACAACCTCATTTGGCCATCCATTAAAAAGCTACTTAACCTCCCACTTTTCTATAGCAATACACACTTCCTACGGGCACTGCACTCTAATGATCAACAGAGCCACAATACAACTAAGATATTGTAATAGTGATATTATTATCTAAAGAAAGCACCAAAAATAAGGTTTAGTGTAATAGTATTGCTACATTTTTTCTGGGTTCATAAATAGAGAGACCTGCAAAGTTTGGATTTGATTAACACCTCACTAATAACTCTATACATAACAATCAGAGATTCATAGACAAGTATAATGAAACATCCATTCTGTCAGCTTAGGGATCAGAATCACATCAGAGAACTTGAGTGACATCCTCTGACCTTTGTTGAGCCAAGCTGCTGCATTCTGAGTGAGCTTTGTTTAGCCAAGTTTATTACCACTACCAAGGAGGTCATATTCTTACTGCTGTTTATTTGTTACGTCAAAAGTACTTCACAGATTTTCACCACATTTTAACCAAAGATACACCTTACACCATGGAAGGTTGAAAAGTTGAAGCGCCCATACATTTTGACCCATTGTATGGTTTTTTTTGGGGAGGGATAGAAATTTCTCCCAAGCCTTTAAAGCAGAAATGGGCAACTGGCGGCCCAGGGGCCACATGTGGCCCTCGGTCTAATTTTGTGCAGCCCCAAAACAAATCCCCAAAAATAGTGTTTAAAGAAGGAAGGAATATAAAGCCTGGCATAATACACAAAATAACTCCCAAAACACAAATTGACAGTAAAATGCACAAAGTACACAAACACACATAAAAAAATCCAAAAATACAGAAAAAGACAGACACAAAAACCACTTAAAACAAAATGACTACAACAACACATTACGGAATAGCTCCAAAGACACACAAAGTGTCAACAAAATTGCACAAAATGACAGAAAACAACAACCAGGGTTCCCACACTTTTTTCACAATGATTTTTCAAAGCTTTTCCAAAACTTTTCCAAAGCATTTTACCAAATTTCCATGACTTAGTTCTGAAGCACTAAGATCTTTTTTGTGTATGTATTTCCTAGTTTTTAGCATACACCAGCTGAAGTGATCTTACCTACGCACAGTTTTAAAAATGAGGTGGAGAGTGAATTTGGGTTAAATTGTGAGATGTTGTGATTCCCGCTCAATTATGCTGCCGATATGCAGCACTTTCACTTTGAGATAACGCTTAGCAACTTTTGGGTTTAACATATGTTAAACATTAAAATAAAACAGTTCAAATATTCCATGACTTTTCAAATTCTATAACTTTTCCAGCAATTTATGACAGTGAGGACCCTGAACGACAAAAATACAAAAGTGACTACAAAAATACACATATCGACAACAAAAAAATGTAGAAAATAACAGAATAATACACAGAATCTGGCAAAAAGGAAATTTGGCGCTTATCGGAGGTTCATGCTTGATTGCTTCCATAATCTGAATAAATTATGAGTCATCTAAGGTTGTTTTAGTGTATCATTGAAAGACTTTAGTTAATATTTCTGAATGATTCGTTTGTCAATGTCTTTGTGTTTGCTCTGTCAACTGTTACCATCAGAAATACTTTCATTGTTTCCATTCAATTGAGCTTCTCTGCAAATAAAAAAAGACCTTTGTTCTTGTAACCTATTGAGCTTTGAATTCCCTTGTTTGCTTAAAATATAAGAACAGCAGCAAATTAATACAAGACCTTTAAAAATAGTTTGTATGGCTCCACTTATAAATTGTAATAATGGAGATATGTTTGATTACTCTTCAGTTGAATCTTTGTTAGATTTAGACTTAAAATACAACAATCAGTCTTGTCATTTTGCAAACAAATGTTTAGTTTAACTGAAATTGCTGCAGTACAGCCTTCCCTTTAATCAGTGACTGAGCTCACAGCTTCGAACGCCTCATTGTGTCCAATTCCCATTTTAGAGTCGAGTGCTTTTGTTTGGATGGAAGATGAGGTCCCCTGAAGGCATGACCTTCCCTCGCTGCCACCAATTATATCAAGGCCTTATAAAATATAGATTATGTGCCATCTCAGTGCTGACATATCTAAAGGCTGCTAGCATGGGGAATGTGTGAAGAGGCCGTGGGCAGAACCCGAGGGGACACCAGGTTGAACATGACAAGATGAGGGGAGTTCAGTAACACAATGAATGACCTTGAAGAATACAGCGCTACCTGTCCTGGCCATAAAAAGCATACAGGAATAAAAAACAGAGCCAGGCTAGAATTCAGTGTTTTATTATCAAAATAAAAAAATGATCAAAGCGCTTAATAAATGAAAGAAAACACTTATTCAAAGATATTCATTAGTTTAAGCTGCAACCTCGACCAATAACCATGTATTATTTATGGAAAGCGACCGAGTTGGAAACCATTGGCATTTAACTTTGTGTCTTAACCTTTCAAGTTAAATGTCAAGTTAAATTCTAAAGGAAAAAGTTTGAAGTTCAACCACCCGTGATTTTATTTTAACTGTCTTTTTGAACTGTTATTTCTTATCTTGTGAAAAATGATGAGACTTTGCCAGCAGTGGTGTCGAGGTTTTACATTTCAAAAAGACTGTAATAACATGTGTTATTCATTCAGTTTTCTCTATTCTTTTTTAATTCATGCAAAAACTTACTTACACAAACTATTCCAGTGGAAGGATGCTCATCAGGTGTCATCAGCGGGAGATTAAAGAGATAAACCGTGGCAATAAAAAACGATTAACTAGAAGGAGCTGCCATGCACCTGGTAGTTTATTCAAATTTGAGGATATCAACTAATTTAATCTTTTTTAGGGTTTTATTTGCTTTTCGGTGCATGTCTGGTGGAAATAAGGCCTCTCAGCATGATTATCAGACATGGCTAAACATTCAGTTTGGAGGAAGGTGTGTGTGTGTGTGTGTGTGTCAAACATTTTAACGCTCTTTCGAAGGCACATTCAGAACTTACAGTAATACATTAAATGTTTGGGATTCATAAAATGCTAATGAAATCAAAGCACTTACTGCATGTGTCAAACTCATGGACCGGGGGCCAAATCCGGCCCTCTAGAATAACCAATTTGGCCCGCAGGAGAAAGAAAAAATGACAAAACATGAATTGTTGTGTAAATTACCAAATAATTCAGTTGTAGATGTCTCAGTCCCTGGAAAGATACAAACTCAATGAAACTCCACAATATTTGCAGGGCTCAGTTTTCCTTTGCTTAGATCACATGATGGCAGTTATTTTCAAGCTCAAATTGTTGAAAAAACTAAATTTTAGCAAAATCCTGCAATCTTCCTCAAATTATTCAACAAAGGTTCATCATATTAAATTAAAAGTTGGTCACAAAATAAAGTACATTTAAGTAAAGATACATTTTCCAAAATCCTGCAATTTTCCTCAAATTATTCAACAACATTTCATCATATTAAATAAAAAGTTGGTCACAAAATTGAAAAGAAAATAAGTTAAAATTCAGCACAAACTAATATCTATCACTTATTGCTTGGATATTGTTGGTGCCTTACATGCTTTATATAGTATCTATTATGGAGATGCAAACTCGAACACAATAATGTTGAAATTACTCAGTTTTCTTGTAATAATCTGTGGCCCACTTAAGATCAAACTGCTTCATATTTGGCCCCAGAACTAAAATAATTTTGACACTCGTGACCTACCGGGTCGTTTAAAATGGTGCCATGAGTGGTGGAAATATGAAAAGTGTGAGGCTATGTTCAGACATCAGTTAATGCAAAATTTGGATTTTTTTGGTTCATACAATAAATAAGTCTTCTATCAGTTAGAGTAAGGACACAATGTAACCCTGTTTGCACAAAATAAATCTTTAAATGTATTTAAGGGTGGGCTTGGTTGGATTTGTGCTGTTCAAACTGTCTTTAACAGATTGAATACAGCTCAGACATGGGCAAAAAAAGTCAGAATATGGGCCACATTTACCTGCAGTCTGAACGTCACCCAAGTATTGTTCTCCTGTGCTTGCTTGGGTTTTTTCTGGAAACTGAAGTTTACTCCTTTATTCTAATATGCCACTCTGTCTGTGTGCTCCCTCAATGAGAACTGAACTTCTTTAGTTTAAAAATGAAAAGCTATGATAAAATGTGAATCTCTAAGATAAATGTAATATTAATCTAGCATTTTGTTGCAAAAACAGATTTCAATGTGTTTTACCTGGGTGGGTAAAGGAAAATAACAGAAATGGCAAATTATCATGGCTGTAGGTTTACTTTTAATGTCAAGGTTTTCTTTAATTCAGAAAAGTGTTTTTGGGAAATTTACTTTGATCCCCTGACATGTTTCAACTGTCAACTGTCAGTCTTACTCAGAGGCGACTGCTGATTGCTTTGATGTGTCCTTTGATGAGTTATTTCTGGGCGTGGCCTGTTGTCTGGAGAAGAGAATCCCAGGTGTGGGAGAGTGAAAATGTTAACATATGAACTTGCTGGAATTACGTAAGTAGTGTAGTTAAAAAAAATACGCAGACGCAAGAAGTGTGTGTGTAGTGTGAGTGTATCCTACTTTTAACTTAAAAGTCACATGCTACTTACTGCATGATATAACTATTTTACTGAGTCAAATGTTTCACTCTCTAATCGCTTGAATACATAATCTTCTAAAGAATATCTTTCTTATACTCTACCCAAGTCTGTGTCTTGTGAAAACCTCTCCTTTGAGCTCCTAAACTCTAGTGTCAGCCATTTCTCCCGAGCCAACAGCAGAAATCCATCGTTTTGATGACAAGAGGCAGGCCGTTGTCAGCAAACAAAGTAAAGGCAAATGGCAGGGTTGACAATTTCAACCTTTCGGGCCCAGTGTTGCCGTACACTTTTCTCTTTGTTCAAGTAGACGCTATGGCATGTGGGTCTCCTTGAGAGCACAAGAAGTGTTATTACATATGGCTGCTTGTGGAGAATGAGATTGCAATGATTTCAAAAACCCGTAGCTGCTTTCCTGGCCTCAACCATGAGTTCTTTGTCCATGCATTTCATATCTCCTTTTTCCTGGACACGGTGCCATTCCCCCACTCAGCTCAGACAGCATTGCAGGAGCTTGTACTTTACCTTCCTTTACTTACTGGTAATCTAATGGTCTTCTCTTTTTTTCCCCAACAACTTAGCACGGCCTCTTTTCTTTTTAGTTTTTCTGTTTATCATCTTGAGGACGTTATCTCAAGAGTTCCATCGTAGGGAAATCTGCCTCACAGTCTTGGGGCATACTAGGTTTTCAATTAAATCAAGATGTATTTGCCTTTCAAAGGCCTCACTATTTCATGTGATGAATGGCCTCTCAGGCTGGCAATGAATAGAAAGATGAATGATTTTAGCCTTGTGAGGACCGGTACGGTTTGCAGCAAGGCGTACAGACACTGATAAATACAATGACCACAGCAACCACAACCTATCCAAGTCAGCATGGGACAGAAGGGAACCATGTGCTCTTTGTCATTTCCTCTCGCACATGCCACTCCCACCTTTCTGCCTTATGAACAATTACCAGAGCCCACCAATTAACTACTGGCAAGGCAATAATGCTGACAAAGTGCCAGGAGAGCGAAGGTGGCGTTAGGCCAGCTTTCTTGGACTATGGAGTATTGTATTGGATGACTGTGTTTGTGCACTCCCAAGAACTGCAGAGGCCAATAGAACAGGTGCTGTATAAGATTGAGAAAACACCCAAGGTGGACGATGCCACCACTTTATCAGCCAAGAATTTTACACAGAAACACGTTTTTGCACAGCTTTTTTCATAACTTGCTGCCACATGGCTGAGTGGTGGCAAATGTTTAAAGGAAGGAATTAAATAAATGTTTGACAGGCAATCTGTCAAACAAAAAGCAAGTAAGATTATGGCTACAAAACGTTTATAACACATTTAAATGTAGGGTGAAACAGTGCTCATTTAATCATCTTAACAGGTGAACCACACCATCCATCTAGCAGAAAGCTTTTGTTTTTTATTACCTCTACATTTTCATTTCTAGGCTTGTAACATCAAGGCTTTGGAGCTATACACTTAAAAAAAAAAACAATAATAATAGGTCAGTGGCTCTCAACCTTTTTAGCCCACGACTCCCAAATAAAGGTGCCAGACACCGAGGACCCCCACTGTACCTGAGGGTGGTTGAACACAGACATGAACATTAAAGAACAGTCATGTAAAAACAGGGCCATCTATGTGTCATAGTATAGTCATCTAAAAGATGTAAATCATTGTTTTAATCATAAATAAAATGGTTTAATACAGACAAAAAAAATGGTGGAAAAAATGGTAAAATGAAATTTCAAAAACCACAGAAATTGGTTAAAAGTAGCAAATTAAAGTCACCAAAAACAGAAAAAGGGTTCAAAGGTTAAATATTAGCCTAAAAGTGGCAGAAAAAAAGTAGGAACATTTAGTTTAAACTGGCAAATAATGGGCATTAAAAATTGTTAATGGGGTTAAATTGGCAAAAATAAGCATGATATATGGTGAAAAGAGGTAAAAAAAATGAGAATAATGGGTGGAAAAAGTGGTGGAAAGGGTTTATAAGTAAGAAAATGTCTTGAAAGTGGAAAAAAATTGCAGAAAAGGCATTGAAATTTGTTGGAGAAGTAAGTAATGTAGCAAAAATGCATCAAAGGAGCCAAAATATGGCAAGAAAAAGTGATTAGAATAGGCTAAAATATGGCAAGTTTGGTGTCGTTGCAGAAAAAGGGTAAAATAAGCAGGACTAAATTATTAGTTTCTTGAAGGCATCTGGTGATTCCCTCTCAGTGTCTCGCGACCCCAAATGGGGTCCTAACCCCATTGTATGGAACCCCTGATTTAACGCAATGCTCTTTTAAACTACATTGCAAAAATGAACCAATATAGAAAGGAAAATATGTGGAACTAATAAAATGTGCAGGAGATTGAAATATCTCTTTCCTGCTATCATTTAAACACAGAAAAAACAGCAGCCACTGTGAAATGTTTTCCAGCTCTCAGATAGTACTTCATCTGCTTTCTAAAGTTGCTAAAGACATGGGATGTGTTCTTTATGTTCTATCACTACACTGCCTGTTAAAGGTGACACTCAATCTTAGAGTCAAATACATTTCTGAAGCAAAGGTTGAAAAATACTGAAGGCACCGCTGCATATTATGTGTGTACAGGTTTTTATTGATTAAAAAATGAAGCCACACTCTCGTGCACTAGGAAGTCTGACTGACACAGATGGTGTTCTCTACTTTGCAGTGACATATTCAATACACTTATTAATTTGTCAGTTGGTTCTGAGTGAAATTAATGAAATATCGCAGGAATGGTAAAAGGCAACATTTTGATCACACCTGCGACTTCATCACTCCAAGCTGCTGTCCACACATTTAATGTTGACACCATTTCCTGCTCTGCTAGTGTCCACCCTGTTAAACTAGTCAGGGTTCAGTTCTTACCCTCCCTGTGGTAAAGCTAGAGAACTCTAGGTAACGTACAAGTATTTGTACCTGCTTGGTAAAATATTGGTCGTTATATTGTCAACATTTTGTGAAACCACTGGGAGGCATCCGTGCAGCATTAATGATTTACAGAAAGGGCCTCTGATCTTTACCTTTTAAGTGCTTCTGTTCATGGGACATATTATGCAATTTTTCACCCATCTCCATTTGTTCTAAGAACCCCCAAACTCATAGTATTTGAGGTTTATTTTTCTAAACTCACCTGTTTTCCAGAGTTTTAGCATCTGAAAAGTAACTTATGAAAAACATGATCCAAAAAAGTTGGAAACTACTGCTTTAAAGTGAAATATAAATGTGGGACCAAATAAGGCATCATAATGTGAATGCTGGTAAACACTGGTAAATCGTGCCCTATTCAATAAAAAATAAAATAAAAATAATGCACAATTTTATTTTATTGCTTTTTTTATTTCTTACAGCAACAACTTGGTATACAGCATAACATTAGTACCTAAGCTCCTAGTATAGAGGATTTCATCACTTTATTTGCACCACTATACTGTACTGTACTTTATTCTTTCATGGCCTCCAGCATTAAGCATAAATAGGCTTTCATGATCAGTAAGGAAAAGAGGAAAGCACTGTGCGGCTCAACACACTGTGTGTGTACTTCTGAGTGCTTTGAAACCATATCTCGGTTAATGACGGTACCCATGGCTGCTTCTGCCAAGGCCCAACACAGAGGCACCAGAGGAGAGAGGGGCTGCTGTGCACTGTGGACCCAGGGGCAATGAACGGATAAAAAGATAGAAGCTGTGCAGGCAGAGAGTGAAGTGGGAGGGGAGGGGGAGAGATCTATTGAGATCAGTGGTGGTTTTAATATCCTCTAGAATTTGACATAAATGGCAGTTCAGACAACTGTTGTGCAGTCGTCTTTTGATTTGATTGACCCGTGTTTGCATAAAAAGCCTCATAATACAGATTCAACCTGCCTACATGCTTACTTACGTATCTATTACAAGAGCAGTGTATCATTTTGGTTTAATACACTTTAAAGTGAAATGTTAAATATTGGAACAAACAAGCCATCTGTTGGAATATGAATTAAAGATTGGCCTAAAGGTAATTAAAAAAACAAATAGTACAGACATATTAGGGATGGTTACCTTTCATGTTTGAACCGATACTCAGTACCTCTGAAACGGTACCAAATTCTGTACTTTCGTGCGATAATTAATCTCAAAATGTTCCAATTTACCACATTTATTTATCATAATAATCATAATAATAATAACAATAACAAATACTTATTTGAAACTGCTGCTGTTAAATAAGCCTTTTTATTTGTGAAAATTGAAAAAAAATTGTCTTGTTTTTTTTTTTTCAATGGTTTCAGCATTGAAAAGGACAAATTATACAAATTTTTCACCTTTTAAAACAGTTCCCTGTGGTCTAAATGACATATCTGTGCTGGTGTTTGGTCAAAACATAACATGAATTAAGCAAGAGGGGAGGTTTAAGACCTTGTATTTTCAAGGTCTTTGAGAGCGCTCTGTTTTGGGGTGTGTCCCTGGATTTCCATAGACCTCCGCCTTACCCGCCTTACCCGCCTTGATGGAGTGACCAAAAAGCACCACTAATTGTTCAAGCGACTCATCACGTGCGATTAAAGTGACTGCAGTTGCTACAGTCGCGTTTGGTGTGAAAAACATTGGCGGACTTTTGCAAAAATTTTCATCAAGTTGGGGGTGGAGTTACCAGCGGAGGGGAGGGCATTTTCTTTCCCGAATTAGCTTGTGATGTCACAAACATAGAAAATTGGAAACAAAACACCTTTCTCTGTGTTATAAGACTTACACAGAGCACAAACAAACGACTGGATGGATTTATTTCACATTGTGTGTGCCGGTGGACACTTAAGTTACCTCAAATATGATCAAATAAACTGCAAAAGTGGATTTTTCATAATATGTCCCTTTTAATCCAACATACCAAGAATACATAAATTCAATTAAATTAATTAAAAAGATGCCCAGATGCATCATTGTAGTGGGTTCGATACAAAAACAATGAAATGGCTTAGTGAGACTCGTGTTTGGGTGAATTTATTATGCAGGTCCGCCCAAAAAGTGCAAAAACATGACTTTGCCAACACCAGATCCAAGTGCAATTCTTTGTACAATATTTACAATATTTACAGTCTGCTTCGTCTTTTAACAGGAGTTGGTACCTGCCATGTACTCAGCTCCCCTTCAAGCACACACACTGCTCCTGTAGTACTGAAGGCCTCTTATATAGCCTGAGGCTCCTCCCCCAACACAATGAAAAGAAAGAAAACCAACAGTCTCTCTACACACAGAAAACAAATCAGAAGATAAGTAATTTTAAAAAATTACAAAAAGAACTAACAACAATAATATATTTACTAAAGACTCAAAATTTCCCAAAAGAGAAAATAAAATAATTCTGTACTGAGACGGTAAAGTCACCTGACGTCCCGTGACGTCACTCATGCGCGCCCAGCATATGACGCAATATAATGCGGAAGACGTATTCACTCAGGTTGGCTGGGTGAGTGTATGAATGAGTGGTGTATACCGGAGAAATGTTTGCAACTCGGAGAAAACTATGGATGGAAAAAAGGCTTGAGCAGTGGCCAAGTGTGCACCCATGGCAGCTGCGTTGGCTGACGAAAAGAAACCCGAAGACCGTGGTAAATGGACGGAGCGGACTAGCTGACGGGGCTACTCCGTCACAATCATACAGACTTTTGGCTCACTGCCTTTTTTTGTGTATTTTTTAATTATTATTTTTGTTCTGGGCAGCTTTTTGCTGGATTGTTATGTGCACTGCAGTGCTTATCAAACATCTCTGTCATGAGCTGCAATGATAATAAAATGAACAGGGAGACGGATTCTCATAGCTCAGACTAATAAGTCCCCACAGCAGCAGCAGCAGCACAGCCAACCTACCACTATTCTTATCCCCACACACAGACGTCCACATAAAAAATCCCTCTGCTTCGGTTCCTATTTTATTTCCAGTCTATGCTCCAATCATGCAAAAAAAAAAAAAGCTGGGAAATCAGCTAAGTGAAGGACTTTAGCAAAACTTGAACGATAAAATGCAGTATTTGTGCAAACTTGCAGAAAAAAGAGCCACTAAAAGACAACGGGACTCCGATTACCAAACACGTGCAAAACTCTAGAGGGCTGTTGATTTATTTTCAAAGCTAAAAGCAACAATAGGAAGGTTCAATATTTATGAGTTTACTTTCATGCTAACCTATACTAATTACCCAGCTGCTAACAAAGTGCGCACACAGTTTGCATCAGTAAATCTGTAGTGTGACTCAAATGTCTAAAGCTGCCTGGTGAATATCTAAATTTGGCAACTAAACAATATGTTTTTTTCCCTTCTATCCATCTCCACATCCTTACGTTGTTGCATTTCATGCTTATAAACGAGGCAGGTTATAGCCTGGACAAATTAACTTACAATGGGCACAAGGTGAGCTACTCCCTGGCCAGGACGTCATTCCATCAATGCACTCAGACATAAAGACAGAGAGACAAAACTACTCAGTTTCCATGTTTTTAGACAGAGAGGAAGTTGCCCGTAACGTAGAAACAAAATATGCACATTGGAGAACATACAAACTCCACTCAGAAAGGTCTTACATGCAATTGTTGCCAATGAAACCCAACTCTAGAGTTCCTACAGTTTAAGGCAGTGGTTCTCAAACCACTGTAGCGAGTTTATCACAGTTTTGTGATGTTGTGACTCTTATTACATATTTTTGGCACTCAATTAAAAAAAGAATCAAGGAAAAACCAAACAAGTCAATATTAACAGTAGCAATGATAGTAATAGTAGGGATAATTGCAACAATAGTGCTAAACAACTAGTCAAGTACAGCAATAAATATTGGATAAGGATTATTTATTTATTTTTTCACCTTTTTAAACCAAAGTTACATTTTTGTATATATATTGTTGGGATGGGGGTGGGGTGACCACTAGAATAAGGGGAGTTAAAAAGCCTGATAAAACACTATTTTAACTTTAACTATGAAAAAACGACCCCAACTCAAACACAAAACCGACTTTGGGCATTTAACCTAAAGGCATTTAAACAGAGACTTTGCTTTAGATCCCTCTTGTATAAATCATACCAGTAACCAATCACAGCTGAGTTTGAGGCTTTTCTCATCCATTAAGGTAGTAGACACATTTAGCACACTGCTACAGAACCCCTCTGGAGACTCCAATTCTGATTCTAATTCAGTTGAACAAAATTAGCAACCCTGCACCGATAACACCTTAGGGAACTGCAATACTTTACACGCAAAAATTTAAGATCCAGAAGAGCGACAGTAGCCGTGTTTCTATTACAGTTTTTCGCAAAATAAAAAAGCCATATTTCTAAAATTTCCATAAAGTATAATTGTGCTTTCCAATGAAGGTCGTTTAGGGCAGGAGTCTTGCAACTCTCATGAAATCTCATCCCACGAGACTTTACTGCAGGAAGATAGACACTCAGAACCTCCTTATAACACTACGCATTCCTGGTTGTTTGCTGTCTAATGTGGCAGTAATCATTTTTAATTCCAGCAAGTGCATTTTATCTTCTTTTTAAAAATATGAATAGGTTTCATTTGTTCAGACATATTTTTTCCAGGACATTTCCTTTTATCTCTTGACATGTTTCAGCTGCCAACTGTCAGTCTTCCTCAGAGGCGTCTGCTGATTGCTTTGATGTAGCCTCACAAATTATTTTCTTGGGAAAGCATCAAAGCATTTACTGATTGCTTTCATGTTTCCATATGAGTTATTTCTGAGCATGGCCAACCTGAGAGTTCTCTCATGCTGGCCACGCAATCAGTAGATGCCTCTGAGGAAGACTGACAGTTAGCCGTTGGAAGTAAATTTCCTGAAAAAAGTTGTCTCAATAAATGAAACCTCAACATATTAATATATTTTTTAAGTATAATGCTAAGTAATGTCCCAGTCTCTTCTTCTGTCCACACGTACCGTTTTCTCGGAGAAAAATGGTCACATGACGAGGTATGTCACGTCATGTGAAGTGTAATTGTGGAAAAAGTGTTTCCATTGTGCTTTTGCGATACATTTCAATATTGAAACGTCTGAAAAACCTCCTCATGAAAGCGTAAAACTTTTTAACCATAGTGGGGTTTTTTTTTTTTCAAAATCATGTGTTTCCATTACAAGTTTTTATTGCGCTATTTAGATTTTGCACATTTCCAAGTGTAATGGAAACGCAGATAGTGAGACCATTTTGGTCAAATGAAATGAAATTTTGTTGCTCTGTTGCTTTGTAACATGTGGAATGACAAATAAAGTTGATTCTGATTTATTAAATGCAAAAACTGTATATTTCTATCCAGCCGACAGCTGCATTCTCTGGTTGCTTCAGACAGGCTTTGCTAACGCCAGGTTAGGTCTAACGCCATCTGAAATTATCTGTAGGTTTATTTGTGACATCTATTTTTCACCAGTTTTACATTGTCCCAAAGAAGCATAACCTTTAAGCTAAAAGTTTTCATCATATCATGTCAAACCACACACACCATGTTGTATGTGACCAGACTTTCAGCAACCCTGGCCAGTCTTGCAACATTTATCAAAACCTAGCGCGAACAGAGGAATCCATTAAAATTTATATCATACCTGTGAGATATTCTGGGTCAGGCACGGGGTCCGACAGTTCCTCGTGGCACTGAACTTCTGTTGGCACTGACGCCACCACCATGCCATCTGGGAGCTGCTGCTCGATGCCTCGGGCAAAGTTCTTCTGCCTAGTGTGAGAAATGAGATGATAGAGTGCTCAGCAAACCAAGCATGTTGGGCAAATAGGCAGGTCAGAAAGCAGTAAAAAAAAAAAAGAAAATAAACCACAAAACAAAAACAACAATACTGATCAACTTTAAACATAATGTATGAGGACAATAACAAATGCAAGACAAAATGTCAGAATTAGCCGTTCATGTGCCATTATTCTACCATCCAATCGGAAAATTTGACACATAAAATCAAACATGTCCGTTTGTAAACAATTTGACACATTCAAACTAAGAACACGTCAATTGACACATACTGGCTACTGGGGATGGGCGATATTGACATAAAAATTATCTCAATAATTTCTGGTATTTATCACGATAACGATAAAAATCACGATAAATAAAAACTATCAATAAAAATTTTTTAAAATTCTCAACTTAGTGTAAACAGGTTCCTTACAAACAAATAAATCTTAATACATCACTAGACACATTAAAAAAGGCTACAATAGCTGCTGACTCAAAGATTTCATGAGCTGATATTTTATGGAATATATTTGTGCATGTGGATTACTATTAGTGTTATTGTATGTAATTCATTTATTTCCTCACTTGAAATAAAATTATTAAAAAAAAGCACATGAAAAGCACAAATAACTCTATTAGTTTTTACTGCTGATGAATCTAGTTTATTTCATATTTGATAATGAGTTACATAAAGTTATGGTTGATAAATATCTCTCTGATTTCCTATAATTTAACCAGATCAAGCTGATGATTTAATCATTCAGTATATTTTGGTGTAATAATCTCAATAGTTACATTAGTTTAAAGGGACCAGCTTTGTCTTGTGAACACATGAAATATAATAAAAAAAATAGTATTTCACAAGTTGGGACGAATGAATAGTGACATTAGTAATTATGCTAACATTCATTTCACACAATGTGTGAATGTTAGTTTTTATTCTTCCATACAAGTGTTAAATATGACCATAAACAAATTGATGGCTCTCTGTGGTTTTATGACAGAACGATGTGTTCTTTTTACTTGGTTTGTTCCTTATATAGAGTGGTTAGCATTAGCTCTTAGCCCAGTGTGTCGGTAGGTTAGCTTAGCATAGTTAGCTTTAGTTGAGTTTCCAGTTCATAATCATTGCTACGGGTTCATCTCTGTCCCCGTGTTTGTGGAACTTTGGGTGGATCTGACGGAGGAACTTGAATCGGTTCACTTTGTTGGATGGTTGTCTGGTTTTAACCAAGTAGCGGTCCATGATGTATCGCAGCACGGCAGCTTCAGGTAGCTGAGACGAGTACCTCACACACACACAGACGGCGGTGTATGCGGGGGGCGGTGGCAGTGTACACCGTGCAGAGCTTCCATAAACAACGTTCCGCTCCAGAGAATAATAAGTTGTTGACAACAAACGGGGGCAGTTTTGCTCCGTGGAACACGTTTTTTTTGGGGCATTCTTGGCTAAATTGAGGGACAAATGGCCCGTGGCCCACGCTAATATCCGACATGGGAAATTATTGTTTATATCGTGGGACAACATATTCTTAGCGGTGAGAATGTTTTTGACGATAAATCATTCACGATAAAATATTGCACATTCCTACTGGCTACAGTTTATAGAATCATTCTAATGATAAAAACAAATAAAACCAAAATTGGTGCCTTTTAATTGGGGCAAATGGATCAAAAATTAGCATTTCTTTTCATGCAGCATTTCCTCTGCAGACACAAAGCTAAAACAAGTCCAAATACATAAAATAAATCTGTCCGAACTATATGGATTTCAACTTTCATGAAAAAAAAAAATCTATTTCTGGTAAATACTATTCTCATTATAGCCAAATTCTATAAACATAAATCGCACATGGCTAAATCCCCCCATCATGGCCTGCCTTAAAAAAAAAAGAAGCTTTTTCTGTTATAAAAAAGCATGAAAAAGGTCAACACTGCCCAAGATGAAGATTTATGTTTGCTTGTTTTCTGAATACAACCTATTGTAATCCCCTTGTTTGTTTATCTGTTAAATGATGCGAATCTCTTTTGTTTGTTTTTTTCTATTGTTGTAATATATATCCTTTGTTTCAGTTTACGTTTATTCTGTTATTTTAGTTTTAGAATGTTTTACAATCTTCCACTATAGTTATCATATTTCTTTAGTACTCTCAGATAATATTGAAGTGCAAACTCCTCCCAAAGTTTCTTTTTTGTTGTGATATTAGATTCTGTGCATTGTCATTGTGCTTTTAATATGTTCCTAATAAGGGAAAGAAAAATAAATAAATAAATAAATAAATACATAATATATATATATATATATATATATATATATATACTTGGTTTCTCTTCACTTGACAGTTTGATACCATCACTGAGTGAGCATCAGACACATTCCCTGCACAAAAAAAACATTTAAAGAATTTCAGTAGCTTGATTGAAGCTGCTGCATCTGGTGTTTTTTTTTTTTAGATATATTTTTTCTCAAACAATAAGAATTGTCTGAACTTTTTTTCCCATTGTGGTCTTGTCAGCACCATCAAGATGTCACCAATTAGTCGTGACGTTTGAGGATGATTAGGCTCTCAGTGCCAGAGGGTCTGCCTTTGAATAACTGACACTACAGACGCTATAGATAGCCACAAAGATGCGTAATAGAGGCATCGAGAGGGGGGGCACCAATGTGTCGTTGAAGGGGAACCTCAGGCATGAACCATGATGGTGTTTGGGTTTCAAATTTTTGACAAAGATAACAGATGCATCCCTGTAGATAATAACTAAATAAGTTGCCTTTGCGACAACTCATTTTAGCTGAGATATTTATATATGAAGTTCTTGTGAGCTCCTGTTGCTTTAGTAGGTTTTTTTTAATCAGTACTCTGGCTTTCTCCCACAGTAAAAACAACGTGTTAGGTTAGCTACTGTCAGTAGGAGTGAATATATGGTTATAAAGCGTGCAATAAGAATTATACATAAAGTTGGTTACATTGATCACACAAACTATTTTTAAAATCTGGACTTCTGGTATCTGGGTGAACAATGTAGGAGGTGTTCTTAGTATAAGAATGACAGGAGTATAAAAAAAATAAATATATATATATATAAATATATATAAGAGCTTGACAATAGATTGTGATCTACTGAAGTACTTACCATTGTAACATATATTTTTATATATTTATATGTGTATATATAATTATATGTATATGCTTATGTATGTTTCTTGCATGTAAACTGTTTATGTGATATGTATATTAACTGTTTTGTGAAAGGAAGTAAGCACTGATATGAAATTATGATACTTACAGGGGTGGGAACTTAAAAGTTTACTTCCTCCCATTCCTTTTAGAGTTTATGTACAGTATTATGTATATATGAAAATATGTTAATTTGAAACACGTCAAGGGTATATGTTATGTACATCGAACTCGGAATAAAAAAATCAATCAATATACTGTATACGTTAGCTTCGACACTGACTATCGTTCTTTTTGGAGTATAAACTGCCATAGGGCTTTTAATTACTCCTTTCAAAATGTTCCAGGTTCCACTTCAGATACGTATGTATCCTTGGTTTTGCACACACAAAGTAATGAAATAAAACATATACAGTAGGTGGCGCTACGCACCTGTTCAAGTTGGTCGCAAAACTCCAATAACCAATAAAGAAGAAGATCCGCTTTAGGTTTTACCCATTTCTGCATCAGATTAGACTTTTATGTTTTATCTGTCCTTGTTTAGATTACTTTTGAACTTGGCAAAATCTTACCAATAACATTTTAACAGAGTCAACTACTGCTATTCATTGTATATGATTCAGATGATTTATGAAAATAGTTAAGCTGAAATTATGTGTAGCCACACTGCTGGACCCTCAGTCACCCGTTTAAAGTTAAAAATACAATGAATGTGTGTGATTTGGTCCCTAAACTTTATTTGTGAAACACTTAATTTCCGCCATCTGGCAAATCACCCTCACGTTTTGCACGAAACCGAGTGAAGCCATGTGCTCGGAGGTACAACGCTTCTGCCGTGACGTGTCACCAGGTAAACTCATCACCACTTGTACTAATACACCAACAGTGGAACCTGATTTTCAGAGGTGACGTTAACGGTTTACAAGTACTCACGTTACTGTAATTGAGTTTCTTGTATGGGTACGTGTACTTTTTTGAGTAATTTTACTTGTACTTAAGTATGTTTTAAAAGAAGTCAAGTATTTGTTTTATTTCTACACCCAACCGTTACTGAGTAAATTATTATTATTATTATTTTTTTAAATGAACGGACATTGTGAAACTACAAAAAAATGAAATGACCAGACAATCAAATGCATCACATCATAGTCGACCAATCAGATTAAACGTAATGCACGGTGCCAAAAAAGAAAAAACAGTGAATGCTGGTTATTTTACCCTGAGATTTTTTTTAATTGTGATTTGAATTCATTAGACTTATTTTATTTATAAAATAATGTATATTTTGACAGCCCTTTTATTTTAAACAGATGCCTTTGTGAAAAATGACCAAAAATAAACGTGGGGAGGTGAAATTAACTAGTAACTTTTAGTCGGAGTACTATTTAATTGAGTAATTTTTTACTTGTACCTCAGTATTTTATGTATGACTTTCTTGTACTTCAGTAATATTTAAATAAAGTAACAATACTTCTACTAGAGTAGAATATGTCAGTATTCTTTACACTCTGCTGATTTAGTACCAGTGCCTTTTCAAATATGAATGCAGTTATAATAATCTGAACCACTTGTTCATCACAGCACAATAAAAACACTCCAGATGAAGCTCTGCATTAACATTTGATTTGATTTTTTTTCTTTTTCTTTATCTCAGACATAAAACAATATAAAGCAATCATTGCGCACTTAAAAGAGCCCCAGCAATGTTTGAGAAGGGGCAGAAAGAAGCTTAACGTTTAACGTCCTGCCCCTACTTCCAAGCTATTTCACAAAAAACAAAAAAAACTGACATTTGAGCAAATGCATATATATACACACACACATATATATATATATAAATACTCAACACAATACACACAGATTTAAACAAAAACAAACATTCATAGGCCTACCTAGACTTACATAACATCCACATGTCCACCTACCCATCAGATTCTAGTTCTTTAAGTTATATACATTTAATACATACTGTATTCTGCACAGGTTTTATATATACAGTTTGTATATTCACATCAAACACATACATACATATGACATGTACATAATATTAAGATTATACTATTTCATATTTATCAATTACATTTTGAGTGGCAATATATAAATTAACAAAAACCTTTTATTATGTTTAAGTATTAATTTATTGTATTATTGCTGTCCTAGGTAAAATTATTGCTATTCTTTCTTATACTTACTAATGATATATGATTTAAAAAGCTTTTTAAACTAGTTTATGTTGGTGCTTTGTTTTATTTCATCCTTTAGACAGTTCCATAATGTAACCCCTGCTATTATTATACTCATCTTTTTCAATGTCGCTCTAGCATATTTGATCTTTAAATGTAGTTTTCCTCTTAAATGATATTCCCCTTCTTTCTCTAAAAATCTTTTCTGCAACCCTTATGGAAGTGAACCTTTACTTGCTTCAAAAATCATTTGGACAGTTTTGAGTTGAATGAGATCTTGGAGTTTTAAATCTAAGAATAATCCATGTGTGTGTTCTCTGTATCCTGTGTTATGTATCAGTCCGATTGCTTTTTTTTGCACAGGATAACATGATCACTACTCACACCATAACAAGCAAGAATTAGAGCGGGATTATTGACGCAAGTGGACGTATTTGTCTATTTGTCAAACTTTCTAGACATTTAATCACCTGTTTCCCAGTGAAAATTAGTGTGTAAAGGCATGACATATCCAGTAGTGAATATATGTATGTGGGGCATTTCTATGTCATGTTGGAGTTAAAAAAGTGTCATCGTTATCTTCATTTCAGATTGCTTTTGCCGTTTTCAAAGGTGAATTCCATTTTTCTGTCCGTTTTCTCTGACCACAAAAAATTGGAGACCCTACAGACCTCTATGGTCCCCTATAAGAACAAAGCAAAAGTTTCCTTATGGGTTGCATTCACTAGATTAAATAAATAGACTAAAGTGTAGAAGAGAGGATGAACAAGTAGCTGATAGAGGCTGACAGAAACAGATGAATGATTAATAGCAGATGACTAAAGTAATACATTTGTGCAAAAGTTCCTGATTGATCTGCTGAGAGCAAATCAATACCTTCCAACAATTATAGTGGATTGTGGTGTACGTTGGGAGACAGTGTCACATTAGACAAGTCATTTTTCATTATGTTGATTGTTCTGCAGCAGAGTGTCTCACATGCTGACAGTCAGACGTCTGACGCTCTCGTTTGTCTGACGCAGCAAGTCCGTCTTAGATGAGCTCATTCTTTTCTGTCCACTCAATCATTTCAGGCCTCAGTTGCCAGTCAGATTTATGTTGTTGGGAAAGTTTAAGGTGTTTTTTTTTTTTTAAATACAACAACCCAAGTCATTACAGCGTTTTAAATCTTTCAGTTAGACTGATTTAATAATGAAGCAAAAACCTTGGTCTCCAGTAACAATACAGACACTGCTGTTTTAATCAGTGTCATAATAAATCAGTGAAAGCCAGAAAACAATGTTCTGTTTTTTTCACAGTAATAAAAATAAATGTTTTCAACCAGCGTATAAACGATTAGATTTATGTTGAAGGAATTAAAGCCATAAGCACTTGCATAATATGAAGCTTTATTTATTCCTATTTATTGTAATGTCCTGTTGAGGACATGAACAACACAAACATTTTATATCGCAATATGTATATTTATATCCTGATAATGATATACAGTATATCCCTATATAGTATTTCTTCCTTAAAATTCCATGAAATGAACGTAACATTTTTGTTCATTAGATATTATATATAATAATGGTTTCTATAAATAAATTGGTAACATTACCTTTTCCTATTTATCAGTACCTTTAGGATTTTGCAACCAATTTCAGTGATTATTACGGCTAAAACGCCTGATTATGCAGCAACTTTTTCCAAATATTGTTTCTAAAGTTGTGACTAAGGCTACTTATTTATTTATTTTTTTTTATAATAATGCTTTATTATTTTCTATAACTGTCCATAGACTGGTCAATTAAAGAGAAAAAAAAACATGGATATGGCTCATTTCCATCACAGTGTAAAGGTCTAGTGCAGAGAATATTACAGTATCAGTGTTTGTGTAATGCTACTTTTCCTTTAAGAATCTTCTCAATGAAGGAATATTTGTGACTTTTGCAACATATACTGTTGTCACGTGTTCTGATTTATATATTTGCATGTGGAAATGCCACCAGCCGGGCGCAAAAACCAACAATAATGGCCACTGTTATCGTTTGAAACCATACCTGTAGTGAATTTTATTTGCAAACTCCATCAAAGATCATATATTATAGTAAAGGTTATGTTAGGCTTATATTCTTTAAAAGTCCTTCGAGAGCAGCAGGAGATAAATAAACATTTCCATTTGTGTGACACATTTGCAGCTATTTTGCTTGGAAGAGTCATATTGGCTGTAGTGACACAGTTTGTAACCAGACTAATTGATGATTCTGGTCGCTCCGGGGGACACAATCTGGCCGAAAAAAGCAGCGTTTTACCTCCACATACCACAGTATTTATTCATGCATTTTTGTTGCGCTAAACTTAACACTTAACGCTAATGTCCAAGCACAGCACGGCCTGTGTTAAATGATGGCCGCAGCTTCAGTAGCTGATGCTGACTCACATAAGGCGGACCATGACCACAGTCATTAAATTAGCAATATAAACAATAGTAGGGGCGATATATCATGATATTACGTTGCGTGATTCTCGGATTGACTCTCAGTGTATCCATATCGATTTTTAAAATTTTTTATTTATTTATTTATTTTTTAACCTCTGTTAGACCAGGAAAGTCTTTTCCACTGCAGGAGACATTGTAACTGCACCCTGGGCATGTTGACCAGCTTGTGTTATTTCAATAAAACCTATAAAAAAGTACTAACTTTCTGCATTTATTTGTTGTTCTAGGCATATACTGTACCTCAGTTAAGTTGCACTAAAGTCAAAGTTGGTTTAAAAGCCACAGGCAGATTGAATTTTATTTTTTATTTTATTTTAAGTTGTTGACACATGGCATGTTAAAGCCAATGTTTTGAGTGTAAAATATGCCAATAAAATATATTTCATACATAATGTTCTCATGAAGGTGTACACATTTACAGATTAGTTGTTTCTTAAGTCATATATTATATGATATATACATATATTATACAATAGTGGGATATATCGTATCTTAGCGTGACCTATGTATCAGGATACGGATTGTATCGCCAGATACCAGGCCATACACACCCCTAAACGACAGAGGGTCAAATCGTACGGTAGAAGTTTTTATATTGCACTACTATATATATCGTTGTGTCGCACAGCCTTAGTGACAGCGGTGAAGATGTAGCGTTCCCTTGACATGCGCTGCAACAAAGTCCTGACCCCAACATCATGGGATTAAACAGCATGTGAAAAAAGCAGTGGAATCTGTATAAAAATCAATGCTATTCAGTGTCAAAGCACTGAGGAACAGTGTGCTTATAAAGCAAACTGAGCTCACTGCAAGTATTGTTTCGCTTGCAGGTTTCCTTCTTGAAACACAAACTCGAAAAGAGAAAATTGGTTGTAATTAACCCACAATGGAGTCAAACAATCTATTTCTGAGAAATGTCACAGTGCAGAACTCTAGTTGGAAACAAACAAGATGTGGGAAAACAAAAAATTATGATGATAATCATTTTGCAAATAAAATCATATTTCTCTTTTAGACAAAAGTCTACACCAAGGTGTTGTGATCCAATTTTAATACCATAAATGTCCAACGACCCCAGAGACATTTTCATGTCATTTTTATACTACATTTTATTTTAACTAAATTTGTATTTGAGAAGGTTTCTGTATAGAAAGCAGTTGTTTCATATTTATATTTTCAGTGTGTGATGTGTTAATTTGAAAAATAATAATAATAAATGTAAAAATACAATTTTAAGCATTTTTTTTTTATATACCTACATTTTTTTGTACCAATTAGACATTTCACTTCAAAACTATGGTCTACATAGTTCCAACCCCCAAAAATGCAAAAGTTAAGTTTTAAATTAATGACACATGGTTCTTGTGTTTAAGTTCATCTCAATCTTTTGATACAAACATAATTCATATTGAAATTTACTGGGTCAATGATTGTATTCTCCCTTAGGTGATATGCAATGTGTAAGGTTTGTCATATTTAAATAGCCACAAAGTAAGTAAAATAGGATTGGAAAAAAAAAAAAAAATTGAGTAATGTAGGAAGACATTGCACATGACAGTTTATAGCGTGCACTTGGGTCTAAATCATTGATCCCATGCAGGCAGCAAAAGGAGAACAAAGGACACTAAAATATTCATTAAAATCTGCTCAGAGTTGGTCATGAGAGAGGGAGGAATGGGAAAGGGAGGAAGATAGGCCAGGTAAAGGAAGATTGGGAGGACTAATGAGAAGAGATCAGTTGATTTCTGATGTGCATTAGCACCTACGAAGACATGAACCATCTACAATTCTACATTGATCATTATGTGCACTGATTTACCCATTGCTACCAATCAGGTGGATAAGAAACACATGTGTTTTAAATGAACAAACAAAAGGAAAATAAAATAAAAGTTGGAGATAATTTCTCTTTCCACATAATGAAAAGACTTGTGTGAGTGTTGAGAGCCAAGCTGGGTAGAGGCCAGAGAGATTCCTGTAACTTCTTTGTGCCACTGGCCACTTGTTCATTCACTTTATACCCTCACTGTCTGTTCAAACACACCATACATAAGATATAAGCAGCTACAATATCAAGTTCAAGGGGGAAGCTAACTTTTTTCTACTACTTTCTAACATTAAAACTACAAGGGACGACATTTTTTTTTGTCAGAAAAAAAGTGTAGGCCTAATAAATCAATACATTGAATTTAATTTGCTCAGAAAAAAAAATAAAACAAAAATTAAAAAGTTTAAAAGTTTAATTTGCAACTGACGGCCTAGGGGCCACATGTGGCCCTCAGTCTAATTTTTTTATGGCCCCGAAGCAAATCCCTAAAAATTGGAATTAAAGAAGTTGGAAGGAATATGAAGACCAACATAATAGTACACAAAGTACACAAAATGACTCAAAACACAAAATGACGACAGACACAACAATCACTTAAATAAACCAAATGACTACAAAAACAACAACACATTACAGAATAGCTACAAAGACACACAAAATATCAACAAAATGACAGGAGAATACAGAAAACGACAACAAAAATAAAGAAAGTGACCCCAAAAACGCACACATCGACAGCAAAAATGCAGAAAATGACAGAAAAATACACCAAAAACACAAAAAAAAACACAAACAACAACAATGACTAAAAACTGAGAAAACATCAAAACCACAAAGACAAAAAAAGACAAAACCCTAAATGCTGACATTAATGCTCATCATGTCGGATCACCGCTGTGATAGAACTGCCCATCTCTGCTCTAAACAACTAAAACAACATTGAGTCAAATTATTTCAATTTGGGGTATATTGTTATATAAATGTAAAATGTGACTGCCCTATTGTGCTATTGGCTGAGAATGGTGGTTTGTGACAATTTGGTGGCTTCTTACATCACAAACCACCATTGTTGGCTCCGCCCCTTCTTTAAAAACGTCCGAATCTGCAATCTGTGGCGAGTAGGTGGGATTGAGAGAATTGTGAATAGATCGGTATAGTGAGTATTGAGTACGTAGTTAGCATAGCATAGATTGTTCTTTGGATAATTTCTAGTAAAGACTGGGCGTGTCTTAACTGCTCCAGAAGCCCCGCCCATAATCATGGCATTTTTTTTGAATTTCTAGCCTAGATGCACTTCAGCCAAAATCCCAGGATTTAGTTACTCTTGAGATCAGGGCTAATTTTAGTTCAGGGACCAAGTGCGGACCAGTTTGATCTCAAGTGGGCCGTAGATTTTAGGTGGGGAAAAAGACTTTCACATTAGTGGCCCTAGTTTTTAATATCTGTCCAATTCACTTCATAAATTATTCATTTTGTTACCAATGTTTGTGTCATTTAGAGGGATTTTGTTGAATTATTTGTGAGAAATTGTAAAATGTGTGGAAAAATTTTGATTTCTTTTCACAATTTGCAATTAAAAATGCAAGCTCCTAAATATATTGTGGAGTTGGTGAATTTGAGATATCTACATCTGGATTATTTAGTAATTTACACAATAATTGGATGGCTGGCTTTGAGTTTGACACATGTGCTTTAGAGGAATCAAATCAAATCCAAAAGAAGACCCAAATGTGGCTACAACCAACAACTTACAAATAAAATGAAACAAGACAAACATTTTACATATTTTAATGAATTTAATTATAAAGGAGGAAAAGTACTTCCAGGATTTTTCCTTTTACATTTAAATTCCAAACAAACTTTCCCATCTGATGCTCTCAATCCATAAAACTTAACATCTAACCATCAATCTTGTCCTCCTATTAAAATCAATCTCAACACTGACTTCTGGTCAGTTTTAATCAATTCTCTACCATCTATTTCAATTAAGCCTTGCATTAACCATACATCCCAACAGAGATTCCCATCACTTCATCTACTCAGGAAGCATTTAGAGTTTTTCAAAGGTAGCCTTAGACCGTGCACTCCATTCACAAGTACATTTAAATGAGATCAGAGCATTTGAGATTTGGATTCTTGATGATATTAACTTCCCTGCCTCGCCCAGCTTTTCCTCCATGCTATAATAGTGGATGCCTCAGTGGAGATGGTTGTCTCCGGGTAGAGATTTCCATGCATGCCACAAATTAAATTCCTGCACCACAGATGACTGTGTTGACCTTTTCTCTTCCTTTATTCAGTGGAAATGACTGCAGCATCGGACAGTGATTATTACCAAAACTTAAAGTACTTTCCTATCCATAATAAACTGCAGACAAAATGAAAAAGCCATGGCCTGTCTTTGAATTAGTGCCAACATATCTATCAGAGTTCACAAGAGGGTGATTTTCAAGCATTTGCTAGAATGCTTGCTAGGGATGTCCCGATACAACTTTTTCATTTCTGATATGATACCAATATTGATCCGCCATCAGCATAAATCATACATACTTTTATTACTTTTTTTTTGTTCTTTCTTTAATAAAAAAAATAGTAATTACATATTTTGTAGTGTGGAATGTTAGAAAAGGCTTTATCAAGTGATGTTACTCAGAGAACAATAGTCAGCAACAGTAGGTATGACAAAAACTGACCCATTTATCATTATTTGGTTACATACATTTTAACCTTCAACATAATATCTACAGTATTCTACAATTGAATAAAATAAATAAAAAATGATGGCAAGAAAAAATAAAAAACGGAAATTTGAAACCGATATCCGATATTTGTTTTCAGGCTGACATTGGACCGATATCCGATATCGGATCGGGACACCCCTAATGCTGGCTCAAATTAGTTTTTTGCTCTCTGCGATGTTGCAGGCGTTTCCCTACTGTAAAAATGAGATGTGGTGGGATTATAAAACAACTTTTCTTTTGAGGAAAGAATGTGTTTTACATCACACGTAGATCACAGACAGATGCTAGCTTTCACCTGCACACTCAGGTTTTTAAACTTCTTCACCAGATAAAGGGCTGGTAGCAGCGCTCAGTGCAGTAATTCCACTCATGGCTCAGTGGCAGGTGTCGGTGTCGGCCTACGGTTTCCATATTAATTTATTTGTGTAGCGCATTTCATATACAACAAGGCAATTCAATGTGGTTTACATGATCAAAAGGTGCAACAGAAAACATTCAACGGCTTAAAAATCCCTAAAAATCTCAGCTAATGTTCACAAATTCTATTTTCATACATTGATTTTTCATGATCAAAAAGTGGCATAAGTAGATTTTATTTAATTCAATAATTGTGTGTTTCTCTGTGAGGTTTGTTTTAAGAAAGAGCACTTGTAAAGACCACAGGCTACTTTATTATTTTATCTGTCAAATTGTGTGTATGCTTCCCTTTGTAAACCTTGTATGTGTATGTGTTCAAACAAAAATACAGATAAATAAAAAATAAATAAAAATAAAATAGTATACAGTTCTAAAACCTTTCCAAAACAGTTTGATTATTCTATTACTTTTCAACATTGGAAAATCGTTTTTTTTTTTTTTTTCAAATTCCATAACTTTTCCATGAATTTCATGACCCTGGGGACCCTGGTGTTCAGCACATTGAAAAAATATCATCATCATAGTTTTATGCCTAATTACTTGTACCCATCAAATTAGAAGTCATGAAATATGAAGCAAAAAAAAATAAAGTCAACTATAAATTTTTTGAATGATACATTGAATGGGGTCAAATTCACCCCAAGGATAATAGGAGGGTTAATTAAACTTCATAGACATTTTAATGTCTTAATACACTGACTTTAACTCACTTATTTTCCTGTTGACCCACAGGATCTAGATCCAGCCTTACCTGAACGTGGCCTTCAGAATCTGTCCGGAGGTGCTCTCTTTAGTGTGGTTGTTGTATCCATAAAAAAGGTCTCCAAACACAGTCTGGTTGGCGGGAATCTCCAACACTTCTCCACAGTCGAGCCCTTCCGTACAGGCCTCAGACAGTGGTAGGCAGGACCTGCCATCTGGACCACGCTTGTAGTCCTCGATGCACCTGAAGGGAGATAAAAAAAAATCTCATGTATCTACCTTTTTCTCTTTGCAAAGTCGTATTAAAGCAACATAGTGATGAATGGGCAACAGGTAAAACACTTGTATTTAGGTAGAACAGCAACATAACAGAAAGCTTTCTTCTCTTGAGAAAGTTTAAATGATTCTGGGGGATTCACCAAGAACATAAATGGATCAATACAACATTATTTGATCAGTCGATTGCAATAAACATACTGGGCCACTGATGGGAAATCTAAAAGGAAGTCACCGTCTTTGTAGGAGATGAACTGAAAAAAAGTTTTATACATAAGGCTGAAGTTACTCTGTCACTCATATGTCATGACACCGGTCATTAGCATGAATAACGTGTCACAAAGTCTGTCATTAAGTGTTGTTCATTACCATAACCCTACGTGACCCTAACCCTCTAACCCTACCTAACCCCACTAGATCCCTCCACTAAATTTAAAAAACGCCAACATAGCTCTAAAGGTGTCATAATTTAGTGAACGACACTTAATGATACCTTATTCATAGTAATGACAGCGTAATGTCAGCCTTATGTATACAACTTCAAGTAAAGTGGTGCCAAAAAATCATTACAAAACAAAAAAACAAAAAAGCTCATTTTTATGAGTAATTTACAAACACTTTGTAGTTTTAGATTATATAACGTCAACAATTTAAATAAATTGTGGCTATATGTCCAAGTTTGTGTGAAATGTACTGTGTGTGTGTGTGTGTGTGTATATATATATACATACACACTATCTGCCATCTGCCCTGAACAATGAAAATCAGGATTCATCCATGAATAGAACACCTTTCCAACGCCATCGAATGTGAGCATTTACCCACTCAAGTCGGTTACGACAACAAACTGCAGTCAGGTCGAGACCCCGATAAGGATGATGAGCATGCAGATGAGCTTCCTGAGATGGTTTCTGACAGTTTGTGCAGAAATTCTTTGGTTATGCAAACCGATTGTTGCAGCAGCTGTCCGGGTGGCTGGTCTCAGACGATCATGGAGCTAAACATGCTGGATGTGGAGGTCCTGGGCTAGTGGGGTTACACGTGGTCTGTGGTTGTGAGGCCGGGTTGCATGTACTACCAAATTCTCTGAAACGCCTTTGAAGACGGTTTATGGTAGACAAAAGAACATTCAATTCATGGGCAACAGCTCTGGTGGACATTCCTGCAGTCAGTGTGCCTATTGCACGCTCCCTCAGAACTTGCGACATCTGTGGCCTTGTGCTGTGTGATTAAACTGAACATTTTGGAGTGGCCTTTTATTGTGGCCACCCTGAGGCACTAATCACGCTGTCTAATCACTACCCTGATATGCCAGACCTGTGAGGTGGGCTGGATTATCTCTGCAAAGGATCATTGCTCACTAACACAAATTTAGACACATTTGTGAACAATATTTGTGAGAAAAAGCTTTTTTGTGTATATACAAAATGTTTCAGATCTTTGAGTTCAGCTCATGAAGAATGAGAGGAAAAACAAAAGTGCTGCATTTATATTTTTGTTCAGTGTATGTAAAATAGCGACCTCACTGCACACAATAGAATCCGCAAAATCAATTCCACTCCACTCAGACAAAATCCTCCATTTCAGGAAAAAGAATTTGATTCCGAACAGCGAACGACTTCTGCCAGGCTCTTTCATATTGATGATGTTTTGACATCTTAGCATATGATACACTCCGTGAAATGAATCAAAGGCAGAGAAAGTGACAAAGATGGAGATGGAAGCTGGGCTTGTGGGAGGAGGTGAAGGGAGGACAATATTCTGCCAGGGCTTTCCACTGAGGGGAGCTGACTGCCTCCTGGATGCTACGCTAATGCCAATATGTGATGGGAACGGGGCAGGATTAGCAACATCTGCACCAGCTGAACAGACAACAAAGTGCTGAAGTTGAGGATTTAATGAAGCAGCAGTCGACTCTGCATCAACAGTATGAGTAATTTAGACTTGAAATATTTTGACTGCTATATAATGTGTCGTGTTGTGATGACAATGTGTTGTTGTTACTGACTAAGACGGGAGATCTATAGAATAAAGTCTTGTTTTACAGGAGAACTTCACAGAGTACAACTTAATAGCAGATGTGACAACACAGAAGGTGGTGATGAGGGTTTCCCCTCCTTTTTAATGTGCACATATACAGTATAATTAACCATGCAGTAAATGGCAAGATCCTTGTTTGGGTACAAATGCACTTGTTGTTGTTGTTGTTGTTGTTGTCATCTGGAACCGTTTGCTTATCAGTGTTAAGAAAAAGAACCATGAATAAAACAATTCGGCTAGAGCTGGCATGTGGTCCTGGTCTAATTTTGTGCGGCCCCGAAAAATGTTATTTCAAGAAGTTGGAAGCAATATAAAGCCCGGCATGATACACAAAATAACTCCCAAAACACACAAATCAAAGTACACAAAAAACAAAAATACACAAAATGACTGATAAAACACCAAACACCACACTTAAACACGCAAAATAACAACAAAAACACAAAAAACACATTACAGAATAGCTCCAAAGACACAAAAATTGTCAACAAAATTGCACAAAATGACAGAAAAATACAGAAAACAACAAACATAAAAAAAGTTAATGTTTTCTGTTGCACATTTTTTTAAATCATGTAAAACGCATTTAATTGCCTTGTGTATGAAATAAGGTATATAAAGGAACAATGGGATAGCACTAGGAGGGGGAATTTTTTTTTCCTTTCTCCATTATGGCAAACTAGTGCCGTTATTACATTTTTTTTAAATTATTATTATTTTTTCTTTATTTTCCCATCCCGCTCGCGCGTACACATGGACACACACATACAGATGATGTTGGTTTAATAGTTATCTTTTCATTCAAATGCTGCTTCCAGGCAATATGTTTATTTTTGCAAATCTATACAATTGGCCAAATATTATATTTGTCTTCGTAGTTCACTGTTGAATGTGTGCACTTTCATTTTTACTTAGAGATAGTTACGCTGCACAAAATCTTTAAAATGTTGTTACCGATATGGCAATCTGTACATATACTGTATTTACAGTTGGTTTCTGCAAATACAGCATTGTTTGTCCAATGTTGAGCAATTTGAATGCACTACCCCTTTATTTGGATTGATATAAAGTATTTGTAATTAAAAGAACTACTTTAAAGAACTGTAAATAAATGCTTTTAATGATTTTGACTTGTATGTAGTCCCCTTTGGTAAAGCAAGCGTATCGTCCATGTCCATGATAATTAAAGGTAAACTCATTCACAGTTTATCTCTCTGTAGACCTTCATTTGTAGAGCCAAGTTAATTTTATTGGTTGAACAGTCCTGGATGTAACTTTTCCCTGTAGCCGTTACATTTGGTATTGCTATGTAAGTTGACTATATAACAAGATGTGGCAATTGTCTTGCTGCCTATTAATTTTCCCATATAAAGGGTCACCTTAGTCATCATCAGAACAGTTGAACCCCCCCCCCCCTGAGAAATTTGTCAGGTGCCGCCACTGGTTAAATAGTAAAACTGCGACAAAAGGTGCTTGAAACTAAACTGCAATTTACACTAATTCAACAAAAATCACTTATTTCCTTTGCTTACAAAGTGTGTTGTTGCTAATTTATTCAGACCCAAATATTACCAGCCTTTCAGGGGAAAGTGATTTTTCCACAGACTTCAAAATACAGCAATTTCATCAATCACTAAATGTGTTCTTCCTTACCCGCAGAACATCTGGATGTTGTAGAGTGTCGGGTCATCCTCGAGAGGGGCCAGCTGCTGGAGACACAGCTGCTCACATCCTCCGTTGAAACCGTCGGAGCAGTCGATGCCGATGTGGTGGTCGTAGCACCCGGTCCCATCCTTCATCGGACTCAGCCCTGGAGGGCACTGAGTGAGGGGGGAGAAGAGCTTTTAAATGACTGATGCTGGCAATTACAATGTTTTACTCCATATTTGGATGCTTTCTTGGAGCCATTTCAAGCTGGCACATTAGTTTCAGTCCCAGATGGGACAGGTAAACAGGCCTTGGAACATCTGTGCCACAGAATGCAAAAAATAAGTCACATTTCTGCCCCCGTTAGTGAAGCCTGTGTGAACATGGAGCTCAGGGTGTAAAGCTGCACGTGCAAAATGAAGACACAAAAAAGACTGTGTGAAAAAAAAAAAAAAAGTAAACTTACTATTCAGTTACTAATAAAATACCTGGATGTGCCGAAGAAGAAAAACAACATACAGCTTATGTTAAACAAACCTTTTTTCCTACTTTTTTTTATGACTAAGTGCTAACTGGGAACAAAAAACTTTTAATGTTTCTTCATATTTTATTGCTACATTAAAAACTGATTTGCCCAAAGGAGGAAATAGCATTAAGTGATGATGAAATTGCCTCCAAGTTTGTACCAAAGTATGCACCAGTGTGCAATTTAATCAGAGTAAGCTGTAAAAGTTTGTCATATTACATCAGGAGTGTTGCCAAAAGGACCAAAGTGCTTGTTGAGACGTGGAGGAACAGATTTGAGGAAACATTTGGGAAAATCTGCCTCGGAAGTAGAAACTAATATATATATGAAAACAGTTTTGTTTTTGTTTGTTTGTTTTTTTGCATTAGGGTCAATGACGTATAAGAATTTCACCGCATGATATTTCATAAAATGGGTATCCTCGGGCAAGGTACGCATGAATATTATGATTGAAATAAATATATAAATACTTTGAACTCTTATACATGACTATAATAGAACTAAAATAGGGCAGAGAATACATTTGAATAGATTGAGTGATTTTAATTTTTATTTATTTTTTTCAAAACAGCAATTATGGCCCGACAGTCATGACATTTTGACAATTTCAGTAACAGAATAAATTACGAGTAATTTAGTAAGTAAAATTAACTAATAAAATAATTAAAAGAAATGCAGTTGGACAGAATATTTAGGTGTCACGTCATTGACCCACTAACAGTTAATATATTATGGTTGAGAAACCCCAATCATCAAGGATGTAATTTCCTACTGCAGCTAGAAATGGGAAAATAAGTCCAAGCATTACATGGCAAACTTACAAAATAGCTTTTTGTACGAACATGATTGAAAGAAAATAGTTTATATAATAATTTAATCTTTTACAATCTTAATTTAATCTGTCCAACCATTATTAAAGTTATCACTAGTATCACGTACATGGTTTTAAATTATCTGAGTTTCTAAAAAAAAGTTTAATAATAATAAATAACAATAACAACAACAACAACAACAATAATAATAATGCATCAAATGTACAACTAAAAGCCGCTTTACATAAGACAAACAAATAAAGAAAATAAAGAAATAACAAAAAGAAAAGAAAGGTTAAGACACAAAATAAAAAAAATATATATTAAAATTGATAACAAAAACAAGAAGAACAATAACATTAATAAAATGACTACTATTAAAAATAACAATAACACCATTAACAACAACAACAAAAATAATAATAATAATAACAATAATAATAGTGTGGAAACATTTGGTCTCCATGTAATTGATTTAGTATGAGTAGAATAAGTTAGTTCATACCGTAATACTAGTATTACGTATTAGTATAAGTTGCTGTAACTACTGAAGATAATGAGGCAGGTAAGGATACAATCTATTCAGATTGTTCTATGTGTAGTGTCATGTGTTACACGTCACTACTCATCCACCCCTGTGTTCTACTCCATGTCAGCACCTGTGCTGCCTGTTACACTGACACAGAGCTTTGTTGTAAGTGTGTAGTGAAGCGTGTTAAAGTCCTTTCACTTTAAAACACATTTGGCTCACACTATAACCACTTTCCAGTAGAGCTCTGGAAACACATGCACTTTAGGGACATTTATTAGCAATTTAAACATTGTAAAGTTCTTGTTACTGGAAGGATTGTGTACGAGTTATTGGGTAAAGTCATCCGACACTGGTAAATCTACTGACTGTCTAATCATTATTACAGGTATTGACAAAGGGAGGAGTACAGTAATCCAACTAGATATATTTACTGTGCTACAGAACTGTAGCAGACAATCTCAGTTATGGAATTAAAACAAAGTTAAAATGAGTTAGAACTTATTCCTAAACACGTCTAGGTCGTCATTCCTTTTCTATTAAAAATAAAAACCTACAAATGTAAACATTCAACACAATACCTGGGACCTCACATCAACCCTATTCCCTCCTTTCTTCACTTCACTTTGTATTTTTACAGATTTCTTTTTACCTGGAATTGTGTTTCTGTCAGCTAATACTTTTTAAATTGATAATGGAGTCCATTTGAACAAGGCACCCCTGTCTTCATAACAATGAGGCAGCAGAATGATTTCTTTTAATATGTGAGCCTACTGTACTGAGCAGAGTCTACAGGTGGCTAATAAAGCCCGTATGGCGACAGGGTTTTTATCACTGCCAACTCAAAAGCAATTCAACAACGCAAACAGAGACTTTATTAGATAGTAGACTTTTACGCTTTCTTAAACCAACACAAACAACAAAAAATAATCCAACGGAAAAGCCTTTTATGATTGAATTTCAGTCAAGATGGAGACTAGAGAGCAACCAAGTGGGTTGTGTTAGTCCTGTGGTGTGAGTCCAATCGAAGCCTCTCCATGTGTGAAATTCACCCACAATAAGAAACTGTTGCTCCTAATGAAGGGACTTTTACTTTGCAAAGCATCTCTGTTGCTGATGGTGTCTACATGCGGGTTAAATGGAACGAATAATGCCAAAAGCTTTTAGAGACTACAGTAGGGAATTGGGCAGTACGCAAGTAAAGTTTATTAAAGTGGTTCCTGTTCGTTTTTCATGCTTTATTTTATTTACCCTTCAATCTTATGTAAAGAAACCAGAACTGTACCCCAAAAAGATGAATATTTGTCAGTGAACAGGACAGGCTTCTGTGTCTTCTTAGGTTTTCAGAGCTGAAAGAAGAAACGGCCTGAATAAAGTGAAGTCAGCGCTTTAATTGAACAACATCTTGCATTGTTTCCACCATAGATCTCTGCAGAAGATAAGAAAGGACAACTAAAATGCTTTGGCTATTAAAAAGGACATCATGTTCATTTTAGTTTCTGTTGAGTTACTGCACCTATTGTGACTTAGAGAAAAAAACGTCAATCCGTGTACTGTTTGTTCTTTGGTTATTCCATTTTAAAACCAAAATTGTATATATGATCGAATGTTTCAACATCACAATGCTAAACACCTTTCCTAAGAAAATAACGCACAATTATCTTTTAATAGGTTCTGTATCTGGTTCAGGTTGATTCTCATAAATGGTCCTGACAGCCACAAACAGGTGTTACTTTGTTGAGGAGTTTTTAATTTTGAATTTGTGTTTGTTATAATTTATTCCTAGAAAGGTAATATATTTTTTCACAAACATCCAAAACACCTTACCAATAACATCCTAGCACAAAAAGTCCAATCTGTGGATAGTTAAACTATTTAGCATACTGCTACAGATACAGTAAGACATCTCTTTATGGGCTTCAACAATGCTCATTAGTTTAGTAAAAAATCTGTGGAAGACACACATTTATTCAAACTAATTTATATCAAGAGCAGGAGATTATGGGGGAAAAAAAACAAAAAGAGAGAGAAAAGCAATGATAATGTGAAGAAATAAATTGAATGACATTAAAAAAATAGTATTCCATGCATAAAAAGTTATTTACAGTTCTAAAATTAAAAAAAAAAAAAAAAAAACATACTGTAGTTCCTACGTCTAAAAGCACACAATAGCAACCTGCTTCTGTAAGGATATAGACTTGTTCATCATCCTGTTTGTATTTTTTATAATCCACTATATTTAGAAATGCTTCAATATGTTCAGGTGTTGTTGTATCATATGGTATTGATTCATATGGTTTCCTCCGGGTACTCCGGCTTCCTCCCACAATCCAAAAACATGACTGTGAGGTTGATTGGAGTCTCTAAATGGCCCATAGGAGTGAATGAGACAGTGAATGGTTGTCTGTGTCTGTGTTGCCCTGTGATGGACTGGCGCCCTGTCCAGGGTGTACCCCCGCCAAGCGCCCTATGAGAGCCGGAGATTGGCACCGGCAGACCCCCGCGACCCTGTTAAACGGGAATAAGCGGGTATGAAGATAGACGGGATGGGTATTGATTTCATCCATGTGTGAACAAGGCCACGTGTCTAACGTGTGACCTCTCGTCTAGCAAATGACCGGCTCCACTCCTATATAAACCATTATTGATTTTGTCATCAAGACCATTCTGACAAATGATTTATATCATGCAATGCAAAGAGCACACAGGGGTATTGAATCTCCAGACTAAACTTTGACCGAGAGTCTCTAAATCACTGGGAGTCACTAGTGTCAATGGATGTGTAGATAGGTAGCACATTGCTGCTTGCAACCACAGATAACTGTTGGTTACTGACCTCCATAATAGGCTTCCGACACCACAGACAGGTGATAACTCCTGGATTTTGTTTTGCTATCTTTGGTAAAGCAATCTTTAAAAAATAATACTGTATGCATTTTTTTTTAGGAATATTTGTTAGTGGATCGTTATCGCTTCAAAAGGGATGTCCTCAAATGGCAATAATAATCCTTTACAAAACCCTCTATAAACCCTTTATATCTTCATCTGATTATTATTATTATTATTATTATTATTATGGATGGGTTGAGAGGTCCTCTTTTGTTTCAAGATGAGGCGGAATCCTTTCATTGTCATTGTACAAAGTACAACAAAATTGCAAACGTGTCCCACATAACATTTAAGTACACAGAGTCTGTAGTGCAAAGAGAATTATGACAGGGGAGCGAATGTTTCCAAAAATTTTAGACTTGCCTTTAAAAGCAGAAAACAAATACACAGGAAAGACTATGAATACAATGTCTTTAGATGGCAATAACTGACATCAGAACAAACATAAGTGACACGCCATGAGAAAAACCAGGAACCAGTTGGCATGAGAGAAATGGAGAAAAAAGGACAAAAACTTTCATTTTCTGACATAAAAAGCAACTTTAGTTTTTTTGCACAATGTGCTAGTTGGAGCTACAAAGAAAGCACTTCATGCTTTAACAGTATCGTAGGTTTTAAAATGGTAAACTTGATCTTCAAAAACGGCTTGTTTTAATGCTTCCTTGTTTGGGGGTGTGGAATCCCAACAGCTGATCAACATAGCAAATGTCTATGATATCCACACACTCTTGATATAGTTTTTGGCCAATAAACTTTACGTTGCAGTAAAACACATGACTACTTAGGCATCTATTCTGATCATGAGTCATCCTCACCTCTTGCGACCACAGAAATACTCTATTTAAGAAAATAATCCATTGTTTTTGTCTGACTGCTGCTCACATTAAGTCACATTATGACGTAAATTCTATGTGTGTGTTACACCATTTGAAAGCTTTGAATCCAAATTTTCAGAATCTGTAAAACACTTAAAAAGCACCCATGGACGACTTGTTCCTGGTTTTCTCATGGCGTGTCACACATATGTATGAGATGTGCATAACACTGTCCCCCAAAGGGAGGCTAAGGCAATGCCTTTTTAATCTATAGTTGGATGTAGAATCTGCAAGACCGAGGCTCAGCTCTTGTGTGTGTAATTTAACAGAAATGCATAAAATCGGATAGTTGGAATATCAAAATGATTGACTGTAGCCATTAAAGAAATGTACTGTATGTCTTAGAGTGCTTAGCACAGGGGTGTAAAACTGTATTTCAGGGGACAAAAAATGGACCAGTTTAATCTCAAATGGACCGCATTTTATAGGTGAGAAAGAAGTCATTTCAACATTAATGTGCACTAGTTTGTACTTTCACGTATAAATAAAATACAAAGTATATAATCACGTATAATATCCAAGCAATAAGTGACAGATCAGTCCCTGTAGGATAATCACTTTAAATGTACTGGATTTTGTGACCAATTTCTATTTCATTTAGGGAAATGTTGGGGAATAGTTAGCATTGAAAATGTGAAGTTCCTAAGGTCCGGATTTGGCCCCCATGTCTTATCCCTCCTATTATCCTCCAATCAATGTTTATCATTCAAAAATAGTAGTTGACTTTTTTTTTTGGCTTCATTTTTAATGCCTTTTTCTAATTTGATGGGTAAAATTGGTTTAACTTGTAGGAGGTCGTGTCTACGACAGATACCAAGGCACACTTTTTGACCACTTTTGGTCAGGAACAGTTTCCTCCTCCTTCCTTTCAAACAGAGACAAAAGAGCTGTTTGTTCGTCCCCCGCTGTGAAACACACGGCATAATCTTTTCCCTTTGTGTTCTGCTTTTCCCCAAGAATTAACAATTAAACATCCTAAAAGCAGAAACAAATTTCTGATAAAAGTTTGAAATGTATTTTTCTACACTGTCAATACAGTAACTGTTTTATTCACAGGATATCAAGGACATCCTTAGAATAAGATCATATAATTGTTTTTACAGTTTAAGTGTTCCTAAGGAATATCTCTCATTAACTTTGCATAAAGTATATCATGTTTGGTGCCAGAATAACCGTGAAAATATGATCTCTGCTTTCATCTCGTTTTGAAAGTTATAATCTAACTAGTTTCTGAGTTATATACATATTTCTTGTTCCAGAAGGTTTCTCATTCATTCATCCCTAATCACACATACATGATAGCTACAACCCACAAAACAACCAAAGCAATCTAATTGGCTCCCGAAAACACATCGACCACGATAAAACCGAAGCGCAAAATTCAAATCATTGGATTTCGGTGGTGGTAGAATAATAGGATAATAAAGCACACTGCGCTGAAGAAGTCCACGCAAGGTCAGTTCTCGACCCGTGGTGAAGAACACAAGTCAGAACCAGTGGAAACCTGCTGATCGAACAAGCTGTGTAACGCGCTGAACAAGGAACAGGACCATTGGTCCTAACACAGGCCAGAACCAAGCTTTGCTCCTCAGACTTTTCTTCAACAAACCGTCTGCCACAAGAGACGGACCACCGACTACGGACCCATCAGAACCGAGGTACTCTGGATCTATGCCTAAAGCCTAATGTAATCGCAGCCACATGGATCCACACTGATCTTCTCATAGCTCTCTCACACGCACGCACACTGAAATCATGCTACTGTTCTTTCTTTCTTTCTCTACTAAGCTTTTACCTTTAAAGTGTATATACATTTATCCTTACTTTAGTGAGCGTAGCGCTCTTTTAGCTTTATTGTGTTAGTAGGTTTTAACTTGTTTTGATTAATAAATGTTTATACTTTGAGAAGTTGTCTGCGGTTTATGAAAATATTACAATCATAAGGTTTGTTATATGGTGAGTAGATAGTCTTGACAAGAGTTCACAACCCTGGATGACAAGGTATTAATAACTAATTAAGTGATCTGAAACACTTTAACTCAATTTCAGATTGCACCTTTTGGCAAATTACTGTAATATTATTAATAATTAATATAATTCTTATCACTCCTTGTCCAAGCTCCTCCCTCAACAAACTCAAACCTATCATGATAACTTTTTTTTCAATGTGTTGAACACAAATTGCATACATATTGTAATTCTAATTCAAAAGTTTGGTCTGATAGGGGTGCTTGCCACATAACATTTTTCTGGAGGCAAATATCCCTGGGGTCAGATTGACCCCAAATGTAAATTGTATTAGTATTAATATTTGAGGATAATAGCATGGCAAAGTTTGAAACACGTGACTTAGCATAATTACATAGCAAAATGTATGTAGAAAAAGCCTAAATCATTTCTGTTGCATTAGAAAGTGTTTAAATAATTACTCTGATTTTTCAATTTTGTTGTCTGGATATATGACATTAATGATAAAAGCATTGTTTCAGGATAATGTGCCTCACTGTAGTTAGATTAGGATAATAAAGAATGAAATACATGTGTGGTCCCTTTGTTCATTCTACACTAATTAAAGCTGAAGAGTTTAATAGGTGACACAAAAGTCAAAAAGTAAATTAGGATTTATTTAATGTAAACCAACATAATGCTACACATAATGCATCACACGGATTCAGTGGCAAGAAGCTGCTTTCAAGCTTTGCTATGGATGCTAGTGAGGCAAAGAAATGATCCCGGGAGAGCTAAGCTTTAGAAATTTGACCTGAAATACAGAAGTTGGACATTCTTTGAACATTTGACAGTGAAGGAATACTAAAGTAGGGCCTTCTGCTACAGAATAATCAAAAAGATACACCCTATTCTTTCTCAGTTTGTGTTTAAAAGATAAAAATCAAAAGGTATAAAGGATAAAAAAGCAGAATATATCTGCATCTAGCTCGAAAAGACTTTAATATCTTCTTCAAACGCAGGTTCCAAATTAATAACTATTTGCAGATACGTTAAAAAAGTTTCCGTTAGCATCACATTAATATCAATTTGAGATTGTAAATGACCAGGCAGAGACTGAGAATGTTGTCTTCAGAAGCTGGCAGTACTGAACTTGCACTGGAAAGCCCCTTGAACCACCATGCTTTTTTAATCCTGTTCCTTAATGGAGATAAATCCTTGCAGCGCTTTTTTGAGGCTTAGGGGAATCAGAACTGTGCTATTGGCAAACACCAACAAATCCCTGTGAAAAGGAGTTGGATAAGCTATGCACTTTTTAAATTTGTCCAGCAGTCAAATTGGACGAGGAGGACATTGATGGAGGACTTACAGTGAGGCGTTTGATTCCTCTGAGAATCTAATAGATTGCGTATAATTTCCTAATCAATGCATTATTTAACAGTTTCTCAGGGGAAAACAGAAACCCACCAATCAATGCGTGCGCTTTTAGAGGATGTCATTAATGTAACTGTCAGCATTATAGCATAGGATCCTTTTTATTTATAATGCACCTTTTATATTGGTATCAAATGACATTAACGTTTTTTACATTTTACAGTCCTTTCGGAGGACTTGTGCTTCCAATGTAAATATAACAAGCCAGTGATGTAATATGTATGAGCTATGGAAAGGTCACAAGTTAAAATAGCTACAGGAGTTTAAACTGTGCAGTGCTACTGTGTTTCTGATCACAGCCTGGAAGGCTTTTTGTTTTTTGTTTAAGTTGTTTTATTCCATTTGCTGCCTGTCCTTGGAAAACATGACAACTCTAGTTGTTTACAAGTTCAATTGTATATACTGACTTTTATTTAAGCTGATGTGAAAAAGATCTACAGCGAATACACAAACAATGGGTGGATGGTTAAAGAATAAAACATTACGTGTCTGTCCAGCCAACATTAGTTTTTATATATTTAAAGGAAAAATTACAAAGTAGAATACAAGAATATATATTGTTATAGTCTGTATTTGATCCTTTACCCTCTCAAGTTTGTTTTATTATTTTTTATATATATATATATATATATATATATATATATATATATATACACACACACACATATGACAATGTAAAAACAATATATTGCAATTTTAATACAGATAGGCGGCAGTGGGTTCATTTCAACTAGTTTTTGGTTTTTAATTGATGTTACATTAATAAAAGCTCCAATTTAATCTATTGAACACCCACTCTAGGGAAAGTTTGTATTCATGTTCCCTTAATGTCATAGTCTGTATTTAATTCTTTACCCTCTTACATGTTTTTCTTTTATGCATACATCATTTTAAAACTAAATAATTTTATATATATATGTATATATGATTAGATAGTAAAACATTACGTGACATGTACAGCCAACATTTCTACAAAGTAGAATACAATAATTTATATAGTTATCGTCTGCATTTAATCCTTTACCCTCTCACATTTTTTTTTTTTAATTATATATATATATACACACAATATATTCCAATGTTAATACAGATAGGCAGTGCAGGGTTCATTTAAACTCGTTTGCAATTAATGTTACATTAATCATGTATTTCCACATTGTGATAAAGGCTCTACTTTAATCTATTGAACACGCACTTTATGGAAAGCTTTTATACATTTACCCTTGTTATAGTCTGTATTTTATCCTTTACTCTTTCATAATTTGTTTCTATTCCGCATTCACGATTTTAAAACTACCGTATATAACTATTTCATATACATATAGGAAAAAATTACAAAGTTGAATATAAGAATTAATATTTTCATTGTCTGTATTTTATAATTTACCCTCTCACATTTGTTTTTCATATATATATATATATATATATATATATATATATATATATATATATATATAACAATGTAATAACAATAAATTACAATTTTTATACAGATAGGCAGCGGTGGGTTCCTTTAAATTTAGTTTTTATTAATGTTACATTAATCATGTATTTCCACGTAGTGATAAAGGCTCCATTTTAATGTATTAGATACCCACTCTAGGGAAAGATTTTATTCATTTTCTATAACAATGCCACAGGCGAGCAGACCTGACACTTTCCATCATCACTTTCTTCACAAACATGGATATTAACATAGAAAAGGTCCGCCTGCAAATGTGGGATGTGATGACTGCATGCACGTACAAATGACTTTCTATTATGCATGGATTGCAGCTGTGTGATGAGATGAGAAGCTGCTGCAGCTACAACTTTTGGTTTTCAAATAAAACCTGGGAACAAAATAAACCTAAAACCTGAAACATTCTTTATAATATAGATAGTTTTGGGTTGCAGCTACCTCTTTAGAGACAACTCAAAACATACTGATTACAATCTCACAAAAAACCTAACTCAATAAGGCTGTTTCCTAATGTGTAAGATTAGGTGATATATCTCTTAGTATGAAACACAAAGTTAAAGATGGTGATCGTTACCTACTCAATAAACAAACATATAAAATGTGCGGAAATGATTGGTCGCTTTTCAAGTAGTGATCATAGCAGATGAGTGTTATTCCACACTCATCATGTTATACTCAGATCTTAATGAGATCCTTTTCCCACAGCATTATTAACTGCTGTCAAGTGCATATTAATAACTTTATTCATCCATATAAAGCATGGGTTAGACTTAAAATGCAGTAGCTGCACAACAGTATTGTTAACTGTTAATAAGTGCACAATAATGACTATATTAATCCTTATAAAGCACTGTTTTCACTTTACACCCAGTAGCTACAGAGCAACATTGATGAACTACCATTAAGTGCACAATAAAAGCATTTAATTACTATCCATTAGCGAAATATTAATGTTCATAAAAATGTTAATACTTCAAAAAGCCATTAATAATAATTATAAATACAAAAATATCATTCATAATGATATTTTAATAAATATTTGTATTCACTTATATAGCTTTATTAAAGGTATTGTGGAGGATGTTTTTTTGGGTTCTAATTCCGGGTGGATCATCAAGACTATTGGTACTTTTAATTGTCAATCATTCTGACGTAAGGCCATCGTACACACTCATCCCGAGCTAGTTTTCACTTGCTGTGCATGCGCACTTTGAAGTGTATAAAAGAGGGTGAATCACTAACTGGAAAAGGATTCGGAAGAGGATCGTATAGTGGGATGCTTTTGATTCAGATTTGACAATAATCGACCTAGTAGTTATTCGCAGATTCTAATGTAAGCTATGCACCAGGCTCGTTTAATAGGCCCTCCCTCATGGGAGCAGGTAAAGTGCTGAGCATGTGCATTTCTTTCAAAAAGTGGAGAGGGCGTTTTTTTTCTAAACTTCGGGAAAATCCTCCTCTATTCCTTTAATGTTAAGTATTTATCAAGGCCCTATTAAAAAGTATATTACATTAACAATAAATTACAATTTATTAAAAGCAGCTTCAGTGTGTTATTAACATATTAAAGGGCCCATGTTAAGCTAAATCAACTTTTCTGTGCTTTAAACATCATAAAGTGCTATATGGGCTCCATACACATGCCCAAAGTGCTTTTTCATTGATTCCATCGTTAGTTAGAGGGTGATTTGCTCCTTTCTTACTATAGGGTGAGCCCAAACACCTCGCTCCAATTTCATGACGTGTTCCCACTTTGATGACGAATTTGCACTGACCTGGAGAAGCGGCGCCTCCAGGAAGCTCTCTGCCGTGATTGAAATGTAAACAAACACGCCCACGAAGGTGAGCATTTCAGCGTCTTTCGTGCAGTGCTATGTGTGTATTTTCTACAGTCTATGTATGTACCGGTGACCGCCCCGCCCCCACGCTCTGTCTCATGTTTATAAAGCAGCATGAACTCAGCTACAAAGTGGGTGGGAGGAGGGCGGGTCATCCTCTGGCCCTACGTCACCGTGCGGGGAGGAGGAAGTCAGTGTCCCGTCTATAGACACGCCTACTCATGAATATGCATAAGTAGGCCGCAAATCAGTCTGTTTGTGTAGAGTTGCTCATAAAGTGACTTTTCAGAGGCTAAAACTCTGGAAAACAGGCGAGTTTGGGAAAAAAAAACCTCAAATACTATGTTTTTGGGGTTCTCAGAACAAATGGAGATGGGTGAAAAATAGCATGATATGGGACCTTTAATAAATATATTAATGCAGTTTTTTATTATCCCTATTAATATAAGTAAGAACGTAATAAGGTCTTAAATTAAAATATTCGTTACCGCTTGTTAAGGCTTATTACAAGCACTTTAATATAAAGTGTTACCAAAATGAAAACAAAAACACAAGAAATTGCTTTGAAAATACAAAACTCAATACTTATACACACAATTACTCCTCACAGAATGACAAAGGTAATAAACAACAAAAATACACAAAATGAAGGAAAATTTACAAAATGACAACATGAATACACAAAAACACAACAGAAACACGCAAAACAACAACAAAAATACACAAAGATGGCAGGTAAATTTACAAAACGACCACAAAAAAAACCCGGACAGAACCCATTGTTCTTTTCTGCATTAATGCTCAGCTTGGTCATTATTTTAAATACTGACATTACTGTTGATAATAAGACGGGATCAGATAATCACAGGTTTGTGGCCGACACTGTGGTAAAAGTTGCTCAACTCTGCTCTAGCGTCTGTGACTCTCCAATAAACTCATTTATTCCACAAACAATTGCAGCATTGTTTCAACTGTTTTAAATTACAGTATTTATAAAAGCACCAGCAAAAAACACCCACACACAACACAATGGTAATTTTGGCAATCGATAACACATAAAAAAATAAATCAAATTATTTCATTTTAGAATATAATTGGATCATTGATTGAAACCTTTCAGAGCAATCAGAGCAGATAGCTTACAGGAGTCAGAACCAAAAAAAAAAAAAAGTTGTAAATTGAAAATCATCCACACAGCTTGAAACAATAGCTCCGTTTTCTTTGCAGGATGTTTGATACAGAAAAAGTATGTACATGATGAAGTGTGAGTCAGAGGTTAACCTCACACTGGCCTCCTGCGTTCAGACATGTAGTAACCTCACTAAACTCTTACGCAGCCAAGCAGAAAACCAAAGTATGTGCTTAAAAAGACACAATGCAACTAAAAACTTCTCCAAAAGAAAAAGACCATGATTTCCAACCCTTGTTGGGCTCATTTACTGTCAGTATCAGAGGACAGCATTGATCCTGAAATGTAAATGTACCGGTGAACTCCTGCCAATGAGCTGATGGAAAAGTTATTCAGTTAACTTCAATTTGTTCATGATTCAATGCATTTACTCTGTTTAATAGTACAAAATACAGCCTGGTTAGGACACAATCAGATCTGAGCGTAGGACATGCGTTCGACCATCTTCACGCAAGCTTCGGTATTTATCAATTCTTACGTGATCGTACGCTATGATCAGATCTCACGTCAAGTCTGAGCTTGTGTACGCAAATCTGTGCGTGTGGATTTGTGGTTCAGCACAGACAAATCTGATTGAGACTGAAAATAAATCATTTAACAAGCCTCAGGTGTCATTAAAGCATAAGCACACACACACACACATTCAGAACAGATCAAAATGGATTATTAAAACAAATTAAACTAAATAAATCTAATTTTAAAAAAAGCTTATGTTATGACCGTTACCACCTTTTGGGTTTTCCTTTCATGAAATACCGTATAACGCAGTTGAAAAACTCTGCTACCGGATCTTATTTCCTCTGTAGAGCATCACTGGGGGCTGTACGGAAAAAATAGGACCTCATTCATGCTTTTAAATGTAAATGGTTCCTTAAATTTTTACCAATGTGCTGCAGTATTTAATCAGTAATGTGTGATGAGCTATTAGTGAAAATGGCTGAAGGCAAAATAAACACAGAAAAGGGACATTTAGTCATTTTTTAAGGATTTTTTTAAAAGGCTGTGGATCTCCATACGATTACCGTATCAATATACCGACATTCTATCCGTACGCAGTGCCCCTCATTGGCCAGTTTAGGTCACGTGATACGTCAGCCATTGGCCAGTTTAGGTCACATGACAAAGACTAAACCTAACCCTAAAAATTGTTGCGATATAGGGTTATAATCCAACCCTAAGACGCTACCTACGTGTATTTCAGTAAATGTACCAATAGCACCGGGGGTTGTCCGTACGGCAACCGTAAAAAAAATTCCAATGCATTGTTTATTGCGTCCGTGTGTGGACTGAGGCTGATATAAACGTCACATCCGTGCGTCTCTCCAGGATCTCTGTTGTGAAGTTGGTCTCAGCGCACACATGGGAGCAGACGTCACCTGCTTGGGAGCTGATCCTCTTCCACAAATGAGCTTCTATAAGTCCAGTTTTCACACATTAAAAAAAGCAAATCTTTGTTTTGCTCCACTTCAGATGTGCGGATGCCAATTTTCATCTAGAAAAAGTAATTTTTTTCTTGTTTGATCTCAGTGGGCGGAGCCTGAGAAACAGGAGGACAGAACATGTTATTGATGATCAAATTCAGCTGGCGCATTCATCAGCACCTGATTATTTGTACACTGAGATTGGTCAAATACGAATTTTTCATGAATAACACGTTGGCCCTTTTGCACGACCAAATGTGCACTCAAATTTGCACCCGTTCTCACGGACAATTGATGAATGAGGGCTATGAACACCAATTACAGAGAGAAAAAGAACATTAATGTAATCCACACTGCATGACCGCCGGTCATGCCAACTTTCTGAATTTCTTCCCTAGTTTTACAAAGAAAGCAGGTGCCAAGACAAAGCTAATCACTCTAGCAATCATAGTGTGATTATTATGTTGTCATTCCTACAGACGCTTCACCCTGCCTCTCCCTAAGTGTGTAATATTCTAGTAGCTAGATGGTCATAGCACAATGCCAGCATGACTTTACTTCTCCATGGAAACTATTTAGAAGGCAGACATGTAGAGACAGTAGCAGTGCAGATGAAGACAAGGTGTTAATTGTTTAGGGCGGTGGATGAATGCACAAGGCGTTCATGTTCACCTCATGATTAGACAAAAAGCTCAACTATAATCTTGACAGTCAATTTAATGACTAAAATACACATTAATAAATGCATAGACAGCCTGCCTGATTAGAACTGCACTGGCTGTTCATGGTAGGTGTGAGTTTAAACAATAAAATAATAATACCTTCTCTGATTTCATCTGAATATCAGTTAATTTAATGCGCGAGATTAGTGGTTCTTCTGGCACAGAACATCAAAAAACAACATTAAAAGCACAACATTTTCCAAAGCAAACTAGATCTGCATCCTAATTAAAATAATTATCGACAACAACTCGCTCACCTGTGTCTTCTTTCGTGCAGCATGAATAATAACGTTACCGATTTGAGACAAATTACCGTAAATAAGCATCTTTTTTTGATCAAACTTTTTGCTATCAAGCTGTATATAATGAGAATATGGTGTACCAGGGGTAGCTGTGTGAGATAAAAAGAAATTCAGAGATAAGATATGGTGACAGGTGAAAGAATAAAAGGAGAGCCTGTAGTGAAAAACTGACAAAGAAATGCAATATCAAGGCACTCACCAGGGCCACGGTTCAGTCTCATAGTAGTGACTTCTGCTCATTAGAGTGCAATGTGGGTTCAGTTCACGATTTACAAATTAAACCTTATACGAGTTTAAAAGAAGAAGATAAAAATGAAAAAGATAAGTGTTTGGTTGAAACAAAAGAGAGAAGAAAGCAGCTAAAAGAAAGTGGGACGGTTTGATTTAAGTCTCAAAGAACTACAAACATACCAAAGTTTGCAGAAACAAAGAGTCGTTCAGTCCAAAGCATCTTCTCCCGACTCCAGGCAATTTAGTCACGAAAAGTGCAAAAGAAACAACATAAATTTTGCAGCTGGTACACACTAGACCAATTATGTCTTTCCCAATTCTTTATGAGTCAGGATCCAGGGGACCAAAAACTTCTACATCTCCAATAGAACATGCAAACAAAACAAAACAAAAACAGCTAATACTTTGTTGTGTCTTATGAAGGGAACAAAAACACATCACTATGATAATTACATTGAAAAAGTTTAACCAATTAATTGCATATCAGATTAGGGCCACTGAAAAAATAAAGAAACCAGATCCAATATTGTATTATTATTATTTATGTTCTGAGAAGAAAGTCAGAATTCTGAGAATTTTTTTCCCCCCAGAATTCTGACTTTTGTCATCAGAATCTTGACTTTTTCCTTAGGACAACAATAATGATAATAAAAATATTGTACCTTATTTTTTTTTTAGTAGCCCTAATCCTCTTCAGTACAGATCTGACTGTGATATTTCATGATAAATTGCATCTTATGAAATTGTAGTTATTGCACAGAAAATGTTTTATTCTGAAAAGTTGCATCTACTAATTTATAAGTTTAGAAAACATAGTATTAGAGAATTGCTAAATAAAATGTTTTCTTAAACATTAGAATTGTTCAGACCAACTCTTGCTCTTTTACATTCAACCAGCTGCTGAGACAGTCTTTCCACGTTACCTGAGGAAACTGCAGCTCTCTTTTTAAATGACTATTATTATGGGTATGAATTATTACAATATTGATCCAATATTCCTGTTATCCTGCTATCTTGAAGTGTTGGTCATTGGCCTTTGCATATTGATGTTTTTTTTTTTTTTTTTTAATCCACTCGGTCAAAGCAAAAGGCTGCATAGTGAGCCGTGACCCACAGACAGCCGTCATTGCTTGCTAGAGGTGCAGTGGTCACATGTTAACTCCACATATGAAGCATTTTTGTCTTCCTTGTGGGAAAATGATAAGCTGAGTCCCCACAAACAACCTCAATCATCCCTCCAAGTCCCAGATTCTCCGCCACAATATTAGGACGGCAGTTTCCAAATTACTGATAGCATTTTTGTTTTTAGTTTGTTACGCTTATCCGGACATTGGCCCACCGCTTGTTAACAGCAGTAGAGACCCCTGCTGGAGCACTCCAGTAATTATGCCAACACTAATGTGCTTTATTTTCATTGATAGGGTTGATTATTAATTTTTTCTTGTTACGATTAGTCTATAAAAAAAAATAGCGCAAACACTGACACAATAATATTCACAACTCTAATAAAGTCTTTATCAATTTAATAATAAAAAAAACTAAAGTGATATTATTTCAAAGAACAACTATTTCTCTTTGTGTGTGTGTGAGCTAGCATAGCAAACTGGAAGAATGGAATACCAAATGAAAACTACAAATAAACAAGATCATGGGATCTTTGGAACTACTGAGATAAAAAGTATAAAAAGGTTCAAACACCAGTGATAACACCAGGGGTTGCACAGCTTTTTGGTGCCTCAATTAAATTTTATTCCAGTTGAAGGCCCTGAATCTTATTTCCTATTGAAAATCATGTTTTTGAATCATTTAACGCTGTGATCCGGAGTTTCCGAGAAACGTCTCGATGTCCCGCCCTAAACAGCTCCACTTCCTCCCCCTGCCTCTGCAATCTACCAGAAGCCACGCCTCTACTTTTCTGCATGCTCATCGCGGAACATAACAAGGTTGCATCGGGTCTCATTGATATAGGTCTATGGGTCAGGTAAGAGCCAAAATCAGATTTACCTGTTTGCCATTGTGACACGCAGCCTTGTTTCCGTTCACAGTTCCGCATTCACTCTGATTGACAGTCTCAAAAACAGGAAGTCGAAGCCTATTGGCTGTGCTCAGTCGACAATCGTTTCCATTTGTATAGGGGTCAATAGGACGAAGGAGGGACTTATATACATTAATGTATATGAATGACCACCGGCAGTAGACCAAAGTAAAAGAGTAGTTAGGTATTCTTTCACATTTCAAAATAATCATAAATAAACATCGATTTCTCTGAAACTGCGGATATCAGCTAAATATTTTTAAAATGCCATTTGTGTCTATAATTTTCCCATTATGTACAAATGACTGTGGGTCATATCATCTTGTGAGCATCAATCAAAGCTGACATCAGTGTAGTTGTGTTAATAATTGTGTTATTTGAAGATGAGCCAGCTCCTCTGATCCTTTGGAGAGAAAGAGAAAGGGCCACTTGGTGCTCAGCTGGGGATTGACTTGATGGGCATGCCTTTTGGCCAACTGCACTCAAAGACATGGTTGTACTACAATATGGTTGAGGGGGTCGGTTATTCCACTGCAGTTCAGTTCATATCAAAGGAATTCAATTCAATCCGCCAATCCATTTATTTTTTTCCAATCCAATAATCACTGAAGTACTATTTCCTATTGTTTTAGGTCCACCTGGATGTTTCAAGGGGGTAAACATTAGTGGCCATTAAAAAATGTAAAAAAAAAATTTTTTTTTAAATGACATTTTTGATTGTTTTATTTGTGGCTATAAGGGAACTCTCTTACCCTTACAAAGGAAATCATGGGGAAATTGAATTATTAGGAGTAAATCCTCTACTTTATCTACAAACATTTTGAAAGAAACACACACAAAAAAAAAACAGTTTGGTAGCGTGTGCTCATAGGAATGGAATAAACTGGTAGAGTAAATAATTAATGGAGCAGAAGAAAAGCATCTCTCGACACCTCTAAGCAGTGAAAACTGAAAAAAGCTTCTTGCTCTTTTTATTTGGATCCCAGGGAGAAAGGAAAAAAAAAACTTTAGGCAACATACCACATAAAGTTGGTGTTTAGAGATATTAAAAAGCAAACAGCTGCTTGGGTTTATTCAATTATTATGTATAAGGAATGAGAAAAACAAGAAAATATCTGGACTCAGATGGGGTTTTTCATCTATTTAAAAAACAACAAGTGAAAAACAACGCCTCATCTCATCAAAACATGATCAAATGCCCAAGAGACTTCAAAGCCTTGGCTCAAAATATCGACTTTGCTATCTTATGGTATGAGATAAAAAAAAACTGAAATTATATTTTTTTTTTCCATGAAAAAACCGGTGCAATGCTATTGCAACATGCAGGAGTCCTTCCATTAAGTTAAAGCAAATGCTAGAAGAGCAAAGTGAGAAGGGTCCATGCAAGTGCCAACTGCTCATCTTCAAAATGACAAAGGAATAACGGGAAGATACAAATATAGTTTTAATAAAAGTTAATAGGGGTGTAACGATCCATCGATCTGGATCTATATTGTTGATTAGTTTAAGCATTGATTCAATCAAATTGATGGAAACACAAACCATCAACTGGCATCGCCACTGAAAAGCAACACAAGTTTTTTTTTGTTTTTTTAATTCTTGTTAAATGTCTGAAACGTTTTAGCAATAAAACTGTCAAACTTTGAACTTCAGGGCTTACATTTAAAGTTTTTCACCGGTTTGTTTTAGGTGAAAATTTCTGAAGCTTTAGAAACTTTAGGTTGCGTTAAGCTTCTTCAGTGCTTTCCTCTCTCCACCATTCTTCTTCCCTGTTTACACCAGCCCCACAAACACTAGCACCCCTGGCGGTCAATGTAAGGTACTGCAGCAGAAAGAAAGCAAGAAGCGGCTGTGGGCTGGATTTGATCATTTATTTACAAGATTAGATGATGCTTCGGCGCTATAAAATCCACGTCAACTAATTTTTGTACTCGACTTTATCAATTATCTGGCCTAATCATTGCAGCCTTTCAATTCCATAGAGAAGAATTAAAAACCCCTTCAAAATCTACTTTTTTCAAATTTGGTCTGTGAATTATACTTACCAGTGACTCTTTTCTTTGTTGAATCTTTCTTAAAGATTCAACATTGCCTTTTTTTTAATGACTTACTCAAACTAATGTGGCGAGTGGCGGGGCGGCACCCTAACTCCCTCTATTGGCCAGCCACCACTGATTCAATACAATACAAAGAAAAAATGTTATGGGCTGAAGCAGTAACTACTTATCGGTGCCCATTCCTAACAGCATTATAAAAGAATACAATAAAAACAACTCAATAACAGCTCTATACATCAGCTTGTGTTTTCTACGTACAGATTGTGACATTTACAGGCCCAGAACAGATAAAAAACGCATTGTCCTGAACATTTGTCACAGAGAACAGTAGAGGTCTACACAACAGTCCACTTCAAAATAAGAGGAGTTTCTATGTACAATAGCAGATAAAAATCAGATAAATCCAAGTAGTAAAATAGCAAAAAGCCCAAAAGCGTTGTTAAGCTAACAAGAAACCCTTGTTGGGATTACATTACAACTCATTTAGAGGCCATTCTTCTCTCTATTTGTGGATAATTTAATTTGTTCATTTTATTTGCCTTATCTACTAAATGGTTGAGAGGAAGTGCTTCTACTAATCCTCATTGCACCAAAGGTACAATACACCAAGTAAAGGACAATAGCCCATTAAAGGTGTATTATACTGTTAAAAACAGTTGCTTGACTTGGGATGAAAATCTGTGTTTATAGTATTTGGTTATGAAGTGTATTGACACAAAGCTAGAAATGGTGAAAGCAAAAATACATACAGAATGAGTTATTCTCTTCTGAAGAATACCTTCCACCCCGTAGGAAATTAGAAATATAAAAAAAAAAAAACTAAATTTAAACCATTAGTACCAGACTGAACTGTGTGTAGCAATTCATTTACAATGAGATCTATTTAAATAAATAGATCAAACCAAAGTTATGAACATTAAATATGTGTAACTGTAACAGAGAGCTCTGCTTAAATCTCCAAACTAAGTATTCCTCATTAAAGAAACTGCATAAATACAATCTCCAGAGCCCACCTGAAAGGCTTCACTCGAGTGCATCAAAGTACTCGAAAAGAAATGAAATTGTTGAGAGGAACGGTGTCTGACAGCCTATCAGGACAGCGAGGATTTAGAAGAAGCAAAACACCAGCAGACGGCACTAATAATCTGCAAATAGCAGGAATGGTATTGCTTGAGTCCCAAGCAGATGGAGAAGTAAACAAACCTTGCTGTTACGACGCCTGGTTGCTAAGCACCACCTGGAGGTAATGAATGTGTTGTCGGCTTAAGAGGCATTCGAGACAAGAGGCGAAATCTAAGTGTCCACTCAAAAACATTAGAGAATGCAGGTCAGCTGTTTGCCCAGCATGTGAGTCATCAAGCCCAGCAGATGTGTTGATGAATATTGACACAACAAGGAAGACTTTAACATAGACTATAATGAGATGGAGATTTGAAAAACAGAGAGAAATTTAAAAGTAATTAAACTCCAAAACCTTTTTTCTTTTTTTTTTGTGAAATGAAATGTATTTAGGTATTAGGTAGTGCTGTTGACTGATCCTGGTCCAATGCTCAACATTTTAGTCAAAGTATTTCAATTGAGCATAATTAATTTTAAAAAGTAAGAGCGACTGCCCTCAATGGGTTGAAACCCGGCAATTATCTGCATTTTGTAGATCAAAACGTACAACTCTACACTTTAACCTAACAGCTTCTTCATTCTTGTATATATCTGTAGTGTATTTGTACATTTCTATATTTGTATTATTATTATTTTTATCTTATTACATTTTTTCTACTCTAATATGTGCACTAATGATTATTTAATTAACAGTCTTTTTCTTAATTACGTTAAGTTTTCTTTTTCTTTCTTTCTATTTGTATAATTTCTCGAGACATAAATAATTTCTGCCAGGGATAAATAAAGTATTTCTGATTCTGATTACAATTGGGACCATCTTGCGTCACAAACAAGCACTGATAGCTCCGCCCCTCCTATAAAAACTAGCACCTGTTGACTCTGCAATCTGTGGTGAGTAGGTTAGGATGAGATAATTGTGAATAAAGAGGTATATTTAGTAATGAGTAGCTAGTTAGCATAGCATATATTGTTCTTTGAAGATTTTATAAAATAGACTGAGCGTGTCTTAACTGCTCCAGGAGCCACGCCCATAATCAAGGCATCTATTACATTTGAACCCTAATTGCAGGTCAACAAAAACCTGGGGGTTTAGTAACACTTGTAAAAAAAAAAAGAAAAAAAGAAAGGTTTTTAAATTCCAATTTTGATAGTTCAATAGAAATCCAAAAGTAGAAGCTTGTGGAGAGAGTTTAAAAAAAGAGACTAACCACACATCCGGTGGAATCGAGCTTTCGGTCAGAAATGCATCGGAAGTTGCGGCTGCAGCCCCCGTTGTCTTTGGTGCAGTCTCTGACTGGTCCAAACGAGTCCAGCAGGACCTCCAGAGAGTCAAACGACGAGCTGATCATCAACTCCTCTCTGAAACCGTAACAATAACAGGTGTTTGTCATCATTTTGTTTGTGTCAGAACCAATTGGGGTGTAAAGTGCATCATCTACTATGTCATGTGATGTTAATTGGAGACAACCTGCATGCTGTTACATAAAACTTGCAGTTTTGAAGCTGTACCTTTAATATTTACGTCACAAAAAAAAAATCATTTAAAGAAGACTGAGGTGTCCCTTTGTTTTTTTCCACTGTTGCATAACAATCAATAAAGCCTTTTATTCTGTACGTAAAGGCTTCATTTAAATGATCATGAAAGGTATTTGTGGGTTTTCATCATGTTTTCCAGTTCTTTCTCAATGCCAAAGGTATACATTCATTGTTGTTTTTAAATTAAAACTACTAACATACACCTGCATGTTGAGTGTGACCATTAGGAAACAACAAGCAATCATTTTTGAGCAGATAATATACAGTAGATTCTTTGCTTTCTTTCATCTTTGAATATTCACCAAGGTTGGGCTTTCCATTTTCTCTCCACTCTTGTCATTCGACAGAAGGACAACAGCATACATGCTTGAGACTGTTCGAGTGCCTGATAGGAATCTACAACTTGGGGAAATCATACTGTTATTAACCTTGACCAGGACAAAAACTTACTTTAAAGTACCACTTTTTTCCCCACTAAAGTAAGCCTAACGATATCCCACTCATTCATTTCCTTTCTGTAATAGCCAGTTTATTCATAGACAGTTTAAACTACAAATGATTTATTTACAGGACAAGCTGAACATATGATGAAGTGAAGACAAAAGTAATTTGTAACTTTCACAACAGTATTGTTCCTTTTTCATCACATTTTACTTATTGAGAATCTTAGTGAAAAACGTTTTACCCATTGGTGTCTTTAAAGCTACTGAGGAAGATAGTTAACATTTTTCACAATGACAAAGACAGTGTAGGCCTCATAGATCAATAAATCAAATACAAGATAATTTACTTGCAAGCGCTCGCAGGATTATTTTTGACTCCATTATAAACAATGTGTTTGTTGACAAATAATCATGTAACGTGAACTTCGGAAAAGTTTCGTACATTGCATTGTGTGATTGGGAATCCTATAGACTGTTAGAAGTTACAGTACATTTCCGATATATCAGGAGGCACGGAGTGAACTTCCACACTAATGCTGATAATACACAGCTGCATAACGTTCTGTTTCCTGATGATACCAGTCCAATAATAATAATAATTTTCGCCATATATGTACAGGTACAAAAATGTGTTCTCTGCATTTGACCCATCACTCATTCATGAGGAGCAGTGAGCAGCCACAGTGTAGCGCCAGTGACCCTCCGATTACAAGCCCGCTTCCTTGACGACTAGGCCACCACTGCCCATTGGATGCTTTTTTAAATTGTATTTTAGATATCAAATCCTGGATGGCAGAAAACTTTCTCCAGCTCAGTCAAGACAAAACTGAAGTTTTAGTTCTCAATCCTGAGGCCCAGAGAGAGAAACTTTTACCTAAACTTCAAACAGCATCTTTGATTCCCTCTCCATGAGTTAAAAACCTGGGCGTTCTTTTAGACTCTGGCTCACTTTTATCCCTCACATTAAAAATATATCAAAATTAGGTTTTTAATCACTTGAATAACATAGCCAGAGTCTGCCCCATTCTTTCTCAGGCCAACACAGAGACGCTAATGCATGCTTTTGACTACGGTAATGCCCTGATTTCTGGTCTTCCCAAAAAAACTATTTCAAGTTTACAATTACTGCAGAATTCAGCAGCGCGTGTCCAAATAATTGGGGTGATTGTTGTGTATGAAGAAGAAAAAGACACCGTAGCTTGGTAGCTGGTAAATGTTGGGATAGACGTGTGAAATTTGATGATGCTCCAATTCAGTTTGGCCAATAGATATGAAAGCCATGGAAACAGACGAAGAAAAAGCAGTTTTTCTTAATTTGCTTCAAATGCCAGCAGATGGGGAGTGGGGTAAAATGGAGCTTGAGGGGAAGATTTGGTTTTTCGGAAGACGAAGCCAAACTGTAAAAGCTGCCCTCACACGGCAGAAACCAAGCCAAGACGAAAAGGTTGCCAAGACCAGCCCCAGATGTGGTGTGTCCAATATAATTGTTTTTGGATGGAATTTGCTCTTGGTTTCTTTTCCCTCAGCATAGTGAATATTTGGTTGAACATCAGCTGTATTGAGTTTTTATACAAGTATTTTCCTTTATTTGGCAAACTACAATATTTCATGTAAAAAATGTTTAGTTATATTCAGTTTTGATAGTTCAAGGATCAAATTTTCTGCATCTTTTTGTCAACTGATGCAAAGCTTTCTTCACCATTTTCCCCCTCCTCTACTTTTTCTCTGTTCATACACTTTGCTTCCACCTACCTTCTAAATATCTTTTCATTTGGCAGCTTTCTCCAAGCGTTAGGTAAATAACTCATTTTAGTCTGATCCATAATCTGACGAGTGCTCTCTTCTGCTTTTCCCAGGGGTCTCAGCGAAACACAGTTAACACACCGTCTTGGAGCTGTTGATTTACTCGGCTTTTTAACTGAGGTGCTCGATGTTGCTCGATGTTTGATAAACATTTGTCAACGTCTGGCTCCCTGGCAGACAGATAAACAAGAATGAGACCTGAGATTTCTATGTTGATTAGCTGGTTTTTATGGATGGAGAAATCAATGAAATATGATTTATTTTTATTATTTATATTCAAGCTTTAATTTGGGGTGACAAATTAAAGGTATCTTTATAATTATTCAGTTTATTATGCATTTATACCATGTTTTTACAATTTTCTCCTCATTTTCACTTGAAAAACAAAAGTTTCTAAACCAGTGGTATTAAATCAAATTCCTTTCCAATAGTCTCTCACCTCAAGTTGTTTTCTTATATTTTTTTAATATATATTTACTTTTCAGATAAGAAAATATACTATTTAATTTTATTAATATATACTTTTTGGTGCTTGGCGGAGGTTTGGGTTCTCTATGTGTTCTTTTTATAATATAATGTTTATGACAGGTCTACTTATTACTGTCCATGGAGAAGACAAAAGAGATTCACCCAGAAGATCATCCTGCTTTCCTTTTTACAAAATTACGTTACACAGTATAAAATACTTGAGTAAAGCCTTATTTACACTAATTCTAATTGTCAGCAAATTATCTTAATTGCTTAGTCATTATTAATGCACATGTTTACTCAGCATTATTGTATAATTGGCTCCTCTGATGGAATGTTAGCTACACAGTGTGAACACAATAAAAGCACATCTGTAAATGTCCATGTGTGACTTTACATGGCCTGTGCATGGGTTTCTGTGCAAAATCAAAGACAGTGTTTTTCAGCAGCAGCAGTTTTTTTAAATTGAAATGATTTTCAACACATGAATTAGTGCAGTTCATATTCACCAAGTTTTCAGTTTTAAAAAACAACTACTTCACTACTTGTTTTTCTCTAATATGTTAATTTAGAATCCTGACATTTCCCCATATTAAACTAAAGCACTCGGCTAGTATGGACTAAAATGGAATTTGATGTGAATTGTTTCCAGGTTTGGAAAATGATTGCACCTTTAGGACTACTTTCCTGTTTTGGTTTAAAAAGACCATTCAAGAGCAAGATTTTCCACTTGCTACACACCAATAACCAAGAAGGAAGAAGTAGTAGTAGTTTTCTTCCCGTTTTTGAGAATGTACTTTAAGGATGAAAGCTGTAGCTCCTACTGTGGACTAAATGGCTGCCGTTTTAAGGTTTGCTGTTGACGTCGTTGATGTGCACGGTTGAGTCCTGAAACCCACGGGCAGAGTTTACACAAAAACCTAACGTTTTTCTCACCTGGATTGTCGCTGACATTCTTTTAATCATACGGAGAGTGTTGCCAGATTTGGTGTTTTTCCCTGACATCAGTAGTTCCCAAACTTTTCACAGTCACATGCCCCTTCAGACCTTTAACCTAAAACCATGTACCCCCTGTTCCTGCACACTTGAAAAACCCATAATGTTATATACAATGTAGCCCTACAGTGAAATTTGTCCCTGAATTTTACCTATCCTGTTGAGAAGTAATATATAATAAAAAAAATGTATAATAATTTGTAAGGACAATAAAATTTCTAATTTTTATTCATCACTCGATTTAGTTAATTGGCCTACTGGCATTTTCAGTGAGAAAAAATCTCTTTACCCTGAAACTGTGAAATACAACTCAACTCAACTAATTCATAAAAACCAGTGGTGGGCCGTCAGGGCCAGCAAGGCCTTCTCTGCTGGCCTAAACATAATCAGAAAATAAATTTCATTTTAATATATTTTTTCATAAATATGTATTAAATTATTCCTTATAGTCTTTTCTCTTCATTTCATAGCTTTCCTCTTGGTTGCGCTGCTTCCAGGATTGTATATTTATCTTATAGCTTTCATCCAATCATATTTGAGCTGTCACGTGTTGCCAGGCTCCAAGAAATCTTCCCGAGGCCTTCAGAGTTAACAGTGGGGGCACCGGTACACTTAAATGAACTGAAACAGACAGACTGTGATAACCAATCAGATTTCGAGTTGGCGACATCAGGGCCAGCTAGCAGGTATCACGTTGAACGTGACACGTTCTGACATTCACGTCCTCTGATTGGATACGCACTAGTGAGAGGCAGCACTATGCAAAGTAGAGTGACGTTAACCAAATGGAAGCTGGTGTCCCGTTAGCGACTCGAACGAGCTAAAACGTTAATTTGCGTTCATTTCGCTGTTTTTTTCAACCCACAATGGCTGAAGAAGGAGAAGAGATTGATCTGGTCGCTGATATACATGCAACGCCATTTTCAAGACGGACCTTTCAAGAAAAACTTGATATTGTGAGGATAGGTCGTCCAACCCCCGCGCTAGCTAACCTGTCCCAGCCGGGAAAAGGGTTTGTGCGCAACTTTCAAAGCAGCAACTACGAGCGGTATCCCTGGCTGAGCCATTGAAGTCTTCTTGAGGAAAGAAAGGAGGATGGATTTTATGTTCAAATAAGCAGGGATAGTCAGTTTGGTGAGGACAAAGCTTTTTTTTTCTTCTTTTTTTTTTCTATATTTTTGTGATTTTATTTCGTAAGCCATGTCTTGATGGTCTGGCGGAGTGGTCTGCGCCGTGCCGCACCGGGCGCAGCCTGCGCTTTGCCATCGAGATAGAGCCCATAATGTGCCAGTACCTGGCGCACCTGTGACTTCAGTGAAGGGACTGAATTGTTTCACTTTAATCTATATCAAAGTGGACGTTCAAGGAGTAGGCTACACCATTTCACCACTGTCGGAAATGAATGAATGAAACTTCTTTACGGGTGTGACATTGTGCTGTTTAGTGGACTTTTGTAGACTAATTGCCTTTTATTTTTAAGTTGTGACAGTATCCAAGCGATCATATAACTTTTACTTTACTACTCTTAACTGTTAATACGGATGTATTGATTTTAAATGCTCCGTAAATAAAGTAGTTGTACTCGACTATGTTTGTTTCTGCATAAATGTACAGTATGGTTTCGAGAGACATGGCGTCATAATGATGGTATTAAGAGGTGGATTCATTCAGTGTAGGACATCACTGAAGGCCTAGGTGTGAAATGCATGGCACGCCACTGATAAAAACACCAGAAATGTCACTTTGCCAGTGTTTTTGGGGTGTTTTTGTAAGGCATCAGTTGGGGATTAGAACAACTGTTGGATGAAATTACAGTAAAGAAGATAGTCATGTCAGAGGTCTCTGAGCTGTATAAAGATCAGTTTTAAGTTAGTTGTGCCAAAGGAAATATGGATCTCAAACAGATGATTAGGGTGATCGTTGTGCATGAAGAAAGGCAAAAGTGTCTTCTACCTAAATTTCAAAGAACAATATATAGGTCGGTAGCTATTGCTGGGATCGACGTCTGAAATTTGATTATGCTCCAATTCAGTTTGGCCAATAGATATAAAAGCCATGCAAACAGACATACTGGAACCTAGTAAATAACAACTACAACATTAGTGAGAAGCGTGAGATTGAGAGGATGCACATATCTCTGCAATGTTTGGCTGAATTTCAGACTTAAATCTTTCTCCACGCAAAGTCTTGTTCTGTATTTTGTTTTCATGTTTGTCAATCTACTTTCACACAAGTACGTGGTGGCAAAGGGCAGCAAAGACTTGACAGCACGTTTGGCTAGCGCAAAGCAATGTAGCTCTTGTCATATTAGTGTAAACCAATTTGGAAACCTAAGCCCTACATAATTAAAGCCTGTTTACCGTATGTTTTAGCCAGGCTTTTGTCTGGAAGACTTGTTCACCCAAAATATAAAGAAGTTCATAAACGATCGTTCAACGGACGGCATCAATCCCAACACTGTCCACAGCAACAGGCACTCTGCAAAAAGAATATGGATTTTTCAACTAGAGTTTCAAAGTGACAGTTAATACTTGCTGAATAACTGAGAGTTTAAGCCAGCACAATCTAAGAAGGTCTAATGGTCGCAATTGCATTGAAAAGATTTATTGTGTAATCACACAATGAATCCCATGAATGTCTGACCTTTTCTTCAGTGGCATCCTAGCACTTATTTTATTTTCAAGTCAAAGTTCAACTCATGTCTTTACACTTTCATTCTCCTTTCACGTTCTCAGCTTGTAAATGCCCCAGAAAAATAAAGTCAGCAGAAAGTGAGGTTTACAAGTGTGACTGTGTGTATGCACAAACGTTCCATCACAATGAGCGCATCTCAAGGCTGTGTGTAACGCCACAAGACAGAATGTCATCCCATGAAAGATACAGTACGTCGTTTCTCGCTATAGCTCGATGAACCTTGTACAACATGTGCCTCATTTGTGTGCATTACACACAGCAACATTGACAGTAAGAGAAGACCATTCACACGTAGCCTGCCTTGCCCTCTAGTATAGGCTGGAATGGAATCCAGCACCCAACGACCCTGTTAGTGCTTTCCTATTTGTCTTGGAGGTTGACTCAACAAAAGAAAAATGAATGGGAGCTGAGGGGTACTTGATCTGTGGAGATTCTTTGAAAGCTGAGCCACAAAAATCTGTGTTTTCTCTCACTAACACTCAGCTTTCTCAGCTCATCACAACACTTGTGTATAAGGCAAAGTGGGTTTTAGGGTCTTAGTGGATAGTATGTCCGCCTCACAGCAAGAAGGTCCTGGGTTCAACCCCTGGGGTGTACACTTAGGTCCTTTCTGTGTGGAGTTTGAATGTTCTCCCCGTGCTCTCTCTCCGGCTTTCCTCCCATAATCCAAAAACATGACTGTTAGGTTGACTGGAGTCTCGAAATTGCCCGTAGGAGTGATTGTGGTTGTGTCTGTCTGTCTGTGTGTTGCCCTGCAATGGACTGGCGCCCTGTCGAGGGTGTACCCCCACATAACGCCCATTGAGAGCTGGAGATAGGCACCAGCAGACCCACGCGACCCTAAAAACAGGAACACGCGGGTCAGAAAACAAATGAATGGGTGGGTTTTAGGGTTAGGGAGCCCATACCACAGCTTTAATGGGGCCAAAAACAGAAAAGCCGACCCAGACAGAGCCCAACAGAACACAGCTCAAACCCATCCGTCCCGAATGAAGCTGATGTTTTTTTAACTCCGAAGGTGTTTCAACCCAACACTATTAACATCTGTGCGTGCATGTAGAATGACCAAGGCAAGTTTCTTTAATAACTGAAGCTTTTATTTACTAATGATAAATGGTGACATGACAACTTCTGCTATAAAGCATGTGGTTGGTAACACTGCTATATGTGAGAGCACACAGCTCCACAACGAGTCAAGCATCCATTTTCTGCATCTTTCTTGTGCTAATCAAAACACATCACCTGACCATTAATTTACAGCACACGTCCGAGCCTGGCCCGCGGTATAACGATCAAAATGAAATTCGTAACCCAAGTCCTGCCGGGCCCGGGTCGAGTTCGGGCCAAAGAATTCAAGCTCTAGCCTATGCGTCAATCGTGATGGCATTGGGTGTTGATTGCAACATGGGCCATAAGACTTCATAAATGACTGATAACAGCACACATTCTAATGAAACCCTTAGTAGCAATTCAGCTTCTGAGAACACAGTGAGGAGGTGCTAGTGTGCCAAGCTGAATAAGACCCTCCACCAACTTTAGCTTGTTGAGCACTTTGTAATGATGAATAAATGTCTTTATGAGCGTAAGGTCATCTCATTTATCGTATTTGACAAGGTTTTGTTGTTGTTAAACTGCAAGTAGGTGTGATAATTAAACAAAACGTCATTACATTATGGGGCAGGCAAAACATTTTTCCACTAATAGTGTAAAAATTAAATCAAATTAAAAGCCTTTTGGAGAACCTTGACATTTCTCCAAACTTTTTTTTTCCCCTTAACTTCATACATATATATATAAGGCAAAGAGTTAACATTTTCTATTACATTTTGGGCTCAGCACTTTTGTTACATTATTGACCAGTTATTACATTTTGAGTTTCATAGTTTTTTGTTTTTTTTTTTGTTTTTAATTTTAACATTTTTTTTATAACAATTCGGGTCTTACAATTTGGGTCAATGTAACATATCAGGCTCAAACAAAGTGTTATTTTGTTGGGGTTCATATGAATCAAAAGGTGAGAAGGAATTGACAAACCATGAACAAGTTAATGGCTAAATTAATTGAGCAGTACAGATTAACCATTCATTTATTCATCAACACACAGAGAAAACCTTTATTACGCTCAATAACATATAATATTAGAATTTCAGAAACTCAAATGAACCTAACCTACATGTTTTCAGATTGTGGGATTTACACCACAAATGATATTATTATTGGTAAAGTCTAAGAGTGCCTTACATTCTATTTGTAAAACTCACTAATGACTTTGAGACATATTTCTAAAAATAAGCAAGCTGAGATCTTCCACAGGGAAATAACTGCCATCTTCTATAGCAGTAAAGAGCACATTGTGCACATAGTTCACCAGCATTAAGTCAACACACCCTCTAAGGTGTTTCATTTGACAGTACTAATTTTAAAAAAGGTAGTTCACATGTCAGACATATATAGGCTTGAGAGGGGAAAAAAACCCCTTGCTGAATGCTTATGTGTTAATGAAAAGAAATGAGGCGGTGCTCATTTGAGCAAAACAAATTTTAGCAGACATAAATTTCACAGGGCAAATAACCTCTGGCTAATTAAGGCAGTGTCTGAGATGGTGTGCACGATAGCTTGTTGACAGGGCATGTCCAAGCGTTTTCTAAATGAGTGGTCCTTCACTTTTTCTTCTCGTTTTACCACCACAGTAGGTTTAAAAAGACACAAACTTAACCCTACAGTTTCTGAATCTGCTCTGTTACTTGCAGTTTATTCATTGGAAAGCAGTTGTGTGCATGTGCGTGTGTGTGCGCGTGTGCATGCTTGCATATATCTGTTTTTAGACAATGTTGTAGTTATTTTTCCATCTCCTTTTTTCAAAAGAATGCAGTCACTGCTGTTGTTCGTTTCCTCCAACCAAGAATGGTTGACCTCGTCATTCTTATTTTCGCACATAATTGTCTCAAGATAGAAACATGTAGCATTAATACTACAATTACATAGAAAAACACAATTTCCCTCAATTTCTTAAAAAAATAATAAATAATGCAGTTGTTATATAAAACACAAAACAAAAGTTAGGCACTTACAACTGATGATTAATGAAAGACATCTGCTGTAGAGCAACTATGACTGTTGAATAGCTAATTAGCTTCTTAATGACATACACAATAATGAAAAAACTTTTTTCCAAAACCGGTTTGTTTCTTGTGCAACTGCAGATGTTTTAGCACACACACTCCGTAATTGGTATATTAGTGATCGTCTGTTATCCTAATGTGTCTGATGAATTTTAAAGTTGGGGGATAATGCTTACAGTTTAGTCTAATTTAAAGACAACTCTTGATGGATAGATGAAGAAACTAGGTTTAAAATGACATCTGAGCACAGATCAAATAGATATCTGTTCACCAAACAATACGTGTGTGTTAAATAGGAGGTGTTTTTTTCCATACAAAAAGGAAAGAAATACTTTCCTTCTTGGCGGATGAAGCAAAAATAAATTAATCAATTAGGTGCTGAAAAACAAAAAAAAAACTGTTTTGAGCGCAGAATCAATTTATTAAATGTCAAGAAAGTTACTCTACACTTATCCACCTTTTCCATTGTCCTACCCTGACTCCCTCTTCCCTGTTCCTTTCCCCTTCGCCAAGGTGTAACACTGCCCTCTCTTTTAATATACTACTTTTAAATATTTATTTTTTTACCCATCCTTACAGGAGGGCTGGTGATGGTCACATCTATGCAATATAATAATTGTATTTATTTAATTGCAATAATAAAATATTGAACTACATGTCGTGTTGACCTTCAACAGCATGTGCAGACAAGGTGAAAAAAAAAGACTATTGTAAATAACTCAAGACAATAAAACAAATATATTGAATGGATGCCTGGTAATAGTGCAACAAAGAATATAACATAGCGTGTACCATCTTTACTGTGAATCTACAGGCGTTAAATACACATATACCTCCAACATCTGTCATGTTTACAGTGTAACGGAAAGGAAAAGTGTTTCTTACCTCACATCCACTGCATCCTCCATGACTGTCATGTCTGTCTTGCATTTGGCTGAAGGGTTGATGGCGAGCTCAGCAGGTGGAATGACAAAGCTTTTACTTAACGGCAGCCACATGCCTTCGCCTAAGGTATATGTGAATCTGCAGGAGGAAAAGGAAAGGACACAGCAAGTTGATAAAACTCATCGAGCATTGAAATATTATGACTTGAAACAATGCACTTGGCTTAGAAATACACATTTGGATTGTTTCAGGTAGCAGAACACTGATTTGGATCACTTGATTACTTTAATTACTTTAATTATTTTTGTTTAAAAGGAATTTAGGCACGGGATATTAAAAATGATTAATCACATTTATTTTTTAGATTATGTAACTTTTTATGGAACAGATAGGATTTTGTGTTATGATTGAAGGACATATTGAACTTGATTTTAATTCCCAGCGTCCCGTCATTTACAAAACCACAGGAATAATACTTTTGTAAAACTCAAACTGATAAATATATGTAACCATCCCTTGTCCTTTTTAGTGTGTTATTCAACTCTGCTCAACATACATGAGAGAGACCTTTTTCTAACCAAAACAACATAAAATACAACATGATTTAGTCAAAAACCCATCAAGTTGCAATTAAGAAAAATCAAAAATATGAATAGAAAATATATTGCACAAACAATAAGTCAGAAATAAGTATCCCAACAATTCCCCATTCTACTATTGACAAAATTACTGAATACTTAATATTCTGTTTGGTTTTCCCAGGCAAAAAAGCTTGATAAATATGTATAAATATAATATTTGATAAATATGGATTTGATATTTTCTTTAAACTAACTAGAAATGCATAAATAGTTCAAGAAAAATAAGGCAAGAAAAAGTCTCTAATATTTTTATTTAAAATATTGCTATTTATCTGTTTAAAATTGATAAAATAATAAAGGAAATTATTTGCATATACAATAAAACATTTTCAAGTTAAAGGCAAAAACTATTTTGATTATTATGCTATGCATTATTATAAAAAAAGAATATTACAAAATGCTTGTAAACTCAGTATAGCTTAGTGTACTGTCATGAAAGGTTAAATAAAAATAATAATAAAATTAATTATTATGGGAATAAAAACAATTAATATAAGGGTAAGATTAAACAAAACAAAAAAATAATAATAATTACATTTATTGCAAAGCTGTAAAGGAGAAAATCACAAAACGAGTTATTTGTGGGTTTGATGAACCCCATGTGGGACTCATTGGTCCTGCAACCGCAGACAGTCGAACATATCATCAAAGTAAACAAAAGTTGTGAAAAGGAGATTCACATAACCATATCCGTCACCAGAAAGAGGCCATAGAAATTTCAGGAATGTCCCTCATTCCACTTATCGTTAATGACTCCATTTAACCGTTTTCTGTCAACATTTTAAACACTGTTGTTTGCTAAAGCAACGTTTAAAGTAGATTTTAGGTGAATATCTGCAACAGATACCACAGCACAGATTCACAGGTCTAGAGAAACACATTCCTCAATGATTAATCAGGAAGTAATCGATTAACACAGGTGTCAATTATACTGTACAAGCCTAATTAAAAAAAGTTTTTTTTCAAAGAGCGAAGCGTGTATAAGAAACAGAGAATACAAAGTGTAAAGAGTCACTATTGGAACCGACTTCTTCACTCGGAGCGGAGGATCACTGAGAACTGTGTAACTCATACGCACGGTGCACTGCGTGCGCGTCGTGCAGCGACGAACCTTAAATCCGCTCTATTCTGAAGGGGCTCTGACTCTCGTGAAACAAAGCGTGTTCCAGCTTGTCGTCTGCAGGTGTTTGGACACCTTTGGGTGACGCAGCGGTGAATGTCGAGGTGTGTTTGTGTGTGAAACACACAAACACACCTCGACATCCTCATGATTTATGAGGATGGGCACTCAGTCAGCCCAGCAGCGCTATATAAAAGTAATGATTTTTATTTTATTTTTTCTCGTGCCGCCTCCTGAGATTGCCGCTCGGGGCGGCTGCCCATGTTGCCTATATCAAAAACCGCCTCTGGCTCCCCTTGTGCATTACAATCGATTTTAAGGTTCTTTTACTGATTTTTAAGTGTCTTAACAGTCTTGGGCCTTCTTATCTCACAGAACTGCTTTTACCCGTCCCGGGTCCTGAAGTCCTCTGGCACTGGCTTTCTAGTAATTCCTAAACCAGAACACACACTCACGGTGAGGCATCGTTTGCCGGAGCACCTCAGGGAAGCTGACAGTCTTAATGTTTTTAAGAGTAGACTCAAGGCACACTTGTGTAATTTAGCATGATTTATTTAATTAATAATTATCATAGTTTAGTTTATTTTTACCATTAGTTTTATCTTTTGATTATTTTTATTGTCCTTAATTATTTCTTTTCTCATCCAGTGTTTCCTCATGGAACCCTTTGGATGTCCGGGTCCAGACGGCTCCTGTGATGGTGTCTTTTTCTTATAAACCCCCTTAATTGCCCACATCACTCGTGATGTGGCTGGAGGCAAAAACAGGAAACACTGCTGTCTAAAGCATAAATATATATAAACACTAAATGACACAAGCGGGATTTGCCAGTGTAGTAGCTCAACGGCAGCCATCTTACCTCAGACAACTGACGTTCTGACATTCTGACGTGCTCTACGGTAGCTGTTGGAAGGTGAGTGATCAGCTTAAACAAAAACACCCTTAACTAGATGAAATACTAACAATTTACTAACGATTTGCCTTATTACAAACCTTACTGTACGTAGGTATGACATGTTGAAATCGCCGCTTGTCGTTTGAAAGTTGGTTGAAATTTGAGCAAGTTAGGGTTATTTAAATAGTACATGCACCATTGACATCGATGTAAAGAGCGGGGCCAGCTGTCTGAGGTAAGATGGCCGCCACGTTGCTACGTCGCTCCCCATTCTCTAACAGCGTGGGTAAGTCAACTAATGTTTTTTTTTTTAATATATATATATATATATATATATGGTGGTTTGCCTCCAGGCTAAGCCCCACCCAAAAAAATATGTCACAATGTTTACAAACAATCAAAGGGTCTATTGTAGCCTCTGTAACCATGCGTGTGTCAGTGTCACCATTGTGTCTTTATTTTGATCCTGTGTGCCGTTTTGTGTATGTTTCACTGTTTTTTTTTTTTTTTTTGGGGGGGGGGGGGTGTTGTTCCTTGTTTTTTTGAACTATGTAAAGCACTTTGAGCTGCATTTTCTTTGTCTGAAAAGTGCTTTATAAATATATTATTATTAATAATAATAATAATAATAACAAAAACAATAACAACAATAACAATAATAATAAATTTAAAAAAATTAATACATACATAAATATTAGAAAATAAAATGTAAATAAAATAAATAAATGTATATTTATTTTTAAAGCAAGAAGGATTAAAGTAAGCCTATTTTCAACACAGAATTTTTTTGCTAACTTTATTTCTTACTTACACAGGTAAAGAGCGGTGAACTCTCGGACTAAAACTCTATTACTTTAACATGTAAATGATTAAACCGCTATAGAGGATCCGAGTAATTAATAACACCCATGCTAAAGCCCTCTGTACCAAACTCAACGTGCAACAGTAAAACGCAGAGCTTGATGAAGTTGTTAGAAACCCATTAAAACAGTAAATTCTCCAGTATTGCGACTGGGGCGGCCCTCGGTGCAGCAGCAGCTCTTGTGGGGCTCTATGCCGCTGAAATTCCCTGTGATGCACAGTGACGTAAAACGGTGACCACAGGACAAATTAGCAGCCACTTAATGAGCACTGCTTTATAATGGACAACCAGGGAGTTGTGTGCGCTGCTGATGACTTATTAGGCTCACCCAAAGAGAAAGTGGCACTGGAAACACTAAGAGTTCCGTGAGAAAACAGTTACTGAGTGCAAAACATGTTTGCCGTAACTTGGAGGGGCCTTCTTTGGCAGTTAATACAGTACGACGTGCCAACGCTGACTCTCTGTATTTATCTCCTTCAACACAAGAAGAATTATGCACATCCTTTGCTCGCTCTGTGTCTTTTACCCTCTATAACTCAGCCATTTAATGGCCTCATTTACTTGTGCATTTTATGGCTCTTTCCACTTAAGCAAACATGATGATTATTTACATGGCTCTGTGAGTGCTCACTGATTCTTTACACTGTCTGACTGGTAAAAAATGATGACATTTCGACTAGAATAGATGTTCACGTGGAAGTGTGAAGTGTAAGGACAAGTAGGCAGCACAGGGGAGAAAATAAGAGCCACAGAAAAAAAACACAGCAGTGTATCAAAGCAGTTCCTTGAGAAATGAGTATATGATGCAAGTCCTTTCCATCTGCCGCTAACAAACAGGCAGGGTTTACAGCCACGAGGGAGCATGAACTCTGTGGGTTTCTCACGTACACAAGCTAAAGCTCAGGCTTGTTGTCTGCTGCTGAAGTATCATCATTAAGAGAGTGGGACAGAAGCATGAATGCAAACTTTTTTTACTGGGTAAAATGTGACAAAAGGTATTCGCCACAAAAATGTATTTTCAATCTTAATTTTTGTAAGTCCTTTTTAGGTGCAATGTTTAGCTCCTATGGTGAGATTTTTTTTTCTTCTGGAATTAGGAACTAATAATAGACGACTGAATAAAAGCCAAAATGTCAATCTGCATATGAATGCAAAAGAAGTATGTTTGATTTTCAAAAGTTTAGACATCACACACACTCTACTGGAACTCTGTTAGCATTCTTCTGTAATGGCTTTACCATGCAGTGCTACAGAACCTGAGAAAGCTTCTCCCTTTTTGAAGGTCTCCTGTTTTTGGGTTTAGTTATTAAATTGTCTTTCAATGAAGATATTCCTATATTATTATTAAAGCCAGGTTACTTCCTGTTATTTCTACGCCCTCCTTCACCTAAAATCATCCATAATGTTCATTCAAACATATTTTTTAACCTTGTCTGCATCCTGTCGAAGGTCAACACTATATGTAGTGTTCGCATTTAAATAAATCAATTTATTTTATTGCATAATAGTAACTTAGTGCAGGGCGAGCCCAAACACCTCGCTCCAATTTGATGACGTGTTCCCACTTTGATGACGAATTTGATGCGGCACTGAGCTGGAGAAGCCGCGCCTCCAGGAAGCTCTCTGCCATGATTGACATGTAAACAGACACCGTTAGGGGAGGAGGAAGTCAGTGTCACGTCTATAGACACGCCCACTCATGAATATACACAAGTAGGCCGTAAATAAGCCTGTGTAGAGTTGCTCAGAAAGTGACTTTTCAGAGGCTAAAACTGTGGAAAACAGGTGAGTTTGGGAAAATAAACCTCAAATAATGTTTTTGGGGTTCTTAGAACAAATGGAGATGGGTGAAAAATAACATGACATGGGACCTTTAAAAAAAATTATGTAACTATTCTTCTTCCCAACTCATGAAATAACTTTTTGAACAGTAATAAAGGAAAAAAGCCCCACAAAAAATATTTTTTGGTTATGTATATAGCTTCTGAAGAAAACGTGCTGATATTGATTTTTAAACATGTTCGTCTCATTTTAATTTTGCACTAGTTGATTTTATGTATTTATGAATTCATTCATTCATTCATTATTGTTTATGTAGTAGCTGTCTTTACACAGACAATGTTGAACAAATGTAATTTCAAAATAAAATTACCCCTTGCACACAATACTACTTTGTACACTTTTGGTAATTGTTGTTGTTGTCTTAAAAATGTAACTGAACAGTTTACATGTTTCAAAAGCAGGAAAGTCCTTCCATAGCATGAACTCCTTCAGGAAAATGGGACAGCTTGCAAGAAATAGAAGTTTTAGTTTCTGTCTTATTTTGTTGCACATTCATAACTTATATTCTGAGTTTCCAAAGCTCTTACTTCCCCAATAATATTAAGGGACATTTACTATATAAGCTATTGTAAAAGAATTCTTGAAGTGATTCTATGACAACACAAACAAAACTGGGTTCTCCTCACCTGAAAATGCGATCAGAGGGTTGTTCTCCCATTACCAGATCAAATCCACGTTGAAAGATGGTGTAAGGCCAGGGACTGGTATTAAAAATAAAAAAAGAAGAGAAAAAGACAAGACATTGACACTGTTAACATCCAAACTAGCCAACAGTTCTTTAATTACAGCTCAAGTTTCACTTTGCCTGATGCATGGCTTCCAAAAAAAAAATCCAACTCATCTAAAAATGTTTTTTTTTTTTTTTTTTTGCAGTGAGTGACTTTTAGTGGGACATTGGTTTCGTGTAGTCACTGGAGGAGGGAAAAACAGAAGGTGACAGGATGAGACGGAGTGAGAAAAAGAGACGGAGTGTAGGAGGCACCAAGACGAAAGTTGATGGAGAGAACAGACGATGGAAAGAGAGGGGAATCGGCTTAGTGCGAGGGAAGGGAACATGGAGTGGACAAGACGGATGCCGAAAGGCACGGACAGGGAGAAGAGGGCAAATGATGGAGATTAATAGAGAGTGGCAGGTCGAGGACTAAAAAGTCTGCAAAGTGTGAGCAGAAGCAGGCGAAGTGACAGCGACCCTATGTCTTTCAGAGAGAACTCCAGCTTCTGCTACTGTAAGCACTAAGAACATTGAAGAAGATTCCATGCTACGAGCTGCAGTCATTAAACATTTATGTCACGCCAAGGTTTCAATTGTGTTTCACAGTGAGATACGAGGGAGGGGGGGAAGAGAAGATGATAGAGACGTGCAAAAAACAACCTGTAACATGAACTGTAAGTATGTAATCTATATGTTGAATGTGTAATGTTGCTATTGTGAAATACTGTCACAAAATGAATTACAACAAAGTCATCTCAGTGCACTTAACAAAATATAAATATAAGTCCATAGTAAAAAAGAAAGAACCCAACAAGATCCACATGAACAAGCATTTAATGACATTGGGAAGAAAAACATGGTGTCAAGCCAATCACTGTCCCCTTTGTCTGGTGAAGAAACAAGAAATCACTTGAAGAATGAAGTAAAAAAAAAAACCACTTCTACACATCTGTCTACGGCAGTGATTCTCAAACTTGTTTGGCTCAAGTACCCCTTTCTCTTTTTCTCCTGAATCCAAGTACCCCCTTTGTCCGACTACAACATTTTGCTGAAAAACTGTTAAAAAACAACAATAGAGCATAATGATGAAATGAACGAGTGATAATACACATTTTAAACAATCTCAATTTGTAAATAAGGGAAAATAAACTGTATTTAGTGCAGTGGTTCCAAACCTTTTTTGGATTGTGACCCCATTTTGATATCAAAAATTTTTGGCAACCCCAAAGACATTTTATTTGTTTTTTTTATCATGTTTGAGCTCATATATATATATATATATAATTTTTTTTTTACTGCATTTTAGTTAAAATACATTATTATTTCCCAAAATGAAAGTACATAAATAGTTGTTTAAGATTTGTGTTTTAATAATAATAATAATAATAATAATAATAATAATAATAATAATAATAAAAACATTTTAAAAATTAATTTAAATTTTTCAGAAATTTCAGGTGACCCCACATGGGGTTTCGACCCCAAGGTTGAAAAACACTGATCTAGTGGCTCCTGAATAGATTTAATTCTATAATTTCCTGTCATCTCACCAAGACTGACACTTTTTGTTAATTTTCCACTCTCTTTCAAGTACCCCCTGTAGTGCCATTATGTACCCCCATTTTAGAAACACAGCATTAAAACATCCAAATCGGTCTGCAGGGGAAAGTAAAAATGACTGAAAAACTGTGTATACGATCAAATGTTGTGGATATTTCAGTAGTGATACAAAGAGATGTAAAATATCTGGCAAATTTCCACAAGAACTTAAGCTCAGGAATTTTGGCAATATTCAAACAATTGAAACCTTTCATGGGAATAATTCATTGGAATGAAAATGAAATTGGATATAATGCAGTGATTTAAAATTACTCCCAAACATAAATATTGGCATTCATGCAAATATAATACGCTTTAACAAAAAAAAAAAAAAAAAAAAACATGCATTTTTACTCTTTAATTGTTGAAAATAAACAATTTTTTCCTAAATCCTGCTCAATCCTCAAATAATTTGACAAGATTTTACCATTTTAAATAAATATAGTCACTGCCTGTCACCTATTGCTTGGATATTGTCTGTCTTATATACACTATATACTTTTATCATTTATACAGGGAAATGCAAAGTAGCACTGATGTTGGAATAGTTCAATTCTCCAACTCTGTGGCCCACTTGGCATCAAACTTATCCGTATTTGGCCGCTGAAATTAGTTTGACACCACTGCATTAGAAAATATAAAGCATATTAGTGGAAAACAAAGCAGGAAATCAATTTAAAAACACCACAAATGATGCCCTAGAAACAATAAAATGAAAGACACAGGAAGACATTTACATTTTTAATGAATAATTGAATATGTAACCAGAAAGTTTAATATTACTTTTTGTTTTTTTGTGTAGAGGAAATAAAACACAATTAAATAGAAACCCATGCTGTTAATGTAAAACAAGTAAATAAAAAAAACTGATGAATGTAATTTATGTTAATGTCGATGGTCTCTAGTCCATCAACACTAATGTTAACCACAAAAACAAGAAAAAAACAAAGAACACAGGTTGCAGTAGAATATAGAAAGCATATTACTGGAAAACAAAGTAGGAAATCAATTAAAAAACACCACAAACGATGCCCTAGTAACATAAAATAATAATAAAAACGCTTAGACATTATAATGTTTTAATGAATGACTGGAAATGTAACCAGACAGTTTACAATTACACAGATATGGGTTTTTTTTAGTGGAGAAAATAAAACAGAAAAACACCAGGAAATCTGTGCTCTAAATGTAAAACAATTGAATTAAAACTGATGAATCTAATTTATGTTGATGTCGACACACAAAGTCCATCAACACAAATGTTAACGCATGAAAACCAAAAAGACTAGAGTAGAAAAACCAAAGAAAACAGAAGATTAGAAGATTGAAAGCATATTTTTCTCTTCAAGATAGTAAAGAAAGACAAAAATGTGGGGAAAACGGGGGCGGAAAGAAAAAGAAACAAGGAAAAAAAAGGAGGAGAAGAAGAAAAAGGAAGTGGAAACAAAGCAGGAAATCAATGAAAACCCGACAAAAGCCTTTTACATTTTTTTAATGAATGATTGTAAATGAAACCAGACAGTTTAATATTACACAGTTTGTTTTTTTTTTAGTGAAGGAAATAAAACACATAGTACTACACCAGGAAACCTGTGCAGTGTATGTAAAACAAGTGAATAAAAAACGGATTATTCTAATTTATGCTTAAATCCGCACGAGGCTCACATTACATTGCAGCTTTGTAATTACTATGTAAGTTAAAGAGCAGAAGGAAACATTAGCTTTGATTAGATGCTGTAGTTAACACAAAGATGAGCTCATTCAGACCCACCAGTGCTTATACTGGTCCAATAAACATTACGGCACAATGTGGGCTTCCTGTACCCAAAGAACCACAGGAAAGGATCATAAAAATACACACAGTTAATAAAGTTATTTCTAGATTACTGTAGTTAGTAAGCACTGGCTTTTTGTTGCTTCCGTTGGACATTAGCCTCTCCACACGCCCTCAGAGGTCACCCAGAGGTCAGCACAGTGACAGCAGTGTGAGCCAAATGCCAAGGACTTTTAAAACAAGCAGATGTAAACCACGTTTCACATTCATGCGACCTCCTACGTATGGGCCTGAATCAGCAGATTCTGGAGCCAAAATGGCTTTGTGACCACGGATGTAAAAAACAAGACAAAGAAACTGCTAATTAGTGAAGGCCCCAGTCTGTGCTTTTATTTTGTAAAGACAGTCGGAATGCCACTATACAGCATCTTCATTCTACACTATATTACTAAAACAATTATACACATAACACGGTCTACATTGTCTAAGGTGTTGAAAATGGGTACCTGGGTAATGATAAAGAACAATCATCCTTTTTAGACTCTTTGCTGGATCATTAAAACAGATGTCTTAGGAATCTATAAGCTCTTTTTATGATAAAACTGATAATAAATCATTTAAGATGTCTTGGGAATCTATAAGCACTTTATGATAAAACTGATGATAAATCATTTAATGTCGATGTCCTTTATTTATCATTGAGGCACAGTAGCCTGTCACTGCCTACATACTGTCCAAGGGGCTACGAGGCAAGGTACACCTTCAAACCTTCATTCAGAAACGCATTTTCTCCATTCAACCAAATAGTCAAAGTTTAGGTTTTTATTTATTTATTTATTTACATTTTACTCTAAATTATTTAATTTATCAGAATCAGCTTCTTTACTAGGTAGAAAACTACTTCACCTGTTGTAATTATCTTCGACAAAGAAAAACACTGTGTAATGTAATCTTTAAATATCACATTTCTAAATTCACATAACCCAGAGCAGAAATGTGATTGTCTGGTCTAAGGGGCCACATTATCAACATTAATATCAGCATTTAGAATACTAACCAATCCGAACATTAATACAAGAAAGAAAAATGGGGTTTGTGGATTGTTGTAGTCATTTTTTAATATTCTCTGCGTTATTTATGATGTTTTTTGGGGGGTTTTGGAGTCAATTTGCTTATTTAAGTTTTGAGTTTGTGTGTTTTGGAGTCATTTTTGTGTACTTTTGCTGTATGTTTGTATATTTCTCTGTTACTTTTCTGTATTTTTGTAGTCTTGTGTGGGTTTTTGTGCGTTTTTGTTGTCATTTTGTACAATTACTTTGGGGGATGCACAAAATTAGACAATGTTGTCTATTTCTGACCTAGAGAATATTCAACTTATATTATAGAATAGTATTTTACTTATTTCATAGTTTAAAACCACGAAAAACTGTTTTATCATCTCTTTTTAATTATGCTGCGAGATACATATTAAAAAAATCATAAAAAAGAATAGAGTATATAAGGAAAGTAGTAATTGCACAGTGATAATAGACCACGAAACATGTATTTAAAAAAAAAAATAATAACAGTGCAAAACAGTTATTGCTAGTGCAAGGTGCTCATTTACCTTTTATGTATTATTTTTCTAAATACCGATTACTGCCTATAACAGTTGTTCTTGTTCTAAGTAGTGGCTTTCTTGTTGATTCATTGCTCTGGTGGTCAGAACACAGTGAAAAGTGCCTAATAAAACTCACCCCTGATTGGGACCCCACTCACTACGGATACACAGGTGCTTGTGGACCGGGTCCCTCATGTAGCCGTCAAGGCAGAGGCATTCTCCTGTAAACAAAAGGGCAACAAATTCAATAAAAAGGTCATTAGGCATTTGTTTGTTTCTTTCTTTCCCCCAATTGTTAGATAACTTTTGCTCATCTCAACTTTTACTAATTTAATAAAAGTACTAACCTAGTTGTAGAAGTTTGTATCTCCTCGTTCACTAAATGCTCATAAATCTTGTGTCCAAGCAAGTGTTAGAGCTCAGTTTGTGCATTAATAAAGTGTCTATTTTTGTTTGCTTGGCAGGTCTAAAAAAAACATTTTAAAATGTAAAAAAAACATTTCTGCTTTATCTGCTTATAGAAAAAGTGCTCTATAAAAAGGTTTGATATGACTTAACCACTTAAACAAATACATTTTATTTTGTGAGCTTATATATTATATACCAGTGATTCTCAACTGGTGGGACCTGTACTGGCTGGGTTGTGGACAGCTGATAAGAAATAAATACTTAACGGGTTTCATGTTTGACTTGCTTTTACTTTTGGAAAAAAAATTATTTTGACAGGCATGCTGTGAAACGCATGTTGCACAGGAAAATATATAAATTTATGTGTAAAAACAATGATAAATGTGCGTTCTCAACTGCTATTTTATGATCACTTCTGATGAACTATGGCCGGGACCGCGGAACATCTCCGAGCCACATAGCACGTAACCGAGAATTCAGTGAAATGACTCGGTTCCACCGAGTGTGACGATATCTCGATACGGCGATATATCGCAATATTTTTTTTCGCAAGATCGATTGTCGATATGCTCATGCTAAGTATAGATTTTTTTTTTAAACCTTTTCTGCTTTTTCACTAAAATGTGCAGGTAGGTCTTCACATTAATTTTGTCACTGTTTGTTGAAGGAACCAATATATTGTTTACTGGAATATTGCACTATAATGGTGTCACTGGTAAGAAAGACCCTATTTTTTGTTTACAGAAAGCACTATTGGAGATACTTATTCGTTTAAATTGATATGTTGACACTTATTTACAGAAATGTTCATAGGACACTTTTTCAATTTATTGTCTTTCAGAGATATAAAATAAACATTTTATTTTTTCACTTAATCTTTTTTTTTTCTTGTTACATCATAGATTATCGTAGATTGATTTCTGACCAATATATCGATAACCGCCGCATTGTCATATCGTGAGATAATCGTTATCGTGAGCTTTGTATCGCATATCATATCGTGAGGTACCCAGAGGTTCCCACCGCTATTAAATTGTGCGACATAAAATTGTAATCTACGTTGAATTACCTATGAAACGATATATCACATGACCATCTTCCAATAAATTTGGAAATTACCGAAAATGGGGGGTGGGCACCTGGGCCCCATATCCTATTTAAAAAAAAGGCTCAGAGTGTCTGATCATTTTCATTCAGAGAGTGTTCATACCAAACTGCATTCCGATCTAACGTGAACTAACGGAGGAGTAGCCCCCAGGGTCCCCCTGGCGCCCCCATGACACGTACGGGATAATGGGCCCCATTTATATATTGGTATGTGCCAATGATTCGGTACCACCAATCGCAAATAAATGAGCCCCCTGGGCTCCAAATTAAAAATTGAGCGTCACTGCGTACACATACATAGATTATACCTACCAAATTTCAGCCCGATTCATTCACAAATAACAGAGGAGTAGCGATTTTAACTAGCGTACACAAGAAGAAAAAGAAAGTTTTGAGTCCGGTAGCCCGGTCTAAAAGACTAAATTGTGGTTGGTTGAATTAAAAAAAAAAAAAAAGGGGTCACAATTTAATGATCTCTGGTACATTATTGATACTTAAATGTACTACAGCTTTAGTAAAGATTGCAACACAAAAATGTAGAACCTTCCCAACAGAAGGAATGTAGGACTTTTATTAGGTTTTTCTCCCAATTCATTGCATATGTCAACTGGTTCTCATAAAAGAAAACATCTTTTCACTCTCCAAACATTACAAACCTGGAGTACATAATACTAACCCAGGAGCATCCACCATAGCACAACAAAAACACACCTAACTGTTCAATGGCCGACCTGTGGGACTAGAACAATGTCAATTGTCTTCAGCGTGATGATAAGTGTAGCCTGTTAACAAAGGAACGGTGAAGCAGAAGCTTTTTGTTCTGCTGTCAGCTCTCATGGGACCCATCGACCTTGGCTTTGCTCTCTATGATTGATGGGGTCTCACCTCTGGTTTAGAGGGTTACTCAGGGGTAACATGTACGACATGCCCTCCTCGTGCTCAAATGGAAGCACGAATCACACAAAGGTCTTAGTTCTTATCCACCATTGTTCGTGGATAAGGTCAGCTGTTAGTACCTGCCATCTCATTATGATATTTTATTCAACATGGATTTGGTCAGCTTTATTATTTGTGAGATGAAACCATTTAAAACTTGTTTTTGTGCATGGTTAAGATCCGACAATAAGCTTACCTATTTTAATATTACATTTAGTCCCATTAACAATCAATGCTGAACCAAAGGACTGGTCAGTGAACTGAACAGAAAAATGCACTTTTAGCATTATTTGAACAATCCTGTGTAATAAAGAAAAGTTGTCTGCCCTCATTTGGTTACATTACTTCTTATTGTTTATGTAAATGCTCTGCTTGTGTAGCATATAGTAATACATTATTTATGCATTTAATTTTGTTTGAACATCATCTGGAGAAGAATACTGTGACATATAAGTATATATATATTATAGCAAAAGCTTATGTTTTCCTACTTCTGTTAATGCTGCTATCCATGATAAGATTTTACCAGATCAAATCCAGGTTAGAGTTCCTTTTGTCAAAAGAACTAAAATTGCTCCAAAATACAGTATTCTGAAAGAGGGCGAGAATTTTAATGGATGTTGGAATTTTGCAGCCCTAACCTTAACTTAAGTCAGGGGTGACAAACTAATTTTAGTTCAGAGACCAAATACACACTAATTTGATCTCAAGTGGGCCGTAGATTTTAGGCAAGAAACAGAGAAATTTCTACATTAATGTGCCCTAGTTTGCACTTTTAAGTATAAATTACACGTAAAGTATATGAGACCGACAATATCAAAGCATTAAGTGACCTTAAACTTAAATTTGCTTACATTTCCTTGATATTATAAATACTTTTTATTTAATTTAGTAGAATATTTAGAGAAAATTTGTAAGATTTTGATGTTAAAAAAAAACAAAACAAAAAAAAAAAAAAAAACATCAATTTGAGATGAAAAAAAATGACCGCCATCATTATGTGATATAAGCATGTTGAAATTGTAAATTTGTATCCGTGTGTGTTTGGAGGGGCTGATATATCTAAAACTGAATACTTTTGTAATTAACACAAATATACATGTTTTTTCCTGTAATTTTGACTTTCTCCTGCAGGCCGAATTAGATTAGGGGGCGAGGGGGCACAAGAATAACCTTACTGAACCTTGAGTATCAAAAACAGAACATTTTAGAGCTTTATTACTGTTTTAAGACATGAGATTGCAAATTTTATTTTTTTATACATTTCTATTATTTATTTAAGTTTATAATTTTTCAAAAAAGGTGACACTTTTTTTTCACATTTTTGCCATGGCAGGAGCAGCCCTGAGAGTTTCTCATTATTTAAAGGGTTGTGCAGTAACATCATTTTAATATCACAATAATAAACAAATATTCTCACCCTAAAACTACCTAAAAACGTCACTCTCATCATATGAAGCCTTTCTATAAATATATTGTGTAATTTTAGTGGCTCTGACAAAAAAAGCTATTACGTAAACCCATAGTGTAGATCAATTGCGGCTTAAAAGTCTGTTTTTATCTCCACTGTGCATTGTGGGATGTGAAGTCCCATAAACAGATACATAGAAGTGTTTTTAAGGTACTTTCTAAAGGTTTTATGCCAGACAAAAATGACAGTACTTCACTTGACAGCATTTTTGTTGTAGTTTTTTCCCCGTTATTCCCCTGTGATTACAGAATGAGGTAAAAACACTGCTAAACAGTGCAAATTTTGACCCATCTTTTTTTCTTTTTGGAGTAAATGATGTTTGATTTATTAAACTATGAGGCATACACCATCATTTTATCTAATTATCTCATATCTAATAATAAACACACCCACAAACCGGACAATTCACTCCAACCTCTTGTGCAATAATAAAAATGTCATCACCACCTGAGCTTATTTGTATTTGTATTTTTAATTTGCACTGCAATAATAATTTACAGGACCACTTGTGCAATAACATGTCCATCCTTATATGCACTGTGTGTATGATAGTGTTCATACAGTGTATACAGACTTACATCTTGAAGTTTCTGGCTTTTTTCAACTATTTTTTGAAGCATCTTTTTTAATATTTTTATCTAACTTAATTTTGCACTGAGTGATTTTCTTCTGCTATCCTGCTTTGCTGCTGTAACACTGTAAATTTCTCCATTTACAAGATGAATAAAGGATTATCTTATCTTATCTTAATTAAAAAAAAAAAAAAAAAAAAAAAAAAACAGGCAGCAGCTTTAAGTTGGCAATTAAAGAAAAAAGTTAACACTAAAAAGTTACAATTTTAATGGCAGTAAAGCTTTTTGCTGGAAAACTTGATGATAACTCTGTAGGAGGAGTGAGATTGGTTGCATAGATGCTGAACAATACCAGATGTCTCTTCTTACTTTAATTGCTGTTACATTGCACTGAGGTCACAGGACTCCATTCAAACTCGTTTTACACTTGTGAGGTATTATTCTCTCTCACTTTAATCAAGACATTAAAAGTATAATAAGTGAATGTGCTCCCTTGCGTTTTAGAAAAGTCTCAGACGAGCACTGGTCCAATGCAGACATAGAAATAGAGGAGTTGGGGGGGGGGGGGGGGGGGGGGCAGCCCTTCAACATCAGCAGTGAAGCATATAGGTGGGGATTTTTCTTTTTCTCAACAGCAGAGGGGAAGGTTCCATTCATTAAAGTATCCGTCCCACAGGCTTGCTGCAGATAGTCAGAACCCATCTCAGTTTTCATCAGTATCTCTTACAGCAGGAAAATGGATTGCATTTCATATATCTATAGCACCTCAGTAATCTCTAACCTTCACGTTTACGCTTCTCTTTGCTCATCTCAGTATCAAGTTACATTGATTTTTTTTTTTTTTAAACAACTTTGTTATCCTTTGAGAACTTAATTGAAAAAAAGTCAGGGAATTGTTAGCACAATTTAGAGAATTTTGAACAGCAGAGCATAACGACTTATTAAAAAAACCGAGAGCAGTTATAGTTTTTTTTTAGCAACGCAACGCAATGATGAGATTTATCTTGTTCATGTAAGTTAATTTAACTGACTTTAAATGATTCAATAAAGGCTTGAAAACGTGGGACGCAATCATTGCATCTATAAAAGTTAATATGATACAGTATTTACCAATACTATTATCATTATTATTACCATTATTAATAAAATTGATTGATTGATGTCTTTATTTCAAACATGTAATAAGACAACATAACAGTTTACGAATCAAAAACAAAATAAATGATTAATTACAACAGCAGAAATAGTTTTACATTTTTAAGATGACTATATACATCGATTTGATCCTCAAACACTTAAAGCTCCAAATGTGCAAAAAGTAGTAGGAAGAAGTGTAAACTTATTTATTCCTACTCCTTTATTAATTACCCATTATGTCTTTTTAAATACAACTATAGTAACAATACAATTACTAATTGGTTCTACCTTTTCCCTCCACTTCTGCTACTTTCATGCCAATATTGACACTTTTTCGGTCCATTTTTGGCCACTCTAATTTGAAACTTTTAACCAATTTCTGTGGTTTTAAAACCACAGAAATTAAAGTCAAATGACTCAGTTCCACCGAGTAAAACAAATGAAATTGTGAGACGTATAACCGTAATCTACGTTGAATTACCTTTGAAACGATATATCACAACTATGTTCCAATAAATTTGGAAATTACCGGAAAAGGGGGGTGGGCCCCCGGGCTCCAAATCAAAAATCTGTCTCCGAGCGTCGATGCGTATACATCCATAGATTATACCTACCAAATTTCAGCCCATTAGCAATTTTAACTAGTGTACACAACAACAAGAACAAGAACAAAGTGAGTGGGGTTTTGAAAAAAGTGGTATTATCCTTTAAATGCTGGTGTCTTTGTAAATCTAATACATTTGTTCTATGTTCTATCAAAATCTTCATGCTCTTTAATTTAATGGATTATCTTGCATATTATTTTCTAGTTATAGTTTTGGTAGTAACAGACTGATCTTTAACAAAGCGCCAACCTTTGAATTCTGCATAATTCTAATGATAATAATCATACATTTTTCAGTGCAATGCTATTACATTATTCACGTTAATACATTTAAATGTTTCATAATAAACGCAGTTTCTGTGCAATAACTTGATGATTCAGTGTGTCATTTACAAAATCCCCAGATGTGATTAATCCCGATAAATTACTGTCAGATTTGCAAATATATTAGGTGAAAATATATATTATCAATTCACAACTTTTAAATTTACACATCCACAAAGCCATTGTTTTACCACAAATGAATCATAAAGGTGTTTAAGCCTCAGTGTTGGCCTATGATTTAAAAAAAAGCAGTGTGGGTGAGAATCAGAAATGAGTCTGAGGGGAGCTTGCGTGGGACACACAGCCTCAGCTTTTTGATACATTACAAAGGTCTAAGAACTTACTGTGTGTTGCCCAGGGGAGAACTACACAACCACTACTGCTGCTGCTGAATAATGGATGCACAACAATGAAGACACTTCCAACACTGCAAATGTGAGATTTACTCTTGCACTAATAATCGAAAGAACACATTGGCTGAGGCTTCCAGAAACAACAGATCAAATTAAAAAAGTTGACTTTTCTAGCTTGATTTGTTCTCCCAGTTGGGAAAAGGACATAATGTAAACATTACTTATAACTTATACATGTGAACAGATGCACAATGAGTGAATGCCATCTGAATTTCCGCAGCAAACATCGGATTCCTTTAATATATTGACTCACTTAAGAGCAACTGGTTCATAAATATTTATAGCAAAGCCAGTACAACTTGTCTCACTTTTTGACTATTTTCAAATAATGGAAAGAGAAAATTGTGTCTTTTTACCTCCATAAACAATGAGAAATGTTCAATTCTGATATTTATGTCTTTAAACAGCTTTTTGTGTTTGTGCTGTTTGTGTTCAGATTTTTTGATATATATATATATATAATGGGCTTTTTAAACAATAAATATAATGATAATAATTCTCCAAAAATGTTTTTAATCAAAGCCTACACTTGACAAAGCATTGAGCATTAAACTGTTGGATAATGGCTTATGCATGCACTAAAATACGCTCTAACTTTAATTGTTATTACATAGATTTGTGTGTCATACTTCAAACATCTGCGTCATGGGGAGAAAAATAATCATGCATTTATCGTCGTTAGTTTTGTTTCCTTATACATTATAGCAGTTAATTCAAGTTTATTTTGTTTTATTAAAAAAAGGAAAATTGTTGTAAATTTGCACATTATTGTTTTGTTTTTTCTTATTTCTGCCCTACAGTTCTTACATTTTTCACTATCATCTTGTACTGGTATTTATTTTTCTCACTGACTGTCTGCTCCATCTTTATTGCATTGCTGCAAATTCTATTCTATTCTACATTAAGTAGGTAAAAAAAATTATACAAAAACACCATCATTAAAAAAAAATACATGTATATATATATATATATATATATATATATATATATATATATATATATATATATATACGTATATGTAAACAATGCAGTTTTCAATTTTAGAGCACAAAAAAAATGTACGCCGATACGTATTCAAGGTGTCTAATTAATCTGATGCAGTCTAAAAATTAAAAAACCAAAGATTCAGGATCTGTGTACAATTATAAACAGGATCAGTAAATGTATTCTATTTTACACATTTACCATCTCACTATCACACATTAACAGCTGGAAAATTTCACACGTGAAGATGAGAAAAGGGCTTGTTAATGAGACTGAGGTCTATACCTTTAATAAAACATTATATACAGTAAGTGCACATGCTGAACGCTGCAACTGTGACAAAGAAAAAACGGCTGCACACATTGGGCTGTTTCTGCTTCCTTGAATGACTAGTAAAAATCTTTGTTTTTTCTTTTTTTCATGTTTGCACATTGTAAACTAAATTACTTTAAATTACTATTCTTTTTTCAATTAAAACACAACACACAATCTTAAACAAATGTATTCTGTACTTTCACTTTGTCAAATATAAATCTAGTTCAAATTGAATGCAGTATAAAGAAAGAAAGAAAAAGATAAAATACAGTATAAAAATATATAAAAATGGGGTCGTGATCCAAAACAAGTTCGTATGAACTACGGCAGGGCCCGCGGAGTGTCTCCGTGCCCAATAGCACGTACCACGTTCCCGAGAATTCAGTCAAATGACTCAGTTCCACCGATTAAAAAAAGTTCTCCGAGAGGCTCTTGACATACACTCATGGAATATACATGTCAAATTACAGCCCGATTCAACGAGCATTAATGGAGGAGTAATCATTTGAAAAATGGGGTCCCCTGGCACCCCTGTGGAGTAATGGACCCCATTCATATATTGGTATGTCTCAATGATTCGGTACCACCAACTGTCACAATATTTGACTCACAAATAAATGAGAAAACAACTTTAATGGTAATTGCCGAAAAAGCCCCTCGGGCCCCTAATTGAATTGTGCGAGGCACAATCGTAATCTACATTGAATTACCTTTGACACGATATATCACACGAGTATGTTCCCATAAATTTGGAAATTACTAGAAATGGGGGGTGCCCCCGTGCCCCATTTCAAAAAAAGTGCTGCAAGCACCTCATCATATTCATTCAGAGTATTCATACCAAACTGCATTCCGATTTAACGAGTACTAACGGAGTAGCCATTTGAAAAAGGGGGCCCCCTGGTGCCCCTGTGGCACATACGGAGTAATGGCCCCCATTCATATATTGGTGTGTGTCAATGATTCTGTACTGCCAATTGTCGTAATATTTGACTCGCAAATAAATGAGAAATCAACTTTTGTCAACTCAAAAATCGGGCTCTAAGCGTTGATGCGTACAAGAATCAAAATTCACCTGACTCAGGGTCACACTGATGTTCGCAGGGGTCGAGAAGACGTCGTCCGCACAGTTCGTTGATCCAAGGTCCGCTGGCGTTCTGCTGGTAGTAGAACAGGATCTGAGCCGGGTTGAGCCAATCTGAGCCGTCCAACTGGCTTCCCTGCAGCAAAATGAACCTTGATCCTATTGGGAGGATAACATACAGAGAGGAAACACAGAACATTAATAATAGACAAGGGGTGCATAATGCAGGTAAAACATGGAGAAAAAGAAGCAACTTATTGAAAGATTTTATACAGTAATGGATTTGATTTATATAGAGCCTGAATTACTCTTTAAACCAGGGCTTTAAAAACGTTTTCTGCTGCACCCCATCACAAGAAAAGGGATAAAAAAGTAACCTTTATTTAAAAAGATGAAAATTGTGACTACCGTAATTTACGGGCTATAAAGCGCATTACAATAATTTAGCATTTTTTTAAGAAAAATCCACACAAATGCCGCAGCCTAACAGAGGCCGTACCCTATTGGCTGATGAGGGTGCCCTTCAGACAACTCAGCCAATCAGAACGGGCAGGTAGGCGGGCTGCTGTACTCAGGGAAATGTCCGTGTTTCAACTGATAAGTTTCCTTTAATGAATGAAGTCAGCTCCTCACTGCCCCACTTCTACCGCGGAGTGATCACAGCGAGTCAGACTCTGCGTCAGTATACGGACGCGATCGTTTCTGAATAAAATGTCCTCCGTACGGAAGCGTCTCCATCAGCCTCAGAGTCCAGAGCACCCATCAATCCTGAACAAACGTAACGCGGTGATTTAAGGCAGTGTGTGTCATGACAAAATGAGTGATCAGAATGATTCAGTGCAAGCAAGAATGATTTAATGTTAATTTCATTGTTCCACCTGGTCTAATGTGACGGAGCTCAATTTTGTGGCGGCATGAAGCTTATAAAACCGGGAAAATTCCACAATTTAGTCGCGTCACTGTTTAAGCCGCAAAGTTCAAAGCGCGAGAAAAAAGTAGCGGCTTATAGTCCGGAAATCCTCTTCAAAAAATCACATATTTTAGAAATGATCAACAAAGTTATTTGAGTGCAAATATGTTTTTCATGCTCAAAGTTGTTAGCAAGTTTGCTCTAGAATCCCCCCCTTGCACACCCGTCATGACGTCAAAACCCTGCAAAGGGGCGCACCCCCGAGTTATGGAACCACTGCTTTTAACAATACTGTAGCAATGAGCTGAATTAAAAACTAAATTGCCAGAAACAAAATCAGAAGAACTGAAAATTTGCAAAAACAAAATCTAGAATTAATGTGCCTTCATTTCTTTTAATAACGTTTATTTAAAAATGTTAAAAAGTAGCAAGAATGACTTATTCTCTAACTCAGGTGACCCCTTAACTAAAAGGACACTTCACTTTTTTTATTAGATTTTTTCAAAAGGACAGCTATGAAGTTAATTTATTTATGAAGTTCCATATAAGTTTTATATTTCAACTGACACATTTGCCATCTTCCAATTTCTCTCCCATAAACCCCTTCTTGGAATTAGAATATGTCAGTAGCAGCAGCAGCAGCAGCAGGCTGAGGTGAAATCAGACACTGATGCGATAGATGAGTGAGCCCAGCCACAGTCTATAATATATCTGGAGTGTTGCCTCACTCCTTTGACAGCTGAAAAATGCCAGTGATCCAGCAGGAGTCTGCAATGGTCCCCTGGGAGGCTTTGGTTCTGCAGAGGCTTCATAGAAATTCATTAGCTAGGGGTTCAAAAATACCAGAATATAAAAGAGGAAGATAAAGATTGGCTGTCTGTCTAGTTGCCGAGAAAATCACAATATATTGTGTTTTCTTGCTTTTAGTGACATCTGTTGTGTGAAGCGAGGGTGTGATACACCTGGCATTTACCTTGGTCTTTAAGAGAGTAAAGCAAAGGTAGAGCTCAACATCACAGCCATTTGGTTTGAGAAACATAGGGAGTTCAATTTGAACAGGATGATTTGCATTTCTTTTTCTATTCTATTTATTTTTTGTCCGCATACGCTAACACTACATATAGTGTAATCTTTTTTTTTGTGACAGTTATGCATGTTTTATTATTACAATGAATCCAATACATTTATTTTGTGGCTTAATTGTGACCATCACAAGCCCTCCCTAACGAAGGGTAAGCTAAACTTTATTAGAGGGAAAGACATAAAAAGGGAGGGCAGTGTTACACACTGGTGGGGGGAAAAAACAGGAAAGAGCGAGTTAGGGTGGGACTTTAGGAGGAGGGATTGCTTCAATTGTGCATATTGTGTAGTGGGGTGCAATTTAAAATTTTATTGCAAATGAGGATTCAGGTGAGAAATGAGGAAACCTTTACCGAATCAGCTTTTATTCAGAAAGGATTAAATAATATAATAATAATAATAATATGTTTAGGTTTTCTTTCATTCAGACAATTTTTTTCAGGAAATTTACTTTTGATCTGCTGACATCTTTTGACTGCCAACTGTCAGTCTTCCTCAGAGGTGTCTGCTGATGGCTTTGATGTGTCCCTATGAGTTATTTCTGAATAAAAGAAAATCTTAACATATTATTTTTAAAAAAAAAAAGGCAAAATTAAGTTGCTGGAATGATTATCTTTTATGATAAGGGGCGCCGCTTTAGTGGTGACCCTCAGTACCTCCCATGTTATATGATTGTGATTATGTGTTATATGTGATTGTCTATTCATGTTTTCTTGGACGAAATATAACTGAAACTGAATTTGACCCCCGGTGATAAATCAAGTATTCTGAAACTGAATGATCTATTTGGCTTTCTGAGCATAACAAATTAAGTTATCAGCTTTTAGTTTGAAGGGGCCATCTGCAACTTTCACAGAATCGGCTTTTATTCTGAAAAGATATATCTCCTCGAAATTAGTATAACCCCTCAGAGTCAGAATTAATAGTTTGAATGGGAAAACGTACATTTAATTTTGCAGATTTTTTTTTTATATTCTCCCTTTAATTAAGTTTTTCTAACCCTTTCTCAGGGAGGGCTGGTGAATAAAAATAATAATAATTTAGCCTTTAAATCAATGAACTGTTCAACTTACAAAAACACCAGAAGGCAGCTGGAGTGTCCTTAGTATTCTGTACACTGGGGGTACCCTGGTCGCTAAAATTTGGCTAAATTTAGGAGACAAGTTATCAGACAAAAATCTGTTCTACAAAAATTACATGAAAAAACGCATGTTGTGAAAACAAGGACCCACCATTGGAGATCTCTGTGGAGTCTTACCGTCAGCGATGAGGTGCTCGGGCACATGTAAAATCACTCGTACGGAGAGGCTGCAGGCGAGGTGAGAGGAGTAAACCAAGCCGATTACACAGCTGATGACACTGATCAGGGTTAGTGTGGTCTTATTGATGGGGCTCCGCGGGGAACCTGCTGCTGAGAACAAATAAACAGCAAGGGAAGGAGGGAGGAGGGCACAACAAAGGGAATCATGTTTTTTTAAAGATGATTAACACTCAAAAAGAGCACAGAGTAACATAAAAGATGGATTCTTTCAAATTGTTCAAGCTTTAAGAGAGTTTTAGTCTGGTGTGAGATGTCATTTTGGCCATTTTTGGTGCCAAAATGTATTTTATTGGTTTTATTTGATTTTTGGCTTAGTTGGGGTTCAAATAAGCCAGAAATATTAGCGTTACATTTTTCCTCGACCCCATTTTCAAAATGGCCACCTCCAAGTTGAATATGCCACATAATAACCCTTCTAAATTACACACAATCACAAACGTGTTTAAACCTATGTTTTTGATTATGAGAAATGTCTTGGTATAACGAAGTGAAAATGGAGTGGCAGCCATCTTGAAAATCCAATATGGCCACCACAAAAATATGAAATTTTGCAGGGTTATCATCTATGAATGCCTGGATGGTTAAACATATTTGAACTAGAGTCAATAACCCAGTGAAGTTTAGGTAAATCTCAAGTGATTTTTATTTACATATCTATTTTAAAATTCCAAAATGTCATTATGAGGCATAATAAACCTGGAGGGAGCCATTTTGAAAATGATGTCAAAACAAGGTTGAGGCACGGGAAAAATTTAACCCCTATATTTGACCCCAAAACAGGTCAAAAAAAGAATAAAAATCAATGCAAGAACTTTCCATTTTTATTTTCGGTATATTTCTGACAAACCGCACCAGACTATTTAGCCTGGCACAAAATGTTGACAATGATGCAGAAATATGTGAAGGAAAAAAACAAACAAACATGAGTATAAACTAAAGAAATATCTTAACTATTATAATTTTTCTGTTTGGGACGCTGAGGGCAGTAAAAATATTAATGGTCAACTCGTATCTACGGGAGAATGAACGCACACACAGAGTGACCTTGAGTGTATTTGCGTTGCGTGTTTCCACTATCAGAAGAACTGCAGATTGCATCGCTGCATTTACCACACTGAGGCAGAAGCTGCCTTAAGCCATTGTTTAAATAAATGTCACAATAGAAAGTTGACCTCTGCCGTTACATTATAAAAACAAAAAAAGTGCTTCATAAAAAATCAAGGGAAGATTAAAAGAAATTCTTCCTTCAGAAATCTTTTTTTTCTCTCTTTTGTGTAAAATAAATAAAAGCATCAAAAATTACTGCCAACTTTTGTAAGATAGATGACAACCTTTTATTAACAAATCTCTTCAAAATAGGTGTATGATCTTTTTAACAATTCTTACTTACCCCAAATGTTCACATCCCACTGAGAATACCATAGGCTAGGTTACAATATTTAAGTTAGGTTAAAGGATTAAAGCAATTCATTGACGTTATTAATTTTGGGCAACCCTTATGGCTCAGTTGTAGAGTGGGTCGTCCAAAAACCAAAGGTTTGTTTTTTTCTGTATTATCATGTAATAAATATCACTATGCATCTGAATAAATTGCTTGTCTCTAAAAAGTTTTATACCATGGCTTTTTCATACCGTTTTGTACTGGACGTTGGAGTAGATTTAATGAGAAGTGCTAGATCAGGGGTGTCACAACTCATTTGCTCAGGGACCAAATACAGTACAGTTGAAGCTCAAGTGGACCAAAGATTAGTTAGAAATAAAGTGCAATTTGTGCCTTAGTTTTTCATTTCCACGTATAACTGATATACACAATTTGAAAGCCGCAGACAATATCCAAGCAATAATGACAGATATCAGTCGGTGCAAGAAACTTTAAAAATCCTTCATTTTTGTGACCAATGTTTTTTTTTGTAATTCAGAAGAGTTTTGTTGGAAAATACTTCAGAAGTCAGAAGAATTTAGAGTTATATCTAAAATAAATATAAGACAGCAGTCGTGTGATATAGGCACAAAAGCCCCTGCAAATATTTTGTCATTTTATTAAATTTGTGTATTTGGAGGAACAAAGATGGCTACAACGCAAATATTTGGTAATTTATGCAATGATTCATGTTGTCATTTTTACTTTTTCCTGTGGGCCGAATTGGATGATCTAAAGGGCCAGATTTGGTCCACAAACCTTGAGTTTGACACATTTGTGCCAGATGGATGCAGGGTTGGGGTCAATTATAATGATAATCGTGTAATTGATGATTAATTACAATTACACCATAATTATAATTGTAATTGTAATTTTAAAAATTGTAATTGAGCTCAGATAATTGACTTGGTAATTGTAAGTGCCATGAAAATTCTATAAAAATTGTCAATTAAAATTTTACGATAAACTGGGGAACCATGTTACAGTTCTATGTACAGTTCTACACATATGTAGTTAATTATTAAAATGTGTTTCAAATTAAGCTGTCCCACCCTTTACCATATAAAAAAATATTAAAACCTATGATTTAATTAATTAGGAAGCCGAACAAGGTAACCAATAGATAGGAAAGAAATTAGATGATAAATATATATATATTAGATGATAAATATATATATATTTTACAGCTGATTTAGGACCCGTTATCATAAGAGATGCTAACAGAAAGCTAACACGAGAAATGCTAACTTTTATTGTGTTATTTATTTCAGCCTCAGTAATTGAACTTTAGTAATTGAGAATGTAGTTGTAATTAACTTTTCGAGGATAAAAAATTAATGTAATTTATTTGTAATTAGAGAAAAAATGTTGGTCACTGTAATTGTGATTGAATAAAGTAATTGATCATGGGTAAATGAAAACGGAATTGTAACTGAAAAATGTATTTGACTACAACCATGGACTAGACTCTGGCACTAAAGTTTCAAAAAGTATATACGGTGAAATGTTAACATCTGAACACATTTTGAGATACTGAAGAAAAGGTATTGAACAATTGCAACAATCCTTCAGAAAAAAAGGGGCGTCTTAAAGGATCCTTTTTTCAAAGCGAGGCCACTATAGTGATCTCATTATTCTATTTTGGAGCCTTGTTCTAATTAAACGTGTTGGCTTCACGTCTGCGGGCTGCGCTGTGTTGCCGACACCTGTGCACGCAGTGGGGGTAATAATTGGCTCGAAGGCATCCATAGACTTCTAACTTCTTCCGACAGCTGCTATTATTCAGATGGCGTGTTTATCTCTTATTTTTACCTTCTTTTTTTTATTTATCTCCTGGCCACACACACACACACACACACACACCATTAATATACATCAGGGCTTTAAGGACATAGCATGCTGACAGAAAGAAAAACGCATGCTGCACCACTTCACATTGACAGCATTTCAACAGTATTCCCATACAAAATAATATTCTTGGCGATATTATTTGAAACCACAAGATGCTTCTGAATGTTTTGTTTCAGTCAACGACATAATATATCACTCATGCTTCACACCCCCCTGGCACACACCTATGGATATCCACACCAAATGCACCAACTTTACCTTTCTTTTGGGGATTCGGAACAATGAACATCCACAACACTGGAACCAACCACTTGCTGTACGTATGCAGCACAAGCTTTACTCGTCATGCGTGGTGGCAATAGTTATTACCATCAGACGACGGGACAGGACTGTCTGTACGTGTATGAGTCCTCCTTACCCCCTGAGCCCCACGCGCTGTTGGCATTGCCATTTCTCATACCTCGACTCCGACGTCGACTGCGGTTTGGGTCGGTGTAAAAGGCCAGCTGAGGCTCGCTGTCTGCCTCCGTCCCAGAGTCCCCGTCTGGGTTCAAGAAAGTTGAACCCGCTGTTGGATTCACACAAAAAAACAACTCCAATGTGTATGTCTATATATATATATACACACTATATATAAGGGACCGTTGATGGGGATGTTAACTAAAGATTTTTGTCATCTACATTATTCAAGTGACAACTCGACTTTAATATGTAAAGGTTTCATTTATTCAGACAAATTCAGAAATTTGATCTCATGACATTTCGACTGCCAACTGTCAGTCTTCCTCAAAGGTATCTAGTGATTTTTTTGATGTATCCCTACAAGTTCTTTCATAACGGAAGAATACGGAAAGAGTGTTTTCCTTATGGAAGAAGTTGTAAATAAATAAATAGATAAAGATAGATAAATATTAGTTTTTGCACAGTTTTAGCAGCAAATAAACTAAATAAAATAAAATAGCATAATAAAAAGAATAGAAGATATATACACACATGGGCCTGTACATAGTACAGAGAGAAAGAGGAAACAGAAAAAAAGAGGGAAACACCAAAGCAATCACTAAATGCCTCTGAGGAAGACTGACAGTTGGCACTCAAAGCATGTCAGGAGATCAAATTTCCTGAAAAACAGTTGTCTGGATAAATGAAAACTTAACATATTATTTTAAAAAGAAGATAAAATGAACTTGCTGGAATTATAACTAGACTATGATGATTAAAAAAAATACAAGTGAATGAGAACTATATCAAAATATATTGATATTTTGGTCAACTAACAAAAAGTAAACTATAAATTAGCCACACGGGATGAATCAGAACTCATGTGATAATGTGGTGTTACATCTGTGTGTATTTACAAACAATCAATGTCAGTTTTGATGACAAAATTTGATTTAGTTTAGTTTAGTTTTTTGACTAAAATTCAACTTAATGAAGACTATTTCATTTATAGTCTAGTTTTAATCACCGAAATGACATTAAGATTTTAGTCGACTAAATCTTTTACAGATATAGTCGAATAAAATATAAAGAAAGTGTTTATGCATTTTTTTTTTAATCAACCTGATATCGAATGGTTTAAATGTTTTTAAATGCAAACAAACAGATTTGATGTGTGATCACTGTGTAAGACAACATGATCCCTCATTGGATGTCATTCAATGTGACAAATTATAGTTGACTTTTTATTAGTCAAGGAAAATATCAATATATTTTCATTTAGTTTTCATTCACATGTGATTCTTTTAAATTAGTCATAGTCTAGTTATTGTCACTTTAAAAAATGTAGTTGACAAAAACTATGACAAAAAATGTGTGTCACCAAAATTAGCATTGATATTAATACCATCTAATATCAGGTTGATGGTAATTGAATCTTTAAAAAAACGCATCTAATGCTTTATACTGTATTTTAGTCGACTACTGTAATAGTCCTGATGGCTAAGTTTGGACTAAAACTAAGTTGCATTTTGTGTCAACAAAAATCATGTGAATATGTTAGCTTCACATGGAAAGGATGGACAGTGAGACAGTATGGGAGATGGACAGCATGAGATGTATTTATTTATTTTTTAAATCCTGTGAAAAGACTAATATCTTGTTTGTTTTTCATTTAACATTTATTTTAGAGATTTAAAAAAAAAAATGGGAACCTTCATATCTTTGTCTGGGATGATAATCCTATTTTTGTAGTATTTAGTAAAAAAAAAATCAACAATGAATCAAAGCCGTCTTGCCTGCCACTTGATCAGTTCAAGAATAATGGTTAATGTATAGTCAGCTACACTATGTTCGTAAACAGGCTGCTTTCACAACACAACAAGCCCATAATGCATTTTAGCTTCAGCCTTAGCTATATTTAGAGGGCATGTATTGAAGCTTTTCTTACAAGTGTGAGCCGATTGTAAACCACACAGTGCGGGGGAAAATCCATCAAAGCAGCCAAGATTTGCTGCCTCTGCGGGATGTAGCATGTGAATCAAAATAAGAACTCATGCTAACATTGCTCAGTGACAAGCGCTTTAAAAAAAAAAAAATCCCCAACCAAAAGGCTCAGTTTGATTAATCCAAAGAAAATATTTTAGAAACAACAGAAAAATAAAAAACACACCCAACAGTGATGTTATTGTGGCAAATCCAGACTGACTGTTTCATGAGAGGAGCTTCACCAGCATTATTTAAAACAACACGCACTGCAAATATACTGTAAACACAGTCTTTAAATATTATTGGCAGCCATGACTATCTAACAGCACAGATGTTGCTGCTGCTGCTGCTAGACGTCGCCATGAGTAGGAAACAATTGTTTCAGCAGCTCTTCCTAAAACTGATTATTATTGACTGCACAGCACACGTTCCCTAAAGTATCATCTACTGGGAAAAACCCAAACAAATGAATTGTTCTGGTGACAAACAAAGTACAAGCTGACAACAATGTCTATTTGTATAGAATACTTAAAGGAACACTGTGCAACTTTTGGCCACAACAGTCAGTCGGGCCAGCCTCCCTTGTCTTTTGATTGTGTATGCAGACAGTAGTTGACCTGTAACTTTGGGATAAGGATTGGCTCTAAGGGCTGGGGTAAGAAGCGGGGCTGGGCTCGAGACGCGGCTGGAGGAGCAGCCGTCGCCGCCGCTTTCCTCTCCCCGCTGCAGGAGGCCCATTGCTCAGCCCTCCTCAGCGAGTCGGTGGCGCTCCCCCCTACTCCCTGGCCTCGCGGGGGCGGTGTCCGGCGCCAAGCGGAAGGCGGGTCAACGGAGGGGGCCGGGTCTTGACGGTGTCTTTTTAGCCTCTTCAGAAGCAGTTTTAAACTTTTTGCTTGCCTCGGCCATGGCCAGGAGTCAAACAGACAGAAAAATACTAGCAAAAGCCTTATTTAGCCGAGATATCCGAGCCAGTGGTCACGTGCCTGCCGTAAAGTGATACATACGTTCTCCAGGCATTCTCCAGGTCACATGACCTGGCCAAAGATGGTGCATCTTCTCCAAACTTACATGGGCGGTATTTGAAGAGGGGAGCCCCCCTCGGAGCATTGATACCGTCAAGCGCTGTATTTTGGCCTGAGGTATCATTTAAAATATATATGGGTCAAAACTCTTTAGGTCAAAAAGTCTGTGGTGTGGCTTTAAGGTATAAGAAATATGACTAAAATTAAAAAGGCTAGATAAATAGATAGATCTATGTTGATGTTGGAATGCTAGCATTTATTCTTATTGAAACACTTGCAGTCAGCTAACCCTGCTTTATCACCAGTTTAAGTAAACTGATGTATGGTTATTTATATGTTAGTGGAAAAAAAGCAGCAACACATTTAGTAGTTCTAATGCTTTGTCTTCCCTAAAAAAGATAAAGTCATCAATGCAATCTGGGGTTTCAAATATATCAATAAACCTCTTGAACAGAAAGTTAAATATGGTTGAGGTTGTTTGGGTGGTGGGAATTTTGCCATGAATTTAAATCAATTGTTGTCTTTCTTCTATATATTTCATTTGGAACTTTTTTCAACAAAAAATGGACAAGAGGTCCTGGAAGTAATGGAAAGATTGTGCCAAGATCTAAACATCATGTAGACCAGAGCTCACCAACAGGGTGCCTGCAGGCACCAGGTAGCTCACATGGACCATGTGAGGTGCCCTCAGGCCTGTTTTAACAGGAGCTCTTTAGTCTCCAATGAGCTCAGTTTAAAATGTGATTTACTTGCCAAGCTCCAAACTCACAAAAATAAATACAGAATACAGATTCAGAGTCTTAGCAGAGCTACTGCACTTGACAAATCTTTGTGCATGGGCCGTGATGTTTAAAAAAAATGCAAAATGGATTTTCATAAAATATTACATAATTGTTAAATTGTACCAAAGTTACATGTTTTACAATAAATTAAAAGTTGTTAGAACTTAGTAAAATAGGAACATGAAACTACTACTATAAAAATGAATACATTATGAGAGAAATAAAGTGTTGCATGTTGAAACTTAAACATATCCTACCTTTTTAAATTAGCACTAGTCTCCCTTCATCATCTTACTCTCTGATTAAAGTTAAACCATGAACATTTTGTATTCAATAAGTGTCTTTCAAACTGATAGCCCTTCGAACTATTAAGTACCTTTGAAATAGCTCGTATTTTCAGAAAGGTTAGTGACCCCTGGTGTAAACCATTTTGGACGTAATGTTCAAGAAGAAAAAGGATCTTTGTCAAGTTAATCATAATCTTTGAAATAACCTATGAAAAGATTCAACCTGTTTAATTTGATGTGGGCTATCAGTTCAAGTTGTGAATGTGTTCCACGCAATGATAAGTTGTTTTATTGTTAAGCCTTTCCGATAAAGAAAAGGAAAATTTTTCCCAGTACTGTACTACAAACTTTCCACATTTGCAATATGCAGAAGCAGCCGTCTTCAAAGAGACCTAATTAATGTAGCTTGTAAAACCAACTGCTATTCTGAAAAAGAGTCACTGGCATTAAAAAGAACAAAAAAAAGATGTTTGTAGAAGGTCAAGGAAACATTAAAGCGATCAGCAGACACCTCTGAAGAAGACTGGTAGTTGACAGGAAAAACATGTCAGGAGTTCAAAGTAAAATTTCCTGAAAAACAGCTGTCTGAAAAATGAAACCTTAAAGCTGCTATTCGGAGTTTCTGAGAAACGTCTCGATGTTCCGCCCTAAACAGCCTCACTTCCTCCCACTGCCATTGCAATCTACCAGAAGCCACGCCTCTACTTTTCTGCACGAGCATCGCGAACATCACAAAATTGCATTGATATAGGTCTATGGGTCAGGTAAGAGCCAAAATCATATTTATCTGTTTGCTGTTGTGACGTGCGGCCTTGTTTCAGTGCACAGTTCCGCATTCACTTTGATTGACAAACTCAAAAAAATAAAGTCGAAGCCTATTGGCTGGACGCAGTCGGCGATCATTTCCATTTGTATAGGGGTCTATAGGATGAAGGAGGAACTTATATACATTAATGTATATGAATGACCACCGGCAGTAAACAAGAGTAAAACATATTATTCAAAAATAAGACAAAAAGAATTTTATGGAAGAAATCAATGTTGTGTCTTCAAAAGCAAGAAATCCTAAAGGGTTGTGAGACAAGCTCTCGCAATTGGGATAAAACGAACCCACACAAAAAAACAAGTGCAAGTTTCCTGTCATACATAAAGTTATGTAAGACCTGATGTAGAAAAACAAAGATGTAACCAAGACTTGGCTCCAAATCACTAAATCAGATCGTAGATACTTACCCATAACAACACATTTTACTAGGACTACTATCAGTTCAAATGATCACTTTTGGTATGTGCAATGAAGAAAAATACCTAGCTTGATCGAATAAAGGATAAGGGGCTATAAATAAACGCTAAAATTAAATGAACGTACATTATTTCATTGAAATATTTCACCTGCAACCCAGCCTTTACTGTACAAGAGTTCTATTGGAATTTCATAGAAAATAAACAAGTTACCATGTCTTGCACCTCATACAGTATGTATGTGCATGCAGAATTTGACAAAAGCCAATGACAATGATGCCCCGAGGACAATTTACCTCGACAAAGGAAGATAAGACAAACAAACAAGTCAAGACAATAAAAAGAAAAACACAATACGGGCACTGGTCTAAAAAACAGCATCTATTAAAAGCCCCAAGGACACAAACAAAGATATTTGCATTCATGAAATACTAAAACAATATGAAAGCCAACAGATTCTAATTCTCCAGTCAATCACAGCAAATACATATTTTCCTGAAAACAATAAATCATAACTACCTTTTTATTTCTGCTTGAATTGCAAAAGAAGTCCTGCTCGATCCTATCATGGCTGACATTTAGAGCACAGGGGGATACCTTCTTAGCGAGGACTATCAGGGCCAACAAAAAGAGACAGAGAAGATGGCTACGAGCAATATTTGAACACAGTCCTGGGGCTGTTATATAGCGACATGTGATAATGAGCAAACCTTTACTCAAAAAGGTTACATAAAGTAGAGATATAAGTACTCAAAATATTTATATTTACAAAAACACTGATTATTAACCTGACTTTTGAAGTCACCTTTTAATTGCAGCAAGTTCTTTTTGTCTTCTTTTTTAATCATATGTTAAGGTTTCATTTATTCAGACAACTATTCCTCAGGAAATGTACTTTGTTCTGCTGACATGTTTTGACTGTCAACTGCCAATCTTCTTCAGAGGTGTCTGCTGATTGCTTTGATGTTTCCTTGACTTCCGCGTAATAATTGCAGCAAGTTATTTTTGTCTTCATTTTGAATAATATGTTAAGGTTTCATTTATTCAGACAACTATTAACCAGGAAATATACTTTGATTTGAAAAAAAAAAAAAAAGGAAAGTTACGTTGATCTCCTGACATGTTTTGACTATCAACTATCAGTCTTCTTCAGAGGTGTCTGATGATCGCTTTGATGTGTCCTTGTAATAATGCCAAAACTTCTTTTTGAATAACATGTTATGGTTTCAGTTATTCAGACAACTATTAATCAGGAAATTTACTTTGATCTCATGACATGTTTCGACCGTCAGCTGCTCGCCTTCTTCAGAGCCGTTCATTGATCACTTTGATGTTTCCTCGACTTCCACGTAATAATTCCAGCAAGCTCTTTTTGTCATTGCTTTGATGTTTTCTTGACTTCCGCATAATAATTTCAGCAACTTATTTTTGAATAATATGTTAAGGTTTCATTTATTCAGAAAACAATTCATTAGGTAATGTACTTTGATCTCCTGACATGTTTCGACTCTCAACTGCAAATCTTCTTCAGAGGCATCTGCTGCTCGCTTTGATGTTTCTTTGACTTCTGCGTAATAATTCCAGCAACTTTTTTTTTAATAATATGTTAAGTTTCATGTATTCAAACAACTATTCTTCAGTAAATGTACTGTGATCTACTGGCATGTTTTGACTGTCAACTGACAGTGTTCTTCAGAGGCATCTGCTGATTGCCTTGATGTTTCCCTGACTTCCGCGTAATAATTCCAGCATGTCTTTTTGTCACGTCGAAACATATATTCAGGTCAAAGTAAATTTCCTTAAGAACAGTTGTATGAATAAATAAATTAAACCTTAACATATGTTGAAAAATATGTAAATTTTTTTTTTTTCTCTCTCAAGTGTATAAAACAAAGTTTGGTTGGACTTCCTACATATACATTATGTTTTATGTGCTATGTCTCTTTCCCCAAAGAGTAAAAACAATGCAGCAATATCTCCAAAGGATTGCATTTATTCCTGCTGTTGCACAGGGAAGAAGAAATGTGCTGGATGTGAAAACATATGATAGTAATTCAAAGAAATTAATTCAGCGTTTAAAGCTATTGCAGCTCAAAGAAAGCAGTTAGCCTGCAGCTAACACTTTGTACTAACTTTGAAACCACAGAGCCTGGTTCTTCAGTGACTTCTGCTACAGTAACAATATACAAAAAAGCCAGAGAGAAGGAAAAGTGATGGATTTCATGTTTGTTTACCAAAATGTGAAATTTAAAAAAATTAAATAAAATATGCTTGAATTCATGGTTCAAAGACAAAAACATCCAAAAGGCTCCAGCCATCTGAAATAATACAAAACACATAAGTAACAGAGTAGTGTCATAACCTAAATAATTATTAAGTACAAACAGAGGAAAAAACATCTTAATACCTGGGTAACTGTACTTTTAAATAAGAAATTATATAAAAGATAACATTTGGAAAGCCTAACTCTTTGCCCAAATATTATCAACAAAGTAAAAAACTAGAATATTTATCTAAACATAATTACAACCAGTATCCTGCAATGGAATCCATGCCTCAAGACACAAAAATAATTATTTTGTTCATTAAAGCTGATATGCAGAGTTTCTGAAAACCATCTTAATGTCCCCGCCCTAAACAGCCGCACTTCCTCCCACTAAGTCTGCAATCTACCAGAAGCCACACCTCTACTTTTCTGCACGCACATCGCGGGACATAACAAGGATGCATCGGGTCGCATTGACTTTGATTGACAGTCTCAAAAAAACGAAGTTGAAGCCTATTGGCTGGGGGCACTCGGCGATCGTTTCCATTTGTATAGGGGTCTATAGGACGAAGGAGGGACTTATATACATTAATGTATATGAATGACCACCGGCAGTAAACCACAGTAAAAGACTAGTTAAGGTATTTTTTTGCATTTCAAAAGAATCATACATAAACATAGATTTCTCATAAACTCCGGATATCAGCTTTAACGTTGTTCCAACACTTATGTCCAAAATGTTCTTTATTACTTGTATTTTTAGCAAGGGGTACAAATTACGTAAAGCTAGGTTTCATCTACATCAATGCATACATCTGTATGGTGTACATTTTAGGACATCCTCAGATCTCAGAGTGAGGTGTCAGGTATCAGGAAAACCATTTGTCAGACCAAATGCCATCAGATGAAACGGCCTCCGGCTTCAAAATAAAAGTCATCAGAGCAAACGGTCTCAAATAAAACCACCTCAGGCCGTAAAGCACAACATGACGTATTTTGAAGAAACTGGAAAGACATATGATCATATCAATATGTGCTGCTTCACATACGAGTGTAAGTTGAAAGTTGTTATTTCTGTTTATTTTGAAGGGTTAAGATATATCAACATTTCATCTAACTATGTATTTATTAATCAAACAATATGCTGATATATCTTAACTTTTAAAAAATAAAAAGAAAGATTGTCTTTTCAAACTTAAACTTCCGGTTCCTTTAAAATAAAATGCCATATCGTGTTTTATGGCCATTTGACACCATTTGCATCTGACAGAGGTTTTGCTGAGACATGAGTCTGTTTGGTCTGACAAATGACAAGAATGTACAATGTCCTAAAATGTACACTTTACAACTGAGTCATGGACACCATGATAGACTAAACATAAAGAAAAGTGAAGGCACTATTTTTTATTAATGTATTTACTGTTGTAAGATTATTTCTTTAGCTGCCTAAGAGGGAAAACATTTGAGAAAGTTTAATTAAACCTTTGTTGCCACTGTGGAGTTTGAATGTTTACTCATTCTTTGGGATCGTTTTTATCCACAGATCAGTTCACTAAAATGTCTAAATGGATAAAAACTGATTTTTCACCAAAGATAAGCAAGGAGTTACAGCATTGCTTTATGCTATCAGATGATTATTACTTAATTGCAAACATTGTCAGCCCACAAACCCGAGAGTAGGAGGATGTAACTTCAAATCCTGTCGCCACAACACAACAAAAAAAAGCCTGTTTTATTATTAGCAGTCCCACTTGCTTTTTAAGTGCCAGTCAAGAATAATGATTCACTTATTTTGAAAAGAGAGGTTACCATTAGCACTCCCACAATACATCTGCTTTTATCTCAAAGGTTTAGTACCGTAATATTGATGTAATATTAACCTGATCCGCCAAATTAGACACAACTCAATTAATTATATCATGTTTCCCATTCATTTACACAGACTTCAGCAACAATAATTAATAAATACTGATAGAATCCCGAGCACACAGGCTTGCCTCTCTCACTCATTCTGACATTGCTTTCTCCCATTTGGCAACTTAGGTACTTTAGATGCAACTCTGGAGTCCATTAAAAGTGCTGACATATGTCGTGAGGAGAGGCACTTGGGCAGCTTCAGCAAAAAGCCAAGAAAAAGAAGAGTCATTACCTAACCAGCCTCCAGATCACACTCACACACAGAAGTTTCCCACCGAGGACAACAACAGCTCTGCCCGTGCATATTTTATGACAACGATGGAAATAACAGTTACCAGCAGCAACTCCAAACAGCATAAAGCAATGAAGCAGAGAAACAGGCCTAAGTGCCCGCTAACATGGGCTTTGTTCCAATGCGGCTCTCACTCTGTGTGTATGTGTTTTTTCTATTGTTACTTACTTTAACAAATCGCCGTTTTTACCTCGAACATAATGTCTTAGTATGAAATTATAGCTTTTTCTGGACTGTGCAGACAAAATGAACCTCTCTTAAATTGAAGTGACTTTATACAAAAAGAAAAGAGAAAGAATCACAGTTGAGCTCTAACAAACATTCATTGCATAAGCTCTGCACAATAAGGCTTCCCGAGTGTAATTATTCTGCAAGCAGCTCATTATTTTCTTTAATTTGCTTAGCTCAATACCATATCAACTTCTGGAAGCAATATGCTAAATTGTACTAATTATATAACTTAAAGAACAAATGTAAAACAAGCAAAAGAGATTCGGAGAAATCTGAAAAAAGTTTAGTGAATTTTATAAGAAATTTGTTTAAAAACTAGTTTGCAGAAAACTGTGTAGCATTTTTTAATCAGTAACAGTTCTGCAGGTATAGGGAGACACTTTAGTTCAACAAAGTGAGTGCTATAACTTGATTTACAGTTACATTAGGAGAGATGATAAACAAATGTTATAGAACATATTTAAACTGGATGCTCACATTAGCAAGTGTGAAAACCATATAAAACCACATTGTGTATTAAAAAACCAGTCTCCTCCAAAGCATTCCAACACATTAAACATTATTCTCATTAATTAAAACAGCAATCCAAATCAAAAATATTTTAATAATCCAATGGGGATATTACTTGGATTAATTACTAACCATGTTCTTTCCAAAATGTGATGCGCCATGAGAAAAATCAGGAACATTTTGGCCAGGGGGGCTTGGGTTATCTATAGATTCTGAAAGTGTGGATTCTAAGCTTTCTGATGGTGTCACACACATATACATTAAATAATATTTCAAGAAGTACACAAAGGAGGAAATGGTCATCAAAGGTTGTGAAGTTTTTGTCACGTCCGAGCAGCAGGCTGAGGGGGCACAAACAATTAGCATTATTCCAGTCTGCCAGCAATGGTTGTGAACAGCTGTTTTAACCATTTCATTCCGCAATTAATATCTTTCCGTTCAGTATGTAGTTGAATTGAAGAGTAGCATGAGCGCTCACAACAGTTTCACTTTTAGGAACCGCAACGAGGTATTCTGGTAAGTCATTCAAACAGCTGACTTTAGTTATGATTTACTCTGCTACAGCTCGAGCAATATACACAAACTCATGAAGCAATGTTAGTCTGACTCATAATTAGAATAGACACCTAACTAGCCATGTGTTTTACTTCAATGGGCAGTTTAATGGCGGAAAACAAGAACAAGAGTGTTTGGATAGTCAAAGACAATCGGTATGTTGATCAGCTGTGGGAGTCCACACCCCCAATCAAGGAAGCCGCTCGGTACTAAAACAATCTGTTTTTAAACCCTTCGATACTGTTTTCTGAAGCATGGAGTGCTTTCTTTATAACTTTAACTAGCATGTTTTGCAGAGCCTTTGGACAAAATGCTCTGTCTTTGAAGGCCTGTAAGTTATGGAACAGTCTCCCCCTCACTGTTAGGAGATGTCCCACATTTCCTATATTTAAAACCAAACTCAAAGTGTGGCTTAAAGCAAACTAGTCTTGTGAGCATTAAGTGAGTCTTCTTTTACTTTTCTTGTACTTATTAACTTCTGTTACAGTGTTTGTTGTATTTTCTGTATTGCCATCATCTGCCTAGAAACTACGAATGTAAAATAACCCTGTGGCTATAATCCCTGTTTACATCTATTTTGTTGTTTCAATGCAAATGTTTATTAATGTGCATTGGCCCTATCAAATAAACAAATACATAATTAAAATAACAGAAAAACAATAAAAGTCCCTATTTTCTCAGAAAATGAAGGTTTTTCTCTGTTTCTCTCATTCCGACTTGTTCCTGGTTTTCTCATGGCACGTAACAAATGCGTTTATGCCTATATTTGACAAAAAACATGTCAGATTTATGGCCAGCAACCCACTTTTTCAAAGGAATAATGATGTGCAAGAACATCATTTGTATTGAAGAGAGGACAAAGCTGGGTTAGACACATAATCTAACATCAAAATGAACTCACCAATAAACCTGTCGGCTCTTCAACAGTTTGTGAAACATCCGCACTATGCCTGGAATATAAACATCTCACTTCTCTTTGTAGTTGACTCCAACAGCATTAGAAGTTTGTTAGGCCGCATGGGTTTTAATAGACCCATTTCATGTGACGTATGCATACTAAGTTAGGTGCATGCGCGCACAAGCTTGGTGTTAAACAACCAGAGAACTGCATTGTACTAGCATTGGCACACGATTTAAACACTTTTGATTTCATACAAAAACAACACAATGCCATCATGTTGCGTTGTTGATTGCAAAAATATGAGTACAACAAATCAGGACTTAAATTTTACAACATACCGGCTGGTGGGCACCATTCTCAGAAGAATAGACAAGATTTATGGTTGCGTGCTATCAAACAGAGGCTAAGAGCTGACGTGTCGTGCGCGCACGCAATTTCTCAAGCGTCACATATGTAAACTACATGGTTTCTGTAGTATGCACGTTTGTCCACATTGAAATGGGTCTATTTTCCAACACTGCCATTTCGATCTGCCAGCTGTGCCTACAGACCTTTTTTGATTTGGTGTTTTGGAGGTTTTCCCTCTTTGCTTTCACTCCATTATTGATAAAAGAGATTGCTTCAATGTTGTTTTCCTCCAATCTAATTCAAAGCTCTCGTCGCCGTGTGAAAAAGCCGTGGTGGCTGCAGGTGAACACTAAAACACTCAAGGTCAAAAACAGACAAAAAGATAAAAGCGCGCTTCTTCAAAAAACAAGACACCAAAACACCCAAAGAATCACGTTGGGTTTTCAGTGACAGTCAACAGCACTTTAGCTGAAGGGGAAGCAAATGAATGGAAACTGGTAAGAAAGATAACACAAAAAGTGGTCTCAGGAGAAAAAAAACAGTGGTTACAATTGTCCCAAAAATTCCAAAGTATAACAACCAAGCAAGAAAAGGCTTTATGTTGTCATTTCCCATGAATAGATTTTTAAATGAGCTGGGGATTAGGTGAATAAAGCTAAATTAAATAAAAGAAAGAGTTGGTTTTTTTTTCTATCCTGGGATAATTGAGATGGATGCAGCTCTGCAAGAATCAGTAACAGTCCATAGGACACAACTGATGGCTTCCTGTAGTAAAATTTTAATCATTTACTTGTTTGCCTCAACAGTGTCAGACACAGTCGATAGCAAAACACGTAGAAGGCTTTTTATCTCCTTACTTTTAGAAGGTAACTAAAGCAGGGTACATGCATAAGGACTTTCTAAATCTGAAGATATTTTTCATCTGAACAGACCCCACACACGAAGATAAAAATTTTTTAATCGTACTATGTGTGTGTGTGCATGCGTGCGTGCTGATAATCCCAACATAGCTCAACACACTAATAATGACTCTGTGCCACCACCAATCTTCCGCCAAACCATGAATTTTGTGTAATCGAATGAGATCTGCCAACGTGATCTAATGCAGCGTTCCAAGCAACTCGGAACTCAAGATTTTCCGACCTCCGATTCGAAAAAGCGACTTGGAAAGCAAGTCGGAGCTCTTACTCGGTAAAGTCAGGAGAAAATTTCAACGCGGTTGAACTCTAAGATCAGAATTTTCAACCCGGGAATTCCGAGTTCCAAATTGCCTGGAATGCAGCATCATGTAATTCTCAGTCAGCTGCTTCTTGATTGGCTACATTAAGTTCCACATCACGTTTTGGTTGTAAATATTGAACAGATTTTATATTTACGATTGTCGACCCAGACCAAATTTAGAGTTGATTATTGGGACACAGTCACTCTTAACATGCCTCAGACCACAGGATAATCTTATAAAACATAAAACAATCTGGTGTTTGCCATCTTTGGTTGGGAAGGAGGTAATCAGGACAAGAAACGAGCTCAACACACTTCATCTTATGGTCCAGCAGTTGGTTCTGTGATTACATGGGTTTCTTTCAGGAAATATTCATCAATTCCGACGTTCAATCCTATAAATGGTAAATGGACTTGATTTACATAGTGCTTTATCCCTACAATGAAGTAGTCTCAAAGCGCTTTAAAATATCAGCTCATTCACACTCACATTCACACACCATTGGGACTGAGCTGCCATGCAAGGCTCTAGTCAACCACTGGGAGCAACTTAGGGTTCAGTGTCTTGCCCAAGGACACTTCGACACATCGACAGGTATAGACTGGGATCGAACCCCCAACTTCTCAATCAGAAGAATTTACCTTTTAAAGACCTTGTGAAAAAATCTTAAGACCTCTTTACCACTTCAAGCGACACATCTTTAACTTACTAATCAGCTGTAGTTTTTAATTAAATCAATGTAATCTATGGAACACAAACACACAACATGAACTCCGATAAGGAACAAAGCTTGAAATAATTAATCCAACTAAGATGTATTTTAGTTAATTAAAATACACCTTAGGTCAGGGGCCAAATGCTATAAAAATGTGAAGGGCTGGGCCGCTATTTATATAATATAAACGTAGGTAGTGAAAGTAAATACCCATCAACTCAGAAATAATTTCATTAATCAGTCTTTGATGGGGTCAAAGCTTCTGTTTTGTAAGTATTTTCCTTTAATATGATGTGAACAACTGTTGTTCTTGGCCGTTTATGTTTTAGTTCACTCTCCCTCACTATGGTTCTTATTCTGTTGGTTTGTCCTAGTTTTGAGCTGCGCTCCTAATGCAATTTTTTTAGACATGCAGCTGAAATGCCTTGCGAGTTGTGCGAGTGTGTAGGGGTGCACCATAACGATGAGAATTTAAAACAGCCTCACGTTTTTTGCTGCCTCTAATAATTTATGACCAAATTGTGTTTTTATAAAATAGAATACATACACGTTACAACAAGTGTTTATTATTTATAAGGTTATTATTTCCCATATCTAAATTCAAATGTAGTGCTACAAATTAAAAATGACAACATATTAAAGGGTCAGTTAGTGTCAGAGATGGATGGACAGTTCTAATGTGTGTCCATTATTTGTGTTGCGTGATGTGAGATATGAAATGCTTGGATGTCTCAGTCTACACTCGGCTCTGGAACTGTCCATCACACCATGTTGTCTGTGTTCAAATATACTGTATGAAGCGCTAAAGCTCTTTCCCTTCCTTCTGGCTTCTGTTTGCTACAGTTTAGCCCCTCCCCTCTGCTATATAAACCAATCACGTGCCACTTTTACAATACATTTTAAGGGTCTTCATTTTCCAACATTTGATTTATCAACTTTCACTACTTTTTAAGGCTACGTGGACATCTTTATTTGGTCATTTTTAGGTGACTCAGCTTCACTGTAGACGTTTGCTCGTGTGCAGGAAATAAAAAAAACTGAAATCCCAGCATGAGTAACAATCATCACCTATAACGTGTGTTTATCTTCAACCCTAAAAAACAAATGTCTGTACAAAAGAAATGCTAACTTGAAAGAACAGGTTGCTCAGAACCATTGCTGAACATTTGAAAGTTTCTGCAGGGTTGAATTCTTTATGGTCTAGACTAAGCGTTGAGTACACATGAGTCATAGCTCCCCAGCGGCAGAACCAAGGGTTGCAATGTCACTCACTGAATGGATAGCGGAGACTGTTTAAAGCCAGGCGATAAAATGTGCCTACTTGAAATGTCTTTTAAACATCTGATTCTAAAGTAACGCTTAACAACTTCTTGATAATTCCTTAAAGAATCTCTTGCTGTCAGTTGCAACCTGTCATCATTACAGCTACAGAGCTTGTGGTATCAATATCTTTGAGTAGAAAGACATTTTAACAATGTGTATTTAAAAATGACTGTAATGCCTTTGTGCCAACATTTTTCCGCCCACATTTCTGACATATAAATGAGTTTGTTGTCCTTGCTAAAAAAAAAAAAATCAGAAATATTCCCCAAATATTTTACAAGGTGCCACTGACTGCCTGACATGTCATAAATTGTGAATGTGCTTTTACCAACTGAAAAAAAGCCAAACTCACAAGGTGGTGTATAAAAATAAACGCTAAGAAAAAAAGCCTCATACATGATGCCTTTGTGTGAAGCTTGTTCTATAAAAATGTAGTTCTGTAGCTTAGAGATACATTACTTGTATTACTTTTAATTAAAACAACTACTTTACAAACTTATTAAGAAAGTAAAAGAGTTGCAGATAAATTGTAAATTAAAAATACACAAGAATAAGTGGAGATCTGCTAGTTCTAAAGCCCGACTAATTCATCGATGCAGTTGATTAATCAGTTTAATTCTAGTGATCACCGATTAATCGTTTGGGCTATAATATGTAACAGATGTATTAACGTTTTTGATGTGTGGAGAGATTCATGCAGCAATCTGTGCTGTTATTTCTGCATTACGAGCTGTTGCTTTTCAATCGTTAGTATTGATTACAAATTTACAACACTGTGAGAAGTGCATTAGTTCATTTTTTTTACAGTTATATTTGGCCTTTTTTGATTTATCCATGTTTACTGTTTGACATTTTATTTTTGCATCAAAAAAAAAAAAAAATGACATGTTCCAAAAATAGTTTGCACAAGTTTGAAATGAATAGAAATTGGGGGGGGGGAAATGAGATAAAAACAAAGAAAGAAAACAAATTAAAAAGAAGAAAATTAAAAAGTTGACAAAAAAAATATTAAAAAAGGAAAAGAAAAAGAAATCAAAAAAACAAAATATAAATTGAGGAAAAAATTAAATGAAATTAATTTTCTTTTAGAGTCCTGACGTTGATAGTGTACCTAATTATAGTTCCTTGTTTTAATTTAACAGTGTTTTGCTTCTTTGCCTTAAATCATATTTTGGGTAAGAATGTGGTTTCATGTGCAGTGTATTTCAGTGTTCTTATTTCATATCATTCACATCATTGATAAATATATTGGCTATCAACCGACGCATAATTTATCAGCAGATACATCGGCTTTTTTTTTTTTTTTTTTTACATCAGCATTCTAAATTCCCCAATATCGTTATTGACATCAGCGCTAAAAATCCCATATTAGTCAGGCTCTAGCTCGTTCAACGATTCATCATACAATGGATGGAAATAAGATGGTATATTTGTCCCCAATAATGAACTATTATGTTTCCTTATTCATTATTATGTTTTCCCCTTTTTTTCTTGCAGTCTCATCTGTTCCGTACAAGCACACAAGCCCCATTTCATTCTACCATGTCTTGTTTCATTCATTTTGTGGGTTAATAATCACAATTGTTATCAAAATGGGAAATTATAAACTGGCAAACAACATCCTAAACATATCACTTGACCAGATCAATGAGCAATACGTGATTGTGGTAATGAAGACACCATGTAAATGTTAGTAAATGAAGCACATGACAAGCACACATGAATTTGATTTGATCAAAGAAAAGCTTAAAGTGAGAAATTAAAACAAGTTTAAAGTTTCACATTCAGGGCACAATCCTTGAAAAACAATGTTTAAATTGCTTTCTTGCTCTCTTTCTCTAAGTATGGTGGGAGATATACATCATATTGTTCATCTTTGTGTTCATAAAGCTAGTTTTCTTTAAAGAATATCATTGATGAGTCATCCAACAAGTTGCAAAGGTTTCAGGGTCCTTGGGAATTTTCCAAAGGGCAAATGTGATGTTAAAAATGATTAAACACCTAACTAGTGTTCAGTTCTGTGCTTCTTGTCGACATGAGTGAGTGATGACTAGTATGAGATGAAAGATTAGTGCAGCAGAGTTGATAATTGATCACACTGCTGGATTAAATCATGTCAGGCTTGATTTTAAAAAAGAAAACAAAGTTTTGACTTGATCAACAACTTATGAGTAAAAATGACCTCTGGGTCAACACTGTTGACCAAGGTTGAAAAGCCTTTTCATCTTTTTTTTATTTATTGTTTCTAAAACCAAGGATAATGACTGTTTGTGATGTACAGTAAAGTACATCCAACAGGAGAAAACACGACAAAGATGGTGCTCAATCACTTGAACTACAACCCAAACCTGGACGATGTCTGTTTTTGTCCAAGGTTAGAGTGAGTGGGAGGGACTTACCGCGGGTGTTGCTGGAGAGACGTTTGCGTTGACTGGTGGAGGTGTTGTGAGGAAGCAACGTGTTCTGCTGGTGGTTACTGTCAATGGGGCTTGTGGCAATGATGTTGTCTTTGTACTTGTTCATCAGAGCCAACTTGGTGGTGTCGCTCACTGTGGGAGAGCACAATGAAATGATAGTTACAAAGAAAAATATGATGACAGGATGAAAAAGCTGATATTAAAGTGGCACATTTAAGAGTATGGTATTGCTCTATTTCAACACTACAAGAAGTGCAATCTTTTTTAGACAGCAATGCATGTTTTGTTATTGCAATTAAATAAATGAATTTATTTTATTGCAAAATTATGACCATCACCAGCCCTCCTTAAGGAAGGGTAAGAAACACTTTATTAAAGGGAGAATAAAAAAAGAGAGGGCAGAGTTACACCTGGGTGAGTGGGTGGGGGGAGCAGGAAGGAGAGATTCAAGGTAGAAAAATGGAAGGGTGGGGAAGAGTTGATTATTGTAAAGTGAAGTTGTAGGCGTGATGCTTAGGTATAATGGTGGTGGCTGTGGACAGAGGGAAGGAGTGAGTGGTAATACCTAAACCAGGTATTTGGGATCAATGTGTCTAAAGTTAAGCCCACTACAAGTTTTATCCCACAGTCCAAGGCATGTCAGTGCATCGTAGACAGATGTATGTGCCACTGCAAACCCAAGCGCTGCCCCGGACCCGATGATGCAGCCAGGCTAGCAGAAAGAGCGGGGGCCAAGGAGCCCAGACAACCACCCCATGGCCAAGCAGCCCTCCAGACGCCCCCAAGACACCAAGCCGAGAGGCAGCCACTGCCCTCCACATACACACCCGAGAAAGGACCAAGGAGCCGAGGAACCAGCGCACCCCGCCACCGACCCCAACCCCCAACACCAAGGCCCCCCACCGACATCCACCGCACCACCCCCACCACCGCACCCAATCCCCCGAGGGGAGGGCCCAGAGAGCCTCCCGCCCGAGACCCCAGCAGAGGGGCCAAGACCTACGTCCCCGGAAGACCCCCGCCAGGACCGGCCAAGCCAGCCGGCCAAGTCCGCAGTCATCACTGACTTCTACATACAGAGTCACCAGTGCCCGTTTAACTTTTCTGTGTCTGGGAAACTCCATCCGTTTCTCATCAAGAGCAGCAGCGCTCCGTGAAAACATGATCAGCTTTAATCAGCTTCACCTGCTCAGAGTTGGAACAACATCTCATCTGTTCTACAGAAGATCGGTGGATAAAGTTGTTCTGTTGTTTTGGACGAGACCATCGATGCCAGGGATTGTAGAGTCTGAAACATCGTAGGTTAATGATAACTACTGATACTGTATAATATTCTGGCCCCTAGTGGTGAAATTACTAATGCATCCTTGTGTCCATTTATTTTTGTGTAATTATTACAGTCTGGAACGATATCAGGATAATTTAAATTAGGTTAATTTAAATTAAGTTGATCAAAACTTAAACAATAAATCTGATCAGATTCAGTAAACAATTGATCCCAGAGGGGAAATTGCAATTGGGTGACATTAATGCAGCTCTCATACATCTTTATATGACATATAAATAATTAAAAAGGAGCCCAAATGTCCTGCCAGAACATTTCCAGCTGGATACATGATGGACTCCTGGGACAAGTGGAGGATCGTGCATCTGTCTATTCTTTCCGTTGAAGACATGGAAGACGTCTACATAATTGTAATTATGATAGCAAGTTTTTTGCTGATTTCTGATCTATCGCAAAGTCTAGATTACGTTGGCAGCTGTTTTGGGAGGGCTGCCAGTCAATTCTGATGGATTGGGCAGGGCTCTTAACACTCAGACTCATGCAATAAACTCAGAAGTAAGCAGGATGCCACTTTGGAATGTCTAAACGGGTTGAACTTGGAGAAGTTACCAGCTATAAGGCCACCATATTGGATTTACTGCTAGAGTCCTGGACTCAAGGCAAACAAAAATTGTGCTTAGCCTGGCCGAAAACAAATCGCTTATTATTAGCTCCTCCACAGCCAGCCGTTCAAGGCCGGTTCATCTCTCTATTCTCCAGGATGTTTGTGCCGAATTACGCTTTCCTTTTTTTCTTCCTAGTCCTACACTGCATACTGTGCTCCCCAAAGAGAACATAGTTTAGAACCTGCCTTTTTCCCCTCACCTTTCCTCGTGTTTTCTCACTTTTCCTCTAAACAAAATACGGGGCGCTGCCTTGTGGCCTGTGACCCACAGTACTCCTGCTCCTGTACTCCCATGTTATATGTGATTTTCTTTTAATGTTTCTTGAACGGGATGCAACTGAAACTGAATTGTCCTTCGGGGATACATAAAGTATTCTGAATCTGAGTTTATACTTTCTCCCGGACCATTTATACATTTTTTTCCAGACTATCTATGCCTTTTTTTCTAGTAACTAAGTAAGTAAGTAAACTTTATTTCTATAGCGCTTTTCACAGAAAAGTAGTCACAAAGCGCTTCAAAGTAGTAAAAATAAATATGGAAGCTGAGATTTCCGACCACAATTTTGTTGACAAGGATTCTGATTCTGAAAGATATTCATCTCTTTTTCATTTCATTTTAATGTTTTTTGTGAGAATGTCTGTATATCGCTCAGAACTTGTTGTCTACAAGGGTGTCCGGACTCCGGATCTGATATTACTTTTCAGAGTCTTCACATTTATTATTTAATTCAGTTGTATTCTTATGAATAAGAATGAATGTAACCCATTGGTTGTTAATAAATGTGGCCATTTTTTTCTGGTACTACTGTTGCTGACTGCTGTTATCTTTTTGAGTAACGTCACTTCAAATTGAATCTAATCAAATACTAAATAAGTAATAAAAGTACTATATGCATGATTCTGCTGATACACTATTAATTTTGGTATCAGCCAATACCGCAATATCTATTTTATATCACAAATAAAAAAGTTGAATCAGGACACTCCAGTCTGTTTAGCCCTGATCCAAAAGTCATGTTAAAAACTTTTAAAATAATGACAAAAAATAAATATAAAATATTGCATCAGAGTTCTGTAATATGAGGGATTTTAGTAACTTTTTTTGGTTTTTCTGAATTATAACAATGAGTTTATCAGTAAATGAATCGCACCATTAAGCAAACACCATTATAACAAACTAAAATTCTTGTTTGTTGGTTGTTGTTTTCTTTAAACATAGATATTAGTAAAATGCAATGAAACTTCTTTTTTTTCTAGAATTCTATAGGATATTTGGTTTGTTTCTTTGTGTTTTTTGTGCCAAAACAGTCACTTAATATGTTTTTATAGTCCTATAGTGTTCATATCTATTACATCAAAGTTAAATAAATACAAATAGCTAACGCTTCATCAGTTTGGTTCGAGAGGACCGTAATCCCCTGTTCATCATCTAATCTACTATTAGTGACCTGTTTGTTTGAACATAAATCCACTTACTTACCAGGTGCAAGATCCATATTATTCTTGTCATTACAGCCCTGCAGGGAGTCCAGTGTACGGGTGACTTGGCTGGCAAATTCCTCCCCACCGTTCATGCACTCACGCTGCAGATGGTGACGCAGGTCAGTGATGTCGTACTCATACCTGGGGATGAGGTTCAAACCAATTAGCAGCACCTAATCTTCGGTTATTACACAAATGAAAACAAATGCCATTAGCAAATGATGTGTGTGGTAGTTTCTCTGCAGGTTATAGAATGTACCAAGTTTAAATAAGATAAAGACAAAACTTTATCAAGTGTCTAATCAGGTTTATTCTTAATGCCAACCGCATGTAAAATACAGCTCTAAAACCATTTATTTATTTTTTATTTATCACTTGCAATGGTTTGTCTATGTCAGTTGTGCTCAAACTTTTTCACTTCAAGTTTTTGCTCTGAATTTTATGAAAAAACATCTACAAATCATAATGATGGAATGGAATTTTAAATAATGTAACTTTGTAAATAAGTGGGATTGAACAGTATTGAGTGCCTCCTGAATAGATTTATTTATAGTTGTATCATTTCCTGTCATCTCCCTTCTGATGTGGGACCAAAACTGACCTTTTTATTACCAGTTCGTGTTTTAATCAAGATATTAATTTCTATCATCATTTTGTGTGTAATGTGTGTCATTTTGTGTATTTTGTTGTTGTTGGTTGTCTGTTATTTTTATTATTCAGTATATTTTTCTCTTATTTTGTGTGATTCTGTTGTAGTTTTGTGAGTTCCTGGTAATATTTAGTACGATTATCATTTTTAACTAAAAAATAATATTTAAACCCCCATATTTTTAATGCTTTCATTTGTTAATCTCTCTCTCTCTCTCTCTCTCTCTCTCTCGTGCCATCGCATACCCCCATTTGTGAAACACTGGTTTACATCACTGCTCAGTTGTTGTCTCAAGATGTAAATCCCAAGGTTTTTGCACCAGAAATTCAGAAAATACCACTTTGATTATTAGAGCAGTGAGGACACGCCCAGTCTATACTATAAAATTTTCAATCAGAATAATTTATTAATGGCCATGAATGGGTCGCGTGTAAATAAAATGCGGTTGCCTGAAATTTCTAGTAATAATAAAATTAAAAAAATACTGATTTGATTTTTCTTTTTAAATTCATACATTTATTAATCTATTTTGCACAATTAAAAACACGATACATAATAGCACATATTAGATAAACAGTGCAGGAAGAGGCAGAAAAAAATAAAATTAAAATACCACACACAATCCCAAGCAAGTGTATTTGATACTTTCACTTTCTCAAATATAAATCTAGTTCAATTAAAATGCAACATAAAATATCTGAGCTGGCACATCTCGTCACTTTGTGCAATAATAATGGTTATTCTGTATTTGTAACCCAGTATAACAAACAAAAAACTAATTTCAGAGAAAAAAAAGTGTCGGGTCGCCAGAAATCTGTTATACAAAAATGGGTCACAACACCAAAAAGGTTCATATAGGAGGGGCGGGGCCAACAGTGGTGGTTTGTGCTGTAAGAAGCCACTAAAATGTCAAACTACCATTCTCAAAATTAAATTGTAATAGCTGGGTTACAACCCATAGAGGGCAGTCACATATATCTACGGCACTACTTCATACCCAAATACATTTGTTTTCAGCAAAAAAAGTGGTCTTTTGGGGTTCAATTACAATCCAACAGACCTCCACCCTTCAACACCCAATCCAATCCTTTTCTTACCCGTCCAAAATAGGAGTCTCTCGAATGCTGAGAGTTCCACTGGAGTTTGGCCCCTGACCCCGAGAGTTTCTTAAGCTCTCCCGAGCCTGGCCCCCCATCAGCACCGACGGGATGTAGTGGATCTCATTAGCTGCCTCGGCGCTGGCACTCTTCTGGGGCTGAGGGATGCGGCGTCGCTTACACCAGCGTCTGCGTGTGTAGAGGATCAGCACCAGGCACAGGACAGACAGCAAAAGAGCGATCATACCGCCCTGAGGGAGGAGGGTGACATTTGGAACACAGACAGACATAAATGGAGAGAGGGAATGGAAGCGATAGGGAGAGAATAGAAAAAGTGAAAAGGAGAGAGCTAAGATAAATCTTACCAAACAAAATACAGATCAATGTCATTTTTCACATGTTTAAAAAGGCTGTTGTGGCATTTCATTCACACCTCATTTATCATGGCTCCTGATTGGTCTATAATAATGAAAGTACTCCACTTGAGATGAACTTATGCAACCTAAAAGTCACGTGTTCTGAGCTAATTACGCAGTTACAGTATGTCCTTACCCATCCATACCTTCATTTATTTGCATTTTAGAATCAGAATGGTTTTTATTCGCCAAGTACAGTACAAGGAATTTAACTTGGCAGTTGTTGCAAAGAACAAAAACAAACCAGAAACAATAATAATAATGATAAATATAAAGGATAAGGGATAAATAAAGGATAAATATATACATATATTAAAGTGCTGCAGGTAATATTGTCTTTATGGAGGTGTTGATGGGAGGGGGGGGGGGGGGGTTTATGTGTCTGTGTTTTTGGAGTAACGTGTATTTTTTGTATTTGTTTTGTGTAATTTGATTGTCCTATTTTTTTGCAATTTGTATGTTAGTATGAGTCATTTTGTGTATTATTGCTGAGGTTTTTTGTTCTATTTTTTGGTGTATCTGTGTGTTTACTTTGAAGGCAGCACAAAAATAGGACCACCAGTTGCCCATGTCTGGTCTACTGTATGCCGATCCATAGTACAAGAACTCATTTTCTGTTTGTAACTGTTAGATTTTAGATTTTTTTTATTGCCTTTTGTTGTCTGATAATATTAAAGTGAAGCTACAAGTTTTTCTGTTGAGAATAAACTTTATTAGAGTTTTCAAGGGAACTAAGCAACTGCATGTGACCCAATTTCTAAAGCCAACAAGTATGTTAGGAATCCATGTGTGCAGCATCATTAAAAATTTACATTCACCAGTAAACTGGCCTCACTGCAACCCCACAATGCTAGCAGGAATTTATCTGAGTTTCACAAAGGTCAGCCTGACAACACCATAGCAAAGAGCAAGTTTGGTCTGCAGAAAGTAAAATTTGTAAAATTTGAAGTAGCATAAGTTATTCATCAAATCTGTCAACAAATAAGTTTGGTCTTTAGAGTTTACTTTGAATAAAAATCCTGAAACATGTAAAAAGTTCAGTTCAGCTCTGTTTGTAGCCAATGGGGGAGAAAAAGCAGAGTAGAGAGAAGATGATTGTGACTTTGACCATCAGCTCAAACATGAACTCTACAAAGAGCTAATCTCAGATGACTGGGTCAGGTCACCTGACCACTTTGATATTGCTCTTTCCACTCTGATTTAATGACTTATGAGACGGTCAAGGGGGTAAAGGCATGCAGCGGCTTCAGAGCCTGCAGGGGGAGCAGAGGAATGTAGAAGATGGACAGATGAAGAGCAATGAGCCTGCCCTGAGGACGGGTTAGCAGGGTGGACAGAGACAGAACCAGACAGAGTCAAATCATCCTGCCAAGGAGTGTGATATCGTTCAAAGTCAAGGCCGAACCACACATTGTGAGGATACACACTTTCAGTGTGAACCTGTCTTATTAGGCAATTCAGACTGTGATATCTTTGAAAAAGGTTGTTGTTGTTCTTGGTTAATGTTGAGTTGCAAATGGAACCTCATTCATGCTTTAAAATGTAAATACTTTCTTAAATGTTTCCAAATGCACTGCAGTAATCGGTAATGTGATATATTCTATGTAAATTTGGCTGAAGGCATAATGAACACAGACAAGGGACAACGTTGAGTCATTTTTAAGGTTTTTTTTTTTTTTTTTTAATCGTTTCAATTGTTCATTTCTTTTAATGTGAAAAGTATTGTCTAAAGCATGCGGACTGATGCCGATATAAACGTCATATCAGTGTGTTTCTCCAGGATCTCTGTTGGGAAACTTAGCGCAGTGCACACAGGGTGGCAGACGTCAACTGCTCGGTAACTGATCCTCTTCAGCACAGCATTTAAATGCTAAAAAAGCACAAATTTATCTCGGAAAAGCTTCTAGTTTGACCTCAGTGGGCGGGGCCTCCGAAACAGGAGGGCGAATGTTAATGACGATCAAACTCAGCTGATGCATTTATCAACACCCGATCATTTGTAAGCTGGGATTGGTCAGATACGAATGTTTCATGAATCTCACGTTGGTCCTGTCATACGACCAAATTTGCACCTGTTTTGACGCAAGAGGCTGATAAATGAGGGCCAATGTGCTTATATATTCTCAATGTGCTGCTTGATGTGTCACCAGCTCCTGATCTTTTGGAAAAGGTTAATTTGAGTCCTTCCTTCCATAAAAATAACCTTATGTCATACATTCACTTCAATGATGGAAGTTAACAGAATGATTAGATAAAATACAGACAAAAGCTTAGTTTGAACTTAATACTTTATGTTACTTTTATGACATCCACAAATACCACTCCCTTCTACCTAATCTAATACTGTCAGCTGAGCATGATTAATCAGATACAATGTGCAATTTACAAAATGTCAAAAAGTGATAAAATGTCACGTTGACAGCATAGGGAAGAACACACTGTAGTAATTTTAAGAAAAGAGATGGATTGTTTCCCTTTTTTATTGAAAATTGAGTCAAAGTACCTAAAATAAAAAAAATAAAAAATACATGGCTATTGTTTTACGCTGGCGTGAATTGGCTTAATATATTTCTTTTGACTTCATTACATTTACCTACACAGAGATTTACAAAATCAATTTTAGTTTTTTTAATTAGTAGAGCTAATCAAATAAAATAAATGGGGCAAGTAATAAGAAAAAAAAAAAAATACAAAGCCGACTAAAACTACATTCATCAATTCAATGTTACTTGGAATTTTTTTTTAAATACAATTCAAACAGAAATCTAACTTTTTCAAAAGCTGAAATTAGGGATGCACCAAATATTCAGTAACCGAAGATATTTGGCCAAGTATTGCAAAAAAAAAAAAAAAAGGCCGCATTCGGCCTTTGGTGGAGTGAGTTAAAAGCGAGGTCAAATAGTACGCGACGCAATCAAACAACGTGCAGTAATTTAGAGTCAGAAAAGTGGGTTGCTGCAAAACCAGAGGAGCAGGAGCAACAGCAGCAGCTCCTCCTTTTCGCACACAAACACAGCCAGACTCTCTTCTTTCCGGTCTCTGTTGTCACCGCGTAAAAGTTAGAAGCCGTCCAATTCCACAACCGAGTCCGTTGTTAGCGCATTTTGTCAAAAACACGTCAGATCAAGTCAAAGGTGATACGAGGCAATATAACGGATACTAAAAATGGAACTGCTCCCTGGGTTCTACACCGTTGCTGCCCACTGTTCCTCAGGGAGGGGTTAAATGATGCACAGAACACATTGTGTGTATGTAACTTTACAAATGACAATAAAGTATAATGTATATTCTATTTTAAACCGCAGTGTTTGTTTGAGCTGCAAGCTAGTTTGAGAGGAAGGAGCTCACAGGATTGTCAGGAGGAGGACTTTCTACTAGGTAACGTCAAGTAGCGGGGAAAATCCAACTCGCCCGTTTGGAGCTGACTTTCTACAAAATGTGGAATAACAAGGGAGGGAGGAAACAGAATTGTTTCTACTTTGAATCTCTGAATTAGACTAAAGGAATGTATATCACTGTAGCAAAACCATTATAAAGTGATATTTTCATAATACCACCCCTTTAAGGTAATTGGTTTTTTGAGTAGGAAAAGATTCATTTTTGCCCTGAAGGAAGTTTGTGATTTGGTATTTCCTAATGTATTACAGCAACATTAAAATGTGCCTTACATTAAAGATAATATCCAGAGTTTCTGAGAAATCTATGTTAATGTATCATTCTTTTGAAATGCCTAACTAGTCTTTTACTGTGGTCTACTGCCAGTGGTCATTCATATACATTAATGTATATAAGTCCCGCCTTAGTCCCATAGACCCCTATACAAATGCAAGAAAGCCCCAACTTCGCCCAGCCAAAAGGCTTCGACTTCCTGGAGCAGGCCACTGTCAATCAAAGTGATTGACAGTGCAAACGGCTATCACTGAGCCATCAAGGAGCGCTCCAAAACTTCAGTTACCAATTCCATGATTGCCAACGTATAAAGCTTCTACTAAAAAAGAAAAGAAAAGTCCGGGTGCAAAGTTTATGCATAAACATCTTTGTGACTGCAACAGAATTTATCTCAGAGCTGCTTTTCAAAGGTGGAGGAACATTTTTTTTTTTTTTAGCATTAGGTTATTTATTTTAATTCAGCACATCACAGCAATGGGAGGATGACACACTGACCATGACAGCAACACCTTATTGAAGAAATATTGGGAATGTTTAAAGGGCTAATAATTTATAAGTCAGAAACTTGAAAGAATGTTTTAAGACTACCAAGTCATGTTAAAACTTGGTCAACATCACTACTAAAAAAAAAAAAGTTAGAAAATGAGTTATGAGCAGTAAGAATGTTTCAGAAAGAAATCTATTGGTATGAAACTAAAAGGAATGGCCATCAGGAATGTTTGTGGTTTAACTGGATCCCAACATGAGGGTGTTTAGAATAATTATCAGTGCAACAAGCCTTTAAGTGCAATAAATCTAAGCAAAGGGTGTAATAATGTATTCATAACTACAGGTGCTGTCCACTCTGCACTTCTCTTATCAAAAGTACAAATCTGTGTAGACATGGTGCACTGGTCAAAGCTAAAAGAAAAAAAAAATGGCAGAAAAAGTTTAGTTAAGTTTCAATGTAATCATGGTTTGGAAGCTGCAGGCTAGTCATGAGTCAAAGGAAAAATCAAACAGTGTTTAGTGAGCAAAGGTCTGACGGACAGCGTTGGCGATGTGTTTAGTGCTGATGCCAAAGATGTCCAGAAGCTCCTGTGGTTTTTCACTGCGAGGAACACCAGACACTGCAAGACGTGTTGCAACGATGGCAGGCTCACCACCCACCGCTGACAACACAGCCTCACCAAGACCACCCTCCTTGTAGTGGTCCTCCACCATGATGATCTGCCCCCCTGTGGCTCTGGCACTAGCCACAATAGTTGAGGCATCCAGGGGCTTGATGGTAAATGGGTCAATCACACAAATACTTTTCCCTTCAGCAGCCAAAATGTCAGCAGCCTCCAGAGCCTCATGCAGAGTAACACCAGCACCGATCACTGTGACCTGATCTCTGTCAAATTGACAAACCACCTTGGCCACACCCACTTCAAACTTCTCATCAGGTGAGTAGAGGATTTTAGTTTCTGGTGCAACTTGTGCAAATGAAACAAATACCCTTTGTGTTCGCTGAAAGCTCAACAGCCCTCTCTGGCACGGGGCCGCGTAACTAGTGGCGGGACTTGATGCTTTTAAAAGGATTCCGAACGGACCAGGATTTTGCGAAATTTCTCATGGCCAGATAATAAACATGTTTTAATCAAAAGTTATGGCACTAACATTAATGTGTAGTTTTTGTAGTTATGCAACTTTGTTGTGTTTTGCAATGCGCGTGCACAAACGCAGAGGCGTAACTTTTGGTAGATTGGCAGAGGCAGGGGAGGAAGTACAGCTGTTGTGGGTGGGACATCAAGACGTTCTCTCAGAAACTCTGGATCCTCGAACAAACTAGACGAAGATGTCAAACGTCAAGTACTTTGAATGGTTCCCAATTAAAAATCTACCTCGGTAACAAATGTAACTGAAACCCATCAGGCTGCATTAGTGCTTGGTTGTAAAAGGGGATGGCCGCAACAATATGAGGAGAAAACTGTTTAATGCTCAACATTACATGGAATCAAAGACAGGACTAAGTGGACTGTGTTCCCTTTACAAAGCCAATAAAACCAAACCCACACATCAAAGCATGCCAGCGCTCCAGCTCCATAATCCACTTACTAAAGGATGAGGATGTTCTAATGGTACGATGTGCTCCTTATGACTTACACTCCTGTCATGTAAGTCCTGAATGGATGAAAGAAGACATGGCCTTTCCCAGGCTGACAGAGAGCAAATGGGATAAGAGCTGAGCTATCTATCTGTCACTTGGGTCTCTGGATATGATGCATTAAGGATGGGGATAGCACAAAAGATCTGGACTATCTGACATCAACCAGATTAGAAAAGGGAAGTTTGCTCTTTGAAATATAATAAACACGTTTAGCCTCAGGGCTGCTGAGTGAATCTGATACAAAGCCACAGTAAAAATGGTAGAAACAGACAGAGGTGTAAAAAGTACTCATATGTCCTACTCAAGTAGAAGTACTGTTACTTGATTGAAATTGTACTCGAGTACAAGTACAAGTAAATCCTACATAAAATACTGAAGTAAAAAGTAGCTCAATTAAATAGTACTCAAAGTAAAAGGTATTAGTTACTTTTACCCCCCCCCCCCCCAAGTTTATTTTTGGTAATAAACATACAGTAAACATCTCAGGTATAAACTTAAAAAGAAAGAGAAAAAATCTTGCCCAACTGGAACTTAATTTATTTTCCAAAAAAGGCATCCGTATAAAGTTAAAGGTTATTATTTTTTTAATAAAATAACACCAATTAATTCAATTCATAATTTAAAAATTGAGAAAATAACCAGTATTCAACACTGTTGCACAGAGTTTGCGGGATTGGCAGGCGGAGAATTGTGCCCCCCCGCCCAGTGGTCAAAAGTTTTCATTACAGTTCTCCCAAATTATTTTGAAAAAAAATGTAATTCTTAATATTAATGTACATATTATACAAAGTGCCATAAAACACTGACTGTATAAAATATATATGAATTTAAAAGTGACTTGTACTTTTTGGTGCCTGAGTCACGTGACCATCGTTTGATTCTTCTTCTGTTGCGCAATTCTTCTACACAATGTAAATGGTGAAGCGACACTGCTCCCAGCAGTTCATGTACGGTACAGCAGCAAAAATGAAGCAGAAAGTGGCCGCTGCACACTTTTGTCGTCAACATTATCAATTCTGTTACTAATCATTTTTGCAATATTGTAATGCATATGTTTCACACATTGTGGTTGGCACAAATTTCGAGACAGTATATATATTACATTTTTTTTTTCTTTTGCCCCCCATGACAAGAATTTCAAACTCCGTCTATGGTGGATTACATTTAATCTGGTTGGTCGGCTATGATTGTTGTCTGGTCATTTCATTTTTTGTAGTTTCACATTATAAAACAAAAATATATATAATTTACTCAGTACCGGGTGGGTGTAGTAATGTAACAAATCACTTTACTTATTTTAAAATGGACTTACGTAAGTACAAGTAAAATTACTAATTTAGAAATATACTCAAAAAAGTAAAAGTTGACACAAAAGCAACCCAATTACAGTAACTTGAGTACTTGTAATCAGTTACTTTTCACCATTGAATCATCATCATCCTTCTCAAGCCGACTCATAAATTCTGGGGTTAATTTGTGTGTGATATTTAAAACCTGAATGTTGTGTAACGCTAAACACAGGCTTCATGACACTGTGCTGATTTCAACAGTGAACAAATGGGAAAATCACAAGCTCGTTTCACGCACATCACATCAGGGTTCTTTCATTCCAAATGAAAATAAATGACACTGCTGGGTTGTATTATTAGATTCAATTTGGTCTGTTTCATCAAAGTTAATACAGCATGAAGCCATGATATTTTGTAGGTATATGATATTAACGGAGAACTCTGATATGGTTGTAAATGTAGCTGAGGCTGTAAAAAGGTAAAGTTAAAGGGAATTATCTTTTAGCTGATGATTGCATTAAATGTTATATTCACTGCTCATTAAAATGAATGTAGATTTATTCTGAAAGTGAAAAGTCAAGATATATTATATATTAAATCAAATAAAGGTTTGCAGCCCTCAAGGTTTGCATCTCCCTCAAAGCTCAATCTTTTTGGAAACAAACTTCTGGATTCTTGGTGACATTAAAACATAAGCCTGTGAAGCAGTTTTTATCAGTCTCATAATTTTTGTTGGCAGTTCTGACTGATTGTTTCATTATTGCAATTCAACAAATACATTTATTTTATTGCATAATTGTGACCATCACCAGCCCTCCCTAAGGAAGGGTAAGAAAAACTTTATTAAAGAAAGGATATAAAAAGAGAGAGAGAGGGGGAAAGGAACAGGAAAGAGGGAGTTAGGGAAGGAAGGGGTGTGAAAGGGGGTGAATGGTTTTTCTAATATTGCTGCAATGATGACATTTAAGATTTGAGCTGTTTTGTGCATTATTTAAGGAAATAGTTATTTTAGAGTAAATTACATATACAATGTAGAGATGTGCATTTTTATTAAGTAGACGTTATCTTGTTTTATTTGTTGCCATAGCAGCAGTTTCTAGAACTTGAATATTATAAATATCCCAAAGCTGTTTTTGTGGTCATATCTGAATAGTAAAAAATACATCCGTATCAGGTATACCAAAATAACTCAATACCTAAATATGTCATACCAAAGCCATAAATCTAAGGGTTTTTTTCAAGGCATTTTAGTATTTGTTTAGTGATTTGGCTTTGATGTGAGGAACATAGGCACTTTAAGCCTCAAGAGTGACGCCGAAAGAGTGAAAGTAGTATTGGAGAGTGTCACAAATGGATGTGGTTAAAAAACCACTAGGTTTATTGACATTACTAGAAAAAAATTGTGCATTGCGGGATGTGAAGTCTCACAGACAAATGCAAGTGTTTTTACTTTATTCCTCCCATGATTTTTATTTTTTTGTATTTGCTTGCCAAATACTGTGCCAATGTGACTTCACAACTTAAAGCTTTGGCAAAACAATGGCGGATGTTTATTTTGGGGACAGAAATATCCAAATTGCGTCAAATTTGAATGTCCCATAGAGTGAGGTGATATCACGGGGAACACTGGGAACAAACTAGAACAAAAACATAAAACACGGGCATTTTGCAGTAAACGAACCGTCAGGTAATGTGTTTCGATTTTGCGTGAGAAAGATGCATAAATGGATGCTGAGGAGGTGAATCAAAGGTTGGCTTCTGGCACATGAATAAATGATGTTAAAAATGCATAAAAGACTTGTTCTGGAGCTGTATGCTCTCACATTAGAGAGCAGGTCCCTGAGTTGTGTGTATGTGTTACAGCAGTGTTACCATATGTTTTCAGGCAGAGGAAAACCGGTACGTACCGAGTAGTGGCAAATGTAACAGGTTTGGGCTTGTTAGTGCCCAATATGCAACAATGACCCAAATGGTTTTGAAAAAAAAATTAACAACTGGTCATTAATGTAACAAAATGCTGATCCTAAAACGTGAAAACTTTTTGCCCTCGTTATTACATTATGTGGCAGGCAAAACCGTTTTCCCCTAAGAGTGTAATAATCATAAAGTGAGTGAAAGATTAATGAATTAAATGGCTTGTTGCTTCAATGTAGAGTGGTATTCTACACAAATGCCTATGTGAATATAAATATATATATATATATATACACACACACACACACACAATAATAATAAAGGCGTTGTGGGTGCAGCATCTTGTCACATTATTGACCAGTAGTTATAAAAAATGTTTTAATTATTATTACTATTATTATTATTATTACATTTCGGGTTTAGCACTTGTTACATTATTGACCAGGTTTTTTATTTTGGGTTTTATTAAAAAAATGTTTATAACAATTTTACATTTCAAGTCATTGTTACAAATCTGGCTCCAGCAGGGCTTAAAGCCGTGTTTTTCAACCTTTGGGTCGGGACCCCATGTGGCATCGCCTGAAATCAAAGTGAGGCCACCTGAAATGTCCAGTAATTGGTAAAAAGAAAGAAAAAAAAAGAAAAATGAAATTAAAACTTAGGTAAAACTAACTAAATTGTATTCTTCTTATTTTTCAAATACACATCACACACAATAAATATCAAATAACTGTATCCTACACTTAAACTTTCTCAAATATAAATCTAGTTAAAATAAAATGCAGTATAAAAATATCTGAGGTGGCGCACTCTTTGGCTACTCTGTATTTGTAACACACTTTAATAAACATCATTAAAAAAATATGTTTTTGGAGTCGTTGGACATTTGTGACATCAAAATGGGGTCAGGACCCAAAAAAGGAAACCTCTGGCATAAAGAGAAATCGGCTTCATTCAAGTTCGGACGTGTCTGGGTAGCGTTCTAGCAATAAATTCTTTGGCGCGATTATAGCTCTACTTCACATTGTTAGTCTTTAAAAAGAAAAGCCAAACGCCAGCATTTTACATTTGTATAATATCTACATTTCAATTCCCCATTTTAAAATTGAATGCTTGCTGTTATTTCTCTGTTCGGAACCCCATTGCATCAATTCAAGTACCTTCTATTCATTTGTTAAAAATGATTCTATGACCACATAAAAAAAATATATATATATATATTATTATAAGACAAGTTTTAATTGTGTATTGCTCCATTCATTTGAGAAAGACCCCAGAATGGCTGCTACTATTTAATGTTAACGGTTCAAGGAAAGAAAAGCCCTGGCATAATTGACATGCACAAAGCGACACAGGTATTGGCAATGCTGCCATTAGAGTTTATTGGGGTTAACACCCTGGCGTGCCCCTCTGACACCAGCAGATTGAGTAGCACTGCTGTAATGAATACAGAACTCAGAATATTCCTCTTTATCGTTTGTGTTGTGTCTCCTGACATTACAGCTTGGCAGGAAAACTTCACCTCTTGGATCTTTTTTTATTTTCTCTTCCTCATCCTGAAAGGAAGGAGGTTACTTCGATTAAGGAAGAAAATGTGATTCCTGTTGCAGTGCTGGGAGTTAAGTTTTAACTACAGAATCATGGTCCTCAGGGACTCCAGGCAACCATTTGTGTTTACTTTTCTATGCACTTTATGTATTCACCAAATCTCAGATTATAGAGTGGAAAGCCAGAATTTTATTGTTTTTTCTACAAATATTCTGAAAATTAGAAGTGTATAGTGCAGCGGTGTGAAACTCATTTCAGTTCAGGGGCCAAATAAGGGCCAGTTTGATCTCAAGAGAGACATAGATTTTAAGTGGAGAAAATGAGCACTTCTACTTATACATAAAATAAAAAAATATGCAAGAAATCGACAATATCCAAGCAATAAGTGACAGATATAAGTCCTAACAGGATTTTCACTTTAAATTTCCTGCATTTTGTGACCAATATTGTGTAATAACTTGAGGAAAATTGAAGAATCTTGTCAGTTTTTTCAACTTATTAAAATTAAAAATAACTGCAATCATGCAATATAAGCACTGGGAAAACTGTGATGCCCTGCAAATATTGTTGAGTTTCATTTACACAATGATTAATGTTTTCTGAATTGGATTCTCCATAGGGCCATCAATCAAAAAGGGATAATAATGCAGATGTTATCCATGAAAAAGAAAGTAAATTCTCCTGGTATTAGATGAGACAGGATGTTCCGTCCAAAAGAACAGAATGTCTTATAATGGCAGAAAAACGGTCATTTATTTATAAATCTCAATGCGACTCACCTTGGTAAATAAAGTATAAAATCAAACAGGCATCACATTTCAGTTTAGACTTAAATTATGTATTTTTTTTATTATTAAAAATTTATCTACAGAAAATAACTCATTTTTAGATTCAAAACATTAGGGGAATATAAACAGAAAAGTCCTTGAACAAATACTTTAGCAGGCGTGTAGAGCAGCCTATTGAAATGACAAATTAAATGCATGATTGACATTAACAAAACTGAATTAAAAACATCATTATTGCCGGTTCAGTACCAAAACATTGTGATGCTTTCTCCCCCCTCTCTGTGTAAAGTGTTACGCCTTTCATTAAATTAAACCAGCCAAGCCCCCTGCAATGTTTTCTGCTGCTATGCAAATCTACAGTAAATTAATAAAAGCATGGAGTCTGCTAAATAAGATACTGGCCCGAGCTCAAATCCCAACAGGGAGAGGAAATCATTTGATGCTGACACTTTATGAATTCCAACATACTTTTCCTGTGTGCTCGGTGAGACGTAGCCTTGAGACACAGAGCGGAAAGAGAGAATCTCTTTACATTAAATTTCAACTGTAGAAGTGTCTCATTTCTGGCAATACTGTGTTAAGTGAGTAAAACTAATGGGCTCTATTGTCACAAAAAATAAGCCTCTTTTACAATGTTTGAATAGTTACCCTCATGTTTATACCATGGTTTGAATCTTGTATAAACACTGAATTACTATCAGGAATGTCCAGATTCAACTTATTTTATTTTAGATACAATACTTATATTGCAGCACTGGATACTGGCCAATACACTATCAACACAAATCATACATACTTTTATCTTACCGTAGTTTAGAGGTGGGCAATCACAGCGGGGGCCACAAAAATGTGTTTGTTTGATCAAAGGGCCGCATTATCAACATTCATGTCAGCATTTAGAATAATGATCAATCTTGAGCTTGAAATACTAAGGAAAAGACAGAGTTTTGAAAGTAATTTTGTGGGGGTTTTTTCTTTGTTATTAGGCTTGTTTGTTAGTACTGTGGGTTAGCGGAGTTAACATGTCTTTTTGTGTACTTTTGTTGTTATTTTCTGAAAATTTGAATATTTTTTTAGTCATTTTGTATATTACTGTTGTCTTTTTGTTCATTTTTGGAGCAGTTGTCTTCTACTCTATGTCCTTTTCTGTCATTTTGCATGCTTCGTTGGGGGGCTGCAATAAAATTAGGACAAGGGCCGCATGAGGCCAGCAGGCCGCCAGTTGCCATGTCTGTTGTAGCTTGGAATGTTAGAAAAGGCTTGATCAAGTGATATTACTGGAACAGAGAACAATAGTCAGCAACAGTAAATGTGAAGAAAAACTGACCCGTGTATTATCAACCAACGGGTACATACATTTCAACTTAAAATATGAGAATATTCCACAATTTAATCAAAATAAATTGATAAATAAATTGGAACATGCTGAAAAATAACCTCAACAAATCCAATAAAAACTATGTATATTATATCAGAGATTTTAGATACAGGCCGATATATTCTGATACTGAGATATCCATTGTCAATATTGAATAAGGACATCCTGAATTCCTATTTTTTTAAAAACATGTAAGCAAACATGGTGACAGAAACTTTGCAAAGACAAATAAGTGTTAATAAAGGGAGTTTTTCTCCCCACTGTAGCTGATGCAGTGGGGGGAATTGTTAGGTTTTTTTCTAAAGAATTTGATATATTGACAAGCACTACAAGATGATTATTGTTGTAATTGGCACTACATAAATAAAGTGTCAATAGAATTGAATGATAATCAAAAAAATTCTTGAATTTGTTTAGAATCACAAATTTGTGAGAATGTGTTCTTTATTTATTCTGTTTTTGTTGTTTAAAAAACAAAAAAGAAAAAAAACAACTATATTTGAGCATTAAGATTATATGCATCAAATACGAATGGAAATTAGTTTTGATTATTATCTTTTATTTTATGGTTGTTCAGGAAAACCAATAATGTCTCCAGTTTTAAAGTATTGGAATTTTCTGTTACTCATTTAATGATTCAGGCTTTACAGATTTAAAATGTATTTATCCATCGTTGATTATTGAAGCAGTACAGGCTGTTTCAGTAATTTAAAGTTGACAGCTTTTTTGTTCAAAAAACCAACCGTGTGTTCTGTTGTCTGCATTAGAAATTCAGAAGAGCTACGAGCATGTCAAAGATTCAAGCTCTGTGTCATCCTCTGAGCGCACAGCGTTGGTATGGATCGGTGTTTTTTGCTCACCGGGCTTTCGCAGGCTGCAATTCAGCTGAGGCCATCGCTTTACAAGTGGTCAGGGCTGCATTGATTTAAGGTTTATACAATCAAAGGTATCAACACGAGTTGTAAAAGGTTCACCACATGAATGTTGATTTCCAACAACCTGAGCCTACATAAATGAGCGGCATTGTTATTTCATGTCAGCCATCAAATCATAAACAACACACACAAGAGGAGGCATATAGGGTAAAGAATAGTATTTGAAACGCTTAATTTAATCAGCAATCTAAGATAAATCCTTCTCTGATGTGTAATAAGTAATAAAGATGATTCTAATAGTTTTAAATGATCAAATTCAGAATTGGCTTTGCATTCATGTCCTTTGAAGACATTGAAAAGCTAAAAATATGAGTGAAACAAAATACCACAGAGACGAAAGATCCCCAATGAGAAACATAATTTAGTAATGCAGTGCACTTTAAAGCGGGACGATGAGCCTGAATACTAACCAAGGTAATCCATCCAGCCATCTATTTTTCCATCCATCCATCATCTACACTTGTTTATTCTGCTCATGTAGCACTGGATTAAATCCTAGCTGACCCAGGACAAAAAAACGCACCAGCAATCTGACACTATGTACAGGTCGTGGTCATGAAATTAGAGCATCATGAAAACGTTGATTTATTTCAGTAATTCCATTCAAAAAGTGAAACTTGTATAATGTATACATTCATTTCACATAGACTGATATATTTCAAATGTTCATTTCTTTTAATGTTGATGATTATAACTGACAACTAATGAAAACCGCAAATTGAGTATCTCAGAAAATTAGAATAATGTAGAGAGGTTTAATATTGAAGACACCTGGTGCACCTGCAAAGGCCTTTAAATGGTCTCTCAGTCTATTTCTGTGGGCTACACAATCAATGGGAAGACTGCTGACATGACAGTTGTCCGAAAGATGACCATTGACGCCTTGCACAAAGAAGGGCAAGACACAAAAGGTCATGGCTAAAGAGGCTGGCTGTTCACAGAGCTGTGTCCACGCACATTAATAGAGAGGTGAAGGGAAGGAAAAGATGTGGTAGAAAAAGTGTACAAGCAATAGGGATAACCGCAGCCTGGAGAGGATTGTGAAACAAAACCATTCAAAAATGAGGGGGAGATTCACAAAGAGTGGACTACAGCTGGAGTCAGTGCCTCAAGAACCACCACACACAGACGTGTGCAAGATATGGGATTCAGCTGTCGCATTCCTTGTGTCAAGCCACTCTTGAACAAGAGACAGCATCAGAAGCGTCTCAACTGACCACAAGACTTGGCACCTGCACACAGTGCCAAAGCTACCAAGGACTATGGTATCCCTGACTAAATAATGAGTGCCGTACATGCTCATACTTTATGTTCATACTTTTCAGTTGGCCAACATTTCTAGAAATCTTTTTTTTTGTATCAGTCTTAAGTAATATTCTAATTTTCTGAGATACTGAATTTGTGATTTTCATTAGCTGTCAGTTATAATCATCAAAATTAAAAGAAATAAGCATTTGAAATATATCAGTCTGTGTGTAATGAATGATTATAATATACAAGTTGAATGGATATACTGAAATAAATCAACTTTTCCTTGAGATTCTAAATTTATGACCAGCACCTGTATATCTGGTATACTAGGAGGTAATCACCTTTGGTTTCCTTTAACTACTGCTCTACAGCAAATTTATACTGCTTCAAAACCAAATCGGACCATTTTGTTCAATGTCTGAAACCTCCAGAAATAACCCAAGCTACGGTCTTTACTTGTCATTACAGCCTATTTTGTTTTTTCTTTTTAAAACGTAATTCCTTATCTTGAAGACAGGAATGGTAAATGGACTTGATTTTATAGCGCTTTATAACCACCAAGGTAGTCCCAAAGCACTACAATTTCAGCTTAATCACTCATTCACACACCAATGGGACTGAGCTGCCATGCAAGGCGCGAGTCAACCATTGGGAGAAACTAAGGGTTCAGTATCTTGCCCAAGGACACTTCAACATAAACAGGTAAAGCACCGGGATCAAACCTCCAACCTCTCAACCAGAAGACGAACCCTCTACCACCAGAGCCAAGGTCTCCCATGAATAATTTATCTACCAAGGAGGTCATATTTGGGCAATTTGTTTGTTTGTCCATTTGCAGGACTACAGTACGTCAAAGGTACAAAATGTAACCTTAAAATAGAACTTATACCATGTGTGTCAAACTCAAGGCCCGGTGGCCAAATATGGCTTTTTAGAGCATCTATTCCAGCCCACAGGAGAAATTAAAATAGCAAAAGAACATAAATCATTGGGTAGATTATAAACTAATTCACTTGTTGAAATCTCAGCACTTCCAAATACAAATTCAATAAAAATGCACAATATTTCTAAAATTCTGCAGCTTTCCTTAATTTATTCCACAAATTTTCTCCCAATTAAATAATAATTGGTTTTCCCACTAATGATTTATTACCCACTTGAGATCAAACTCGTTGGTATTCTGCTCCTGAACAAAAATGAGTTTGACACCCCTGCCTTACACCAAGATTCCAATAGATTTTAGAGGGGATCTAGATCCATATATAGATTCTGGATCGGTGTGAAAAATTGCAAAATCCGGTATCTCTCATTGTTACCAAAATTCATATCTCTGTTCTTAATTGACCGATCCTTATGAAATATGACTTACTTTATACGCCTGGTTGGTTTTTAAATTACAGTACTGAATTTCATCTCGATCGAATCTGGACTGTGCATTTCATTGCGATTTTTCAGAAAAAAAAGGGGTGCCCATACATTGACCTTACCAGAATCACTGATAGCTGGGAAAGACGATATTTGGCATTTGGCGGAGGTCTGCACTCTAAGTGGTCTTGTTTAAAATTATATTATATTTAAATTTATTATATTTTTATAACAGTGGTTGCACACTGGTGCTATAGCCGTAAATACTAAATAAGCAATATGAAGTCTACAGAGAGAGCAGATCAAATCCAACCCTGAAGCATGAAAATATTCCCTTCTTAAAAAACCTAATTGACTGTTTGGTTTGGTTACTTCTGAAAGGTGTGAGATGATTGGATTGATCGATGGAGAGCCTCTGGCAAAACAGAAGATGATTCTACCTCTCTGTGTCCCTGACTGCTCTCTATGCAAATGGTGCCATCTCGTGTGATACAGAAAAGACAGATCCGGCCAGATCTTGACTTTAAAGAAATTTGATAGAGCCGCCGTCACAGGACATTTTCTGTGTGCACAAAGAGCTGAGCAAATGACACAGCCTTGGATTTATAGGTCAGTGCTTCCAGCCGCGTGGCAAGCTGCAGCAGGGCCTGGGCAGCGCAGTGGCAGCTAGCACAGTGGCAACATGCCTTCCATCTGTTGTCACGGACTGCTTGTAGATGCACGCTAATCCTCTACCAACACATTCATAAAAAACATCATGGTGCTCTTCTGCAGCTGAGCTTCCAAAATTAGGTATTAGCAGATCAGAGAGATCAAAAACACAATCCTAAGGTTGATGGGTTGTGAAATATCGAAAAAACATCAGCGAAAATTTAATCTGTGGAGGAATCAAATAGGCAAAGAGTAAAACCGTCAAACAAGTCACGAATCTCCTTTCCATATGAAAAAAATCGTCAGCGCTCAGGTTTACGCTCCAAATGGATCAACTTTGCATTCAAAACATGTAGAAGATAGTCAAGGTCTGTGATATGACATAGCATCGAGTTCGGGAGGTTGTTGAAATTCAGCGTGTTGAAGTGCCCTGTCTCTGTTAAGGAGAAGTAGCTGCTGGCAAAAGCCTTCTGAAGCTGACTAATCATTTGTGTATGCAGCGATAATATGCTTTCAATGTCTGAAAATACATATCATCCATCAAAGCACAAGGGTAATGTCTTTGGGCTTGGAAAAGGGCGCTGGGAGTAGGTGTGGCATATCTATGATCTAATAAATATACATTTCCTCAAGCAAGAAGGGGAAGCAGTGGGATCTAAGTACTAATTTCCTTCCTCACCAGCATAGCAGATAAGGTCTGGTACAGCACTGGCATTCAAATAACTACATTCTGCAGGAAAATGTAAGACTATAAAGATGTATGTTCTGCTGCCAGAGTTTGTTATGCATGCCCTAATCTAATGTCACTCATTCAACCTTTACTTAACCAGGAAAGTCCTGGTGAGATGAAAAACAACACAATATATTACATGAGGAGCTATGAATTTCACCGTTAAGGTATCTGATGAAAAGTTAAATCAAATTATATTATTCATAACTTGTGTCATTTATTATTACATATATACATGAAATTTTGTCCTTGTTCAATCCATTCAAGTCAAATCTTAATTCATTGGCTGCCAACTATTTTTACAACATATATCCCCCTCACTGCCAGCCATTTTAATAATAATAATAATAATAATAATAATAATAATAATAATAATGATGGCTAGGATTAATATAGCGCTTTCTTCAAGAAGATTCAAAGCACGTTACAGAAACCATTATTCATTCACACCAGTCACTCACACGGTCATACCGGTGGTGGTAAGCTACAATGTAGCCACAGCTGCCCAAGGGCAGACTGACAGAGGCGTGGCTGCCATTTCGCACCTACGGCGCCTCTGACCACCACCAACAGTAATGCACAATTCATACTCACTCATTCAAGGCAATGTGGGTAAAGTGCCTTGCCCAAGGACACAACGACAATGACTCGGTTAGAGCGGGATTTGAACCCCAACCCTTCTGGTTGCTGGACAACCCACTCTACCACTGAGCAATGGTCGCCCCCCAACTGAATTTAGAGCATTTTGACTGATATTTTAAGACTCACAGAACATTTCTTATTATGATTATATAAAATCTGAAACTAGATTCTCAATGAATAAACTCAACTTTCATCATCAAAATTAATTATTTTTCTAGCTTGTTTCATTCTTCCGTAATCAGCAGTTGAATATAGGTAAGTATCACAGAAAACGCCAATTTTTGACCCGTAAGCTGAGCAGTCAGGCTTTTTGTGGAAAAAAAAAAACTGTCAAGCACAACACTGTCTTTGAGGCTAATGTTTTTAGCTTTAGTGACATCTCAAACATCTGAACATTGGTTTTCTTCTATCAAACAACAAATCAACACTGAGACTGAGCTTTTGATTCAAAGTGTCATTTGCACAGTAAAAAAAGCATGTTTCGTTGCACATTGAAATGCGGCGTCGTGAAACACTCCGAGTCTCACCGCTTGTTCACCGGTTGTAGATCGCCTTCTAACACGATCGACACACTCTCAATAGTCCACCTAGATCCACACATGCTCTGCTCCGAGTGTTCGTTGCTTTAAATCCACCGTCTTAGACTCGTTTTTCCATTTTCTCCTTCATAAACTCTTCACCTCCTTCAATTCCATCGGCTAATCTCTCAACCTAAAGTGCGGTGCTGCCATCTACAGGGCAGGAGTTGGTCACTATACCACAGTAGAAGTCTGCTGTATAATGGGAGAACTACGCCACAGTTTCATAGCAACCCCTGTGAAAAAACACAATTGGCGTACATATCCGTCAATGGCAGTGAACGTTCAGATTTGAAATGACATATATGTACTTCAATGGTGGTGAGTTAATTAGCTTTACCGGTTTATTAATTTTTCCCATTTTTTTTAGGTTTTTAACTCAAAATACGTTACCATGACAGAGATGTGCAGGATTCGCAGCTCTTCTTTCGTAGAATCGCTGGCAGGGTCTTCGGTTGGTTCTGGGATGTTGAGTCCTCCATCCTGGTGGTGGATGTGGAAGAGAAGGGTGCCATTTTCTAACCACTGCTGTCGCCAACGGACCAAAGGGATGTCCTCCGAGTTCCCAGATATCTCTGCCAAACACCATAGGGAAAGGTCAGGGTTGAATTCTCAATATAAAAAGGTTAAAGAAATAGACCAAGGTGTTAGATTGGATGAATTGAGGACACCCCTAAGCAAATGCAAGACTAGTACCAAGCATGTTTTGACGTTTCTTTATTTTTTTTCTCTTTAAAGTTTAAATCGGGAGCCGTCTTCTTCAAGCCCCTTGAGGATTTCTTGGGTTTACCCTGGCATGATTGATTTCTGTTAATGTCTGTCCACTGTTGATATTATGTTTTGATGTATTTTAAACTGTGCCAAATAACAAAATGGAAAAATTAAACAAAATGTAGGGGGGGCATTGATGGCACAGTAAGTGTAGAGGAATTTGGGGGTGGGAGGGGGGGTTACTGGCTCTTGATTGGTGAATGATGTCAGGTTTTTTTTTTTTTTTTTCTTCCAGCAGCCAAATAGTGGTGCGTTTCAGCTATGTATCCTCACTTGCATTTTCTTCAGGACATGTAAAGGTTTGCTATTGTAGTTAACGGTAGCATTTTGTAAGAGTTGTAAGCATTTATTTTTTTACTGCTTTTTATATTTACTATGTACAATAAGATATTTATCTTTATATTTGTACTTTCAGCACAGATCAGGAATTATTACTCCAATTGTCTTATTTTTAATCAACAAGCCTGTTGGGACTTAACTCTGGATGGCAATGTATGTCATATAATAATCCATCCATTATCCAACCCGCTTGCTCCTTTTCCAGAGTCGCTGGGGTCTGCTGGTGACTATTCCAGCTGTGACCAGGGGCTAAGCGAGTCGGTCCATCACAGACGTAATAATCTAGTCTTTATGTTTAACTTTTGAATCTTTATCTTTTACTTCTTTTTTTAAAAAAAATACAGTTAATCGTTAAACGGTTACAAACTGTGCACTCATTTTGTGTGATTTTGTATTGACATCTCAACACAAATTGAGTCAGTGAATAAACCACAATCTACATCATTAGTCGCACACAATTAATCTCACAAAAACTGTGGTGCACTTTAAGGTACTGCAATTTTTTTTATCCTCAAAGACGGCACATTTTAACTCAATTACTGCTATCAGAACACGGTCTTCTTTTCTAATAAGAAAGCAAATTAACAGCTTTTCCTTCCCTGTGTCTGTCTGTTGTCCCCTGCTCTGATTTAATCAAAAGCATTGTGTTTGAAAAAAGGCTTTAAAACATATAATTTCGGGTCATTTTTTTTTTACTCCTAATGATATAAAATAACAGTTTCAAATGTCTACGTCAAAACATTTATTTAACATTTATTGTGGAAAAATAAAAGCCTTTAGAAAGCTTTACCTTAATATAAACACAAACTTTTGCCATTTTAAAACCCAAAATTTTTTATCTTACATACAATAATTGCTGGCCACCTTTAGTGCTAAGCAATAATATGTTATCAAAATGAATTATGCTGGCTTTGTGCTACCAAGCTATCAAATTATCCAAGGCTTTTTTACACAACAATGTCACAAAGAATTAAGGAAGGCAGCAAGCACAAGCACATAGAGTGGAAACATAAGGGGCGGGGGCGCACTTAAGGGCCACCGTCCATTAGAGAATAGTCCATAATTGATCAAAGTCCGTTCCTCGTGCTGGTTTATCAGCACGGAAGAGCAACGGTGGTTGCAGGGAGAACCAAGTCTGTAAATAATAATGAGGATTAGGCGTGATCAAAAGAAATATCCCAGAAAGGAATGACTGAAGCAGTGAGTAAAGCACACGTGTCAGCGATGGGAGACAGGAAGTAGGCCAAGAATAAGGACTGGGCTCTCATGCGTATGCACTTCAAACCTAACACACCACTGAAAATCTAGGTGTAAACACTGTTCATGCAGATGAACATGGAAAAAGCAATCAGACAGTTTTTCCCCCCTCTCTAATAGTAATAATGGCTTAGATTTATATACAGTAGCGCTTTTTTTTCTCAACGAGACTCAATGCACGTACAGAAACCATTGTTCAGTCACTCACATCAGTCATATTGGTGGTAGTAAGCTACAATGTAGCCAGAGCTACATACTGACAGAAGCCCCTCTGACAACCACAGAGGGGTTTATTTTCCCAAACCCACCTGTTTTCTGGAGTTTTAGCCCTCTGAAAGTCACTTTCTGACCAATTCTAAAACATGTTGAGTGGGCGTGTCTATAGACGCAGACTCCACACAACAGTTGATCACCATCTTTTGCTATTCACACATGCTTGTTACTGTTTTCAGCCAAAAAACTGCACATTACAGTAAAACACATGGCTATTTAAGCGGCTATTGGGATTGTGAGTCAGAGTAACACTTTTTTGAAGTGTATGCGCCGTGCAGCAACAGCAGTTTCAACAGCAAAAGCAGCTGTATCAGCTGCTTCAAACATTTACCGGAGCTGCTACACTGCTTTCTTGTAATCATCTCATGTAGAGATTACAGGAATAGTCCACTATTACTGTGCTGTGTCGCATTATGTCACAAACACAGGGGAAGCGTCAAAGAGGGCCGAGGGCCAGGGCGAGATTGCCGCATCTGCCGGTGCAGAATGGGCTTCTGAGCAACGGACTGCATCCCCAAAAAGTGTACCTGTGACGGGTCCTTCGTGGCCCTCGGAGCGAGACGCTTTGCTTGACGGGGGAGCACAGCATATTCTTTTTTTATAGCCAAAATAATTCCACACAACCAAGGTGCCACTCCTCTTTGGTACTAAACTTTGTGCAGTGTCGGCATCTGTCAAACCTGAGGCCGTGATGCAACAGGTCAGAGCAGCATTCACCTCTCCATCTGCCTGCTTTGCTTTGGCTGCTTCGCTCGCAAGTCATGTGACCAGAACTTTTTTTTTTCCCTTCAAAATTACAGCCTTTGCGGTTCGGAAATCTTGTTTCATAATAGTGCAATATTATCGCAAATGCAATAAATCGTTCAGCCATAATGTTATCCTTTTTTTGAAAATGTATTCAGAGTTTCATCTAAAGTGTGTTCTTAATGTGTTGTGATGGGCAAGCGGTTCAGATTATTATGACTGCATTTAAATCTAAAAAGGTACTGGTACAAAGACAGTTAGTGTGCTTTCACACTGATTTAGTCCCAGACAGCTGATAATTTCATCATCTTGGTTTGGCTCGGTTTGCGTTCAGAGCGCTCCAAATGATCAGCTTCAAACGTCTGGTACAGTTAAACGAGCTCACCGCTTGAGGGCGCCATTACTGGAGCACAGACATTTCTAAGCAGAAAAACAGAAACCCGTAAGAACAGGCTCTCTGTTCTAAAAACATTCAACTATGAAACAGCAACAACTCATCATGCTTTTGGTGGTTTGAAAGGCCTTTGAGCACACGGCTGTGCAGGGTTTAGTTAAAAACGCAAAGGTGATTCGGTGGTTGGCAGTAATTAAATTCACAAATAATGTTACAAGACCACATCACACATTTCCATGATATTTTCTCTTTAAACAAGTGACTGAGGGTCTAGCATTGTGGCTAACTTTGCTCTTGCAACTTAATCATCCTGATTTTTAAATCATCAGAACCATATAAAATGTAAAATGAATAACAGCTGACTCTATTTACCCCTATGGCACAATTTCAGGAAGTGTAATAGCCAGTTAAGTTATCAAAACAGTGAAAGATCATTTAAATGGAAAGGAAAGTGTAACATAACACCAACGTAACAAAAAATCTGATACCGCAGGATTCAAGTTCAAATGTCCAATTCTATACTGCAGGAGTCAACATAAATTAAGTCCATAGGTAAATGGTTTTCTCACTTCCTGTTAATCACATAATGTAAGTTTTTATGTTAAGAACATATCCCATTACTGTAAGTCGTGCATGCTGTGCACACAAAGGATTATGACAATGTCCTTTCCCGTGTGATTTGTTTGAGGAGAGCATGCTCTTATTGTCAGAAAACCCATTACACTTTTTTTTTTTTGGCAAAAATGAGCCACTTTAATGTTGGATAATAGCCATGACCCTGATGTAGATTACCGACCTGTTTACAAAGCAAAGACACAAAAAGCTTTCACTGGGACATGTGTTAATTAGGGGTACGAACATTTACACATTACAATTGAACACTTGCACGATTCTGCATCGATTCAGGAAAAGGCCAAAATCAATTACATCAAATCTGAGAAGGAGCATTGATAAACAGCCTGATTGTTGTGTGTGTGTGTGTGCGTGTGTGTGAATGAGGTTTGAGTAGGCAATAACTAGCCATAGTGAAGGAGAACTTCAATAAGATTTTAAATATTATCTAATAGTTTCATCTTGTTATACAATAACTGCAAATCATGCCTGTAATAGAAGACTTTTTTAAGGAAAAAGTGTGATTCCTTACTCCTGGGACTAGTTTGCCACAAGAGCTTGATTAATGAGACCACCTTCATGCTGCACAGGACCGTATATATACACAGTGCCACCCAGCAGAGGGGCAGCTGGAGAACAAAAGGAAAACACTATGGATGGTTGTAAGAAGCAATGGAGGAAGTGGGGAAACTAGGGAGGAAAACGAAAAGAAGAATGAGACCACCTCCCAGCAGAAAATGAATCAGAGTAATCTGATTACGTTGCTTTATTATTAGTTTACCTCTACTGAATGCAGATTCACTGAACCATTTAGTTTAAAGCAGTTTCAGAGCCCTTGCAATTCAATTGAAGTGCCATCTCCGTAAAGCTTTTTGAAAGCCGAGCCTTTAATCCAGGCATAAACAAATGGAAAGTACCACCACAGAGGATAGCAACACGTCTCTTTTCAACATTTTATAGGGACTGGCAGTCTTTGGAATGACCAAAGAGTTTTCATTGTTTTGACGGTTTTACATTTTTACAACTACACATTGATATTGAAATGCAAATTCTTTGTGAGAATAACGTCTCTTCATATTCCAAAGTTAGTGAAGACATGCCTTAATATGAGCTTGAAGTAAACATCAGATGTATAGATGCTTATAGATGATATTAGGGCAGGCCGTAATTAGGCAATTAGCGGGCCTTATAGGTTAATGCAGTCCATTTAGCCCAGTTTGCTCACTTGCTTTCCACTAAACCAGTGCTTCTCAAAGTGTGTGGTGCGCCCCCTTGATGGGGAATGGAGACACGGTAGGTGGAGCACGACAAATGCCTTTATTTAAACAAAATGCCTACACACAAAGAAATAATGAGAAGCCATGCTATGTTTCACATGGAGTGGAATGACAAACTTTTAAAAGCTGACTTAAGAAAAAAAAAAAAAGGAATTTTTTAAGCTTTTTGGCACAGATTGCAAACAATGTTTGGTTATTTCCTGTATTTTTAACTACTGAACTTTTACATTTGTTTTTTATGCCGGGGATTAGTTTAATTTAGTGTTTGAGTTTTGATTTATTTATGAAATATGTCATTTGCATTATGAAATATGTCATTTGCATTTTATTTTTTTTTACAAAGATGATTCATTTTTTATCTATTATGAAATTTGATTCAGTAAATGTAAATATATGTAATTTGTCAGGCGCAGGTGGGGATTTAAAATTCACGTTCGTTCAAAGTAGGGAATACCCAAAAGAGCTTGAAAACCACTGCCCTAAACCAGCACACACAGTCAGATGGAGGTCATCTTCAAGATACACTATTGCTTCGGCTCCCTTTCATGTTACAACCTAAGCAAGACATGGGCAACCCCAAAATAAATGCACAAAATGTCATAAAAATACACAAAATGATGACAAAAATACACAAAATAACAAATTTGCACAAAAAATTGAAAGACAAACCAAATGACAACAAAAATTATCCAAAACTATTTTCTTGAAAACTGTTGATTCTCATAACCCAAAAGTATGGCAGCAAAAAACAACCATTAAAAAAACATGCCAGTCTCAAGCTGTGAGCCCAAAGGCAGAAAGAGGAAAGCCCAGACTGATTTTCAGATCCTTACTCAACACGACCCCATAGAAGTCGTCCTTCAAGTTTGTCCTCCAGCAAAAGTGCGGTTGATTTTCTGAGGGACTGTGAAGTATCCACTTTCCACAGTAAACCGATTTTGTAGGCTTCAGAGAAGAACAATACTTGACTTTGGGATTATTAAAAAAAAATGCTTTTCTTTAAAAAACACAATATGGTTTGATTATTTTTTTTGATTGTGTTCATCTGTACCGCAACATCTTTTCCACGTTGGGATAAAACACGCTTGTTATCTTCATGATGCCGTTTATACCGGCCTGTGTCTTACTTTTCAAAGCATGCATGTACAGTATCTCTATTAAAATATTATGAGTGAGAACCAGAATCGGCGCCAGACATAATTCAATGGGGGGGACATTAGAAAACTGCATCGGCAACACTTATGTGCTGTTTTGTCCTGGAGCTCTGGGTTTTTCGCTGCATTGGCACCTGTCCTCGCTCTACGCGGCGCTGATGCGCACTCGCCTTCCGTGTCTGACAGCTTTGGGTGGAAACTGTGTGTACGCCTCTCCTCGCTTTCTGCTGCGCTGGTGCGCACTCTCCTTCAGGGCATGTGACATCACCCGAAATGTATGCTTAGAACTGAATGTGTTTTTAGACCCCATGATTGACAGTACTCCTTTACGGGCTGTTTGATTGAGTAGCTCTGAGTTGTCACTGTCTGCGCCCTCCTCACTCTCTGCTGCGCTGGAGCGCACTCGCCTTTGACATCTGACGGGTACAGGCACCCCATGTCTGCTCCAGCTGTCTTCAATTTAAATAATATTTTTAACTAAATGTTCATGTGAACATTGGCTGACGAAAGTGTGGGCAAGTAAAACCTTTGCTTGCATTCCTAAAACAGTCAGATGTTGCGTAGCAGCCTTGGTGGGCCTAGTTCAGGAGATAAGAGTCCAGGTGGCAGAGGGGGGTAGGGGGGAGGACAGAGAATCCTGTCTGAAACTTCCAAGGTGAAAATGAGGCACTGCATTTTCACACTGCATTGTGGGAGGAATCCAATGGGTGATGAAAAAAAAAAATTTCTTGGCAGGTCAGCACATTTGCGTAACCTTGAGTTACTGGTCTTCGTAATCCGAATTTGGTGGCTCAAACATTAGATGGCCGGGCATTAGACCTTTCCAATCTCTGTAAGATTGATTCCATTCACTGCAAATGTTCAAGAGTAGCATCTAGCTTGCCTGAGAGGTCATAGCCCTGCCCCATCCTTCAGAAATGACTGGCAACCTTCCCAATACGGCCGCCAACGTAGCACAGACTTTCTGGTAAATCAGGAAGCTACGGCTCCAGTGAGCAGCAATCCTGATACCATAATTCTGATCATGTATAAATCTTCGACATCCTCCACAGAAAGCATAGTCACGCATACGATCTTCCACTTATTCCAAGAATTCCCTTGTATATCCAGCTGCAAATGTTCTATGTGGACAAGCAGGCTCACCAGGGCCTGACCTCCTTGTTGAGAAAATGTGATCAATAGCATGAAGAGTCCAGCTGACCAATTCCATAGTTGGCTTGGTTTTGGAAGAATGCAGAGAGACTCTCCTGAGACAGAGCAGACAAAGCAAGCAAGGTCAGATGGGAAGGAGAGCGGGAGGAGATAATGCGACCGCCTTCGTCAAGTCGCAAGAAAAAAGTAGTTTCAGTAGTAGTAATTGGTATTATCAATATTATAGAAGTCAAGGCTAAAAGTCTTGTTCCTCTCTCTTGAAATTTGAACCAGAACACAGAAATTATAAGTCAGGGACTGGACACGGACACAGTACTGAATCCTGGAGAGTTACAATGTTCGCATTTATTTTCCTTTTTGGCAGATGTTTCTTTCTTGCTAATGGAATAAATGGTATGTTTCCACCCAGTTTTGTTTGATTTTTTTAACTGTATTTTTCAGTACCTTTGAAAAACAACACAGAATCCATATTTTTTTATTTTTTGGGAGAAGTCAAGTGGGTAATCAAACAAACACAATATACAGTTGTGCAATGCTTTACCAAGTGTTAATAACTTTTTTAGCATGTTGGATACATTCAATTAACAGACATGAAATGTAATTGATCACCTGTTAGTACCTGAATGGACAAAAAAAACAAAAACTTTTTTAATGAAAAACACTGAATTTTAGTGCTCTTTGCTTCTTTCTTTTGTTTTTGAAAAGGGGACTCTTAATTTTCAATTATAAATAAAAGCTGCATTTTTTAACACGTGCGCTCCTACGGTTCACCCACATACATGGAGAGACACACAACCCCAAGTGACAAAACTTTCGCGCACACAAACATTCAGTCTGTTCATACTCCTCCACACACATTGTTCTGACAAAGCCCATACTGGGCCAGAAATGCACACGCACCCAATAAGCTTACACTTCACGCCAATTCAAAAACACAATCTTAACTACACCCAAACCTATAATGCCTCCATAGTTGTGCCATCAAATGGGAGGTCTTTGTTTGTTGGACCACAGTGAGTTTTGTGTGCAGGTACAGTGGGGCAAAAAAGTATTTAGTCTTTTTTGCCCCACTGTATAATTAGCATGCCTAGTTGTTGTATTTGAGACTTTACTCTGAACATAGGAATCAAATGAGACTTGAAGACCAAAAAAATCTGTTTGATAAAGCTCGCAGGCCCAACATGGGTCTGAGCGGAATGTTCTTGTTTACACAGTGGGAGATGGAGATGGAAGAATCAGGAAGGTAGAACATATGGCCATGAAGCATGGTGCTTGTGCTGGGATTTAACAGCATCAAAAACAGATGTGTGTAAGATAATGTGTGTGTGTGTGTGTGTGTGTGTGTGTGTGTGTGTGTGTGTGTGTGTGTGTGTGTGTGTGTGTGTGTGTGTGTGTGTGTGTGTGTGTGTGTGTGTGTAGAAGTAGCAATAGCTGAAACTATTCTGCTCACATCCTCATGCGGTGTCAGGGGAAGCTGCCCTCTCTTTACTTCTTCTCTACAAACTAAGCAAAGATTGAATGCAGGGGTTGGAAAAAGAAGTGGTGAAGCAATAAAATCAAAGTTGTAATGGAAAGTGTAGATGTGGAACAGCAGAGGAGTACAGGTTTGACAAGAGGAAGAGGTAGGCAGAGAAAAACCCAGGAAAGATAAAAAGCCAGGTTTTTGAAAAGAGGCCTAATCTAAATTTAAACTTCAGATTACAAACCTTGGAGTCAACTGCTGCTCTAAGCCCTTGATTTCATCCATATACACACTTCTAAGCTGTATACAGCATAGCACGCATTAGCAGACAGTCACCCATTCTTGTCATCAATGGAAGCTACAAACAAAAGGAACTTTTGAGGCTTGTGTCACAAAGGTATTAGGCATTAAATTGACACAATGGCTCATTCGTTTAACAGTATAATGTTTGAGGGCACCTTGAATGTAGGGCAGCTGCAAATAAAATATAATCTTCTGGTGGGTGCAATATAGATGGCAAAAAGAAAGCTCATCCTAGTCTTGTGCAGGTTTACATTTAGTCCCTGGTGTCCTTAGACAGCTCTCTGGTCTTGGCCATGGTGGAGGTTGGAGTCTGAAGCTGCGTCCAAATAGTCCTTCCAATCTCCTTTCCTATCCACTTTTCCTTAACTCCGTGGAAGACATCAAAAGGTGTTAGGAAACTTCCAAAAGGAGTTAGAGAAAGGCCATCACGTTGTTTTGACAATCAGATGCACTTCCACAAGGTGACATAATAATCTGACGGCAGCAACGGTTAGTGACGTCTGATAATATCATAACCAGATATGGCTTACATATCATAAGATACTGGTTTTAGATCATTTAAAGTTGTTCAAGGCATATCATTGAGTTGGTAACTTACATGATCAGCATCTCTTTCCAGTCATTGTGAGTTTCCATGAAAGCTCGGATGAGCGGGTCTTTTTAAATGTTGTTGCCGCAAGGAATTCTGGGTCAGCATTATCTGATCTCCATTGGTAAAGGATGCATCAGTGTTTCCTAGGCTAAAGGAGGTTATAAAGGAAGCATTGAGTCGCTTTTCCTTAGCTTAAAGAAAAATGCAGCGCTCCTTATAATGGCCGCACTTCTGGGAGTTAAGGAAAAGTGGATAGGAAAGGAGATCGGAGGGACTATTCGGATCCACCCTGACTGTTTGACGGTGTGGGCAGGTGTCTTTTATACAGATAATGAGTTCAAACAGGTGCTATTATTACAGGTAACGAGTGGAGAATAAAAGAGCTTCTTAAAGAAGTAGTAACAGGTCTGTGAGAGCCAGAAGTCTTGCTTGTTTGTAGATACCAATACTTTTTTAACGCAAAAATTTACAAATAAATCCTTTAAAAAGCACACAATGTGATTTCTTGGATTATGTTACACATTCTGTCTCTCACAGTTGAAATGTACCTATGATGAAAATTATACACCCATCTCATCTTTTTAAGTGGGACAACTTGCGCAATCGGTTGCTGCCAAATACTTTTTTGCCCCACTGTATATATCAGTAAGCAGGTGCCTCTCTTCCAATGCATCTTGTTTTAACACGGCAGCGTCAATCATCCTTTTTTTTAAAAAACCACAGCCAGTACAAAAAAGAAGAAAAAACGTATAAAGAGAACAAAAGCCGAAGGCAGGAAGACATTGTCTATCGTGTCCCGTGTGAATCAGTGATGTGCAGTCAGGGTAGGCAAGGTAGGCAGTGCCTACCCAAGGGTGAATTGATATTTTCATTATTTGTTTCAATTATAATATAATTATAAATAATTTATTTATCAATTCCCGATAGCTTACAATACCTATAAGTTTGAAAGTGTCAGCATTTTGTGCTTTTCCTAGCCAAAATCGCTAAACATTGCTATTCCCTAACCGCTGTAAGGCAGGAGGAGGCCACACCCCTTCTCAAAGGCACGTTGCAGCTCTGCCTCTGTTCCCATAGCGTGTTTTTATGTGTTTGCACATGCGCAGTCAGTTCCCCAAGATGACAACCATAGAGAGCTGCCTTTGGACGTAACCGCGCTATGCTAAATGCTATACCTAAGTTCACAGTGCATTAGTGAATTGATATCACGTGACTGCTGCTGCTGCTACGCTCTCTAGCTAGTGGGCGGGATAACACTACAGTCAGGATGACAGCACTAGAGACTATAAAGAAACCTTTTTTTTTTAGGAAAAACGACAGCTTTTAAAAGATAGAAGACCAACACCTGAGCTACCAAACCTTCAGCAAATACGTGGAATACGGCATGACTCATTTTAAGGTTTTTGCCATTAAGTCGTGTCAATTTTCTCCATGAACGCAAAGAGAAAACGGAACAATCAATCACAGTCAGTCTTTCTCCTAACAAGTTGCCTGATTTGAAGGCGACTTATTAACCAAGACGGCGAGCAAATGGTAATTTGTGGCAGCTCGAAACCATTCTTTTTAAAATTTCATGTGGAATGAATATGCATGGGGCACACAAGCACAGAGGACAGAAGGAATGGAACATGTCAAGGTGAGCGAAGATCACTGGAGGCTCTGCCAACTGCTGCAATGGAAAGCACAGAATGAGCTGTGATTAAAAATTCTACTTGTGGAAGCTAACCCGGCTTACTCGTATTTGTTGCAAATGTGATTACGCAGACAAATCCCAAACCCTGTAAGACCCACTGTTGCAAAATTACAAACATTTTTGGTATCCCCCCAAAAAAACTTACATTTTTTTGGTTCAACCATATTAACATACTCATTTGGTCCTACTGTTCAGTCTCAGAATGCTGTTGGGTCATAAATTTTTATATGAGGCCTGCCCTCAGGTCAAGAAGCCATACAACCATTTACTGGACTTGATTTATCTGATTGAAGTAAGTAAAATGCTTTAAATATTTTTTGTGTGTTTATTACAGTGTCTAGAACATGTTTATATGTAGTTATTATGGAAAATGTGCCATACATTTTATTTAGAGCTTGTTTTGTAATTGTTGCAATATTACAACATTGGGTGAATGTGGTAGTCAAAACAGCCCTGTTTTGAGAGAGACATCATGAGGAACTTCAATTTAAATTTTTCTAATATAACTTTAAACTACACATGATTTACACATTCTAGCCTAATATTAGATTACGTAATATCATATTAGAAACTAGTGTGCAAAGATATATTGCCATATCTAATAATTTAATTTACTTCTAATGATTTGTAACTGCCTTCGACACTCAGTAATTTCCCTTTATCACAGAAAGCAGGACTTTCTAACAAAGAAATTATGTCTGTGCATGTCTGCCCTTTGTCTTGGCTATTGATAAGAAAATGTTCCCATCAATTCATAGTCAAAGTAGTTGTGGGGGAGGTTTGGGGGAGGGCATTTTTATCCCCCGCCACAAAGTGGCAGGTGGATATAGGTTTGAGCTCCGTCCATCCATGCGTCTTTCCGTCCGAGTTAATGGGGACAGCTTTTCTCAGAAACTGTTTAAGATGGGATAACCAAATTCGATGTGTGGTTTCAAAGTATCAATACCTTGAAGGAGTTCGAAAATGAGAAGTGCACAATTATTTTTTCCGGAGTTATTGCCCTTGTTCCGTTTTTCTTTGCTCTGGATGAGTTTGTGTGTTTTGAACTAACACTGTTGCCGTAGTAGTTGGAAGCCTCCATCTTGAAAGCCCATGGCCTACTGGTTGTCTTGTTAAATGTACGTGCCAGTTATGTTTAATCATTGAGACCAAGACGACGGAAGTGCTGGCAGCCATTTATTCACACACATCTCCAGACACCAAACAGAAATAAGGGCGCGCTCCGGGGTAGCGCATGGGCTAAGCCACTACCATAACACTGGTCTCCACAAACTAAGTTCTTGTATTTTCAGCTTGAAAAAATATATGCGTGTGAGTATGTTTAAGTGTACTGTTTGATAACCCTCCTAAGACTGTGTTTGTGAAAGTTAAGCATAAACCGTGTGTTACATAAATCACCGCCGAAATGTTAGCATGAGCATATACATGGGTTTTCCCATAGACGTTAGCATGAAGCAAGCAGACTTTATGTATAGTGGTATTTTCTATTTATAAAAATACTAACATGTATTTGTATGTTCTGTTTACAGTGTTTCTTAAGTAAAGACTAAGCGGATCTTCTGCTAATAAAATGTAATATACTGTATATGGTTTTAGTAGTTCAGTGCATGCAGTCTGAACACCTGACAATGGCCAACTCCATCAATTAATTTAGTAATTCTCTATTCTGAGGTGATAAGATTTACTTAGGTATACATCTAACTTCTTACATGTAGGAGATTTTGGAAAAGGTTGTGAGTTATAATGAGAACCAATCTGGCTGGGGATGTTGATGACTATGTCTTCTTGTTTTCATTGTTCTGGAACAAGTGTTGATGTTCAGGAATGTAATGTGTTGTTGTAAGTTGGAGGCTACCTGCATACCTATTAGTATGATAACCAGAGTTTACAATTGGTCAGCTATACACCACTGTGTACCAGTTAAATGTGTGAACAGGTTACTTCAGTGCAATGTGTCAACACGTCAAATCAATCTCTCCACCGTCCCCTCTTTTTCTGCAGGTTATCTAGAATCTAATAAGCATGTGTGCTGTTTATATATACATTTGTTTCAATTTTATCTTTTCCATTTCAGAATGCCACTAGCAAGGAGAGATTATTGGTAGAGTGTGCAGGATGTGATTAGGATAGTCCAAATGGAGAGAGTGATTTGGACATAAAGTTCAACAACAATGAAGCGAGTGACGAGAAGTCGGATAACGATGCCTGTGCGGACAAAGAAAACCAAGAACCTACAGATTTCCCAGCCAATGTGGTCGTTGAGCCCCAATCAAGGCGAGGCTGACATGGATACACACATATACACACACAAATATGGTAGCACAATTCAATGTCAGAGTTTCAAATACTGCCTATCATTTTTATTAATTTATAATATTAAAATTTATTTAATTTTATTTATTTTTTTTAATTTGGCATTTACTAAAAGATTCCTGCCCTTAGCTAGAATTGAGTATGACAAAGTTGTAGAATAATAAAGTAGAATAATGCAAAATATAAACCCTCTTACATGGTCAGAATATGTAAGATCTTCTGTGATGTAGCAGTGTTAAATTACAGTAATTTACATTACATACATTCTCACAAAAAAACGTCATGCAGCGCAATGAACCAAACAAACGCCAAAGATATTTACTATCCTGAAATATGTATTTATGATTTCTGTTATGTCTCATTGGTTAACCCATTTGTTCTTCTACAGCACTGTAGAAAACAACCTAATCTCACACTTCATGTATTTTATTGCAGTATTGAGCAGATGTAACATTACTTCATGGCTACATATTTATATGGGATGCCTTTCATGAAAGTAATCAAGTACATGCTCTCACTGAGTGAGTGGACGACTTCTTTGGATTTGCCTTCCTGAAATTCTTAATATCACACTTTCGTAAATGTACCTACTTGTGAAATTGTCAAAAGGTCTAAAAGCCCATGGAAATAAGCAACAACAGTGGGAAAATAAATAGTTTTATACAGTAATATATATATATATATATATATATATATATATATTTGTGACGATTCATTGGTATTGCAAGTACGTACTCAGATTTTTCATGTTCGGGGAAAACAGACGTAAAAAACGTAATTCAATACCTGAAACGGAAATGGCAGTATAGCTATTTTTTAAACAAAATCAAGCAAAAATTGTAGTATGAACAGGGAATACACGCTCGGATGGATGTTTTGGGGAGATATCGCATATTTAAACAAAATTTGTCTTTGTAAACGGATGGGAAAAAAGACGGAAATGTCGATTCTCGCACAAAATATGACGCAATATTAAAGTTCAACCGGAAATAGCTATATGACTTCGACTAAAACCATACCAAGATATTTTGGGATAATATCACACAAACACATTTTCGACCTTAAATAGCACAGTCTAAAGTTTAGCAACTTTAGCAAACAAACATATTTCATGCACAGTTTCTTGTGATTTCAGCGAGTTAATTTTGGCCAAATACAGCAGAAAATTATGAAATTGGTCATAATGGTTACCACAATTTATCGTACTAAGCATGTTTGGCATGATTTCGGGAAGCTTAAAAGCCAGTAAAAACATCTGATTAGGAAAAGTCAAAACAGAAAGAAAACTGAAAAAAAAACTGATGTGGAAATTATGTAGAAATCGGTAAAATTTGAAACGGAATTGGGGAACTTTTTTAAATGGTTAGCCTCTATGCAAGTCTCTCCAACATCTAACATAGAAGTAACTCTAAGTATTGACGGTATTCAAGCACTGCCTGAATAATGAGCCTCAACTTACTGGTGCTTTTTGCCAAACAAAACCAGGACAAGAGGTTTCTGTTTAAGGTAATTTGATCGTTTATCTGCTGTACAAACCAAACATAAAAAAAGTAGTAGTGTAAACCAACAAGGTTGTGGCAAAGGGATAACTGTGCATCAAGGCATGTTGAAGGTTATATTTTATTATTATAATAAATGAATTACCATACAACTACAACTCAGGGTTCAAAAGCCTAGAGAAAAAAAGCCTCATCAGCAGAGTTTTCTCTGTAGGTATCTTGGTATCATAATAGTAATAAGTCAATTGTGCATTAAAGTATTGCTTGCAATTTTAAGGACAGTGAATGAAAAGTCTAAGATAGACAAAATGCAGAAACCAAGAACAATAGATGTCATGTTGAAATAACACAAACCGCAGTTCTTCAAGTGAAATGGACCGAAGATTATTTCCAACTTGGAGATAAAGACACGCCACAAATCAACCACAATTCAATTTTCCCTCATTTCTCCTCAGCAATAACTGAGACAAGTCTTTTGTCACAGATAATAGAATTTTTTCCAACTGTCAGTCACATAGTAGCACAAAATGGACTCTTTGCAGTTTGAGCCAGAATTAACTTGTAGCTTAACTCTGCACACAGAGTACAGTAACTTAATTGGTTACTCAAGTACACAGCAGTCCTGATTCCTGAATGGTACAAGGTGTGCAGGAATAATAAGGTATGTGCTGCTATTTCCTTCATTTCCTGCATTAGATCTTTAAATAAAAAAATATTTTCTTCAACAGAAACCAGAGACCTAGAGCCAATCAATATAAGGTACAATCAAGACATTTGAAAACTATTTCTATTCAAGGTTCTGGAAGTAGTCGCCATCCTTTTAGGCAGAAAAAAAACATCTGGAAGGGCAACTAAATTTTTCATAAAGTGTATCTTTCCACAGCAGTAGCTCCACACATGAAATCACTTGTGTAATAAGAAAATGTCCCGCAGCTTCTTTTAACAGAGTTACATGTTTCCTTGTTGTGCTGCTATGACCAAGGGGGAATGAGGATATTGATGTAGGTGGTGCATTCCAATGCAACCATGGACTGTATCTTGCAATACACTTGTGCCATTACAAAAGATAAAAAGAAACATTTTTTCCTTGGCACACAATCATGAAAGTTTACACCTGACTGAAGTTACAGATTGTGTCACATACATGAAGGAAAAAGAGAGCTTCAAAATGTTCTATACATGGACATAATACAAACCCAATTCTTCAATTTGAGTTGGTTAAATACAGGCAAACAAAACACATTGAGATCTGCAGAATCCTCAGTCAACACACACAGCTCAGACATGACCTTCCAATGGAAGACTAGCTTTGAACATCAATACTGTATAGATTGGAACACAATGTAAGCCTCTGATTGGAAACAACTGTGCTAGAAGATAGACAGTTAGAGGGTTTCTTATTAAATATAGGAAAAGCCTGAAAGCAATGCTGCTTTTCCATCCAGGTAAGATTTTTTTGTACAGCATCACTTAATTTAGAATACATTTACTACACATTATTAATCTATTTAAAAAGAAATGTTGAGGGCAGTGTCCCATTAAATAATTTGTAGAATTTGAATGGAAAAGAGGGATATAAACTTAATGTGGTTAAGAGCCTTACTTATCTGGCACTTTAAGTGTAGGCTTTGTGTCTTAATGTGTGCAAGTGTGAACGCGTGTTAGTGCATTAATATACCAATTAATATGATCCTTTGTTTAAAAGTTTTATTATTGATTAAAATCCAAGCAATTCTTTTTGTAATTTGTTTTTCCACAGGTGATGATTATTATTGGAAATCTAGTCATTAAGACACTAATTCTATATTTAGCGCAATTTCTTAGCTGGATACGTAAAGAACAACACATGCCAAGTATTTAAAAAGGTTTAAGAGGCATGACAAACAATTCCTGATCAAAGCAGGTACACAGATTCAAAATCAATCTCAACAACCTCAAAGATCACACTTTTCCACGTTCATCTTGAGTTATACAAGGCAAGGCAAATTTATTTGTAAAGCGCATTTCATACTCAAGGCAACTCAATGTGCTTTACATGATAAAACATTCAATTGTTTAAAATCAATAAGAACATTTAAAATCATCAGTAAAAATCAATTAAAATCATCAGTAAAATCAATTAAAATCATCAACAAACACATTACATCAACAACATGACCAAAAATCTCTCTCTCAATCATATGCAGTAGAGAAAAAAAGTGCCTTTAACTTTGATTTAAAAATGTTCACATTGGATGCTGACTTCAGCTCTGCTGGCAGTTTGTTCCACTTCTTTGCAGCATAACAACTAAACGCAGCATCACCATGTTTACTGTGAGCTCTGGGCTCCACTATCTGACCTGTGTCCATAGATCTGAGAGACCTGCTGGGGTCATACCTGACTAACATGACTGACATGACTGACTACAGACCTTTGGCAAGGTTAGAAATGGGATCCTCAGTACATACTCATTAAGTTTGGAGTGTAGAGTACTGTACACTATAAGTATGATTAGGACGATGGCCGATGACAACCGTTCCCACTGGAGTATACTTCCACGTTTCCCAAGATGCATTTTGAACCTACAATGACAAAAAGCTAAAACACACTGAGGCTAAATATCTGTTGATTTTCCACCTTTGAAAGTTCTGAAAACATTTTAAGAGAGAAAGTGACCAAGTAGAATATCAGCATGGTCAACTGATCCACTTTAAAAATGTCCCGATATAGTATACTGTAGGGGTGCACCGATTACCGATTTTTTAAAAGCCTGACCTGCCGATTCCGATAGATTTTTTTTTTTCCTTCCAAAACTGACAAAAATACATCTTTAATGTTCCAATCTTATTTTTATTGTAAAATTTAACAATATCCACAAAACAATACAAACATGTTTTAACTGTACATGAGGTAGTTATCTCAAATATAAATAAAAAAATTAGAACATTGCTGTCCAAAATACTGAATTATATCACTTCCTTTAGTCTTTCATTTTTCACATTTTAAAAACAAATGAAACGTGTCCAACAGTTTACACAGCAGACATGTTTTCAGCACTTTGACAAAAACAGCAGTATTTTGATTTAACAAATAGAGAAAAACATCTTAAACCACCAATAAAGAGTTTTAGGTTTCCTTGTAGAGCAAAAATAAAAAAAAAATGTCCAAATACAGCAGCTTTGTGTATATTTAAATGTAAAAATGTAAATCTAAAAATAATCTGCAACAGTTTACAAGATAAAAGCTCCTAAAAGTCAAATATTCTGCAAAAATGATGAAGTGAAGCATGTGTAACATTTTCATATGTCAATGGGTAATGACAGAATGAACATAGCACAGGTTAGTTGTTCTCACACTTGCAGTATTTCCGTCACTTGTTCATTAGTGGAAGGTTTTTATTCATGTTTTCTTCGTAGTCACTTTGCTCTTTTCACTGCTCATAAGTACTAACAGCAGCCCACTCCACTGGCTCTTTTCTCTGCTAGATTTAGCATTAGCTTGATTTCTAGCCTCAAATGCTGCATACTTAGTGGTGTGGTGGTTTCTTATAGTGAATGAAGAAGCATTTTGTTTGCAGCTCCACCAGGATTTATATTATATCCGTGTTACAGGAATTACAAATTGCGATCCTTTGCTCTTTTTTTTGTGTACTACTGTCGAACTGCGGACGTGCTAAGCTAACCATGCCTCTGTGACTGTTAATGTTATCCTGTGTAACAGAGGCATGCGCAGCACGCACATGCACCACAACCTGGTTAGCACGTCTGTCAATTCATCTCACAGCAGAAGAGGACAGTGGCTGACTTCATGACTAACTTTAAGACGTTTGTGGAGGTAGAAAAGGATCGACTGATTGATCGGTGCCTTCTTAGTATACTGTATATCTGGGTAAGGCTGTGCAATTAATCAAATTTTGATTATCAGACTCAATGACTACAAAAACACCATAATATAGAAAAAACTGTTTTATTTCCACAATTTTGGATATCTACAAAGAATAAAGCTCGGCTCACATCAATTATTAATACTAACCGAGGTGTTTAATGCACACGCATGCAAGCTCCTCTACCATAAAATCCTCCATAAAATAACTGTGATTACTATTTTTTTCTATAATCAAGCCGCCCTACTTCCGGGTATTTCTCGCGTACTCAATCTTTTCATACTATTTGATGTGAACGCACTACTTACTAATTTTGACGTCAGACTTAGTATGACTAGTACGTTTTTCGAACACAGCCTTTTCTTTTTACCCCGCTTGTTCCTTGCAGGATTTTGTTAAATCCATATTTTCTCACTTTTGTTGTTTCTGTTTTAGGGGCCAACACTAAATTCCCAATCCACTCTAGAACTGTCATCACAGCCAGTTTGTGAGGTTACGTTGGGTAAACACTCACTTTTCAACTGTGTGCACTGCAGTCTAAACCTTTTAGGATCTATAACCCTGCATAATTTACAAAAAAAGTTGTGTGTGTGTGGGTGTGTAATCAGAGTCAAACTGGCCCTAAGCACCGCAGTGAGTGGTGGGAATGACAATCTGTCAGAATGCTGTTGCTCTACCAGCTGTAAATGGCTAACACTGGGCCTGCTGCTGTCACTGTTGTGGCAAACTCCCGATGTGCGAGGTCTTATCAGAGGCGTGCAGGAGGCACAACAATAAACTTATCACTATCCAGCCACTTGGCGGGATGTAGCTGAAACCATACCGTTTTCTACTCCGGACGTAAGCCGGCTCTGGTTCACTGACTGTACACACAAGCAGAACCTCATGGAGGAGCACTGAGCCTCTCAAACTGCACACGCTGGCTTATGTCATAGAAAGGGCAGCAAAAGAGAAAAAGAAGAGTTTTGCTCGATTGTACAAAAGCTGATGCTTAAATAAGAAAAAAAAAAAAAAGAAAATCAATAACATTGCAGGCAGCTCTATAATCTGCATGTCAATAAACTACCAAGATTTTGATTAAAGCTCTGCAGAAAGCTGCATCTAGGCTTTTTTCTTCCTATATGTTTGCATTCGGTTACGGTGATGCAATATTTTTGAAAAGACGTAGTGAAAGGGTTGCATTAAGGGTCACGAAAGAAATAATCTTTTTAAAGAGACGAATTCACACACGGATAGCAATAAATGTATATTTGATGGCAATGAAGCTCGAAAAGCACAACAAAAAGTGAGGTGTCGGACTGAAAAACCAAAATATATCGCGCGTTGCAGTCAATTTCTAAAGCATGCATTGTAATTTCATGTGCGGAGTGACAAAGCCGGAGACTTACAGAAATATCACAACAGCAGCATTTCACTCTGACACAGTTACTGTCACTTGCATTACATATGCTAAAGCCTCAGCAAAAATCACAAGGAAATCCTTTTGGCAAAGTATGAGAAACATTTGAGAATTGAAAACCCAATTATTTATTTACATTTTTTTTGCTGCACAATGTACCTTCAATTCAGTTAGACCCTAATATTATTCACATGGTGTGATGGTTTATGTAAAAATCCTATTATTTTGTTGTACACCATTGCTTCTTTAAGCGTTTTGCATTGTCTCTGACTGACTTAGACTATAATACATATTATTCTGTTTTCTTTAAAGCTCCAGCACAATCTTGATCTCTTCAGCAAATTAAGGGTAATTTTCTGCAACAGTGACCAGATTAGAGCTATTCTCCTTATCCGACAAGCTGTAATAAATGATTTTTGTCAGACATTCGTTATCTCTTTCTTAGTCTTACATTTATAAGAAGACCATATCTAGACTTAAGATGCGAGAACATTTTTACTGGTCAGGTCATGATAGGTATAAGAGTCCATCACCTCCTGAAGATGAGGATTCATTTTTTTTTTTTTTTTACCATAATTGCTGTTGAAGGCAGATGAAGTCTGATATTAACATATTACAGATATGAGGATGACAAAAAATGATTCTTTGAGGTTCAAATCACCCTCTTTTCAATGTCGGTTTAAAAAAAAAATATTATCAAAAAAAAGAAAAGAAAAAGGAAAAGTGCACATAGTTTTATATATCAACATACACAACCACATACAACACATACAAAACTGTATGTACAATAGCTATACTCAACATAATTACAAATTAAACTTAAATGGACTTACAGAAAATGCTAATTCTATCCCGTCAATATATATGTATATATTTTTTTGCAAACCAGCATTGTTACCTTTAAAATGTAAGACAATTACTTGTAGTTATAGTGTATATATATATATATTTTACAAAGAAAAAACACATTAAAAAAATGTATTAAAGTGTTTTTAGAAAGCAGTATTCTCTATGGCTCTGAAGCATTGCCGATAAATACAAGGCCTTATTTTGAAGTAAAAGCCGATCATTGAAAAATATATTTTATCAAGATGACAAAAGTCAAGGGCATTCAGGTGTATTTTTAGTTTGAATTTGGCCTAGGCAGCACATAAGGTAAAAGCCACACCAGATAGCAGGAAGTTTTAATTGTAATTCCAAACTACTTATTCCAAAATAATGCTATGTGGGATGATTTGAGATTATTTTCAATGCATACTGTATGTGGTGCACTGAGTCTCCAAACTGAGGATATGTTGGATATATATTGATATGTTTGGCCAGAGAACAAAGAGAACCCAAGATTTATTTTTGATTAATGGTAATAACCAACAGAACCACATTATTAAGAAGCATCATAATGTGTTCAAATTGTTCCTCTTCTCTATTGTGCAATTTCAACTTTCAATAGTTGTTAATTAATTTAATGTTATATATATAAGAATGATCTATTATACATGAGGGCACGTTAATTAGGAGTCAATTAGCTTTATTTTCATCCTTGTGTATTTACAGTGTCCCTATCTGGACGTGTTAGACTCCCCCCGTGCTTTATACGACCCAACATTAATATTCTACTTCACTAAATGTCAGGTTTATCTGTGCATGACTCGACTCCGACTGTGGGGCCAAGGACAATGTTAATTATGGCTGGAGCAAATTGACTCTCAAGTTCAGAGGTTGTATTAATTAGAAAAAAAGCAAGTTAGTGCTGCATAAAAGATCCACCTGACCAACCTGAACACTGCAGAGCATGACCTACGACTGTGATATTACACAGATTCATTTTGTATGCTAAAACCAAAAAAAAAAAAAAGATCAATGTCAGCTTCTTTATTTTTCTGCGTTTTAAGTCTCTAAATATCAATTTTTTTAATTGCGTCTTAACAAAAAAGAGAAACTAAATTAAATGAAAACAAAGCATTTTACATTATTAAATGTCTTGCAGCGCATTCACACACAAAAGAAATAAATCTGAAATATCAATTAAAAGCAGGAATGAGTTCAATTCCATTTAATCTTCAATGAATAGCTTGATGGGAAAACTTCATTAAAAAAGAGGTTACATACAGTATGGCATTCTCAAATATGTTTATGTACATATATAGTGTTTTGGTGACTTTGTCATGCTATTAAAAAAAGAAAAAGGGTATTAAAAATAATACAAAGTGTGTCTCATATTTTAAGAGCGCTGGACACCATTCGATTCAATTTTGATTCTTTAACTTTAACTATTCTTAACAGCAGCACACATTTTACAGTTACTCCAAAGACATTTTTTTTTGGAAGATTGATTTTCAAAAAAGCAGATGTCTCCTGTGTAGGGGTGTTGAAAAAATTTGATTCGGCGATATGTCGCAATATTATGTTGTGCGATTATCGGATCGATTCGAAATGCATTCATATCAATTTTTTATTTATTTTTTTACCTTAATTTAACCAGGAAAGTCTTTTTTACTGCAAGAGACATTGTATCTGCACAAAGAAGTGTGCTGAGCATGTTGATCAGCTTGTGTTTTTTCAAGAAAATCAAAAAAGAAAGTACTAACTTTCTGCATTTATTTGTTGTTCTCGGCATATACCTCGGTTAAGTTGCACTAAAGTCAAAGTTGGTTTAAAAGCCACAGGCAGATTGTATTTTATTTTTTATTTTAAGTTGTTGGCACATGGCATGTTAAAGCCAATGTTTTGAGTGTAAAATATGCCAATAAAATATATTTTCATACATAATGTTTGCATACAAATTTACAGAGTAGTTGTTTCTTAAGTCATATATATATAAAAAAATGCAATAATCGCCTTATACTTTAATATTGGGATATTACGTATACGATACGTATCGCCAGATACCAGGCAATACACACCCCTCCTCCTCAGTAAAACATTTTCAAAATATGCCTAATTATGATGCATCTGCAAAGCTAATTGCAAGTTGCTCAACAGTGGAAATCAACCCATTTATCATGATAGACAAAACGAAAAGATGAGTGATGCACCAAGACGTGTTGTCTGACAGATTTAGTTTATTTAGTGTTGCTACAAAACTTTGCTGTAGAAATGTAAATTCTTTATCTTTGATAATTAGCAACATTCTTGGTGAAATGTGCTTATTAAGATTAAGATATTTGAGAGGTTTCATTGCGGTTTTAATGCAACTATGGCTTGTTTTAAAAAATTAATGAAAAAAACAAGTATGTGAAAGTTTTTATTTTTTTTCATTTCATCATGACTCATTCCAAACACTGCGTAATGGCAGCCTTTTATCAAGTAGCACGTTGTACTTCTGGAACTGGTGATTCACAAAGAGTAATTGCACTTTATCAGTGTGTTTCGATCATGTAAAAATATACAGGACTAAATTCCAGTAGTTATTTTCCTTTCCTTTTTTTTTGGCTAAATAAAAATGTGGGGGTTTTATATTTTGTAACCCTTTAGCCTTACCATATAATTGAGCAGGAAGACCAACAGGTTGGAAACCAGTGGCCCAAATAATTATGTGCTGTACACTTGCAGTTGCAATTTTCCACAGAAGAATTGTGTGTGTATTACAAAAAACGCATTGCACCGTTTAGAGGTCATACCATGAAAATCTATTTTTCCTGTTTGTAACTGATTGGCTTCTGCCTTTTGATAAACTGATTGTAAAAAACAAAAAATATTATCAATTTTGGTCATAAATGTTTTCTTTTTCAGACTGTTTTTTCACTCAATGCTTTTCCAACAATAAAAAAAAAACAAATAAAATAAATGAGTTGAGTGTTTATCTCTGTAGTTTTGTCATGTTTGTTCAGCTTTGTTAATAAATGTTTTTTACTCCAAAAAGATGACCTCAAACTGTGAATCATCTTCTGTTTACCGATACTTTTAAAACTCTTTGATGAAACACGCTTAGTATTTTCTTCAGCACAAATACTGTTTGTATTTAGTCAACCAATGATCAATAGGAATTACAAAAGAAACAATACTTTAAATAACTTAATGGATTTCAGCCCCACCTCCCCACCACATCGGGCTGTATAGAGTCTGAAAAAGAAAACATTTATTACCAAAATGTATAATATTTTTGTTTTATACAATGAGCATTAATCAACAAAGCAGAATAAACATATTTGTAAAATGACAAAATTGCAGAGATAAACACTATTAGTATTTTATTTAATTTTTATTTTTCATTTGGAAAAGCATTGAGTGAAAAAAAGAAATCTAATTAATTAAAGAGTCTTCGGTGTTTAAAAAGACAAAATGTTCCAGAACAAATGAGCTGGAGAAAGATGGAGGTCCTGAGCTTTTTTTTTTTTTTTTTTTTTTAAACCAGTCAAAAAATGTCTCAGTGTGAAAGAGTCGCACACGTACACGTCTGATTCCCCAGATGTCAAAGCCCAAAGCTCTAATTTACTTTTTATTTTTCATCTGCAGCAGAACAAAAATAAAAACCCTGTGGGTGATGAAATGTCAAAACCACTTATGTTAACGACATAGGAGCTGTGAGTCATCTAATTTGGGAAAAATTAACATTTTTCAGCATTTTCAAGCAACGAGTGTGGAAAGTAAAAATGTTTGTTTCTACTGATTGAATGTCGATTTATGGTTTCAAATAACAGACCTGTTATTATTTTTTTCATTATAAAGCCTTATTAATAAACTGAGAGAAATACACTGGCAGTACTGCATTTAACACACACTCAGGGATTGAATGACAGGATTAAGTTGGTGTTGGAATATTAATGAGTAAAAAGTACTGACTGGATTTCTAATCATAAGTTGGAGAAGGATAATTAGGAGTTTGTCGAGAAGACGAGGCAACATTTTCACACAGCGTGTTGGGAAAAAGTTGTTTTTTGCCAGGGTAGTGTAGAAATTGCTTCATTATTCTGAATATTATTTTGTCTGGGCTTCCAAGTGTTCGACTAATAATATATATTCTCAGAATTCTCTTCATATAAATGTCATGTTAGAATTATTATTTTAATTATTATACAAAATTGTAATGTCCCTTCATAATAAATTCATAATATTTGTATATGGTGTTTTTCTTTTATTTAGTGAGCAGAAGGCGTGGATGTTTTTTTCATGGAAAAGTCCACCATGTGTAAGAAAACAGTTTTTAACAAATATTTACACTTTATGTAATTATTAGGTCCAACAAATCGTTTTTCATTTATTCCGGCCTATTCCAATAAGGGTCACAGTGTGTTGGAGCCACGAACAAAAACAATACTTCGGAATAAAAAACATAATACAAACTATTTTATTTTTTTAAAAAAAACATAAATTTAAGTTATATAATAAATAAATAAGAATATCAAGCAGATAGTTTGCAGTTGTGATAATGTGACAACAAATCAAATGACACTCAGCGGTGAAAGTAATTGATTACAAGTACTCGTGTTACTGTAACTGAGTTGCTTTTATGGGTAGTACCTGTACTTTTTTGAGTAAGTTTTAAAAGAAGTAATTTGTTACATTTCTACAACCAACTGTTAAAAAAATATGATTTTTTTTGTTTTAAAATGAAGAACGGACATTGTGAAACTTAGAGCTGGGCGATATCCCTGAAAAGTGTATCACGATATAAGTGTTTCATATCAGTCGATATCGATAATTCGAGTCTTTTTTTTTTTTTTTTTTTTAAGGACCAGAAGAAAAAAGGTGAAATTTAAATTCTTAAATAATTATAAACGTAATCTTTAATATTTAAAAAGAGGGCAACTAAACTATGTGAAAAACCTAAACTAAAAAGAAAAACTGTTAAATGTACAAATATAGACATTAAATACATGCTTAATCAAACAAAATGTGCAAGGTAGAACTAACATTTGACATGAATTAAACAGCAGGTAATGTATAAAAGGAGACATATCATGCTTTTAAAACCTTCCTTTTTACATATAAATCATACAGTTGTGGTCTATATAAAGCGGAACTGCAATGCTTGGGTCTGAATTCCTCATTATTATAGCTCCACAGGCCCCTTTTCTACCCCTTTTCTGATGTGCTTCTGAGAGCAACTCGTTTTGGTGCGGTCTCTTTAAATGCAAATGAGACACTTCATACCCCGCCCCCTCTCCAGGTTGCAGAGGTGACACTCGGTTCAACTCCACCCTGTTCGGCCATTTTTGTAGTTTGATAGAAGAGATACGATTATGTCGCGGCGCAGAAAATGTTATTTACAAAATGTCAACAACGGAAGACTTGTCCATCCAGCCTTACATGTTCGAGCCAGAGTTGGACCCGGCGGAGCGAGATGAAAATGAAGATGATGAACCAATTTTAGCATTTATTTCCTCATTTATAATAAAATTAATTTCTTAAAAAAAAAAAAAAAGCCAGTGCTGCTAAATCTGGTTTATTTTGTATTTTCTATATATAATACGTCACATAAAATTATGGTTGATAAATATCTCTCTGATTTCCTAGAATTAAACCAGATCAAGTTTGATGATTTAATCATGAATTAGTGAGAGGAGGTGTAATAATCACAACAGTTACATTACTGTCTGATTGGACCAGCTTTGTCTTGTGAACATGTGAAATATAACTAAAGTATGTTGAGTTTCAGAAATTGGGACGGATGAATAGTGACGAACTTGGACTGGTTCACTGTCTGGTCTCTGACCAAGTAGCGGTTCATAATACAACAGTGCACATCAGCTTCAGGTAGACTGTGACGAGGTGTGCGTGTGTGTGTGTGGTGTGTGTGTGTGTGTGTGTGTGTGTGTGTGTGTGTGTGTGTGTGTGTGTGTGTGTGTGTGTGTGTGTGTGTGTGTGTGTGTGTGTGTGAGTGTGAGTGTGTGAGTGAGTGAGAGAGAGAGAGAGAGGCGGGAGGGGGAGGCCTTTGCTCGAGTCATCTTCAAACTACAGATGATGATGATTGATTTTATTTAAGTGTCATGCACAAGCGTGCCCAGCCCACATGGGCTTAACAAGATACTGACTCACCATAAGCAATAAAACAGATGGTTACAGGCCAATTTCATAAACATCCTGCACAAAACTTCTCAAACTGGATACAAAATTGTTTGTCTTCTTTCCCACGCTTTACAAATAAAAACAAAAGCAAAAGTCTATTTTCCATAAAGCCAACTCATAATCTTCCCCTCAGGCATCCTAAAAACATCAAATGTACACTTTCAAATAAAACATTTCGTAAATCAAAATAAAGTGTACAATACAGGACAAAATGAGACTCGCCCTCCACCACCTCCAAACCACCTACAGTTAGGGTTGGGCACCGGTTCCTAACGTCCGGTTCCGGAACCCGCACTAGATTAACTAGATTGTTTCTGCAGCTTGCTCTGTTTGTTTACGCGGGATTTGTATAAGGTGCGTTCAGAACGCGACTGTAGCGACTGCAGTCTGTGCGCGTGTGTGTGTCTGGCTGCAGAGCCACTGACCATAGGCCAACAGGGGGGGAGAGAGAGCTGATCACTTCTTGTCCAGCCTTATCATAAACAGTGCCGCTTCTACGGTTTAAATTATCAACTTAGGGAATTACCAAAGGATGAGTTCACCCAGAATGTAGGCTCATTCAAGAATGTACCAGCTTTAATTTAGCCTCGCTAAATGAGGAAGTGTAGGATAGTCTTCTGCTGTCACATGACTGCTCCAGGGTTTGAGTTAATTTTATTTTGTTTCACATCTACCTGGGCTTCAGCTCCTTGTTTTTTAGACTGCTGCCAACTTGTTTGTAGTGTTATTTCAGCAAGTTTCACTTCTACAGTTACAGTTGGGGACCTTTGTAATTGAATACCTTAGTTACAGTACAGCAACCAAATTAAACTGTATCAACTAAGTGAATTCATAAAAATGGCCTGTGTAAAGGCTTTTTCAAATGAAAACAATCCTCCTGTAAAATCTGTGACCTGTTTACCTGCACAACTCAAAGAATCGAAACCGAGAATTGTTTAGAACAGGAATCGAAATTGAGAATCGTTAAAATCCAAACGATGCCCAACCCTACATACAGTAAAGAGTCGTCTTTGAACCTGCCCACCTCCACTGCCAGGGGTAGTGTGCCAGTTCTGAGCTGGGCACAGAGGGACCGCTGCTTTCTAGATACATTCAAAAGTATATATGGTTCTGTTTGAAATTCCTCTTTAAAATGTATATAATGTCTTAACTTTGGTTTTGTGTATATGTCATATTTCCATTGTTTTTGGAAATCTAGAATTATCTTCTGTTTTCCCAAATTTAAATTATACTGTAATTTATCTCCATAAACATAACTTAAATTATAATTTGAGAATAGTATGCCAATTTTTTTGGCCCCGGGATAATTATTTGAGCAGTTCCATATTAAAATCTTCTTTGTGAGCCTGTGCTCTGGCAAATGGATGAGGTGGTTCCATAACCGTAACATTTCTACCCTCTGCTTTATGAGGCATGGGTCCTGTCCTGTGTTGCCATCTACTGCGAATTTGGTTGTAAACTTATGCACACCCAAAAAAATTCTAATAGCCCTGCTTTGAAGAGCATTAACATTATATAATTCATTAAAACCCCACACACCAGCAGCATAAAATGGAATTGAACTGATCATAGAACCAAACAATTGTGTATATACTGAAAAACTTAAATCTGGCACAATTTTCATTTGACCTACTATAGAGCTCAAAGCTCTTCCTGCAGACTAAGACAAAAGCTTAATTCCCTCTTGAAAACTCATAAACTCAAAGACGTAATGTACACAGCTACTTTGGAGCGGTTCAAGCCATTCATCTGCCTACATCCCCCAGTGTGCTATTCCGGGTTCTCGGAGTTCAGTGAAATTATCCAACATTCTATCGCACATAATTTCTATTGATATTGATTGCATCTCTATCGCGATATATATCGTTATTGTTTCATCGTCCAGGTCTAGTGAAACTACGAAAAACTAAATGACTAGACAATTAAATGCATCACATCATAGCTGACCAACCAGATTAAATGTAATTCACCATGTCAAAACAGCATTGAATGCTGGTTATTTTCTCAGTTTCAGTGTTATGTAGCTATACTTAGAGCCAGATATTTTTTTTATTTTGAATTGAATTCATTGGTGATATTTTATTTAAAGAAAAATATGTATGTTTATTTTTATTTTATACAGATGCCTTTATAAAGAATAAATGAAGTTCCAATTGTCCAAGATTTTGGTCTTTTCCTTTAAGTTTATACATGAGATGTTTACTGTATGTATGGGAACTGTGGCAAGATTTATTACGCAAATTAAACATGGTGCATGAAAGTAACTAGTAAGTTTGACTCTGACTACTATTTAAGTGAGCTTTGTTTCACTTACTTATTTTATGTATGACTTACTTGAGCTTGCACTTGAGCACAAATTCAACAGTACTTCTACTTGAGTAGAATATATCAGTATTCTTTACACCTCTGAAGTTTATACATGAGATGTTTACTGTATGTATGGGAACTGTGGCAAGATTTATTATGCAAATTAAACATGGTGCATGAAAGTAACTAGTAAGTTTGACTCTGACTACTATTTAAGTGAGCTTTGTTTCACTTACTTATTTTATGTATGACTTACTTGAGCTTGCACTTGAGCACAAATTCAACAGTACTTCTACTTGAGTAGAATATATCAGTATTCTTTACACCTCTGATGACACTGATGTAGAAGTATATACTGTATTGATGCATTTTAATTTCAATAAAGTTATACCACTAATAAGCAATAAATCCTCTACTTATGACCGGAATATAAACTTATTGTGTGACCTTGATTTTTTTTTCCCCACCTTCCTCTGCCCAGTGACGGAAAACGCACGACTACCCTTAGCAAGATATCCAAGCCTTTCCTCATCATGGCCGTGTTAAATTAAAGAAAAGCTCATCTTAATTGACGGTAATGGAAGTCAATGACAACCAAGAGGAACAGGCACAAATGTGCTTAAGCAATTAACCTAATATTTACAATCAGTGACTCCTGGGAGTTGCTGCTTTAAGTCTATCTGCACAGCTCCCTCAGCACTGATGTCATGTACAACTGCTCGTACCAACAACAGGAAAAAACTGTTGGAGAGCAATTAAACACAGGGTGATGAAGGCAAAGAAGTGATGATACAAGGTAATAGATAGAAAGTGTAATCATTCAATCAACATTACAAGGCTGAGGATTTGAAAAACCATTCTGGAATTGATCGTTTGAGGTGTGTGGGATGCTCATAAAAATAGTCAAAAGCTGTTCTCACAAACTAATTTATATCTAATTCCCAGTTCCTATTTCCAAAGACACCACTCCGATTCACAGGTACCAAACTCATATATATGTATATGGCAGAGGGGTCTAACTGAGAAATAGCACTTTGGGAATTCCCAGCTTTGCCACAATTTCTCGCGTGAATAGGTCGTATTGGCTGATAATGTAAAGCAATTTCACACTACTGAAAATGGGATTAAAGCACAAGGTTCAAATTTGAAAAAATATTAAAATCTCAACAAAAAACTAGGTTTTTGTGAAACTATTTCAGAATCAGTATCAGTTTTAATGGCAAGTATTATTATTAATAATAAATACAAAGGATGAATATATATATGAACATATTTACAAGTAGCATTGTATTGAATTATTAATATTATATTACAATTATTATTGTATTATACAATTAGGTAAATATTCACCAAATATTAAAGGAGCAGAATCCTTGATGGATTGATAAATATTTGTTTCTGTGAACAGTCCTATTAATTCCATTATCCAAATAATAAATTATTGCAATGCATATTATATAGAAATTACAGTGTATGATAATACTGTTTTAATCACTTCATAAAATTATTATTTTTTTATTTTTATTTTTTTCCAGACCACCATATCAATTTTACCTTAAGTCCTGCAGACGATAGTGAAAAGAAAAAAAAAATCTATTTTCATTGGCATAGGTCTGATGATTACTTTTCCCTAAATACCAATCTATCACTCTCGGTGCTATATTCATTGATTTTAACTCAACATTTGTTTCCTCGTTCGTCCAGCACAGCTCTCAGAATGATAGTTTAATAACCTCAAGGCAAGCTGCAGTAGCTGTAAATATTAAATAATATATATTTTCTTGGTACATTTAAAAAAAAATTTGAGAAGACAAAAAAATCTAACTTTGTTAGTGAACTGTTCAGTTATTTCTAATTATCAATCAAAAATCCCATCTAACTAAAAAGCAAGGAACGTCTGTGTGTATGCGTGCGTGCGTGCGTGCAAATATCTCCCTGACGCGGTGCGAGTTCAACCTGAAACTTGGTCAACGGGTTCCAAATACCCCAAGTGTGTGTATCTGTTATTTTGGAGTAATTTGGTCATTTCAAAATGTTTGTTTTAATTTTATTTCACTTCTGGACGGCCCCGAAATGAAACCTAATCAACTTTTCACCTCAGAATGTGAGGGGGCGCTAGCGCACCATCTATATCTATTTCACTGCACAGCTCCTCACCCGAGCAAGAGTCATGTGTGCGGCCAGAGCCAATCACTGAGCACACAGCCAAGCAGACACAGACTGCAAACACACGAGTGAGAGAGAGGGAGATAGTTTAGACCGAGACACGGGAGCTCTCTGAATAGATCATTTGAAACCGTCAGCCACTGGTGAGTCTTTTGCAGACATCTTTCCCAACCCGTTCAATACTCAACACTTTAGTTATCCAAAATTAAAGACACAAACATAGCTGACAATGTGCCTTTAGCTTTTACAACAGTTATAGAGCTAAAAAAAAAAATGAAAATAACATACTAAATACGTGTGTAATCTAAGACTATGTGACAACTATGAATCCAGATTGCTTTGTAATTGTACAACAAAGTGACAGTCGACACAGAAAATTACAAAATACAAATTTTTATTTTTTTTTAACCATTTCATTCATAACAATTAAAATTAAGGCAGCAACATATCTATGAATCTTCCAGCCATCAGCAGACTTTAGTGGTTAAATATAAGAATTGCTCCCTGTGCATGCACAGTGGCTTCTGACACACAGCTTTAAGTTGTGAAACCTGTTTTACATCTAAATTCTGATATTTTGAAAATACATAATTGTACGCCTGATTGCGCAACCCATCTTCCATTACTGTCACTGTTTCAGCAGCCAAAGCAGCAACTATACAGTATGTCAGAGTATAGTGAAACCCCTTTTGTGGCAGTTTGTGAAAATCTGTGATATAGCACTGCATTAAAGAAGAAAAAAAGCATTATTCTTATATAGACCACCTCTGGCAAACTATTAGAGCCGCCCCCAGGCACAGTCTGATTCTGACTGGCACATTTTTCTTTCAAAAACATGCCTGATCAGAAAAGTGTTATTTCAGCTTCATGAGTTAGCTATTACTGTACACCGCCTAGTTACATAAACACAGTATTATATTACAGTATCACACAGTACTATTGACAATAATGCGGGAACGTGAAAGGTGAGAAGCAATCTGGTGGGAATTCTCCGTAGATCTGATGTCATCACAACTATAAACGGCCATTGTGCCAAAATAACACCTTACGTGTATTCCTAAATTTGACTGCGAGAAAGATCACAGCTTGGTTCATCTGTGGCAGTTTTTCCACACACAGTTATTCATTTTCCACATATAGATGTACTACCATTGGATCTGTTATAAAATGTTATTATTTTAATAGTTTCATCACAGAATACAAATTAAAATCTTAAATTATTATTTAATTAAAAGAGGAAAACAGGTTGAAGTGATCCATCTGACACAACAAAAATGCCACAAATTTGACTGACTGACTTCATTGCTGCACAATATATTGTCATGTACTAAGTCACAGTGCGTTTTTGGCAGAGCTGAGAAATGGCACCGTACCCTCAGCAATCAACCTTGTTTTTATTTCCAACAAACTGCATAAATACCTTCTTAAGTTCAGACACGATACTGACAAAAACATACATGTAAGTTTCCACTATTGAATGCATCATTGTGGGTTATATCACTTCTACTGTTTTAAAAGCTTTATAGTAATAGCAATCCACTTCCACCAATATGCTTGAATACATTATTGATTGTTCAAGGCCTAGTCAGTGTTTATGATGGACCTCAATGCAAAAGCAGCACAAAGCTCCAGTCGCTCTGACAGGCCACATGTTGAGGTCAAAGTGTGCATCTTTCCCCGTGCTACAGTTTCTTTCCCTGTGCTGTCTATAATTTGCTAAAGCACTGACACAGAGTTCAAGGACAAACATACTATGACTCAGGTTTTAACATGTCTGTGTGTTTTTACCATTATGCCTTTTAGCCGCTACTTTTAACATTGTTTTTTATGTGAGGTGTTAATCGCTTCTCGTGACCCCATGTATACAACACGATGCACGACACACGATTTAGCAAACACTCGGCCCGATCCCAAAAATATACACACGAATGAAAAAGCGTCTCAAAATGGGCCAAAAGGAGCACAGTGTACGCCCACCTTAAGCAAAATATATAAAAAGATACTGTCAGAATAGTTTGGATGACTTTAGTTTTTGTACATTTTTCATGCCTTATTGACAAACAAAACTAAGTGTATATTTTTTTTTGGAGAAACTAAATGTAGAAATGCAGGAATACAAGACCACTCAGAGAATGCAAATCTCTACCAAGCCCCTAATAGTAGATCCAAATGTATGGATTCCCCATTCAAAAAATAAAATTGCAATTTTATGTGCGATCTGGATCCGATACGGATTAAACTCAACTCGACATAACTGAGTCAAATTTCATGAAGATCAGTCAACTACGAGATATGAAATATTGATATTTCGCCAATGATGAGAAGGATTTTTTGATTATTCAAACTCATCTAAAATCAGTAAATTGATCATTCTCTTTTCCAAAATGTAATGGAATCTCCTATGGTGTATCGTCTATTTCTGGTAAAAAAAAAAATACTTTTGACGTAATGCTGCTAAGAGTCAAACAAAGAAATAAATAAAGTCCTTGGTAGGCAATAAAAAAAAAAAGGTACTGTCGCAATAGTTTAGTTAAAATTTCAAGACTGAATGTAGTTTTTATATGTATATACTTTTTTTTACCTAATATGTTCCAGCTAAACTGATATTAAATGATATTTGATTGGTTAAATGGCACCCTCTAATAAATAAGCAAGCACTTATAATGAATGAATGAATTTTACTGCTGTTATGTGCGACTTGGCTTCCTTTAATCAAGCTTTACTGTGCTTGTTCCTTCTTGCGTTTCACAGCTGAAGTCTAATTTTTCTCCAGTCCTAAAGGATTATCTTCATCAACTTAATGGCTTCCTGATTTCGTATCGAGTTCTTGTGTTAGCTTTATTAAAATTTCATTTCTGAAGTAATTAAGGAAAGCAGCACTTCTTAAGGGGCGCTTGTGCTGTTGAAATGTAGGCACATTAATTAAACGTGATGGTCTCGTAAATAAATCAAGACGGGGCTTATATGCATTGATAGCAGTGTCCTGAATGAAGCTGGAATGTTGTATCATAATAATACAGCTTCATGGGGACTTATTAGAGTGCTTTGAGCCATAAGAAAATTACCGTCATTGTTGCCGAAAGCCATATTTCAGCTGGCAGAGCATCAGGTTCTTTTTTTAATAGACATGGGACACAAACACCTCTGTCTCCTCCCTTCCCTCCCAAAAAAATGTAATTTCTTTTCCTGTTCTAGCCTAAGGGTAGGCCTTCGTTCTATTCTCCTGTCTGCTGGCTCTGATGTGTTGCAGGTGAGCTGTGGGTGGAGCCTGGGACCCAATTAGACAAAGTACGCACACCTGAGGAGCTGAGCTCTGGAGGCTATAAAAGTGGTTCCTGCTTATAGCTCATTGGGTGTGTTCCAAATGGCATACCATACTACTCACATTAAGGCTGACGTAAAAATTTGTATGTCGTGCTTTTACATTAGATAGTATTGAAAGATTAAGTATGTGAGAGATACCCAGATGTATACTATATCGAGACATTTTTAAAGTATGCACGGTGGTGGGCACACTAGTCATACTCAACTGCGAGCGGAAAATAAAATCGTTGTGGGACAGGCTTCAAGCTAGAAGCCAAACATCCCTATTTCAAAACAATCCATTAGTTTTTTTTAATTATTTTGTAAATAGGGCTCTTGTTTTGAAGTTAACCCGGAGTTTGGTCAGTAGCACAAAGGCCAGGTCTCTGAAAACCTCCAAAATGTAGGCATGAAATGTGTTTACCTAAGTTTTATGGATCAAATGACCACATGTGTATTCTACTTGGTCACTTTCTTGCTTAAAATGCTTTCAGAACTTTCAAAGCTGGTGAATCAACCGATAGCCTCAGGTTTTTGTCGTAGGTTTGAAATGTATCTTGGGAAATTTGAAAATATACTTCAATGGGAACAATCATCATACTGATCATACTAATAGTATTTAGTAGACAGTATAATCAATGAGTGTGTAGTGTATCGTACGGTCGTATGCAATTTCGAACACTGCCACTCTCTTCCTTTGTGGATTCTGCCACCTACACATACACAATACCGATAACAGTGTAATATTTATAGTAAAATAAAACTGCAGGTAAAACTGTCAGACTTGGTGTTCTGGTATGTCACACAACTTTCAGGCCAGAGTTTGAGCCAAAGTGGGGGCTTGTCCAGTGATGCCTCAGAGGAGGAGGAATAAGGTAATAAAGAAATATTATTTCTGGTACTGCACAAGGAGGATTTGAGCTCCCAGATGTTATCAACCTTTTACACTGCAGGTCATTTAGACTGGAGAGTAGCTGCAGTTCTCTTGCAGAATGACAGGAAAGGTGTTAAACTAGAATCTAGTTCTATTATTTTCTTTTCCAAGAAGTTCAATTCTTGTTTAAAAAAAAAAAAGTCAGTAGTTGAAAAAGAAGCTCCAATGTTAATTTTAGCTGACCGACATTATTATGGGTTTGTTGACTATGGATTCTAATAAAACTACATAAAACTTTTGTTACATATAATACTATTGGTCAGACTGTGTGGTCCCCTGGGTGCCAGCACAGTTTTTTAGCCAGGGTTTGTAACCTGATACCAAATGGCAAAATCTATCAGTAAACAGTAAAAGTTAAAAGAAAAAAAAAGAAAAGAAAAGAAAAAAATGGAAATTAAAATCGTCTCTGAACAAAATAGGGTCCGTCTTCCTTCTTAGTTTAGGGTGATTACATCTGTTAGCACATACAGCAGATTAGAAAAGAATATGTTTGTAATCCAAGCAAAGAATGACAAGTATGCAGGATGTAGACACAAATCCTAAGGTGGTTAATGGCCGGTCCATACATCCAGGATAATACGTGCATCACAAACGATGTACGCTTTATACAGATACATCAATCTGATTGCTACGCTGCCATCTTTGAACCTGTTTGATATAAGATTATTGTTCTGATTGAATTATGCTTTTTTTAACCTGCAGTTTGATGAGATTCATATGAAAAATGTGTTCACGTAAGTCAGTTATTCAAACTAAGATTAAAATCAGAATGTAGACCCCAAAACCAATTTATACGAAAAAAAGCAACACAAGTGTCTGAAAGTTGATTCACTCACAGCTGCACTACACTGAATTGTGTAAAGGTGATATAGAAATGGCCTCCGCCACGTATCTCCCTGTACCGACATTCTCTAGAGTTATTTAATGTTTTCAGATAAGCAGTTGTTTTCTTAATCTTCTAAGTCAAATAACTTTGGAACATCACAAACGTTTGTATTCTTGAGTCTAATGTTTACCTTAAGTAAAACTTCAGTCTCACAAAGAGGTTGATTTCACTGAGGTAACCTAAAATCAGAGTCAGTTGTGACTTCTCTACACTGTAACTGATTGCTGTAGTTTCAACAGTAAGAATATACAGTCACTTCTTGTTTTTGTCTTTTACAATGTTTAACTGTGTACTGCAGTGCATCATGGGTAAAAAAAAATAATTACAGTAGTTAGCATCAATTTTATACAGAGAGATATTGTAAAACAAGAAGAAGGAACAGATTTCATTCACTAATTCAGCACTGTGCGGCGTTCACAGTGAAATGCCTCCGCAGAAGACTAGCACGCCAAGCTAGCCTGTCTGAGCAGGACCTCCATCTCCCCCCACATGGCGCAACCGTCGCAACGGGAGAAGAGACTGGGACCCTCATGGATACCACAGAGGCACACAGCTCCAGCTGGGGCTCCCAGCTTGACCAGCTCCTTCTACACGAGGAGGACATCCACGTGTTGGACTGCAGGGATGATGACGACGCCTCCTCTGACCTCCATGTATCGAGAGAGGAAGAGGAGGATGACGCCTTCATCACTCCGGCCCGGGCTGCACTGCCTGTCACCTCCGTGGCCTCTCATGAAGAGACTGGGGAAAGCACACCAGCCCCTCTCCCCGGTGGAACCACTCGTCAAGGCACACCTGCTCCCGCGGCTGTCTGCGGTGACCCCCTGAAGACCGAGCCAGCCGACCAAAGCGGACCATCTCCACTCTGACCTCTTGGTCAGAGTGCCGAATGTCCTCCCATTATGCTCACAGCCTACCAGGCTGAGCTTTGTGTGTTCAGGCTCTGATTTTAGGAGTTCTTAAAAAAATACCTCAGGCAGGGCACTTCAGGTTCTAAAGGTTTACAGTAAAACTGTATGTTTTTAATAAATATTGTGTTTTTTACAGCTCTGACTCTGGTTTTATTTAACAGGTAAAGGGAATCTATTGCATACACAATGCTTCACAATATGCATATTCTTTAAAAGCTGCTGATGCAAAGAAAGACGTAAAAAAAAAAAAAAAGAGTTAACTGTAAAAATTATCTATAATATAGTGTATTGTGAAGTTACAGCTCTTACTGGCAATTTTAGTTACCAGGTAAATTCTGTAATTTTAATTACAAGATAAAACATGAATACAACAAAATACCACTTTTCTGTAAAAATACTTGTAATTCATATACAACAAAATCATGTAAAAGTTATACTGTAATAAACTGTTATTATTTTTACAGTAATTAAATGCGATGACAATACTTTATTGGCAACTTTTTTGTCGTGTTTACTGCAAATTCCACAGTAAATTCTTTACAGTATAGGAGCCATGTACCATCTACCGGTAATTATATAAAATGTTCTTTCACATCTACTTTTTATTACAAGGTAATGTTGTAGGGTTTTCGAGAGCGTTGTATCTTCAGTGCATGAAAGATCTTTCATTTGCTTCTTTTATCGTGCACGTTTTTAAAACAGCAAATGTTAAAAAAGACGACATGTTTTTTAAAGTAACAAGCTTTTTGAGCAAACCGAATTACACTCTTGAGTGGTTTCATGTGGTCCGATATCTAATTATAAAACTTTGGTGACAAAATACACATTTTTGTCAAACATATATAATATGGTGATTATTATGGCAAATATGACCAAATATATAATAGAATGTCAAAGGCTGGTTTAGGAAAGGGAAAGGATACCTGGACTTTGGGTCTTGACATCCATGTACATGTCACTTTGACATGTATTTACTATTTGAAAATGTTTCCAGAGTCCATGTACACAGGTATCTTTTTTCTCATCCTTTATTTAACCAGGACAGTTTCATTGAGATTATGAAACATCTTCCTTTTTAAAAAGATTGATTGGACTCGAACTGGTGACCCTCCAGTTACAAGCTTGCTTCCTTAATGTTTAGGCCAACACTGCCTTAAAAGAAACAATGCACCATAATAAGTGGCCTATTGCATCAGAATAATACCTCTGCCATCATGGAAACTGACTAAGAAATGGGGAAAACAATAAGTTTGAGTTGTGGATTTGGTCTCCACATTTTCCACATGAGCTGGAAAAACAAGTCTCTTAAAACTTGAGAGTCTGCTGCCATGACCAATTGCCAGATTTTTTAACAACCTCAGAGACCAAGTACACATCAAGTGAGATCAAATTACTTTTTGCTGGATAGAGATGGCCTCCTTAACATTAGGTACTTGACAGATATTTTTGTCCATCTGTGTTTTTTCATGGCACGAGTAACAATCAAGAAGGACACAAAGAAAAAGCACAAAGCAAATATAAATTGCAGTGTCGTGAGGTCCTGTTTTTTTAGCCTTAAAGAGTGACTAAACCTAGGGATGTAACGATTCATTGTAAGGCAGTTAAAAATCGATTCATAGGTATCACGGTTCACATTGATTCTCTGAAAATTGAATCGCAGTACTTTTTTTAAACAGCAGAGGGCACTGTATATTTATCATTCTCTTGTCCAAATGCTGAAGCGGCGGGCAGAATCTGGTATTACTTTCTTCCGGGCCGCCTTCTACTCTTAAACATGTTCATAAATGGTTCCCTACCCCTTTAGCACCGAAAGAATATCTGTAATATTATGTGAATATCTGTAAAAGTCACGTTTTTTTATTAGCTCTGTCTGCTAGCATAGCATCTCTTCTTCACTGCACAGAATAGCTGCATCCCAACCGAACACTGGGTTACTAGCGCCCTCTGCTGGTCCAAACAAATATCTGACAAAATACAATGCAGACTGATTTTTTTTTAAAGTCCAATTGTTAAGGCACAAAATACATTTTCAGTTGCACTTTTGAAAAGAAAAAGAACTACTATGCAGTTTTGTATTGTTTACTATAGAACCAGAATTTAAATTAATAGGCTTCTCCTTCATTTGTATTATTCCTTTATTTATTTCATTCAAGATTTATTTTCAGTTAAATTGCATTGTTTTGGATAGTTTATCAAGGGATTCTTTTGACATTAAAAAAAAAAAGGAAACTAGTACAGTATTTTCTAGGAATATTTTTCAATCATCATTTGTCGACAATAAATCGTGAGAGAATCCTATCGTGAACCCAGTATCGTGAATCGAATCGTATCGGGAGTTGAGTGAATCGTTACATCCCTAACTAAACCCCAAAACCACTTTTTTCGGCTAAATAAATAAATGTATTTGGGTATGACGTAGTGTTGCTACAGTATTTCAATTTGGCATATTTAGTTGTAAAATGTCAGTGACTGCCCTCTATGGGTTGAAACCTGGCTATTACAATTGATTTTTGCTATTGGCTGAGATCAAGATCATGTGATGTTTTGGGACCATCTGGCGTCAAAAACAAGCACTGTTAGCCCCGCCCCATTTATAAAAACTAGCACCTGTGGGCTCTACAATCTGTGGTGAGTTGATTGGATTGAGAGAAGAGTAAATAGAGGTGTAATGAGTAGCTAGTTACCATAGCATAGATTGTTAATTGGAGATTTTATAATATAGACTGGGTGTGTCTTAACTGCTCCAGGAGCCCCGCCCATAATTAAGGCATTTTTTGAATTTCCCTCCTAGTGGCAGATCAGGAGAAAGCAAGTGTTTAGTTATTCTAAGGTTGGACTAAGTTTGACAGAGAGCTTTTTGAATGTGTCCGGTCAATTATCCTCTCGCTCCCTCCGTGTGAACGTACCCCCTTCATATTTTGTACCAGCTGCTCCTCATTTGTAGTGACTCTGTCTATTTGGTCAGAGCATTTATAGTGGATGGGTGTCCTGTTGCATTAGTTCATGGCAGTTATCTCACTGTCAGAGCAGTATTTCTTTCACGTCATGTCAAGTTAGGCCTCGTAACATTTATGACTGACATTTTTCTCATTTACCTGGTGACCCGTTTCTGCTTCTCCACAGAACTTTAATAACTTGTAAGCTTGTAAGATTCAAGGCCATTTTAAGCATTCTAATTTGGGATGCCTGGATACCTGCTGATATTCAACAAAACATGACATTGTGAATTAGCTTCACATAGTTTCATAGAGATTTCCTCAAAAAGAAACTGGCACATTTAGCATATTTAGAAATGTGGAGAATTTGCACGCACAGAGAAGGGTATGGTTCACAATCAGGAATGAGGGAACATATGATAATAGGTTTTCATAAACATTTTCACCAAAAATAGATCCGACACTTGGCTTTACTTGCAGCGGAACTACCCTGGTGGGTTGCTAGTGTCCTGGCATCTATTAGCTTGGTCATTCATTAGCTTGATTTTGATGTCTATTTAGAAATATCCAATCCATTCATTTTAATTCCTTATTTCATCAAATAAATTGTTAGCTTAATGTTGACTTAATAGAATTTAAGTCAGTTAAAAGTCATAACACTGCAATTAATTTAATTTGAAATTTCTGTGGAGAAGTATAAAATATCTAATACTGTAGGGTGAAATCAAGCACTGTTAGCTTAACTAGACTTAGCATAGATACAGGATTTTTTTTAACTCATTGACTGCGAGATGTCAATTGTGTTTTTCAGCTGGGGTTGCTAGGAGACAGTGTGACGAAGGTCTCCCATGAATATTGAACTTATACCATGATGCAGTGACCAACTGGTGACATGTAGGTGGCAGCAGCCCACCTTTGGATGAGAGATCACCCTTAATGGGCAGAGCTCAGAGGGAGAGGAAAGGAGTTTGCGAGACAGAAAATGGCGCTACCAGAGTTGATGTTTAAGTTCACAGCAGTGCACACTCGACCAGAGCATGTGTGGAACTAAGTGGACTACTGAGAGTGTCGCGATTGTGAGAGAAAACGATCAAAAAAACGGGGCAAGCAGTGACTCTCGGCATGTCCGGGAGAAGGAGGAAGTTGCGTGTGTGGAGAATGATGGGGGGAGAGACTTACAGTAAGCAAACCATTTAATTCTGACCCAGATAGCAAAATAATAATAATTTTGCCATCAAAAGCCTGGTCTCAGTGCTGTCTTTGTAGTTTTACGGAAGGAAATCAATGTTCACTAAAGCAAAAAATAAATAAATTTGCTTCAAAGTCACTGATAGGTTTTTTCAGAAAAAGGCTTTTTTTCTCAGCTTTTTGTCACAAGCTGGCAATTTGTGTGAAACTTGCATCTATTCAACTTCTGATTATGGAAGAACAAAACAAGCGAGAAAAACAATTTTTTTCTGATTAAAGTAGAATCGAATCTTTCAGAATCTGGTTTCAGATTTCAGATTGTCATAGGACAAATTCCCAAAAAGATCTAATTTTTGCAAAATTACAACAATAATATTTGCTTACAGAGAAAGTTTGTTTTCAAAGCAAATAAATAACTTATTAATAATTCATTCAAAATCCAGTGTGATATGCCACATATGTAAACCCACGTATATGTCTTTTGGAAATCTAATAAATGTAAGGGTACAAATTAGCACCAACAATTCTACGATGACCACCAACTTGAAAGGAAAATAATTTGGCCGTCCCAAGCTGTTGGCCTAATAAAATGAAATTAATTAATAAATACAATTCAGTGCACAACATCTGTGCAACAGGACTGGATGATAGCAAAAAAAAAAAAAAAAAATGCATTAGCACACAGCAAACAAAGCCAAGCCTCATCAATATCGTCTTCTAGGCCAATCATAATGACTGTCATTTATTCATTACATTTTCTAGCTCATCTCTTCTTCTGTGTTTTGTTGTCATTTAGTTTCCTCTTTACCTAAACACATCTCCTTTCAGTTGCCATTCTCCATTGTGCTTGCTTTACTTCTTTTTTCAGTTTTTCCCTGATCCTTTGTCTCCTCTCACCCATTTGCTGTCAACTTTTTTCCTCCCTCTCACATCTGCTGCCTTTCACATCTTTATAGCTTTGTCTCCTGCTAGCTTCACCTGTCACCCTCCAGGGGTTTAATCATCGGGTTGATGTCGCTCCCTATTTAAAGGATGCCTTAAACAGTGACAAAATGGCCCTCGTCCCATTCTGTTTGCAGTGGGGACCTCTGTGGTTCGACTACTCAGCCCTGTTTGCATCGGTTTACTCACAAAAGAACTGTATTATAACATCTAAATGCAAGTGGTGCACTAATATTAATTAACCTAACTTATATAGATAACTTATTGGTTCAGTTGTATTGTATTCAGGGTATTTTTTGGTACTTTGGCTTCTTCTCATAATAAAAAAAAAACATTGATTAATTGGAGTCTCTTGAATACAGATCCAAGTACATAGATAGTGAATACTTCAGACCTAGGGTGTCAAGCTCACTTTACTTTGGGGGCCACATACGACCCAATTTAATTTCAAGTGGGCCGGAGCAAAAAAAAAAAACATAGATTTTTGGGGCTAAGGAAGAGCAATTTAAATGTTTTTGTACCCAAATTTCACATTTTTGTGTTTACAAATATCTACAATTGACTTAGGATATCCTATAAATTGTATTTTAGGCAAACAATTTGCAAACTATAACTGACTATAAGGAGAGAAAAAAGTCCCTGTATGTTTTGGGTAGTGTCATTCATTTTTCTTAAATTTTGGGGGGACTAACCTTTATTGTGATTTACACAAAAGTACAAAAAAAAAATCATCCCGTGGGCCAAAGTGGAGGGTGTCATCCGAATTCAGCCCGCGGGCCAAGAGTTTGACACATGCTTTAGACTGTTGTCCTGTCGAGATTTCACAGAAATGTTTCAAAACAAAAAAGAAAAATTGGAAATCAGTAATTGATGCAAATGTAATAAAAAATGTATAAAATTTTGAACTTGATCATAGTCCTCAAATAGAGTATGTCATTTTATGTAATAATTCAAAAGAAATAACACTCCTTGCCTAAACTAATGAATCAAGAGACCTTTTTTTGGTCCTTTATCAACTGCACAAAATACTGTTCGCTGTTGAGCACTTACCCTGATTATTATTTGGCAATTACAGGTTCCAAAAAGTTGGCATTAATAAGCTTAAAACTTTGAAATAAAAGGGGGATATTAATATTATGTAGTACTTGCATGTATTAAGTGCATTAAACCTCTGCAGGTGACAAGTTTTTATATTAGCCCTATTCTTTCACAGCCTAATGTACTATTGTATACATTATAATAAATTTACAATATTTTTTTTACTACCCGCATGGTTTATTGGTGATAAGATCCCCAGGAGAGGAATCAATGACAAACTGAAAATTCATGACCATGTAAATATTTCATCTACTTAGCACAGCTGGCTTTCATAGCATATTCACAGCCACCTGGCACAGCCGAAGCGATAGCCTCTGGCTAGTCATGACATTGTATAAAAAAATAAATACACACGCAACATTTTCAATTATTCTTTTTGGTTTGAATCAAATACTAAATCCTATTTTGACAAAGTCAGCCAGGGGACTTGAGGAGATAAGTCACAGAAGAAGAAAAAAAAGTAACAGTGTCTGGCTCAATAAATTTAGGGTAAAAGAAGAGAGGAAACATTTCAAAAGATTTTCCCTTTTTGCATATTTTTTTGTGTTTCCTATGTAGGAAGATGAGATGAGTTATTATTAATGGGTTATATAACTAAGAATATTAATTATGATTATTAATATTACTTCAAATTTGCGGGGTGCCACTCCTTTTAACAGGAGAAATATGTCTAAGTTTTTAGACTAAACTCATCAATGTGAAACCAGGGAAAAGTGAATTCTACCAGACATCTACACCATAACCTCAGCTTTAATGAATCAGAGGAATCAAATATTATGTTCAACCTTTTATTCAAAAGTCAACAATTAACACAGTCAAAATATCAATTGAAATGGGATAATTAAATCATGATAAAATGCATTTCTAGGCTAATAAAGGTGAGGATTATACGTAATAAAGTGAAATCACTAATCTAGAAGGATGCTAATCTACTAAATATTGAATAAAAATGCAGGATACATATTCAATAATAAGATCATAAAATCAAAGAATAAAATAAAGAGAGCTCATAACAAAGAGAGGAGGACGGACAAGGGGGAGACGAACAAACATGAATGAGATGTACTGTGTGTGCAGCATGTTGTTAATGCGTGTAAGTTTGTAGTTATGGAAATATGTATGTGATCTATTGTAGATGAAAGTTGCTGATGAGAGTTCATTCTTGTACCTTGGAGGTGAGGTCAGGCTGGACCTGGAGGTGCTGTTGAAGCAATGTAGCAGGACGTGCCACCGTTGGTTCTGTTTCGGTTCCACAGAATTTAGCCCCTTCAGCCGATCCGGGCGGTTAGGCCTTCGCAGCTGGCTTCGATAATGGCTCTTGGCTAACCACAATGGGTCGCGGGCCGGGCTTCCTTTCGGCTGTTACGCACGTCACTGGGTGCGGAATTCGTCCGAACCAAGCAGCTGTTGATTACAAAATCTAACTGTTTCAACTAAAAATAAAAATGAAATGAAAGACTGGAAACAGGAGGGACACGTGTGAGCATGAACGCCCGCGTCCAAAACTGTTGTTTCTGGTCGCGCGTCTTTTTTTAAAGGGCGTTTGGCGACGCCTTTTGGAGGAGGCGTCTTCGTTGATTATTCTGTGATCATGTCGGTGATTGGTCACTGTCACTGCTTTCAGCTTGTGGGTGTGTCTTGGGTGTGTGTGAGTGTAAGACAGAGACAGACAACAAGGGATGATTCTAAACATAAAAGAATGCCTAATAATTAATTCCACATATTTCAAAACATCTTTTCAACATCATATCCTGAAATATCATGTATTACGAAAGAGTTTGATACCAAACATGACTGGAAAATATCCTCGAATCACTTTAGGAACTAATTATTGCATTTTGCTTGTAATTATTCATAAACATAAATGTCAAAAATCATGTTATGCCTCCTCTTAACTATATGATCGCAGTAAATACCTCAAACTAACTTTTGTGATGTTTTCTGGTATTTTTAAGCACTTTTAAATGATAAACACTTTAAAATAGCATTCTGTTGTTGTTAAATTACATGACACGAGTGCAGACACATTTGCAATTTCAATTATAGTAGAAATCATTCCAAAAATGTTTTCATTTGTAACTTTTCAGTCCAGCACATGTCCTTTGTTCTCATTTGAGCAGGAGAACTGGGGTTATTCCATTGTCCTGTGTAACCATTGGTTTGGGTTCGGGAGGTGACAACATCTGCAGGGGGTCAAAGGGGTCATTGGGACAGTTCTTTGATGTTACAGCATCCAGAGGTATCTGTTTGACAAAGGGGGAAGGAGAGGGATGTTCTTCTTTTGATCGTAATGTAGCAGGGAGATGATAACAGGAGACGACTGTTCTGGGATCCTTCTATCTTTTTGTTCGGCAGGAAGGGAAGAAGACCCCCCTTGGGGCACGTTTGCATTTCACAGCAAGAGGTAGACTCTCTGACTCCACGGACTGGTGAAGCCGGTGTTCTAAGTCAGGTCAACTTGGGGGTTTAGTTCCCTACATAATCCCCCTGTTGATAAGGTTTCAATGCTTTGAAGCTCTTATCAAAAAGTTCTTTTGAGGAAACAAAAGAGGGAACGAACCTTCAAGTTGAAGAAAACTGGAAACAGGTAAAGGTGTGTTGAGGTCCTCACACACCCTGACGAAAGTTCAGGAGTGACCAAAAGTCCAATGTCCTTGTTGGAAATTGGAGGCGTTTCCCCCTGTAGGGTAGGGAAATCACTCTCACCTTGACGTTGAGATGAGCAGCATTGCCAGGAAGTCAATACTGGAGGCAACGCCGGGAGGTTGAAGCTAGAGCCCCTGGTGGTTGAGGCTGGAGCCCCGGAGGTTGAAGCCTGGAGCCCCTGGTGGCTGGCGTTGGAGCATTGCCTGGTGTTAATGCCCGTGGGCCATGGAGGTAGGAGTTGGGGGACCATGGAGTCGATTCTGAGGTGCCGCTTGGCAGTGGGCACTCGTAGACCAGGAGGCAGACTAGGTGTGTGTACTATATGTTGCTATGTGTCCCTCAACAATGCTCGGTGCGAACATGTAATTTGGGATCAGCAGGATGGGGTAATATAAAAGTGTACACATAACACATAGATAGCGTGGTATCGGTCAGTTACTCCTGGTGCACATCAATAAGACAAAGACAAAGCATGCAGGGTATAAAAGAATCAAATCTAAACACACAAAAGTAAGTCCCTAAGGGATCTTAAACTAAATGAGAGCAACAGAAGGGCTTTCTTTTGCTCTGGCTAAATTTGGCCTGTGCCTATATAATGAGACGCGTTGTGGTCTCGGTAGCAGGGTGTTAGATATGCTAATGTTTGGGGCCTGATCAATGGGATGGCTGATTGGAAGTTTACGGATCAACCAGCACGTTTAAATCCTGACTCTCAGGTGTGTCCTTAGTGGGACCAGATAGCGTAGTGGATTCTAGTTCCTAGTTCTTAGTTTATGTCGTCCTTGAGGTGGTAGATGTTATTGAACGTGACGACTGGTACGTTAATTAGGAATGCTATCTTTCGGCTCGTAGGGTTTATTCAGCTCGCGGTTGATGGCTTGTCTGTTGATTTTGGTGTAGCTTAATCTGGTTTCGGTGGACCCATTTGAGCTTTGGTTCGGTTTTTTGTGCTCGGAATCTTTATTTGGTACACCACTGGAGACAGTTTATCAGTGACCAGGTAGGGTCCTGTCCATTTAGGAAGAAATTTTATTTATTTATTTATTTTTCAGTTTGGTTGCATGATGATTGGTTTTGCCGGCGGGCGGAGCAAAGCTATAATACCAGACGCGGTCTTCCACCTGTGGTTCCTCTTGTGAGGCTTTTTGGTCGTAGTAGGTTTTACGGCCCTTCGCACTCTCTTTGAGATGTTTTTGAGCGAACGCGAACGTAGCTCGGAGGTGGTTCTCAAGATCGGTCGTGTATTGGTGGGTGGTGTAAGCGGTAGCGGTGTTAGCTTGGTTTTGACTTTGACTCCTCTGTGTCTGGCGCAGGGCATGTCATGGGCATGTGCCAATATCACCCCCCTTTGGTTCTGTGGGACAACGAACGCATGCGTTTGGGAGTCCGCAGAAACATGGACCAAGGTGCCCTTGACTATCTGTAATGAGCGACGGGCAGCGAACAGATGGCTGGATGTGGAGGCAAAGTCCGAGGAGACTTTTAAAGTTATTGGGTCATTGTCGGTGGAAGCGGGTTTTACCGGTGCGATGACCTGCGAGGACATTGGGGTGTCGGTCTCGGCAGCTGCACGAGAGCGCGTAATAGCATTCACTGACAACGGGTGGGGCTCAGCGAGCTGGGTGGGGTCAAAGGACCAGGGTGTCCCTGATAGCGCCCCCTGTTTGGCGAGAGCATCGTTGATGTGTTGGTTCTGAAACGCAAGACCATCGGTAGCGAGGGGGTTGTTGGTTAACGAGCACAGGGAGGTATTTCTGGTCGTTAGAGTACGGTCTACGGTTTTAGTAGCCGGACGCATTTGGGCCGGAGACCGGCTGGGGGTCTCCTTTAGAGCCCGAGAGTGGTTCAGTTGGTAGCACTGAACTCCGTCGAGTGAGTCATGCTGCAGCGGCAGTGGCTGCCTGACTTGGGCCCAGATTTTCCGATTTTGAAAGTCGATCAGGGGCTCAAATCGGTTGAGCAAATCGATACCTATGAGAAGAGGAATCTGGTTGTGGTCTGAGATGTAAAACGGGTGCACCAGGGTCAGGTGCCCTATGGTGACTTGTACGAGAGCCTTCTTCGTGATAACAGTGGCGTTGTCGCCATAAGGTTCAATGTCAATGTGGCAGTCTTGGAGTATCAACCTTAGGTTGGTCTCTTTGGCTAGGCTGCGCAGCTCATTGAACAGTTGGGCGGACATGAGGGATATGTCTGCTCCAGTGTCAAGTAAGGCTTCATTGGTAAGCACACCTTCAAAAGTGGCTGATATATAAAACTTTCGGGCGATTCCTCTTTCGTAGAGGTCACACAAGAATTGGTGAATTGGTGGTTCACCCTCAATGGACTGATGTCCATTGGAAAAACGGTGGTTTGGTGCATGTGTTTGCACCAGCAAGACAGCACGAGGCGAATCATCGTCATTTTTTCGTTTTGATTGTTTTGGTTTATCATTGGTTTTGTCATCTATCATTTGTTCGAACATTTTCCTGATGGATGCCATTTCTTTAGTGATTTGGTTAGATAACCTAATTTCTAAACTTTCTATTTCATTAGGTTCATTGTCTGATCTTGATCTGTTTGGCTGCTGGTCGTATGACCTTTGGTTATTTTTGTGATACCGAGGTTTTGAGTGTTCGTTTCTGGGTGGAGGTGTTCGGCGGTCGTTGTCGTGTCTTCTCCACTGGTCAGAACGGTTGTAATCATACCACGGTGGTCGCGGTCGGCGATCTTGGTGGTGTGAGTTAGGGCGGGAATTTTGGTGCCGAAAGTTTTGTTTTGGCGCATAATCTCGATAATCGGTGTTATCTTGGTATCGTTTTGGCTTTATTCCATGGTACGGTTGCTGGTTGTACCGCGGAGGGGTCTGTGGTGCTTGCGGTGGATGCTCTTGAGGAACGATGAATTCCTTTTGAATGCCTTCCAATTGCAGCGAGTGAGAGTTATTCTTTATCGGGAACATTTCGCGAGGTGTGGATTTTGCCGAATTTTGTTTGTACAAGAGGAAGCCTCTGATTGCAAGATCGCGAAGTTTCTTACTGGACATGGTATAGGGATCTGCCACGACGCCGAGATGGGTGCTCGTGCTGTGGTGAAGGTTTCTGAGGAACAGTTGTTTGAACTGCTCTTCTTCCTCCATACCAGGGTCGTTGCGATTACCAAAGTATGCCTGTAGCAAGGTGTGGTAATATTGTTGGGGTGATTCGTTTTTCCCCTGTTTAACGGTGTGGGCATAGTCGAAACCTGTTTGGTGAAGTGCGTCAGAAAATTCATCCACCAGGAGGCGGCACAGTGTTGTGTAATCATTTCTGATCTGAGGTAGTTGACGTTCAATGAAATCATTGACAAGCCTGCTCGAGGTTGCTTTGATTAGGTAGATTTTATCTTCAACATTAGCCATTGGATAACTTTTTAGATAAAAATCAATGTCTCTCAAAAATGCTCTAGCATTTTGGGGTTCGTCGAACTTTGGTTCGAATCTCGGAATGTTTCTGGCAATTTTATCCAGGTCGCGGTTGGACGGTCGATTGCTATTCGGGGGCCTGGCGGGCGTCGGTCCGCCGTCAATAGGAGGGTCCGCGGAGGCATCCCGGGGTCTCCTTAAGCGACGCGGACGTACCGGTGGGTCGGTGGTGCGCAGGACTTGTCGAGTTGCGTCTTCACCGTCGGAGTCAGGATCGCCATCAGCCTCCGACATTGACAATGATGAGAGAGCGTGCCCGAGCTCACGTCTTGCGTCTAGGAGCTCTCTCCTGGTGAGGTTCAATTGTCGTTGAACCTTAGCAGTAGCTACTTTACCATCAGCTACTTGTTGTAATAAGTCATTAACCCTCTCTCGTTCTGCGTCTAATTCTCTAGAGAGCAGTTTAGTTTTGGCTTTTGAGGCTTTGATCGCCCCTTCTGCCTCAAGGAGGAGTTTCTTCCCATCATTTGACTCGTGTAGTTGTGCGTCTAATTCCCGGGTGGTGGTGTCGAAATCATGTTCGAGAACGCGTATTTTATCACCGAGTAGCACTTTGGATTTTTCTAATTCTTTATTCTCAGTGATTAATTGATTAACCTGATCTTCCGCTTCTTCTAGGTAAGTCACACGCATTTGGAGAAGTCCATTTTCTTCACGTGTTTCGTCATACTGGACCGTGAGGTTCGCGCAGCGGGCTTCGCGTTCCTCGATGGCTTCGAGTTGAGCGTCTCGTTCGCGCTCGAGGGTTTTAACCCGATCCTGTTCGTATTTTAACTGGGCGGAGAATGCTGATATTACAAAGCCGAGCTGTTTAACCAGCTCCTTATCTTTCAGCTTTTTTGAAACGGCTGCAGTGACGCAATCGGCCACAAGGTCTCCTAATTCTTGAGGGGGAGATTCTCGGATTTTGGCATCAATTGTGGATTTTCCGTCCCCTAAAATTTCTGTGAGGAGGAATTCTAAGTTCTCGGCTGGATGGTCTTCAGAGGAGACCGACATGTTGATTTGTTGTGGGTCAAAATCGTACAAAGAACTCTAAAGGATTTCAAAATTTCAAATAATTTTTCAAACAAAGTTTAAAAATTACAATGGTAGTAAATTGTTTTATCTTATTTTGTTTGTTCTTAGCAATTCACTGTTTGGTAAATAAAAACTGAGTGGTAAACTTGAAAAAGTTTGGTGTGGTTTGTTTAATTTAAACAATTGTTCTTACTCATTTAAGACTTGTTCTTACTGATTTAAGACTTTTATTTAAATTAACTTTACTTTAATTCAATTTCGTTGAATTAATCCACAGGTAATTTTAATCAATTAAAAAAAATGTTTTATTGAAATTAAATTCAAATCTTATTGAATTTATTTTAATCAATAAATGTTTTCCTCAATTAATTCAAACTTTAGTTTAAATTAGCTTTGCTTTGATTCAGTTTCCTTAGATTAATCAGGTGTTTTTAATCAATTGGAAAAAGAAAGAAAAAGAAGAGGAAAAAAAAAAAAAAAAAAAAAATTTTTTTTTTTTTTTTTTTTTGAAATTAAATTCAAATCCTATTGAATTTATTGTAATCAATAAATGTTAATTTTAATTAATTAAATTCTGTTTTAATTTATCAGTTTTTATTTCAGTTGTAATTTCCTTTAGGTTGATTTTTAAGAATGGTTTGTGTTTAAATTCGGTTGTGTTGAATTTAATTACCTTAATTAAAACTGGTTTAGCTTTTATTAAACTTATTTTAATTAATAAATCCTTCTTAAATTAGTTGCTTTCATTTAATTAACTTCCTAATCAATTTAATTGTTTTTAATCAAATTGATTTAATTTTAATCACACTGGATTAATCATTTAGTAAAATGTGTATTTTACTTTAATCATTAGTTTATTTATTTAAACTGTTTTAGTTTAATTATTTTTCAAATTGGTTTAAATCTTGTTAAACCTTGATTTTAGTGCGTCACTTGTATTTAAATGAGTTACCTTAGTTTTAATAAGATTACCCTTTTAATGGCTTAACTTCCGTTTAGTTATGGGCCTTGTGTGTGCGTGCGCGTGCGTGCGCGCGTGCTTTTCTGAGAGATGACAAAATCAAATCGAGCACATTTAAAACCACACGATTTCAGCAAAGTGACGGTAAAGACAGCTGTATCGATGCACAGTTGTCAAGCAAAACGTGTCTAAAGACACGCTGTAACTTAGATGTGTTTAAAGTCTCACTGGGCACGATAGGTTAGCTTGATGCTAACCGCTTAGTAGCAGGCTGCTGCTGCTAGGCTGAGGCTCTCGTTAGCCTGTTATTCGCGAGCTCGCCACGAGGGGCAGTCGCGTCTCAAAAAGGGACAGGAAGGCCTGTCTTTGTGTATGAGCGGTGGCTTGACACATTTGCTTCCGGTTTCCGGAGCGTTACCCACATGTGTTCCAACCACAATGAGCTAACATGAGCTAATACAACGATAGCTTGTCCGTTTTAAGGAACGGAAGATTCAGACGACTTACTCTTTGTTTGCGTCGGTAGATACCAGAGTTTCAGAGCTCTTCGGGGTAGCAAAGTCCTAGTTTGCACTGTCTGCGTATCTTTTCCTTTTATACGGGGTTTTCCCGGTTCTGGCAACTTACTGTTTACCTCTGACGTCACAGTCACTGACGGCGCAGTGATTAATTTTAACTTTTTCTTTTGGCGCGGCGGCCTTTCATAACATTAGCGCTTTAAACACAGAGACACGGCGGTCTTATTTATTCAGTTTCTAAGCATTAGCGCGGCGGCTTTGCTTAGAATACAACATTGGTCGGGGCTCGGCGGCTTCCGAACCAATCCGGCAACACGAGTGTTCAGTTTTTAGACCGGCTTTTGATTCCAATGATTATTCATTAACGCTGCGTTTATGGCTTCAGCTGATCCCATCTGGAGGTGTCAGAAATTATGTAGGAAGATGAGATGAGTTATTATTAATGGGTTATATAACTAAGAATATTAATTATGATTATTAATATTACTTCAAATTTGCGGGGTGCCACTCCTTTTAACAGGAGAAATATGTCTAAGTTTTTAGACTAAACTCATCAATGTGAAACCAGGGAAAAGTGAATTCTACCAGACATCTACACCATAACCTCAGCTTTAATGAATCAGAGGAATCAAATATTATGTTCAACCTTTTATTCAAAAGTCAACAATTAACACAGTCAAAATATCAATTGAAATGGGATAATTAAATCATGATAAAATGCATTTCTAGGCTAATAAAGGTGAGGATTATACGTAATAAAGTGAAATCACTAATCTAGAAGGATGCTAATCTACTAAATATTGAATAAAAATGCAGGATACATATTCAATAATAAGATCATAAAATCAAAGAATAAAATAAAGAGAGCTCATAACAAAGAGAGGAGGACGGACAAGGGGGAGACGAACAAACATGAATGAGATGTACTGTGTGTGCAGCATGTTGTTAATGCGTGTAAGTTTGTAGTTATGGAAATATGTATGTGATCTATTGTAGATGAAAGTTGCTGATGAGAGTTCATTCTTGTACCTTGGAGGTGAGGTCAGGCTGGACCTGGAGGTGCTGTTGAAGCAATGTAGCAGGACGTGCCACCGTTGGTTCTGTTTCGGTTCCACAGAATTTAGCCCCTTCAGCCGATCCGGGCGGTTAGGCCTTCGCAGCTGGCTTCGATAATGGCTCTTGGCTAACCACAATGGGTCGCGGGCCGGGCTTCCTTTCGGCTGTTACGCACGTCACTGGGTGCGGAATTCGTCCGAACCAAGCAGCTGTTGATTACAAAATCTAACTGTTTCAACTAAAAATAAAAATGAAATGAAAGACTGGAAACAGGAGGGACACGTGTGAGCATGAACGCCCGCGTCCAAAACTGTTGTTTCTGGTCGCGCGTCTTTTTTTAAAGGGCGTTTGGCGACGCCTTTTGGAGGAGGCGTCTTCGTTGATTATTCTGTGATCATGTCGGTGATTGGTCACTGTCACTGCTTTCAGCTTGTGGGTGTGTCTTGGGTGTGTGTGAGTGTAAGACAGAGACAGACAACAAGGGATGATTCTAAACATAAAAGAATGCCTAATAATTAATTCCACATATTTCAAAACATCTTTTCAACATCATATCCTGAAATATCATGTATTACGAAAGAGTTTGATACCAAACATGACTGGAAAATATCCTCGAATCACTTTAGGAACTAATTATTGCATTTTGCTTGTAATTATTCATAAACATAAATGTCAAAAATCATGTTATGCCTCCTCTTAACTATATGATCGCAGTAAATACCTCAAACTAACTTTTGTGATGTTTTCTGGTATTTTTAAGCACTTTTAAATGATAAACACTTTAAAATAGCATTCTGTTGTTGTTAAATTACATGACACGAGTGCAGACACATTTGCAATTTCAATTATAGTAGAAATCATTCCAAAAATGTTTTCATTTGTAACTTTTCAGTCCAGCACATGTCCTTTGTTCTCATTTGAGCAGGAGAACTGGGGTTATTCCATTGTCCTGTGTAACCATTGGTTTGGGTTCGGGAGGTGACAACATCTGCAGGGGGTCAAAGGGGTCATTGGGACAGTTCTTTGATGTTACAGCATCCAGAGGTATCTGTTTGACAAAGGGGGAAGGAGAGGGATGTTCTTCTTTTGATCGTAATGTAGCAGGGAAATGATAACAGGAGACGACTGTTCTGGGATCCTTCTATCTTTTTGTTCGGCAGGAAGGGAAGAAGACCCCCCTTGGGGCACGTTTGCATTTCACAGCAAGAGGTAGACTCTCTGACTCCACGGACTGGTGAAGCCGGTGTTCTAAGTCAGGTCAACTTGGGGGTTTAGTTCCCTACACCTACTTGTAGCAGCTTAAGTGGATTGAAGTGAGGAAAAAGGCTTCCAGTGAAAGTAAGACAACATGGTTTGTTTGATATCAAGTGCTGTATCGAAAGGACATAAAGGACAGTTTCAAAATTTCAGACAACACTTTGATTTTGAATTGAGAGCCCAGAGTTCACTTTTTCTTGCTTGGGTGCCAACTTTTCCGTCAAGGTTTTGACATTCGAGGATTTATTAGGAGCCTTTGTTTTAATTAAATCCTATAATTCCGCCGACTTTCAGCAATAACTACCCTATTATAATGTTTTAACAACTTTAAAATGTTCACAAATATGGGCTTTGATCAGTAGAATGCTTTTAATCTTGTTTAATCTAATTGCAGGTTTTAAAAAGTGGTTTTTCAGTTAATCAGAACGCAAAACCAATCAGGCCTGCATATCATGAATGATTATTCATATAGCCACTTTACTAAATGAGTAATTGCCAGTGACAAATTCCAAAAAGCCTATTTGAAACGCAAATTGCAAACATTAGTAACATTAGTACAACAGCAAATCGACAACTGTCGTCTATGTGAATTAATACTGCAAACCTGATCAATAAACATAATAAGCAGCTGCAATGGAATATTTAGTCTTCTCTGAGTTTTTAGCTCCAACGAGAATACATTTACTACGGATAAACTCGTTGAAACTCAGGCGAAGTGAGTCTGTGTCCTATTTTAAGGTCTGCCTGATTGAACTTAAAAAAAACACTCCAGTTTCCTCAGTTTAGACTAAAAAACTGACATAACAAGGTCAGGAAGTGCCAAAGGGAGACGGAGAAGTGCCAGTAGGCAACTACAGATAGCACACAACTAGACAACCCTCAGAGACTCAAAAAACGTCAAAGGAGTTCCGTTCATTTAGACAAACTAGTGCAGTGCCCGTAGGGAGTATGTTTTGCTATAGAAAAGTGGGAGGTTAAGTAGCTTTTTCATGGATGGTTTACATGGGACTGACCTGAGACTTTTAACATGGCTGCTGCTTGGTTAAAGCGTGTGCAACGTCAGATTTCTGTGGACTGCAACAATATCGTTCATAAACTATTTGATAAAACTGTCTTAAATGCAGATTCACAGAACAGCTCAATGTTGACATGTAGTCATGGTAAGCCAGGATAAGTTGAAAGCTGCATAGAAGCTTTCAAGGTGAATATAAATTTTGGTTGCAAAAGAAAAAACTACAGGATTCAGTTTAATAATGACAAATGAAAATTATGTTTTGTTGAGAGTTGATGAATTTGTCTGCTGTGATTGACGTCTAACTTTGCTTTGATGTCTAACTTTGCTTTTAGGTAGGACTATTGCTGTGATGTCAAACTTTGACATCAAATCAAAGTTTGACATCACAGCGAACTTGATGTCAAACTTTGATTTTGATGTCAAACTTTGCTTTTAAGAGGTAGGACTATTGCTTTGATGTCTCACTTTGCTGTGGTGTCTCACTTTGCTTTTAAGAGGTAGGACTATTAGAAAATAGGCATGACATCATCACTGTAGAGCTACGACTGATGACATCATCACTGAATCCGTCGACTCAGGAAGTGGGGCGTCCAAACGACTTTGCACACCCTTGAACCAAGCAGCAGCCATGTTGAAACTCTCAGGTCAGTCTGATCCTGATGCGTTGAGATATTTGAGGAACACACACAGACAGAGGTTCCTAGATAGATGGTGTAAGAAAAGTCACCACAGATATAACCAGTTTGTAATGGTTTGGCGGTCATAGCGATGCCACTGTTTGATCCTTCAATGTTGGCTGTTTCTATAATTGTAAAGTTGAATTTAACTAGGACGCACTGTTGCGAGACAGGTTAGTTTTACCCAACTGACGATTTGAAGTTGCAATATTAAACCTGCTCAATTAATTTAAATCTCTGATATAAGTACTCTAATATATAATGTGTTTTATTGGATTTATTGAGGTTATTTGTCAGGATCTTCCAATTTTTATTTATCATATTCAATTGTAAACTATGCTAATATTTAAGTTGAACTAGTGGTTATTTTGTATTTAAATTGTTGTTTATTTGAAAAATAACCTCAATAAATCAGATAAAACAGTCTTCTCATTTTTTTTATTTTATTTTATTAAATCAAATGTATTAAATTGTAGAATATTCTTTTGTTTAAGGGTAAAATTGTTGTAACCAAATGGTTAATAATAAATGGGTGGATAAAGCCTTTACTAACATTCCACACTTAAAAAAAAAAAAATCAAAATGATATGCGGTGATATTCGATCAGTATCGGTACTGTATCTGTAGTGAAAAAGTTGTATACCACTACTTAAAATACTGTAAAAGTTCCTTAACATTTCTTTTTGTACTTGTTGTGGTTTTAATTAATTTCAATCTATGAAATATATCAAAAAAGGGCCCAAGCAGACGTTTGGGAAGTAATAATTTAAAGCTAAAACTAACATAACCTTCAAAGTAAACTAATGATTGCTTGAGTGTCATTTTGCCTTTGAACCAATGTCCATCTTGTGGCTAACACCTCTCCCCGAGGTTGAGAGACTGACAGTTTGAGGTCAACGTGTGACGACAGAAGCAAATTAAGATATATTGCTTTTACCAGGGTGATGAAATCACGCCACGGGAAGGGAAAACCAAACAAGTACTTTGTCTGTCTTAGCTGATGTTTTGATTTCTTTGACAGAAACTTAAGTAGTACATTATTTTAGATCTCAAAATATATTTATCTTAAGTTAAATAATCCAATTGGTACCATTAACTCCATACATTGATATCCTAAATCATTAAAAAACAAAAAAAAGGTGTTGACTAATTTGTCCAGCGACTAGCCCTCTCCCATCTGTTCTCTAGGCCTGCATACAGATTATAGCTTTGTTCACCAATGAACACATGTGGGCAGCAGCACTATTTTTATAAATCATATCAACAAACATAAAGGCCTGGGGTTTTTTGTTTTAAATGTTCTGCACTGCTGCTATTGTACAGTATGTATTTACTTTCAGGCTTATTTTTAGACTTTTATCACTTAAGCAATTCCGTTCTCATAACCTCGGTCCTGCAGAGCAGTGTTTCTCAAATGGGGGAACGTGTACCTAGGGGTACGCGACAGCCCTACAGGGGGTACTTGAGAGAGAAGAAATTACAAATGAAAGCATTAAAAATATGGGTTTTTTCAATGTTTATTTTTGATTAAAAATGATCATCATAGACACTAAATGAGAAGAAAAACAAAAGATCAATACAATATACACAAAAATAACATAAAAACATACAAAATGACATCATAAACAACCAAACAACACAAAAACAAACACTGTGAGAGAATAATTTAAATTAGATGTGTCCCGATCCAATATTGATATCGGATATCGGTCCGATATCAGCCAGATAACAAATATCGGATTTTATCGGACTGCATCTAAAATCACCAATATAAGCTCTCCGATAAAATTTTCCGCTCCAGCACTTCTATCCATAGGTAACTGTGGTTCACACTCCAACAAAGTATCCTACTGTTGCTGACTATTGTCCTCTGAGTAACATCACTTGATTTCCATTTTAAAATTCCTTGATTTTGTCACCAATTTCTACTTGAAATTTGCTGAATTTTTGAAAAACTAAGAGTTCCTCAGTTTGCAATAAAAAATTACTGCCATCATGAGAGATAAGCATGGGGAAACTGAGGCCTGGTAAATATTGGGAAGTTTCATTAAATTTGTGTATTTTGAGAGACTGGGATGATTGCGGATGGTTGGTTGGTGATTTTCTCTGTCATTTTCACGTCATCCTGTAGGATAAATGCACAAAAGGGTTAGATTCAATATCTGTGACCTAGACCCCCAAAATAAAGGCTCCAGAGACCGAGGACCCCCACTGTGCCTGGGGGTGGGTGGACATGGACGTTGGGGAACAGTCATGTGGAGACAGGACCATCTATAAGGGGGAATAAAAGGGTGAACTTTTTGGGGTCCATCCATAAAGTCAGAAAAATGATGGTCCATTGTTCTATGAATCTGTGATAACCACATTTATTTATTTATCTGAATAATATCCACTGTTGTCCAGGGGGTTTGTTATTGTTTGGTTCATGGTATATAGGTAAATCCCTTTTTAATCAGAAATAAAATTGGTTAAAAGTGTTCATTAGAGTGCCAAAAACAGAGAGAAAAAGTGGTATAAAGGGTTCAAAGTGTCAATATTGGAACAATTTGTTTAAACTGGCAGGGGATGGGCATAACGAATGTGGTTGGGTTGGCAAAAAGAGGCATGAAATACGGTGAAAAGAGGTTAAAAGTCAAAATAAAGGGTCATTATAAGCAACATTAGGTGGAAAAAGTGGTGGAAAGGGTTTATAAGTGCCAAAAATCTCTTGAATGTGGAAAAAAATGTGCAGAAAAGACATTGAAATTTGATGGAGATGTGGCAGAATTGGGAGTAATGTAGCAAAAATGCATAAAAAGTTGCAAAAAATATGGCAAGTTTGGTGTAGTTGCAGAAAAAAGGTAAAAAATAAGCAAAAATTGGCTCAAATTGTTAAATATTCCTAGTTTCTTGAAGGCATCCAGGGTTCTCAACAAAACATTTTCACAGCATAGGGGGTGTGGCATGTAACATTTTGAAATTTATAACTCTGAGGGCCAAAATTTGTTTTTAAGCAAAGGATGCATTGCACACAGGCGGCATCGAAGGCAGCTAAAGGGCTGCAGGGGTCCTCAGCTAAAGACGGGAGCATCTGAGCCTGTAATAAAAAGACGGTGCGGCTGATGAATGTGTTTCTGGATTATGCAGATTAAGAATAGAGTTTCAATGTGTGCAACAATTATTATGACGGTACCGATTAAAAAATAAAACAGAAAATAAACCCTACGTTGCTGAAAACTGAACGTAGGGGGCGCCATTGCTCCGAAAGGGGAGAACATTTTCAAAGTCGGAGGCCCATACCCCCTCCCAGTGTCTTGCGACCCCAAATAGTGTTCTAACCCCAAGGTTGAGAACTCCTGACCAAGAAAAAAGCCTTTAACACATGAACATGAACTCAAATCGAAAAATATTTAAAAAAATAATTTTTGACTTATACTAATAATGACCATGTGTAGTGTTAAAGGTCGTCCTTAGAAGTCTGTCTCTGTATTCCCATTACTTCTGTAGCAATTTTTTTTTATTTTTTTTTTTTTAAAGGCTCTTTTTTTTTAATTCTGTCTAGGAGGCTAATCATGTTGCCGTGGCAACCACTCACTAGATGCCTTATGCTGTTTCTTCTCGTTTGCCTCCCTCTTGTTCTCTATATACTCTCAATCATTATCTCAGCTCTCCTGTTCAATTCCTCCTCCTTCTGATCGTCTCTACAAGTTCTTAAGTCTTTTCTTTGCACAAGCACCAAAACAATTTTGGATTTTTGTTAATGTGATACTCATCCTTTAAAAAAAAAAAAAAAAAAAAAAAAAAAGGCAGCACGAGCAGCAAAAAAGACCCGATTCTCCCGTGTGAAATTGTTCGAGGAACTTGAGATTGACATCCACCAATTTGGCGGATGTGGATGGATTTTTTTCCTTACATTTGCTTGATTAGGCTTCATTAACCATAAACTTTATTCCATCTCTGTTCCAGGGCTGGGCGATTTGGACCAAAATTTATATCTCTACATTTTTTCTCAAAATGGCGATATACACCTAGATATATATCAAAGTTTCACCAGAAAGACGATTCTGAAATAAAATAGAAAGCATGATATACATTGGAGTGATTTCATGTATTTTTGTTTTCTAATTGGTTTTTTTGTAGTAGTTTTGCATGTTTTTGGAGTAACTTTGTGTTTTTCTTGCCGTTTCTGTATTTTGTTTTTCTTTTGTGTATTTTTCTGTATACCTTGCATTTTTGTTAAGTCCTTCTGAGTATCTCTGGCACATTTATTAACAAACAGCTGCACAAATTGCAACACATTTTCTTTTTCTCCTCTAAGGGACAGTACTTGTAAGTTCTGTAGTGTGGCTTTTTTAGGACTCAAAGATCCATCTAACTATGCTTTTCATGCTGTTCTGATATAAAATATATTGTTGTAGGCAGTACTGTAATTTTCTATATTGGCAAAATAGAAAACTCTCGATATATTGCCCAGGTCTACTCTGTTCTTGCTTTGTTTCTAATGCAGGAATTCTTTTTCTTTTCTGTACTCTGTTTCTCTTGTATACCTTTGCTAATTGTTAAAATAGTCACAACTTCTGTGCGACTACTTTCTGTCAACTGAAAAGAAATCTTTAGAGCCAGTATAGGGACGTTTTTGGGGGGAGTATGTCTCCAACCTTCCCTGTTCAACAAATTAACTATGTACAAACTAGGAATAAGCGATATTTTATCATTTATGATTTATCGTCAAAAAATATTCTGTCATCCCACAATATAAACGATAAATTCCCATGTCGAAAATTAGCGAGGGCCACGGGCCATTTGTCCCTCAGTTTAACCAAGAATGCCCATAAAATCCTTGTTCCACAGGCCAAAATTGCCCGTTTGTTGTCAACTTACTATTCTCTGGAGCGGAGCGCTGTTTACGGGAGCTCCGCAGCAAAGCCTCAGCGGCCGCGGTGTGCACCACTCCTCCCGCCCCCAGCTCTCACACCCACAGACGGCGGTGCTCGTCACGGCTACCTGAAGCTGCCGTGCTGCGATACATCATGGACCGCTACTTGGTTAAGACCAGGAAACATCCAACAAAGTGAACCAATCCAATAACTCCACTGATGGAGTTATTTGTGCTTTTTAATTTTTAGAAAATTATTTCATTTTAAGTGAGGAAATAAATCAATTTCGTACAATAACAGAAAGAAAAAAAGAAAGGAAAAAAGAAAGAAAAAAGAAAAAAAAAAAAAAAAAGAAAAAAAGAAAAAAAAGAAGAAAAAGAAAAAAGAAAGAAAGAAAGAACCCAACAAGATCCACATGAACAATCATTTAGCAACAGTGGGGGTTTTTACAAGAAGAAATATCCAGCGGAACCAGGTCCCTTTCTAACAGTGTGTTTATTAGCAGTGTGACGATATCGCGATATTTTTTTTGCAATATTGATTATCGATACGCTTGCGCTATGTATTGATTTTTAAAAAAAAAAAAATATATATATATATATTTTTTTTCTTTTTCTTTTTTTTGTGGGGGGATTTAATTAATTAATTATTTTCAAAACCTTTTCTGCTTTTTCACTAAAATGTGCAGGTAGGTCTTCACAAAAACATTATCACTGTTTGTTGAAGGAAACAATATATTGTTTACTGGAATATTGCACTACAATGGTGTCACTGGTAAGTAAGACCCTATTTTTTGTTTAAAGAAAGCACTATTGAAGATACTTATTCGTTTACATTGGTATGTTGACATTTATTTACATAAATGTTGCACTAAAATAGTGTCACTGTTCATAGGGCACTTTTTCAATTTATTGTCTTTCAGAGACATAAAATAAAATTTTTATTTTTTTTCACTTAATCTTTTTTTTTCTTATGTCAGATTATCATAGATTGATTTCTGACCAATATATCGACAATCGCAGTATCGTCATATTGTGAGCTGTGTATCGCGTATCATATGGTACCCAGAGGTTCCCATCCCTCGTGTTTGTTATTATTCAGTTGTTTTTTAACTGTTGCCTGAGCACTTTGTATATTTCTTTTTCATTTCATTAATGTATTTATTTTTGTTCGAATAAAGAAAATGTGGTAAGCAAAACAAACTTTTTTTTATTATTTCATTTTATGAAAAACATGATGAGGCATTACAAGGAGTTGGAAAAATGTAATTAAATTTTGTTATTTGTAAATCATAAATGTCGATGACCATAACGATCGCTTTCAGCAATTTAGAAAAATATCCACCATCTCCAGCGTTGTTCCATTTTATAAGATTTGCTTGAATTGTTGGGGCCATAAATATGTAACTCAACTCACCTTAAAGCATACTCTGGGCTCAGCATGAAAACCCAATTACTAAATGAGCTATGTGCTCACAAAGCTCAGCCAAGTGTCTTTGACAGCATTCATATACAGCAATTAGTTGCCTCTACTACATATTCATTATGACAAGTGTCATAACAACTGTAAAGGCTGTTTTTTTTTTTTTTTATTTCTCTGGAGGACACATCACCACCCTGCTGTCTCACATCAGGATCTAATCCAATCCTGAAATTCTCCTCAGAAATAACCCGCTGTCAGTGAGCAGAGCTGAGCTGTTATTGCTGTTTAATTCGAGCCATCGCCTTTATTAGCATTTGTGCTCAAAACTGCGTTGCTGTTGTTGACGTTGAGAACTGAATAACTAAACTCTAGCCCTGGTTCTGGGTGCATTCTATTTAAAAAAAAAAAAAAAAAAAAAAAAAACATTAAAACGTATATGAGCTTTTATGTACTTCTCCAGGGACATAATTAGACACCCATATATATTATAATTGACATAGTAGTAACACTAATGTAGTTGTGTGTGGTAGAAGTATATATCGCAATATTTATTTCGTTTTTATTAGCAATTATGATTCACTAGTACAGTGCCCGTCGGAAGTATGCATTCATGTGGGAGCATGAGAAGTATATTTTTCAGGTGCAAAATGTGGGTGCAATCCTGGTTTAATGTCATCATTGCGTTTTTTTAATCTTTCATTTGCCATTTTTTGTATAATTATTGTTTTTTGTTGCCATTCTAGTGTGGTTCTGGAGTAATTTGGTGTATTTTTTGTATAAATATTGTTTTTATTTTTATTTTACTCATTTAGTATATTTTTATTATAAATACTGTGTGTGTGTGTGTGTGTGCGTCTCTCCATCCATCTCCTCCGTGTTTTATCTCTCGCATGCGTCTTGCACATAATCCGTCGCATGTTGTTAAGAGAGACACAGAAGTACCACGAAAAATAAACATTTTGCAACACCAACTCTCTAAACGGCTCTGTGTGAGTTCAGTATTTTCATCCCGGTGTAGTGCCCAAGCGTGCATCAGCCGTGTGTGTGTGTTTACATTGTAGCTGCCAGCATCTTTCTTAGAACATAGAATATAAGAAAAACTCACCCTTGCGCAGAACGAACAATCATAGTGGAGCCATGTTGTGGACCTTATTATTATTATTATTATAATAACTTCAGCCACTGCTTGTTACAGAAAAACTTAACATTGACGCTAAAACATTTTGCAAATATATCTTGAGTCACTGTCAATCTTTACTTCATACAAAACTACAGTACGCCAGTTAAGTCAACTATTCATCAGCATGCATGGCTATACTGTACAGAGAAAGTTGGTCACACCAGTGCCACCACTGGATAAGTTTGGGTAGAGCCCTGATGATAATATACAAAAAAATAGTATAAGCGAAAATAGTAATAGTAATAATAGTAATGATTATAATAATAATAATAATATAGTAATAATAGCAATAACAAAGTAATATAATAAGAATCTAGTAACAATAATACGATAAAAAACAATAACAAAAAATATTAAATAATATGGTAATATGATGATAATATAGCAATGCTAATAATAAAATGAGAATACCAGTAACTATAATGTAAAATATTAAAAAGGAGTTTAAAAATATAATGGTCATTATAATAATGCCAATAACATAAATACAGTAGTATCAATTATATAATAATAACAATGATAATAATGGCAATAACAAAAAGAATCCAGTAACTGTAATACAATAATAAAAACAATAATAAACATAAAATAATAAGGTAATAGCAATATTAATAATAATACAATGAGAATACCAGTAACTGTAAGATAAAATAACAAAAAAAGAATAATTTAAGAATAACAATAACAACAATACATTAAAAGTACAATTAGATAGAGATATAATATTAATAGCGAAAGTAGTAATAGTAATGTTTATGAAAATAATAAATAAGAATATAAGAATAGCAATAACAATAATAAAGTAGTAGTACAATTAGATAGGGATATCATATTAATAGTAGAAATAGCTATAATAAAATAATAAATAATAAATAAGGTAATAGCAATGATTTTATTACATGATAATACCAGTAACTATAAGATAAAATATTAATTAAGAATATAAAATAGCAATAACAAAATACTATAATGAGAATCCAGTAACTATAATACAATAATAAAAATAAACAATATAAATAATGAGGTAATAGCAATAATGCAATGAGAATACCAGTAACTATAAGATAAAACAATAATAAGAAAGACTAATAAGTAGTCACATCATTCATCTCTCCTTCTTTGGATGCAGAGTCTAGGTGTGTTACCTCGAGCACCATGTGATAAGCTTTAGCTTAGCTTAGCTTTCTTAACTGCCGACATTAGAACTATGTGCATATTAACACAGACTTTGTGGGTTTTTCTGCTATAAATGACTTGACTTCTCCAGCGTTGTGATGCTCTGCTCCGGAGTAAAAGCCTCACGTGCTTTTGTTTTGCTTATGTGGTGAAAATATGAGCGTTTATAATGCTGTGTTCACGGATAAACATGCATGTTTACTTACCAGAATAGTACGTCCACAAACAATAATCATCTTTGCTACCAAAAACCAAACAAGAGGAGACTTTGATTTTATTGTCATAGTGATACACACTGTTTAAACAAGATTAAAGCGAAAAATGAAACAAACTTGGACATGGTTTTGGATGAAGAATGATTTTTAAAAATCAGCCACTGAGAATTTCCAGCTTTTGTTTTCACAATTGTCTCAATGTCGACATTTATCGTTGACACTACTTGCAGTTCAATCTTTTCGCGACAACTATGCATGTCTATTTTTGCGAGAAATAAATTAATCAATTTATTATAATTAGGGATGTAACGATTCACTCAACTCTCGATACGATTGGATTCATGATTTAGAAAATACTGTTTTCCTTTATCTTTCATTGTCAAAAAAATCCCTTGATAAACTATTCAAAACAATGCAATTTAACTAAAAATAAATCCTGAATGAAATAAATAAAGAAATAATACAAATGAAGAAGAAACCTATTCATTTAAATTCTGGCTCTACAGTAAACAATGCAAAACTGCATGTGTTGTTTGTATCAGGCACTTTATTCCACGCTACTTGTTTATAATGATCTGACCAACTGTGGCAAGGTCAGGTCCAACGTCACTCTCTATGTTGCCAGTTTGTAATTACAAACAAATGCATGGCTGATGAATTACTGGACATGCGCTCTGCAGTTTTGATGCACACAGTACCAGTAACATGGGGTTGCCAGGTTGGGGGCCCTCTAGTAGCCAGGGGGGCCTAAGCAGCCGCCGAGACTGCGTATAGGCTGGGCCATCCATACCTGGCACTGACGCTAACGTCATGTGTGAGTGACGTAGTTCAAACAAGAGAAGGATAAATAGATAGCGTTCTCTGCTGTTTCAAAAAATAATGCGATTCAATTTTCAGAGTATTGATATGAACCGTGACACCTATGAATTGATTAATAACTGCCTTATGATTAATCTTTACATCCCTAATTATAATGTATAATTGAGGAAACATTTATGAGGTTAATGTTCATTTTTTACCTTGCAAAGCTGCCAAGCCACTGTAGACATACTGAACTAAAGAACTGTTCAGACAACTTCATTATATTTTAAGATGGAAAAAGTCATACATATTTTTAACTTAACACAATGTCTTCAGAAACTCAACTGAACTCAATGTGAAAGTCAGTGCCTGTACAATAACTGTAAATGGTAGCTGTCCCATTATGGTTTGAGAAAAAAAGCTGATCCTAATGAGTGGCAGCTTTCTGAACCAAACGTGTGCAACTGAATGCCAGAGCAAAGCTGAGCTGGAGTGTCTCCCTGTGGGTATCTTTATTAGCTCACCTCCCACACAAATTATGACATAACACCAAAAGGGTAAATTTCTAATAACGTGTCCCGGCCTCTTTGACACTGACGATTGGCTCCAATACTCCAGCAACAATTTACCGTCAGTCACAGAGTCCTCCCGTTTGAAATTGCTTCACCGATGCTTCACAGAGAAGCAATTTAGAGAGAAAAATGTGAGCCACAGGAACACGAAGGAAAAAAAAAATGGAGTTTATATATGACCCCTATAATACCACACACAATCAATTTAGAATAATGGGAACATTCTTTTTAAGGGCTAAAGTGCATCAAATTACATACTTAAATATAAAAGAATTACAGCTAGTTGTTTTTCTTATGTGATTCTGATATGCTGCCTCCATCTACCCTCCGTTGTTACTGTAATTCTTCTTCTAGTAGATTAGATGCAGCAGAGGTATGTTTCTGCCCCCACAGGTCAGAAAAGGAAGTATGTGTGGACCGTAAACAGTCTACAGTGAAGACTGTGAATGTCATAATGATGACGATCAAAAATTAACTTGCCCGTGTTGTTCCAGTTTTAGATTGGCATGAATTCTAAATCTGGCAGTGGAACTTTAAGTTATTTACAGTAGATGTATACAGTATAGGCTGTTGTGATGATGGGAGCAAACACTGTGGTCAGCGGTAACCTGTCGCTCAAAAGAACGTACTGATTTAGCAACTTACAAATGAAAGTATTTAAGAAACCAAAAGAAATCATAAGAAAAGAAAAACCAAAACATCACCTTTTGTTCTGTTTTAAACCCCTCACAGGCTTTACTGTACATCACTATCATATCATAGAGAGATGTTGCTAAAGCACACTGATATAATATATTCCCAGCACTTATATCAATGTCAGAAATGAGTTAATAAAGTTAAAAGGCAACACTTGTCAACAATGAATTACACACAAATAGTTACAGACACACCCATTTACAGTACTACTGTGGTCAAATTAGAGACTTTGATTACCTTGACAAACTTTTTAATAGCCTGTTCAAAGCCCTCTCTCATTATCACGGAACAGTCCCAATGCAATTGGACAGAGGATTTACTGTAAGACAATTTTCCTATGGCGACAGAGGCATGCCAATGAATGTCCCTGTATAGCTGTGACTGCTTGTTAAGACTTAATATGTGATCACTATCCTAAACCTCAACCTTTTCCTTTGAACACGTCTTCAAAAATCTGCAAAATTGTGGAAAGTGGAATCATAGAGAAGAGAGCTTAACAGTCAGCTGGCTAAATATTAGGAAGATAAATACAAGTTTATATTTTTTTTAAAAATAAAAATAATAAAAGCTATAAAAGCTATAAATAAATAAAAACTAGAAATAAATAGAAAAACTTTACAGCTAAAAAGAGTAAAGAGTTAAAGACCCGGAATCCCAAAAAAAAGGACGTATAGCTCTTTGTCATAGTTTGATTACCTTCCACAAAAATTAGAAAAATAGTGCAGATTATTGCAAACTGTTGTTACAAATCAAGCAGCTTTAAGTGCAGGGGTAGTTTAAAGGGAATAGCGGTTTGTTTTGGTTTTTTATCTTTAACGTAGTGATTTTAAGTAATTGTCTTTTCAGCTTTAACTATAACTTTTGTTCTTCCTGAACTTGTGACATCACATGCTTGGTTGCACATTTATTGTAAAAATCGTGACTGAACTTTAAGGGATTGTTAGAATTTGTAGCAATATTGATGCCCTGACCAATAACGGTGGCTCTTCTTTAGTGTTGTTACCTAACCTGTGAAGTGTTTGCCTCAGACCACTTTCATACTGGACACATTTTTTACAAACCTGATTGCTTCCATCCAGAAGCCCAGGATGAAGGAGTCGGGGCCAATAGTGGTCTACAGATTACATCATCTGTCATCAAGTCAGCTCTCCAGACGCAGGAGAGCAGGCTGAGATCGGATGCTCATATATCCTCTTATTTCTCAGTCAAAATCAAAATATGAAACCATTTGTCGATGAAACAGACTAATCCTGAGTCGTTATCATTTTTGCTCTATGGCACTCTGCCCAGAGTGATTTTGGTGAAGCATTTCTACCATTACTTCTGCTAATGAACTGTTGCCATGGTAACCTAAAGAAGCAGGCAGGAAAAGTTTACCAAAAAGAAGTGTGGAATGTTTGGGACCAATACACACCAAACAACGGCATAGTGCGGTGTGTTCATGGCCATGCAGAGTTAGCTTTCCATAGCAGCGCATTTCTATGCAGGAGGCGCTCATTAAAAGCAGCAGAATCAACCAATAGTACCAAAGGGTCAGAGTTCTTTATTTTCAATGCAGAACACATTTACTCTAAATCAAGGCAGAGCTAATGTAGTGTAATTATATATCTTGAAAAAAACTACAATGCACTTCACATAAGTTTGTCGATTAGATCAAGGATGTCAAATGCCTTTAAGTTCAGGGGCCAAATACAGACCAGTTTAAACTCAAGTGGGCCACAGATTTTAGGTGGGGGAAAATGATAATTTTTAACATAATTGTACCTTTATTTTCAATTCCAGTTCAGTTCACTTCAAAAAATTCTTGATTTTGCTACCAAGTTTTTGTGTGGAATTGTTTGTGGAAAAATTGAGAGTTCTTTCCACAATTTGCAATTAAAAGTGAGAGCATTCATGTGATACAGTATAAACACCTTAACCTTGAGATATCTATACCTAGATTATGTGGTAATTTATACAATAATGTTTTATCTGTCATTTTTACTTTCTTTTGTGAGCCGTTATAGATGCTCTAAAGGGCCAGACACATATGGATTAGATATAAAACTAAAGAAATTGGTTCAAAACATTTGAATAAATATTACAAAAAATATGAAAAATAATTAAAAGAATAACAAACGCAAATTTCATAGCATAAGTGTTGATAAAACCCTTAAAATTATTATAAAAAATAAATAAATAATGTACTGTTATTGTTTAAAGGGAGCTGCAGCTGTTGATGAATTATTTTGTAGTTGTATACACCCATAACAGATATTTGTGGTAAAACATAACAAGCATTGCACATTATCACACCAAAAAGTGTCAAATTTAAGTTGACGTGTTTGAATTCATGTTACATTTCAAAAATGTTTCATTTCTTTTTATATTGTTAAAAAAATGGTTGCATTTCTATTCTTAACATTGTTGTTGTGTTTATTTGGTTGCTTTTTAGGCTTTTATGTGAGTAAAGTTTAAGTGCTACCGTTTTAATCTGCCAATGATAACACAATGAACACATGCTAGGCCAGGGGTTCACATACTTTTCACAGTCCCGTACCCCTAAAGACATTTAACCTGAAGAACTTAAAAAACATTATAATGTAATGTCATACAATGTAGCCCTACAGTGAAATGTTCCCCTGAATTGTACCTATCCTGTTGACGAATAATATATAGTGATTAAAAAATCTATTTTTCATCACCCTGAAACTGTGAAATACAACTCACTACAACTTTAGTAAGACGCATGAGGTTGAGAGGATGCACATTAATCAATATTTGACTGAATTTTAAAATCTAGTCTTAAATTGTTCTCCACACAAAGTCTTGTTCTGTGTTTGTTGTAGCAGAAAATCCACTTTCACACAAGTACATAGTGGCAAAGGGCATCAAAGTCTCTATATCATGTTTTGCTAGCACAAAGCAATGTAGCTCTCATATTTGCACTCTCTTTGATGAGTTTGTTTTTCTGTCACTGGCTCATCTTACAGAGGGCAATGTGTAATTTGTTAGGAAGCAACGATAGATCAACGCCTATTTCCCTGATTTTAGGATATCTGCGATCTGTCAATCCTTGCATATAAACCCAATCTTTTATGATCTCATCCACCTCCGCAAAGGTCTTAAAGTCAGCCACTAAAGCTAGCAGGAGCAAAGAGCCAGTGGTCCGCTGTGAGCAGTAAAGTCTTGTCATTACCTGTTGATTTTCTGTAAATGTTACACATGATGCATTATTTATTTTTTGTAGAATGTATGACTTTTAGGAGCTTTTATCCTGTAAGCTTATTTTTAGATTGATATTTTAACATGCACAAAACTGTAACATTTGTTTTTCTTTTTGCACTACAAGGAAACCTAAAACCCTTTATTGGTGGTTTGAGGTGTTTTGTTAGTTTGTCCTGTAAATTATTATTTTATAATCTACCTCAAACCTTGTGATTTTATTTATTTGTAAAACTAAATTACTGCTGTGCACTTTATTCTTGGCAAAGAGCTCCAAACAGGTCTGCAGTGTAACCTGTTGAACAAGCTTCATTTGTTTTTTCAAAAAAAAGAGAGAGAAAAAAAAAAAGATATAATTTAGTATTTTGGAGAGTAATGTTCTAAATTTGCAATTATATTTTAAAGCTGATATTTGGAGTTTCTGAGAAATCTATGTTTATCTATCATTCTTTTGAAAAGCAAAAAAAATCCTCACTAGTCTTTTACTATGTCGACTGCCAGTGGTCATTCATATACGTCAATGTATATAAAGTCCCGCCTTCGTCCTATAAACCCCTATACAAATTGAAAATCGCACCGCGATTGCCCAGCCAATAGGCTTCAACTTCCTGTAGCGGAGACTGTGCACAGAAACAAGGCCGCGCGTCACAACAGCAAACAGGTATGACTGAGCAGCATAGCATCATGGAGGAGCGCTTGGCTCTTACCTCAGAAATGTCCATCACCTAAAGAATAACAATGACCTATAGACCGATATCAATGAGACCTTGTTATGTTCCGCTATGCACATGCACAAAAGTAGAGGCGTGGCTTCTGGTAGATTGGCAGAGGCAGGGGGAGGAAATGGAGCTGTTTAGGGAGGGACATCATCCTTGTGCAGTTAAATCGGCCGATCCTTGCATATGAAACCGATCTTTTCCGCCTTCCACCTACGCAAACGTCTTAAAGTGGGACATAAAGTGCCCACCAGCTCATGTGTGCATGTGTGTGCTGGCATGCCTCTGCTACACAGGATAACAACAACAGCAGGGTTAGCTTAGCATGTCAGCAGTTGGGCAGTTTTACACAAAAGAAAAGAGAGCAAAGGATCGCAATTTGTAATTCCTGTAATGCGGAAATAAGCCTTGATGGAGCTGCAAACAAAACGCTATCTCATTCACCATTTAAGAAATCACCACACTGCTGCGTGTGCAGCATTTGAAGCTATAGTAATCAAGCTAATGCTAAAGCTACGGCTAGCAGTAAACAGAGCCAGGGGTCCGCTGAGAGAGCTTATCAGTGAAAAGAGCAAAGTTACTATGAGGAAAATGATGGAGTTCATGGCTTTGGATTTGGGAAAAAACCTTCCACTAATGAACAAGTGATTGTAATAATAAGAACAACTATCCTGTGTCATGTTCATTCTGTCATTACCCTTTCACTTTTGAAAATGTTACACGTGCTGCACTTCATTATTTCCATAGAGCATTTGACTTTGAGCTTTTGTCCTGACAGCTGTTGCAAGTTATTTTTAGAATAACATTCTTACATTTAAATATCCACAATGTGGACATTTTTTATTTTTGCTCTTCAAGGAAACCTAAAATTCAGGACATTTTATTGGTTATTTAAGATGTTTTTTTAGTTTGTCCTGTAGCTTATTATTTTATCACCTACCCCAAACCCTGTGATTTTCTTTACTTGTAAAACCAAAATACTGCTGTGCACTTTATTTTAGTCAAAAAGCTCCAAACAGGTCTGCAGTGTAACCTGTTGGACACATTTATTTAGTTTTTAAAATGTGAAAAATAAAAGACTAAAGGAACAAATATAATTTAGTAGTTTGGACAGCAATGTTCTAAAAATTTACATTTGAAATAACTACCTCATGTGCAGTTAAAACAAAATGTTTGCATTGTTTCACAGATATTGTTGAATGTTTTTACAATAAAATAAGATTGGAATATTCAAGGTGTATGATGTCAGTTATGAAAAGAAATCGGGATCGGCCAAAAACGGTATCGGCTGGTCAAGCTTTAAAAAAAACAAGAAAAAAATCAAATAAAAAATAATTTAAAATATCTTTGATCGGCTAGAAAATTGCAATCGGTGCACCCCTTGTTAAACGACAAAGTTGTATTGTTTCAGGGGTATTCTTCAATGTTTTACAATAAAATAAGATTGGAACATTCAAGGTGCATGATGTCAGTTATTAAAAAAAAAAAAAAAAAATTGAGATCGGCAAAACAGGCTTTTCAAAAATCGGTGCAACCCTAGTAACTTGTGGCAATGCATGGAGGCTCCTGACTGATATTTTAATTATTATTATTTATTTATATTCTAGTTTCCTTTTTTTTGTTTTTAAATTATTATTCACGTACCCCAAAAGACAATTTGTGTAACCCTGGGGATACACCATAACCCACTTTGGGAACCTTGGTGCGAGGCTAACTATTTAATTTCAGAACCATGGACAGCGGACAGCAACCTCCCACCTTGCAGTGAGTGTGTCCACCACTTCTCTTCAAATATCTCCATCAGTTCAGCACAAACTATCATTTAATTTGAAGTAACTTTAACACACTTTGCTTTGAGCTTTATATCAGAAGTTAGAAGCCCATGTTTACTGTTACTTAGCAGCAGCCTCGTGCCACGTGTGTGCGCCAGGTGTGACACTACTCTAAATAACTTTATTCTTCTAAACAATTGTATCTTAATCAATTTGTAGTGTGTGGATGCTAACAGCCCTATGAAATGCATTGATATCACTATGCTAACAGCCAATAGCCTATCATTAGATCCATTATCAACACTAATTTAACAGTTAAAGGTGTTTAAATGAGGTTTTATTTAGTTTCTTGATTGGTAATGTTAATATTGGTGGGTGTTTTGGCTGCAGTGCAGTCCCAAAAAGAGAAAAACATAGTATTTAGCCAGGCCTGAGCTAAAAAAAAAAAACAGAGGCTCTGCTGTGATAATAGTAATAATAAGGAGGTTTGGTTCTGTTTTTAAAGCTTACCCAGGACGAAGAAGGGCAGCTCGGTGTTCTCCAGGTCGTCCACCACCACCACATCCCCGGGAAAATCGTTCCGGACGGAGAACAGCAGCTTGGGCTCGGAGGCCGACGGACTGTGCATGATGCTCAGGTCGTTCTCCCTCAGAAACGGCAGCGCTGACACGGTCACGCTTTTCATCTTACAGTCCGCGTCCTGGCTCTGGTCCTCGTTACCGTTCAGACACCGGGTCCCGGTGGTTAGAAAGGCCAGAATGAGCCACAGTAGCCCCTGCTGCATAGTGATGCTCGCCATTGCTGTGACTGACTGTCTGTATGTGGTCTAGCTTCCTTCCTCCGCTGCTGAGTGGAAGTTAGGTCTCTCTCTCACACTAACCACCGGCGGAGTGAGTGAACAGGCGGATGCGTGGCGGTGCTTCGGCGGGCTCTCACCATGAGAGAAACAAACGTCCCCTCGCTGTTCACTTTGATTTTTTTCACCTGTGAACGGTGAGTGTGGATGAGTTTGTAGCACATAACAATTGATCCACAAATGGCCAAACATAGATGAACAACTAATAATGCAATCACAGCAACATAAGGGTCAGCATTTCTTTTTTTTTCAGTTCATTTGTTTGTTTCAATCTAACAAAAAAAAAATTCAAACATAAATCACAATTTAAAAATATATATACAGTGTATAACAAGACTGAAACAGGCGGAAGTTTTGACTGAAACAGGCAAGTTTTTTTTTTTCTTTTCCAATAATACACAAAATAAATACAAGCATTCAACAATTACATTTGAGTTGACTTTTTTCAAATAATGCAATATATATATATATATATGACTCCACTGCTTCACATAAATTTATATTTTGAAATTAAATGTCTCTCATTTTTGTTTTGTTGTTTATCATCAAAATTCCACAAATTAACCCCTAGAACATCTATTTCTGTCTAAGTTGATTGCGTTTTCCCCCTTTACTCAGACTTGCCTTCTATTAAACCCAGAGGTGAAAATAATTACATGTACTCACGTCACTGTAATTTAACTGATTTTATGCGTACTCATTTAGATTCGCTTTTAACTACCAAAACTACTTTTAGCAGTTAAACTTCTATTATTGCATGTACTCTTTTCTTTTTATCATCTGTACTTTCATTGTAAAGTGTCTTTGAGTTTTCTGAAAAGCGCTATATACAATAAAGATATTATTATTACTTGTACTTTTTTGAGTATATTTCTAAATCAGTAATTTTACTTGTACTTAAGTACGTTTTAAAATATGTAAAGTAATTTGTTACATTTCTACACCCAACTTTTACTGGGTAAATTATTATTTTTAGTTTTGAAATGATCGCCAAGTTAGTTACTCTCTATTTACAGCAGTGATTCTCAAACAGCTTTAGCTCTAGTACCCCCTTTCTCTTATTTCTGAATCCAAGTACCTCCTTTGTCCGAGTCGTCCAACTACAACAATTTTTCTCAGAATGCTTTGAAAAAACAATTATAGAGCATAATGATTAAATAAATGAGTGATAACATATTTTAAAGGATTCCATTTTGTAAATAAGTGAAATGAAACAGTATTTTACCTGAATAGATTTATTTCTACAGTTTTTATCATTTCCGTCCATCTCCCGCCTGGTGTGACCAGGACTGAGCCTTGTATTTTTAGTTCATGTTAATAAAGATCATTTCCATCATTATTACCTCCGCCAAGAGTGAAGCGCAGAAGCAGAGTGAAGCAATGCTTTGCGCGAAGCGAAGAGCGGTGAGGTTATGTTTTACCCTCCGTTTGTCTGTCCGTCATTCTGTCTGTCTGTTAGCAAGGTAACTTGAAAAGTTTTGAACGGGTTTGGATGAAATTTTCAGGAAAATGAATAAATGGAACAAGGAACAGGTGATTAAATTGTGGTGTTGTTCTAGGAGAACAATATGGAGAAAATAAATAGTTATATAACCCATTATTTTTCCAATCCACACTGTGGAACTGTTGTTAAAAAAAAAAAAAAAAAACATTGTATTAGATCACTGATGATGCCATCAGTGTTCCATTTCGAACAGTGATGTCATCAGTGTTCCACAACATTGATGATGTCATCAACAGTGATGTAATAAGTGTTCCATTTAGAATCTTCCAAACAGTGATAATGTAGGAATTCTATGCTAATGCTAATGATAAGCTAATGCAGTGCAACGCTGTCAGTTGGCAAGATGACTTGAAAAGTTATGAACTGATTTGGATGAAATTTTCAGGAAAATTGATAAATGGACAAGGAACAGGTGATTATATTTTGGTGATGTTTTGGCTACCCAAAAAAATAACAATAATTTAAATATCCCATCCACAATGTGGAACGTGTGATGATGTCATAGGTTGTCTCAGGGTCAATGTTGACAGGTAGTCATGGTAATCCTGCGTTTACCATGTTACGCGACCGGAGCGTGTTGGCTGAGCTTGAGCTGCTTGGCGTAGGTCTGCGCTTTCCGAGTGCTAGTTATTATTATATTTATAATTATTTTATTATTTGTTTTACTAAAAATAAATGCTATAAATCCCCATATTTGTCATGCTTTCATTTGTTAATTTTTCCCCCTCTCTCTTTCTCAAGTACCCCCTCCAGTCCTATTGTGTACCTCTAGTGGTACACGTACCCCCATTTGAGAAACCCTTCATTAGATCTTAAAGAATCCTCACATTCAAGTAAAATGTGTTATGTGAAGAAAACAATCTTAACGGAATATAAAATCCTGCGCCCTGTCCACGTCGTACCCCTGCCTAACACCCAATGAAAGCTAGAGATAGGCACCAGCAGAACCCTGCGACCCTGGGAAAAGGAGCAAGTGGGTCAGAATATGGATGCATGGAATCGATTTGAATTAAGAACTGAATTCAATCGGGCCCTTGAGAATCAAATTTAATCGATTTGGGAAATCTAAATCAATACTCAGCTCAATACATTATCCATTGAATAACCAGACACATTTATGACTTTTCTCCAACATTTCAAGTATTTTTTTATTTTTATATTGTGGATTGTTGACGATAATCACTGGTTATAGCTTTAATCCTAAACTGTTGCAACTCCTGCCCTAAATTTGCAAACCCTGAAATGTGTGGAGTTTGCCTGTTCTCTTCAGGTTTGCCAGCTTCCTCACACACTGAATGGTGAATGGTTGACTGTTTTATGTGCAGGGAAAACTGAGTGCAGGAAGAAACAAGTATAGAAAATGGATAAATGATTTGATTATGAGACAAAAAAAAATAAGTGAAAGTCAGAGGATCAAACCTCTCCTGCTTTGGCTAAATGGCAGATCATTGAATCATTACCTATCCAGTTCACAGGAAGCTAAAGCTTCTCTTTTCCTCAAGGGAGCATGGTTGATTGGAAGTGGAATGAATTATGCAATTATGTGGCAATTATTTGATTATAATGATAGAAAGGTATTGTGTTCCTGTGTAATCCCTATTGTGTCTGTTTTAAATATGAAGCTTTAACCATGGTTTTACAAAGGCAAGAGTAAAGTACAGTATATCTGCATTTAAAGCTGTATGCTCATTTAATGGCATTAATTGCTCTTCAATAAAGAAGATTTATTTTTTTTGTTTTCATCCAATACAATTTGGAGTATTACACTTCCAAATTGAGCAGACAAACTTTACAAGTAAGACTGGGAAATATGGACTTGATATTTTTTTTTTCAAAATGGCGATATATAATATATACATGAGCTGGGATTAGACTGTCATGCAACAGATTAGTTTTACCCTACTAGTGATGTGTTGTTGCAATAGTACATTAAATGTACATTCAGACTTTCATATATACTGTATATACATATATATATGCTAAACAGTTTCAGAGGTGTGTCTGCAAATAGTTAACATTAATTGAAAACAAGAAAATGATCTGTGAGTCATTGGAGAAGCAGTGGTGATGAAGGTTGTGCTTATTTTCTTTCTTTCTTTTTTAAGGTAGAGAGCAATTTAAAGTAAAAAACCATTGGGTGATAATATTTTTCATTGTCCAGGCAGTTTTTTTCTGTACATTTGGAGCTCATAAACCTAAAACCATGCGGCTGAATGCTTTAAATATCCCCAAGGAGTATTTTCCAACAACAAAGTGGTCACGCTTGTCATATAAAATTCTCGTAAAGCCAACATCGGTCGTAGCTTTCAGAGCATATACTGTATATCCTGCTTTGAAGCCACATAAACTTTGATTGCACTTTACCTTGACTGTTTTACATTGTGTCTGCTATTAGAATAGATTCAACTTGGTAAATAAACACAGTGTCAAACTCCAGTGGAAAAGCATTGAGGCTGGTATTTGCAGAGGGCTTTTCTAGACTAAATCCCCTGGCTGTTTTGTTGACCACACAATTGCCATTTGGATTGAGAGGCAGGCAAAGCTGGAAGAAAAGAAGATTGCGTTTTCTGTGTCATCGCTGTTCATTTAATATTTAAGCAGCTCTGTGGACTCATAATAACCGTCTTTTCACTTTCTGTCCCCGATGCAAACATCATTAAGTTTTAAATGGGGCAGCATTTCTAGTTATGACTGAAAAATGAAAACTATAGTGGACTGGATTGGCCTTGGCCACCAACATTAAAACAAGGCTAGCTGAGATTTAAGAGATAAATAGAAAGCAAACACTTACTTAAAATTCCAATGTTGTTTTTTTCTCATATCATTTATCTTCCCTGGTGTGCTTATCTGGCAAAATGCCTCAAGGTAGAAAAGATTGTTTGAAAACAAATTATGTTGACATTTTGCCTGATGATATACAGTATGGACATTTTTATGAAGCTAAACAAAGTCTTTTGAAACAGTGCTCAAAATCATGAAATGTCACATTAAGGGGACCTGAGGTAAGGGTGTTGCAATAGTAAAACAGTGCTTAAGAATTGCTTTTGTTAAATAACCGACTGGATGGTCAGTTGTTGTTTCCTGTTTTTTTTTTCTTTCTTTGATGTTAAAGTTGTAGTTGAGTGTTTTCAAGTGGCCATAAAAATGCAAATAATCCACTACAAATTTTGTTGATTGTATTAAATTATTATGTTTTGTACCATGTTGTGAACCATCACTCCTATAATGACATTTTTGATTAATGTGATTCTTTTTTAAATTAAAAACACATTTGTAACCAGGCATGGACTGGCCATCTAGAGCATACACAGCCGTTACAAACCATACTCCTTACTAACTATACCCCTTCACAAAATACGTCCTATCTGAGCCAGTACCTTTCCACTAACCTCAACTGCATCTGCCTTCTTCTTCTTTTTCTATTGGATTTTCAGCAGGCGGTACATCGCTACCGCCTCCACTTCCTGGCTATACTTATCTTGCTTTTTCACCTACCCTAACCCTGGCTATACTTGCCTTTCTTTTTCACCTACCCTAACCCTGGCTATACTTACCTTGCTTTTTTAATAACCCCAACAGCTACAGCCTTGGGCGGGGTTTGCTTGCACTGTACCAGCTGCAGCAGTTGGATATACAGTACATGGGTCGACCCGAAGTGAGCCGGTCTAGTGCGTTACGTTTTTATAAGATTATTTTGACATGACCCATCAGACGGCATATGTGGGGCGGTGCACATTTCTTCATTTTCTAAATTCCCTCCTATTGGGCCGGTCAGACCATCATCATTGGCTAGCAGTGTGTGGCCAGCGGCCATCAACACATATTATTGGTCCATTGTTTGTCACTGTCAATCAATCATGGGCTCAGAGAGCCCTAACAGTGCTGAATAATGGTTTCTGTAATGCGCTTTGAGTTTTTCTAAAATCTCCAATATAAATTATGTTTTACTGTATTTATTCAATTATAGAATACTGTAGATATTATGTTGAAGGTTAACATTTATGTAACCGATTGGTTAATAATAAACGGGTCAGTTTTTTGTCATACACTACAAAATAATTAATAAAAGTATGTATGATTTGTGCTGATATTGTATCGAAACAATATCGGTATCGGCCATTACGCAAGGTTGTAATATCTGTATCGTATCGGAAGTGAAAAAGTTGTATCGGCACATTCTTATTTGTCATGTCCATTATTTACCACTTTAAACTAACTGTTCCGTAATTGACAGTTTTAATCCTTTTCACCACTTTTTCTGTCCGTTTCTGGCCACTCTAGTTTGCAACTTTTAACCAATTTCTTTGGTTTTTAAAACTCTATTTCAACACCTTTTCTACCATTTTTGGTCACTTTTAACCCATTTTATTTCTGAATAAAACAAGGATTTACATCTTTAAGATGACTATATACTATGGCCCAAATAAAAAATAAATGTCCTGTACCGTATAACAGTGGATATTATTCAGATAAATAAAGTTCATCACAGATTCATTGAACAATGGACCATCATTTTGCTGACTTTATGGATGGAACCCAAAAATCTCTCCCCTTTATCCCCCCTTATAGATGGCCCTGTCTCCACATGACTGTTCTTCAATGTTCATGTCTGTGTTCAACCACCTTCAGCTACAGTGGGGGTCCCCGGCCCCTGGCAGCTTTATTTTGGGGGTAGCGGGCTGAGAACCACTGCCTTAGGCGACCTTATGCCTTAGAACACATTGAACTGTATGTGTCAGACTGATCCCATTCCATGACTTTTATCATTAAAAACCAATGTTTTTGAGTACCACGTAATGGAAGGAACTTTAACTGGGTCAACAATGTTTGGGTTTTGTTGTTCCCGGGACTCTTGATAAAATATAGAACTATGCCAGCCTCGCCTTTTTAATAATTCATATCTGGCAGGGGGATAAATTTGTTTTTCGGACAAACTGGCCTTCAAACAGAGGAGCATACATTGTCTAGCCTCTGTCCTTCGTTTGGCTGCCTTGAGTATCAACCTATATTCTCTTTCCAGGGACTGCTGATTCGTGTTGCACTGCAGTGGAGAAACTATTGTTATTATTTTTGTTTTCTTTTTTGGAGTCCTTTAGTTCCCATTAGAGAAGTCTGGGTGAAGACATGCATTTTAAATGTCTGTTGTCTGATATGAAAGATTTAATATTCTGTGATAAACTGGGTTGGGGGAATTGATGATGTCTGTCTGTGAGTCTAGTCCGGATTATACACATTTCTGCTGTTTATGATTAAAGACTGGATGAGGGAGAAAAAAAAAGGCATTTGTGTGTGCGCGTGTCCAAAGAGATTGCTGGGATGTGCGTAAGAGAAAGTGGTTGCAAGGCAAGAGATGAAAATCCGATACATTTGCTGCGTGAGTTGGGTAGCTGTTGATAATCAAAAGCCGTGGAGAGGGTGGGGATGGGGGTGGGGGAGTTGGGCGGGAGGATGCTCGAAGAAAGCTTGTCAAAGAAAGTTGAGAGAAAGAGAGGGAAGAGAAGAAGAAGAGAGCACATACATCAGGGGCTGTGACTAGCAGGTGCAGGGGATGGCGGGGAGAGCGAGACTCAGGGTCTGATTAAGAGAAAGATCTCTCTGTTTAATCTTTTTTTTTTTTTTTTTCTTGTCTGCACATGCTGTCAAAGTTCAACACCACAGGAAGTGCAATCATTATGAGACAGCAATGCATATTTTGTTATTGCAATAAAATACATTGATTTATTTTATTTTATTTATTTTATTTTATTCACAAAGAGAGCTACGCAAGATCCGTGGCTGTCAATCATTGTCATATATGATGTAAAAAACAGAAGAAACTTCATAGAAAAATGAGCACTTGAACACAATGTATTTTAGGTTTGGAAAAAAAAATTGTGACGAGTATTTTAACTTTACAGTTTGACCAACATCCCATCGATTAACATTGAGGAGGCGGGGCTTATGACTCATACTGCAGCCAGTCAGCAGGGGCAGCTCTAAAAATAAAAGCTTCACTCCACTGGGGAGCTTGTCCCGTCCATTCGTTTTACAGTCTATGGGCAGAAACTGTTGCATTTAATACAATTTTTGCTTGATGCAATGTGCTTATTGTTAAAAATTTAATAAAACAAGATTTAAAAACAGACTGTTTCTTTTGATTCAATGTTTAATGTGGAACATGTCAATAGAATAGAATTAGGCTGAACGGTCTACTGATTAATATTTTGTGCATAACATAGTTACTTTTGAAAATAAGTGATCAATAAAGTAACTGGATTATTTCCTTGGAATAGTAATCACTAACTTATTACCAATTCCAAGTAACTTGACCATTACTGGTGCTGACTAGGTTGGATTATGCTGCAGTTTGTTTGTACAAACTCTGCTGGTGGATCAGGAACTGATCAGAAACCACAGAACGCACGACTAGCCTGAGGATTTTTCCTGCATCACTACATTAATCGCTTCTTTTTGATGCAAAACCATCACTCCCTGCAACTGTCGTTATCTAAGGTGTGTGCACTGCATTGCAAAGATGTAACAAATCTCCTAGCATGCAACATCTCTGTCCCCCTCCCTTTTTGAGTTGCTGTGCCAATCAAAGTAATGCATGATGACAACAACTTAACAAATAGAAAGAGGCAGATCTGTGAAGAACAGCACGACCTGAACACTACGCAACTCAAATCTGCAGCCAGAGGCAGATGGTGTGTGTTTTTATTTTTCATGGTGCAAACATAAAACACATCACTCTCTTCACTCAGTATGAAGGCTTGGCAGGATGAAAGTGACATTTCAAATATGACTAAAACAATGGCATATTTTAGTACGTTTTTACAAGTGACACATTCATTGCGTTAATTGTTGCCTCCGTCTCTTTATGACAGAGATCAACTGGAGTAGGAGTCAGATACCTCCCCCCCCCCCCCCCCCCACCCGTTCAAAGGCACATTTTGATTTAAAGACGAGGAAATATTCTTTGATTTTGATTTTAAGTTTGCCGGGTAATTTTTTTTTTTTTTATCAAAAATGTGTCACATACTGTTCACAATTGCCTCAACACTTTAAATTCCTGTTAAACTAAACATTTTAACAGGAAAAAGTAAAGCATGACAAGTAACAACTCTGACACTCATTGTCACTGTTCTGACAAAACATTGGTGTCATTTTTAATAGCAAGAGTATTTCTTCGGTATTGTCTCTCCATTGGTGTTTAATCAGCCCAATTTCCTGGTCCGATTCCAATTACTGAAGTCTTGATGCGATTACAAACTGATTTTCAGTTATCAACAATTATCTATTTGATTTTCAGACAAAATGTTGTCTAGTGTCGACATTTCTCACTAGAAATGTTGTCAAAACGAAGCTAAAGCCACAACCTCTCTTCCAGTGTTTCCATGTTTTCCCTTTCTCAAACGGGATGACGAGGCAGTCACGTGACTGAAACGCATGGGCAAATGATGTGAAATATTTCTACGCTTTGAGAGGCGTATGCGTAGGAAGTCTACACAATGCACAGTAGACAAGAATAGTCGTTCCACGTTTTGTAGAGAAACTGCATTGCCAATTCATAATCCTCAATAATAAAATTATCTTGTTTTTTTACCATCCCTAATCCATCCATTTTCTGACCGGCTTGCTCCTTTTTTCAGGTTTGCGGGGGTCTGCTGGTGCCTATCTCAAGCTCTCATTGGGCGTTAGGCGGGGGTACACCCTGGACAGGGCGCCAGTCTATCACAGGGCCATCCCTAATTGGGTGATCAATTTTTTTTGTAGATTTGGCAAATTTGGCTAATAGATTTAAAAAATATTCAGTTAACGTACAACCCTAATGTTAGTGCCCCATTTTTCTTATGGGAGGCCAAGTGCGTCTACTTTTAAAACCTAAGGCTTTCCCACTTGATGAAGAAGTATGGTTACAGCTGGTTAGAGCTGGCTTAGGTGATCCAAAGACATTTTCTATTGTTGTTCTATAGGCTTGAGCTGCGGAGGAACCTTTTCTGTTAGACAAAGCAGTTCTGTATCATTACTCACCATTCATATACCGTAAATGTGCTATATTTTGATGCCTTAGCCTCTCTTGCAGTCTGTACTTTCTTCTCTACCACTTCTTTGTCTATTTCCTGTAAGTATCTTGGCTTCGAAGCGGATCCAACCATCTTGTATCCTGCTGATTCATGTTCTCTCTTTATCTTGTTCTCTTGCTTATTTCCTTCCCACTTACGGTGACCGGTGGCGGCAGATGGCTGCCACTGCTGAGTCCTTTCAACGAAAAGAAACCAGAGTTTTCCTTGAAATGCAGTGGTGTTGTGTAACTAAACAACCCAACATTGCCTCAGAAATTATGCAAGTAACCTTCCTCCTGGAAGTACTTTGAGATTAGTCTGTTTTTAGATATACTCACAATTTCAACTACGTTTTAGGCTTAAATAGATATAGTGTAAAACAAAAACAAACGTTACTTATAATATTTACTAATATTTGTATTATTTTACTATTTTCTTATAAAATGCCATTGATGGTTTTGGTATTAAAAAGAGTTGAAAAATAGGTTTTTATGAATAAACCTTTGTCTACTGATAAATATCTCCTCACTTAAAAGATCAGATTTTATCATTTATTTATGATAATATCTGTTTAGGAACAGAAAATATCACCTGAAAAGGTCAGTATTACATGTATGATAGCAACATATCCAACATGAATATAGTAGTTTATGATTGAGGACAGATATGTATCAGTAAGAGAGAAAATGTAAAGAAAATGAAGAAAAAATTATGGATAAATGAAAGAAAAGCCATTTGCATTGTAGAAACTTTAAGAAGAGGGATGAGTTTTTAATGCGTTTGTGTATTTATTGGGAAGTAAGAATAAATTAATCCTGACATTTTTTCAACCCAAACTAGATGTATCCTTAAACCAGACTACATTGTGGTGGAGGCATGCTAAAACCAGACCTCTATTTCTGTCGACCGGGCTGCAGTGACCACCTACAGGGGCCTCTGTCAACTTAGCTTATCTGTCTATGTGGGGAGCAACGATTGAGCGATGCTGCTGGCTTTTGCACTGGTGTTTATCCCAGCAGAACCAGGAAGATGAAAAGAGGAAGAGGAAAGAAAGGAGTCTGAATTTCCATCACTTTTAATATCACTGGAAAGAAATTAGCATGAGCTAAATGTTGTGAAGAAGGTTGTTTTTCAACGTTTTATAATTATTGTGTACAACCATCTTCTGTTCACTAATGAAACCAAGTGTTAAGGCTAAATAAATCAAGGGTTTAAGTAATTATCCATTGCTTTTGATTTCTGATTGGTTGAGATAAGCAGCGATATTCCTTTTTTCAACCAGCATTTCCATCTTTTGACAGCATAAAACCCCAGGAGGCATGAGAAACGCCCAAGAATCAATTTCAGAAGAGACATCACGTCTTACTGGTCTGAAAATGGATCCCTCTTCCCTCATGGGATACCAAATCCAGCTTGTAGGAGGTCTGTTCCCGCTCAGCCCAGCCCACAGAAAGAAAAAACTCCTGTGACCCCCAAACTAAATTCCAACTTAGTGCGAAAGGCTATGTCGGACAAGAGTTGTATGACTTTCTCTAGAAAGTACCAGAGCTACATATTATATGTCTTTATCACAAACTTAAGTTGGCTGCTACTATAAACAATTTCCTTGCCTTTTTTATTTTAGTAATCTACAAAGCATCGTCTGTGGCTGAACTTTGACAAAACTTGTTTCTTTTGAGCCATAGAATAATTTCTAACTTAAACTACTGGAGATGATAACTTTTTTCTCAGCTAAAGACTGATCGTGTAGGTCTCATAGATCAATAGATCAAAGATCATTTGCTTAAAAACAGATATTAGAGTTTCAAATTGCCACTCAAAAGTTTGTTTTCATCTTGACTTGTAAATGGTAGAGTTTTGTGCATTGCATTGTGGGATGTGGAATCCAGCTTCGACGGATGCATAGAAGTGTTTTCTGTGATTTCATGTATTTGCTCCCAAAAACATCCCAGCTCAATTTTGGTGTTTTCATGGACTTAAAGTTGTGGCAAAACAATGGAGGATGTTTATTTTTTGGGTTTACGTGGAAAATGTCTCAAAGTGAGTTGATATCAGGGGAATTCTAGGAACAAACGAGAACAAAAACAAGAAATCACAGTAAGAATGAGGTAAAAACGCTTCTATGCATTCATCTAAAGGACTCCACATCCCATAATGCAATGTGTGAAACTTTTCTGAAAATTTCAATAAATTAATACATTAATTTCATCCTTTAACATTTTTTTCGAGCAAATAATCTTTGATTTATTGATCTTTAGGCCAACACTGTCTTTTTCTGATAGAAATAAAATATCAGCTCCAGCTGTTTTAATTTCATTACATGTAAGAGTTGTTTAGTTAACATGCTGATTATATCACATGTACGGTATACATCTTAGGACATATTCAGGTCTCAGAGTGAGGTATCAGGAAAACCTCTGTCATTTATCAGACCAAACGGACTCATGACTCAGCAAAAACTGAGTCAAATGGCACGGCCTCAGGCTTCAAACTAAAAGTCGTCAGACTCAAGGGCCTCGGTATGTAAAACGCGACATGGCATTTTTATTTTGAAGGAACTGCAAGTACACATGAAGAAGAAAGTTTAAAAGCCTTTCTTTCCTTTTATTTTTTAAAAGTCAAGATATACAGTACATATCAACGTATTGTTTGATCAATAAATACATGGTTAAAATAAACGTCGATATATCTTAACCTTTAAAAATGAATAGAAAATAACAGCTTTCAACTTACTCTCATACCCGAAGCAGCACATATTGATGATTTTTCTTCAAAAAACAACGTCATGTGTTGACATGTGAGGCCTTGTCATTTATTGGTTTGTTGGTTTGGTTTATTGGTCAGTCAGAGCATACACAGTCAACACTCTGGTCAGACCAAGGGAAAAGGGGCAGAAGACTTAGCTTATAAATATTTGACAGAGGTTTTGCTGAGACATGAATCCGTTTGGTCTAATAAAAAATATATTTTCCTGATACATGATTCCTGACTCTGAGACCTGAGGTCCTAAAATGTGCACCGTACACATGTTAAATGGTTAGCTTCAATAGCTTTTTTCGAGGAGACTCAAAGCGCGTTACAGAAACCATTATTCATTCAGACCAGTCACTCACACAGTCATACCAGTGGTGGTAAGCTACAAGGTAGCCACAGCTGCCCTGGGGCAGACTGACAGAAGCGTGGCTGCCTACGGCCCCTCTGACCACTACCAACATTCTGTCTGTCATTTCTCTGTTTGTTTGTTATGGATCAAACAGATTCTGGTTCCAGTTGTCGTGGTGATTAAGATACCTTTCGACAATTCCCTGTGGACAAATCCTGACTGCATCCATCATAAAAAAGGAGCTCAGAGTGGGCTTGAAACACGATAAAATACCTGCAAGGGATACGGAGGCGTCTCCTGGGACGATGTGGAGAAAATGTACCAAACGAAGCAGATGCATTGATGCTGGATACTGATAATAGCACGTGCACATCTCTTGTTTGAGTTTAGTACTTTTGCAGTGATATATAATAGGCGTTACTCAAGCTCAACTCATTTTATACATTGAGTACATACACCAATAAATACAGCGGCATTCTCCTGAGTCTGAGGTGACACGATTATATTCTGTTTGCACAGCTTGCTTGACCTTAAAAGTGCCTTTATTAGGGTTTTATCCCCAAGATTTTAATTTCTCATCTAAATAGCAATTGCCATGGTAACAAGAAAGTATGCCACCCCCGCAGTGCTACAGAAGGCAACCAACTTTCACAAAAACACATTATTTATTCCTTTCTAACCCTAGTGTAAGTGCTTTTTTTTCAATAATGACTCACTTACTGCACTGTACCCAAGTGAGACTGCCGAACCCACTGTAACTGCATCTGTTCTTGTCTTTGCTTTTTTTTTTTTTTTTTTTTTATTATTAAACCCCTTTGACTTTCACTGTAAAACCACTGTGGCATAACACTTCTTCAACAGAACTATGACTCCCACTGTTCCACTTGTTTAAGCAGTTTGGGGTTTTACTAGTAAATTACTCTCATTAGAATAAAAAAACGGCAGAAGAAAGCAACTTTTGATACGTACACAGCTTTAGTTTGGTTTTAACCTTGAAATCTAAAATCAAACATTTATTATAATCCTTTAATCTGAAAGACCAATTAAATGTTTTGTATTACATGCACATTTTCCATCATAGTTTTTATGTCCACAAGTGGGAATGCTTTTGTTCTAATGCAACGGCCACATTGTGCTGCAGCAGGCAATATGCATACATTTTTAAACAACATCTGATCATGGTTAATTTGTTCAAGCCATAAATAATGTATTGACACCTTTATAATGAGTCCTCCTCTCCAGGATGTAATGAGACAACGTTGAGGAAAGAAGAAAAGGAAAGGTTAATAAAAGCAACCGGGGGATGGAACGTATGGAGTGGTTCATTTATATAAATATATGCTGCATGGCAACTGTGAACAATCTTCACTTCACTAGTTTGGCTCCTCCTCAAAGAAGCTAAAACTTTGGTAAAGCTTTTAGTTAGGAACCAGCTCACAGCTCATAGTTAAGATGCAATAGGCATAGACTGCCGGGGGGGGGTCTGGCATGCTCGGTTGGAGAGAGGTTGGAGAGGGCGTTAAGAGAGAGGTCATTTAGGCTAGAGAGGGACCGGAGAGGGTCCCATTCCTCTCTCTAACACTCCCTCTATGTCTGCTTCTTCCCTTGTGTGTTTGCTCCTGTACTCCTTCTGGCTTTTGTCTTGCAGGTCCGTGGGATCCTCAGTGTGGAGTTACAGAGTCTCAACAACTCTGTCTCCACCCTTTCCTCTGCACACACCCAACACAGCATAACGTGGATGGCTGTTCATCATAGGAATGGGATCCACACAAGGTTCCTGCTGCTTAACAGAAGGTTTTCCTTGCCGCCATGATGAATTCATGTTGGGTGTGGGATACATATGTATGTGTATATACGTATATATGCATATGTGTGTATCCATCAAATGAAGAGTCCGTCCTTAAGACTGCTCTACTGTAAAGTGTCTTGAGATACCATTGGTTATGATTTGGCGCTATACAAATAAAAGATTGAGATTGATTGATTGAAAACTCCAAAAGAGGTTTAAGTAAAAATAACTAGCCATGTTAGTTTAGGTGACTAAAAATTTTCACAATAGTTTTTCGTCACCTACATTTTCTTAATGGCTAATTAAAAAAAAAAAAAAAACATTTCTATATATAGGTGAACAAAAACTATATCAAAATATATTTAGTCGACTAAAGTCTTAGGCCGTGATCAAAATGACATACTAACTACTTACACTAAGTTTGACGTCAAAATTTGTATGTAGTGCGTTGACATCAGTGGGCAAGAAATACCCGGATGTATACTATATCGTGACATTTTTCATAAGCGAATGTAAAATCGTCCTGGGACCGGCTTCAAGCTAAAAGTCAAACATTACCTTTTCAAAACAAAAGCATCCCTTTTTGTCTTCCATTTGTTTTTTTTTAACCGTTTTGTAAATAGGGCTCATGTTTTGAAGTTGATCGAAAGTTTTGTCAGTAGCACAATGGCGGGTCTCCGGAAATCTCCGAAATGTAGGAAGAAAATGTGTTTCTGTGAGTTTTATGGATCAAATGACCACATGTTGATATTCTACTTGGTCACTTTCTCTCTTAAAATGTTTGCAGAAGTTTCAAAAGTGGTGAATAAACATAGATATTTAGCCTCAGTGTGATTCAGGTTTTGTCGGTTCGAAATGCATCTTGGGAAACTTGGAAGTATACGTCATTGGGAATGGTCATCACCCTAATCATACCTATAGTAGACTGTATATACTCATTGAGTTCTTAGTGTACAGTCAGTTACTGTGCCATTTCGAACACACCCTTAATGTCATTTAGTTGACTTAAACTAGACTAAAACTGAAATAGCCCTGCTGACTAAATTTTGACTTAAACTGAGTGGCATTTTAGTCAAAACTAAAACTAACTCTAAATTATGTTAGCAAAATGAACACTGATAGCTAGGTTAAAACCAAGGCTGTGTTTGAAATGGCATACTAACTAACTAACTAACTTACTCATACTAATTCAAAATGAGTATGTAGTGCGCTCACACTAGATAGTGTGAAAACATTGAGTACGCGAGAAATACCCGGAAGTATACTATTGGGACATTTTTTGGCACACTAGTCATACTCAACCGTCCCATAATGCATTGCGGAATGTAAAATCGTCCTGGGACCTGCTTCAAGGCTAAAAGTCAAAATTAAAAGCATCTTTTCTTGTCGTCCATTTGTTTTTTAACGCTTTTGTGAATTAGGCTTTTGTTAACCGGACGTTTTCTCAGTAGCATAATGGCTGGTCTCCAAAAATCTCCCCAATGTTGGCATGAAATGTGTTTTTTTGCGAGTTTCATGGATCAAATGACCACATGTTGATATTCTATTTGGTCACTTTCTCATTTAAAATGCTTTCAGAACTTTCAAAGGTGGCGAATGTCATTGTAGGTTCGAAATGCATCTTGGGAAACTTAAAAGTATACCTCAGTGGAATGGTCATCCTAATCATACGGTACTTACAGTACATAATAGACTGTATATACTCAGTTTGTAGTGCATTGAACGGAGTATGCCATTTCGAACACAGCCCAAGTGCTTTAAGAGATCAGCCAAAACACCTGGCTTTCAATCAATAACACACACGCACATGCACACACGGCCCTTAACTTGCATTGACTTTTCCTCTTTTGAGATGCGCCTGCAGGGAACTCTTCTGTATGTCAGTTGTAAAAGACCGATGGTCGACATCTGCCACAGAACCCTCGCTGGACACATTACCTGAGACACCAAACAACAACCTTTACACACATGCACACACACGCACACACCGCCTCGCCAGATGCTGCCCGTGCTCATGGGGGTGATCATGGTCGTAACTAGAAGGTCAGGTCTTGGCAGATTCGCTACAGGCCAGGATAGGCTCTGCCTTTGTGTATTTTTGTGCATAGCGTCCTGAATCATTGTGTCGTCGTATGCTTCCTTGTATCCTTGTACACTTGATGTGTTCACCCTCTGCTTGTGTCTGTGCATGTGTGTGCGTGCATGCGTGCGTGTGTCTATTGCTGGCATGAAGAACAGTGCCGCTAGAAGTGTGGGCAGAATGAGAAGGGCCGGTGTGCCCCAGAGTTTGACCATCTGTGCGTTATTGGTTGTCATTAAGCTTTCTAATTCTGAGGTGTCTTGGGGATTAGCCAAACTAGGGCAGAAAATGTCATTATGCTGTTCCTCCTGCTGAGCTGCCATGACCGTATTTACATATTTATACACCTTAATTGTCTTTGCCTCGCTGCCGTGACATTGAGACAGACAGTGTTGGTGTTAGAGGGAGGGGAGAAAGAAAAGGAGAATCTGAGGACAGAGAGGAAGAAGGTGTTTTACATACTGAATGGAGTTTTCATTCAAATAGCGATTGATTGGACTTGAATTTGACAGTAAAAAAGTTGAAAAATTAAACTGTGTGTAGAAGTTAAAGAAGAAGAAAAATACTACCAACTGTTTTCTAAATGTTTTCTTCATTGGTCACTAACCAAGGTAAACTGTAGAAATTATGTTTTTATGTTTGGTGAATAAAACCCCCAGCAATTATATGCACTCAGCTTTTCAAAAACAGACAAAAAAAAAGAAATACATATATATTTTGTTATTATTTTTTTAAATTTCTGTAACATATGTTTCTAAAGCTGTATTATGGACCTGCTGAAATAAATCCAATATGCAGCTTGCAGTTCAACACCCACTGTAACTTACAGAAGGAGAGAGTAAAGTTGCTCAAATTAAGCAGTGTTATTATTTATTATGTTCTACATTATATATCATACAAGACTTGAAACATGTGCTTTAATATGGGAGATACACTTTAACATGGAGGGAGAGACTTGCTGTCAGTTGTAAATCACAGTTAAACAACAGGTAGGAGAGAATAAAAGGATCCATAAGGATTAAAAGCATTTAAAAGTCTAACAACGTAGATTGTGGCTTTAAGTCTCTAACAACGTTACTCTGCGGTCCACATTCACTGATTGCCTATGTGCTTCCACGGCCGGTGGATGCCAATTATGTCTACACTGAGCGCAGGGTTTGCTCGCTCTCTGTTCCAGCCGGCGTGTTTTCTCAGTGCATCACTACAAACAACAGATTGGTGAGTCTATGGCGCACCCGCGGTGTCCTGCATGTTGTAAACAAAGCTCTGAGCTGCTACGGGAAGCAGGAGGGTCAAAAGTCATTGGCTGCTGGTCCTTTAAAACTTTTTTACTTGGTTTTATTTTGTGAACCTTTGAATTTGATATCGCTGTTTTTATTATTTCCTCGTTACTGTGTTTTTTAGCACTTAAAATATTTGTATATTGTGTAAGTTATTTAAAAAATTGGGAAAACTGTAATGAAAGCTTTTGCCCACTAGGGGGGCAATGCCCCCCCCCCCCAGTTTATTTGAAGTTAATTTCATTAATTGTCAATACCCTCTGTAAGAAATAACAAGTCATTATTTTCTTTTTTTTTTTAAACTAGGAAGCCATTGCAAAAGAGTCAAAGAGCCACATTAGGCTCCAGAGCCGCAGGTTGCAGACCCCTGGACTAGAAGAAGATTTGGATCATTCCGTGTATACCCCAAAATAAACATTCACCATTGTTCACCTGACTATAAATGTGTTGGGAAGTCACTTTGGCAAAATTTTTTGGTTCAAACAAGAAAACACAGTAAGACTAAAGTAAAAATACTTCCATGCATCTGTCCACGGGACTCCATATCCCACAATGCAATGCTTAAAACTTTTGCGACAATCTCAACCAGTGTTAATTTTGACTGCAAATTTTGATATAGTGTTAGTCAGTCTTTTGACTAAAAAGCTCAATAGTTTTAGTCAAAATTGAATCATCAGCACCGTTTAAGTTATAGTGTAGTTTTAGTCAACTAAATGACATTATATCTGTAACAGATTTAGTCGACTAAAATCTTAGTTTAGTTAAATATAAAGCATAAGATCAATCTGATATTGGATGATATCAATGTTTGTGAATACACACAGACATGTTTGATGTGATCAATGAATAAGACCACATGATCACACAAGTTTTGATTGGATTTTGTCCCATGTGACGAAATGAATAGTTTAGTTTTTATCCGTTGACAAAAATATAAATATGTTTTGGTTTACTTTTTGTTAACTTGTATTTCTTTTAAATTAGTCATAGTTTAACTATTGGTACTTAAAAAAATGTAGTCGACAAATTCTATGACAAAAAATTTGAACCGGCAAAATTAAACTTTTAACAGCAATTTCAACCTTTTGCATCTTTTTTTTCCCCCAATCAAAATAATCTTCAATTCACTGATTTATGAATATGTCTTTAGATAATAGATATTTTTTTTGTCTCCAACAGCTTTAAGTTGTTTTGGTTTTATTGCTCACACACACACACACACAAAAAAAAAAAAAAACAGAATGGTTGAACTTTTTAAATAATGCAGTTCTTTTTTTCTTACAAAAGCAGCGAGAAAGAGTAATAATGGAAGGAAGGGACATGTCTTAGTTCTAAATCTACTTCCTTCCAGTGTAATTGGAGAAGAAAAGGCTTTTACAGACACATTGTTCAACTCAGTGGAGCCACACACACGCACACACACACACACACGCACACACTGTGCATAGGCCACAGAGGTGTCAGCAGAGAGGCTCCTCGACTACTCAGCAGTTTCACACATTCATTATACTGTGGAGGTGATTATGTGTATACACTCCTGCTTAATAAGGGCTGGAGCAATTATCTCCCATAATGACAGCTAATTTTTGAAACCGTTTGTGATAACACAAATGTAATAGATTTGACTTTGGATGTTGGAAGATTAGCTATGATTCTGTTCCGTGTTTCATCTGCTATTGTGTATTTCTCTGTTGAGATGAAAGAAGTCGCTGCCTGTGTGTCTCATTTTTGACTCGCAATCTAGTTCTAAAATATATTGGTCACGGTTAAGCCCCATCACGAATGTCAGAAAATGCAGTTTTGGGACAACAAAAACATCAAAGAGTCCCTGCATGAAATTAATAAAACTCAATACATTCAACAAACACACATCAAAAACCTTCAGCATCATATTCCAGAGTTGTATTTTTAATCAAAAATCAAAAAATGTGTACAACAAAGGATTATACTTTGACGTAAACATTTGACTTTGATCTTTACAATTTAACATTGCACCTGGTATGCAGTTCAAGTAATATTTCTACTTTTGAAAATGTTTGGATTTTTTTTTTTAAATTCCTTTTTTAAATGTTGTATTGTCCAGTGATGTCATTATAAGTAAAGGCCAGTGAGTCTTCAATTCTCTTTTTCTTTCTTTCGAGGAAATCATAATTCCCATGCGCTTAAACACTTATTGCAAATTAATGTTTATAAATAGTAATATAAAAACACAAAAAATATGTATTTATTTATTTATTTTTTAAAGCATTTTGAATTTGACTCTCATGCTAACAATTGGAGTTTTAATGTCAATTTGTCAATAATGGAGCCAATAAATCATTGTTTAAAACAAATGACCAACATCTCCATGCTGAGAAGATTCAATATGTGTATTTTTGGATTTTTGTCTTAATCACTGAATTTTTGACAACCATTTGAAATCTGCCTTTAAACACTAACAGCTGCTGCCTTGCACACAGGTAACTGCAGCTTAGTCAATTAGTGAAGCTATACGTGACATTCCGATGTGCTAATTGGCTAATAGAGGATGTTTCTTTATAATGCAGATTGTGAGTTCAAGCCTGAGCTCGTGTAACATTTGTGTTTTTGCCAAAAATTGTGTGGCCCCGACCGTTGCTGCGCAGCAGCTATAATTGATGATTAGAACTGGGAAGCTTTTGGAAAAATTTTGAATGAAAAACTCTTTGGACCCACGAGTTACCATTAGGTATTGTAATTTAGCACTTCAATAGTCTTCCGCAATGTTGCTAATAGCCAAAATGTGCCCAATATTGTCTGTTATCAAATTGTGATAAAATAATTAAAAGAGGGTAAAAAATTCAGTTTAACAGAATATTTATCATATATATATATATATATATATATATATATATATATATATATATATATGGAGTCTATATACAGTATGTAGACTCCATTCATTTCACATGGACACATGGAATGTGTTGTTTCCACACCAAATTGCAACTAAAAATGGTTCTATTTTAAATCTTTGAACATATTTTCATCATCAGTTTTACTGGATTAAAACAGAAGCAGTTTTTGGATTAAAAATGTTCTCGTCCACTTTTTGTTTGAAGTTTTAAACTACTTTCAGTAATCTTATTATTCTTCCCCTCACATATTCATCTGTTGTTTTTTTCCCCACCCAATGACAGGGACCGATGCTGGTAGGGACAGACTTGTCGAGGAAGAAAAGCGCTGTTGTTCCCTTACTTTGTTTGTGAAAACCTAATTAGTCACAAGAAATACCGCAAGAAGATTCCAGGCTGTAGCTTTATTAAACACCACGTGATAAAATATGTTGTGTATAAGACTAATCATATAGTTTGAGTCTGTTTGACTGGATCATCCTTTTACAGTTGGAGGAAAAAAAGCAAAAGTATGCAGAGCTAAAGTCACAGGTCGCTGATCAAAGCCCTGGAGGGAAATTATGATGTAGCTGGGGTTCAAAAATTCATACATTCACAGAACTTTATGAATATATTAGGAAATTACTTTGTGACTCAGGGCAAAAACTTGAAAATCTCATCTAGCTATAGGCATGATTGCGAGGCTAGCTTTCATTAAACCCTTAGAGCTACGTTTTGTTGTACGCATTTTAAAGCAATTATTGTTAAATTATTGCAGATTTAATTTCAGTTCAAAGCTGAGGAGAGCAACTGTTAATGCTTGTGTTTTTTTTTAAAGGTCCCTGAAACAGGAATCAATGATTTTTGTTCCTAAAATGAACGTACAGTTAATATGTTTACATGCAGCTTGAGAAATAAATGGCCTAGTTTGATAGTAACAGCTTAGCCCGACTGGAATCAGACTAGTAGTAGCTCAATTATCACACTGAGGCTGTGCTCGAAACGGCATACTCCATACTATACACTAGGAAACTCAATGAGTATAAACTGTCAATACACTATGTAAATATGATAAGGATGATGACTGTTCCCACTGGAGTAGACTTCCTTGTTTCCCAAGATGCATTTCGAACCTACAACAATAAAAACCTGAAGCTCACTGAGGCTAAATATCTCCGTTGATTCGCCACTTTTAGTATACCATCATGTGGCCATTTGATCCATAAAACTCACGGAGACATGTTTCATTCCAACATTTTGGAGATTTTTCGGAGACACGACATTGTGCGACTGACAAAACTTCCAGTGAACTTCAAAACAAGAGCCCTATTTACAAAAGCGCCCCATGAGCGATGCATCATGGGGGCGGTTGAGTATGACTAGTGTGCCCACGTGCATACTTTAAAAATGCCCCGATAGAGTGAGCGTCACACGCACACCGTTGCACGTCACATGAGCCACTGATACATCATAGGGTGAAGAGCGGAGTTTCCACCCACAAGGCGGGACTATGAAGGAAAAAACAGGACGCATCCTGGAGGTCGGCCTCTTTTTGCTTCCAGACCTGATCAAGAAGGAACTTTGGGGCCAGCTCTGTTTAGTCTTGTAAAGCGTGCTCGTAATAAATAGTGTCGACTCTGTCCCTCAACTTCAGTTTCATTGTAAGTGTAAATCCTCTTTTGGAAATTAAAGAACACGGTGGGATTATAGCTCCGGTCGGCTGGGTAGACCTTTGGGACCGGACCGGATCCTAAAGTAAGTGGAACCCCAACAATATGGTGCTGTGACCCAGATGCTCTACATCCGGGTATTTCTCGCATACTCCATTTTTTTCATACTATAACATGAACGCACTACATACTAATTTTGAAGTCAGACATATTATGAGTAGTACGTTAGTATGACATTTTGAACACAGACACGGATAATGTGATTGACAATCAAGCTAAAAACTCAGCTGGCTCAACTTTTCTTGTTCGGCAGCGACCGTTCCCATGAAGAACGAGGAGATTGATGACAGCTGAATAACACAACACACTTTAGGATGAAGGAGGAAAGCAATTTTATGCTGCTACAGTTAAAGGATCTTAAAATAAGTGGAAGAGAGAAAAATGCAGAGAAAAACTTAACATCTTGAAAGCGTTCCCTTCCCATTCTGCTTTTTACATCTTAGTTTGTGCATACTTTTGTCAGTGTTGTTTTTTAGGTGAAGGATTGTACTTCTTATGAACATTTCTCCTGAAGATTCACATGGTTGGTACTTTTGCTCATAATTTCCCAAATTATAGTGTTTTCCTTGCAGATTTTGAAGCCTATTTGCTGCTGTTTGATGAATTTTTATTACTACTAAATAACAAAGTTTGTGTGTTTTAAGACATCTGACCATGCATTTGTTTACAATATGCCATTTAATTTCAACCTGTCACATTTATTTCTACTTGAATGCACCACTGTTAATGAAAAGACTCTTCAAAGTGTGGGTGTTAGACAAAAGCAATAGGCATTCTGATGATTTTTAGTCAGGAGCTGTCGTTTTATTGCTGCTATTTAGCACAATCCTCTTTTCTAAAGACACTTGCTTTAATCCTTTATTTGTTTTTGGAAGAGAAGAGGAGGAACGTTGTGACATGAGCCAAAGTGACTCAATGTCCTGATTAGAAGGAATCAAGAAACATCAGGATTTAACAGTAACCTGCTCTTCACTTTTAGCTGATATACAAACCCACAGCAATGCTTTCTGACTGTTAGTCGATACTGGGGAACGCGAGTGTGAGTCTCAGTGATAATGTATCATTCTTTTACGGAGAAAAAAGGGAAATGTGATTAAAAAATCTCCAGAAAAATCAATTGACCAAGTCAAATAATTCCTGCTGTGTCGTAAGACATTGAAGTGGCAGTTATGAGTGTGTTGAATTTTCATGAAGTGAATAAAGTGATGAGATAACAGGTTCGTTTCAGAGAAAAGTAAGCCTTTAGTGTTGTGGCAAAAAACATCCTGTGAATTTCATAAAGCACAGTCGCTAATGCATGTGACTTTAGGGCTACAGACTGATTATCTCCATCACTTTTTGCATCATTAGTGAAGAATAATTTGTTCAATTTCACTTACTTGGTATGAAAAACATTGAAATTTGAAAACAAATTCATTATTGTCTGCAGATATGTGGTCAAATAAAGCTATACCCTAACTTGTGATATTCATGAAAAATTTGTAAAAACACAAAAAAAACTTAAATAATGAAAAAGAATGGTACACAACTCAGTTCTCATCGTTAACAAACTAGATTCGGTTCATTCTTGAACATCACATCCCTCAATAACAGGATTTGGATCAAATCTGACACTAACGTTTAACAATACAGAACAAAATTGAATTATATAAAAATAGTTAGATGTCTATTTATTCGTATATTTTTTAAATAACGGTCATAATAATATATATATATATATATATATATATATATATATATATATATATATATATATATATATATATGTATGAGATTATTTTGAGAAAAAAAAATGAAAAATCATAAAACATGAATATGAGAAAAAAAAATTGAATTCCAGCTTTTATTTCATGGTATTTACATCTAGATGTGTTAAACAACTCAGGACAGAGCACCTTTTGTTTGAACCCAACCAACTTTTCAAGTGAGCAAAAGTATTGGAACAGACATTATTGAATTAACTTAAAGTGAATAACATTTAATATTTTGGTGGCATAACCCTTACTTGCAATAACTGCATCAAGCCTGTGACCCACTGACTTCACCAGACTGTTGCATTCTTCATTTGAAATGCTTTTCCTTTACTGCAGCCTCTTTCCATTCTTGTTCGTTTCTGGGGGTTTCTCCCCTCAGTCACCTCTTCAGGAGGTAAAATGCTCTATTGGGTTATGGTCCAGTGATTGACTTGGCCAGTCTAGGACCTTCCGCCTTTTCCCCCTGATGAAGTCCTTTGTTGTGTTGGCAGTGTGTTTGTTTGTTGTATGATGAATCTTCTTTCAACTAGTTTGGTTGCATTTTTCCGGAATATACCAGACAAAATGGTTTTGTAGACTTCAGAATTCATCCTGCTGCTAACATCATGAGTTATTTCATCAATAAAGACTAGTGAGCCCTTTCCAGAAGCAGCCATGCAAGCCCAAACCATGACATTACCTCCACCATGCTTCAGAGATGAGCTTGTGTGTTTTGGATCCTTTCTTTCTCCATACTTTGGCCTTTCCATCACTCTAGAAGTTAATCTTGTTCTCATCAGTCCATAAAACTTTGTTCCAAAACTTTTGTGCCTCATCGCTGTACTTCTTTGCAAAATCCAATCTAGCCTTCCGATTGTTTTTGCTGATGAGTGGTTAGCATGCTGTGGTATGGCCTGAAACGTTCTTCTCTCAAAGTCTTCTTGGAACAGTTGATTGTGATCCCTTTACCCCTGCCCTGTGGAGGTTTGCAGTGATGTCACCGACTGTTGTCTGTGGGTGTTACGTCACAGTTCTCACAATGATTCTGTCATCAACTGCTGTTGATACCTTTGGCCGACCTGTTTGATGTCTGCTGCTCAGTACACCAGTAGTTTCTTTCTTTTTCAGGACATTCCAAATTGTTGTATTGGCTCTGATTGATTTTCCCTCTTCTTTCAGCTTCAAAATGGTTTGTTTTACTCCCATAGACAGCGCTCTGGTCTTCATGTTTGCTTAACAGCAAATGCAGTTTTCACAGGTGAAACCCAAAGCCAAAAACAAGAACTATTTAATGTTTAAGCGATCAATCTAAAAGGCAACGCCTGAGCGACTAGATCACACCCATCAGTCACATGTTCCAATACTTTTGCTCACTTGAAAAGTGGTTGGGTTCAAACAAAAGGTGCTCTGTCCTGAGTTGTTTAACACATCTCGATGTAAATACTATGAAATAAAAGCTGGAATTCTGAACTTTTGTCTCATATTCATGTTTTGATCTGAAACCCAGATGTCTTCAGTATACAACAAAAAACAAAGGAACTGACCTTGCCGATTCCAATACTTTTGGAGGGGACTGTATAAGAATGAATGCAGATTGTTATTTGCACTTTTTGTTCAAAAAAGAAATATGAAAGATCTTGAAGACTTTTTTATTTGTCTTTATTTGATTCCTATTCAAGACACTTTGATAAGAACGACTGTATATTGTTAATGTAGGCTACAAAGTTTCATTTTTCAAAACATTTTTGGTTGGCGGTGTGCCTTGGGATTTTCATCAATGAAAACATGTACCTTGGCTCCAAAAAGGTTGAAAGACATTACAGTAGTGAACTAGAGCTTAACTATTGTTGAGAGCACTGATGTCACCAATTGTTTTGGGAATGTGTGTACGTTGCTGTTACTCCTCGTTGTAATAAAACTTGATTCTGTATTTTCTGGGGGAAATTCTTCCAGCAATGTTTAAATGAGCAATGAAACTGAATTAAAAACAAAGAAGTAAATCCCTGTCTTGTCAAAGAATGTTCACTGAGGAAATGCCAGTTGTGCATGCAGTTGAACTCCATTAAAAGTTTTCACATTATTATCTGTGCGTCTGTTTTTTAGGACACTTTTATTGTTTGAAAGTGACAATTCGTGCCACCTGGAAATGTGAAACCCGCACCTTCAGCCCTCAGACGTGATGAGCTACACCTGAAGTGTTTGCACTCGCTGATAGGATAAAATTTGTTGGTGCGAGGCCTAAAATAGCTGCAAATAGGTAGTGGCTGTTCCTGTGGAGAAGATGTTCCCCAGGTACCATTCTAAATAAAACGCTGCCTACCCTGCGGAGAGCATTTCACCGAGGCAGTGATGAATGCTTCACGTGGTTGACTGTTAACCAAGTTCATATTGAAACACTCCCACAAGCGTTGCCATCAATCACAACCTCTGCCAGCAGCTTCCACAAATTCTTCTTCTCTGCCTTTTTTTTTTTGACTATGTGCTGCTGTGCCACAACAACATCCACCCAACTTCATTTGCTCTTATTAAAGTGGGAGCTCTCCACCCCGCCCCCCTGGGCAGTGTATTCAACATGCTTTTCATTCTCCCCCAGCCTTCCTTCATCCACTTTTGGATTCAACGCAGACTCACAGATTTTGAAAGAATATGCTCAGCGAGAGGAGATGTTTTCATCAGCAATGCAGTTCAGCTGGGAGTCAAAGCTGATGATTTTCTCAGGACAAATTAGGCAAAGAAATCCCCGGCAATAAATTAAAAGGCACAAAAGGGAGGGATTTTTTTTTTTTTAATGTATTTATTTATATGTTACGCTTGTATTAGCCAGTCTTTTGGCCCCTGTGGGCTCGATGAATGAACTGCCCCCCTTTACAATTCCCACACACAAAGGCTGTGTTCGAAATGGCATACAGGCTCTTTTCATTTCTGCTATATTTTTAAGCTTCTCATTATTACTTTATTTGAGTGTAGGAGTTTTGTTAAGTGTTAATGATCTTTATTGTCAATGAAGAAACGCAATTAAGAAGATTGGCATGAAATTGAAAATTCCCTCCTGTTTGTCGCGCCCCACCTGTCATGTCTCCGTGACAGGCGGGGCGCCGCACACGTTAATAAGCGCCAACAGGTTCAGTAAGGCAGTGTTGCTGTGTTCGGAATGGCCTACTAACGTACTGATGTCAAAATGAATATGTACTGTAGTGCATTCACATTAGATACTGTAGATAGAAATACCTGGACATTTTCTGTATGTATGCACATCTTGTTTTTAAGTTAAACAGAGGTTTTGTCAGTAGCACGTAGGCGGGTCTTCGAAAATCTCTCCAATGTCGGAATGAAATGTGTATCCATGAGTTTTATGGATCAAATGACAACATGTTGATCTTCTACTTGGCCACTTTTTTTTCTCGCTAAAAATGCTTTCAGAACTTTCAATGGTGGAGAATCAATGAAAATATGTAGCCTCAGTGTGCTTCAGCTTTTTGCTGTTGTAGGTTTGAAATGCATCTTGGCATAGTTGGAAGTATACTTTAGTGGGAACGGTCATCATCCTTACAGTATATATATCTGGTTTTACCCGGACATGTCCTCTTTTGTCATCTTGTCCGGTGTCATGTACTGAGTGCGCATCGAACTGTGATTGTATATGCGCACTATCAGAAAATGAATTTTTGCTAAAAAATACTAATTAATTTTTGTTTTCAAAGTGAACAGACACATGTTTTATTTGTTTATTGAATTAGGTTAGGGTTAGGGTTAGGGATGTAATCTCAGTACGGAGGTAAACACCGCATCATCTGGCCGGATGTTAAAAACTCATGAAAATATCTGGGTTTCCCAGGAGCTGTTCATTTAAAAGGCTGAAATTTTCTCTATCTAAGAAATTCCACCAGTTTCTGAAAGCGAAGGATTTGCTCCTTACAGCCAGTATCATGTCAGTACTGTAACTTTACTCACACGTGACGGAATCACGAAATATGTCGCTTTGTTTTGACAAAATCCAAGATGGAATGAAAGTCCAGACCAAATACTGGTGGATTTAATGACATTGTTTTAGCAGGAAGACCCTCCTGGATGATAAAACCTCCATGGAGGTTCAGAGAGGACTTTTCAAACAAAAGAGAAACTTGGAATGTAGGAAATTAAGGGTAAAACAAGTTAATCTTTACGTGTACATTCATCTTTATGCTTTTTAAACCTTATGGAGAATAATAACATATGTGTCTACTATATTGTATTTTGCCATTACTGGGTAGATTCAAGAAAACGTCGAGTATTTTCTGAGTATGCCGAGGTCGACCCAAGTGCCCTTTTTTGGAAATCAAAATATGGACACCCTATTGTAGACTATAGATACTCTTTGAGTTTGTTGTGTATAGTATGGAGAATGCCATTTGAAACACAGTCATTGCTTCCTTGATCCCCCAGTGCTGGCACAGCCTCCCTCCCATATTCTCATACAGTTTAGCCCCTGAGCTCTCCATCACAGCAGCCCTCACCTCACCCTGCTTCTCCCTCTCCTCGTGCTACCTCATCCTCTCGGTTTTTTCCCCCCAACCAATCGCTATGTCAGAGGGCGTGGCTTCACATTTGGAGGATGGACAGGGCTTGTTGACGAGAGAGAGAGAGAGAGAGAGAGGGGGGGAGAGAGAGAGAGGAGAGATGAGGATGCTGAGTGCGACAGGCGCTTTCTTGGAGCAGCATCGCTAATCCTGGCACCGAATGGTGTTCGTGACACAGAATAACTCACCACACCGGAAATAAAACCGCGGAATTGAACATACACATACACAGAGACTATAAAAGGCTCGCGATCAGACCCAGCTCGGTGGATACCTGCGCGTGTCCGCGCTGCAGCTGCTTGTCCGGAGGAACGGAGGAGTTTTTATTTCTTTCTTTCTTTAAAGAGAGAGAAAACATTTTCTCCCAGGATTGGATTCGAGTCACTCCCATTGCAAACTTTTTTTGGTGTGGCTTTTGCACCATCTATCTGATCACTGTCACACTTCTCACAGCCAGAGACGATCTTGGAGCTGTTAAGAAGTCTATTTCTGATCACGGATTTACCAGAAAAGAGGAGTTTTCACCCAAAACTCAACTTGTGCGTCGTGACGCGAAACTGGGTTCATGCTCAGATGGGCAGAATAATGTCTGGATTGATACAGCATCGGTTTAGCTTCTCTCTGGGAGGAGGAAAAGAGTGAGACAAGTGAAGAAGAGACACAGAGGCTACAGAAGAGGAGGAGGAGGAGAGGGATACGGTGCTGGTTTGCTGCCGTCCGTCCCATTGCCGCTCGGGCTCTCCCATTTCTTTTAACTGGATACACAGGCAAGCATCAAGAGACGCACTGGGGAGGAACTGCGTTCACACCCTGGGTGAGTTTGACTCCGGCCAGTTTGTGGGGGAGAGATCATATTTGTGTCCTGCGTGTGGACGTTCATGCGCGTAATTACGCGCAGCGCAGTCCTGTATGTATGCAGCAGACAAGCGCATTTTTGGAACGCTCCGTGACGCACGACCGCTCAGAGTGTGAGGTAGGTGCTGAGGTGGGGTCCAGGCTTTGCATCGGAAGCCTAGGAATTGTTGATCAGGGCGAAATGAGCAAAAAAGGAAGCTTGAACTTTTCTGAAACGCTCATGTAAAAAAGGAAAAGCTCTCGATTTAGGATTTTGGTATAGCCTATATTTATCAGCAGTGCCTCTACTGTCACTGGGAATATGGGTGTGTGTGTGTGTGTGTGTGTGTGTGTGTGTGGCTCTGAAGCATGCGTCTGCCCATCACTTTATCAACTCTAATCAATTACCCGCATTAGATCCGATCACTGTGTTTACACCTAAAGCTGGACCTGAACTTCTTCCTCCAGCTTCTGTTTAAAGCTTCAACTCACCACCAGTCATCATGTGCGCATGTTCCTTTATTTCTTTTTTTTTTTTTTACATTTTCATTGCAATATTGTGACCATCACCAGCCCTCCCTAAGGAAGGGTAAGAACAACTTTATTAAAAGGGAGAATATAAAAAGAGAGGGCAGTGTTCCATTTTAGTGTGGGAAAAGAACAGGGAAGAGGGAGTCAGGGTAGGGCAATGAAAGGGGTAGGGAATAGTCAGCTGTTTTAAGTTGAGAGTGCTGTGTGATGTTACAGTTCCATCTGCTTATCATGTTGTGGGGTTTAATCAGTTAAGCCAGTCCAGTGTGGAGAAATGCGCATGTTCCCTGCCTGCCGTTTCTCCCGGACACCTTCTTCTTTCTCTCCTCCCTGTGTGTGCACCATTCTCTTCGCCTCTGTAACGTGTCATATTATTGCTCAATCAGTCACTCTTGAATAGGGGCAATACATCTCACGGTTTCTCTCAAATTCTCTGAGCCAAAAATGCTCCGAGCCAAGTTGTTCGACAGCTACTTTGTCAAGATTGCTTTAAAGATTCTGACAGAAGATCTGCTGCCTCAGAGTTCAACTTCAACAGTCATTAAAAGTGGTCATCAAACAAGTCTTTGTTGTGAACATATTGAAACGAAAGTGAGAGCACCACTGAAATACTACGGAAGCGGATTAGGGCCAATTTTGATGGAGAAAATACTTGTGGGCAAATCAAGAATAAAGGCGAAATGTCGAGATTAAAGTCGAAAACCGAGATTAAAGTAAGATATACAATATTGTGATAAAAGTCTAAGGTCTGCTAATGAAGGCAATTCTACGGAAGCTGACGAGGGCCAATTCACCATATGACAACAAACAGCAGATTGTGGCCGTCTACAAAATGTCTCGTATCGATGAATGCGTTAAACTTTAATTCAAAGTTGGGTTTAACAACAGAGATGATTTCTGTTGTAGCTCATAAACACGGAGTTTTAATCTTTTTAAGGACTATGAAAAGATATTGCCAAAAACCTAATCTGTTCAGAAGGGAAAAACAGTACATTTTGGAAGAGGTGGACTATTCAGTCCCATCTGTGGAGCTGTACGGAAACAGATTAGAGCCAGTTTTTAATGAAGGCTGTTGTCGTATATGGTGAATTGGCCCTAATCCACTTTTGTAGATTTGACCAAACCTTCGACTTTTGTCACAATATTGTATTTTGAGTTAATTTTTGCACTGTTGACTTTAACCTAGACATTACATTCAAACTTTATTCTCGAAATTAAAATTTTAATCTTGACATTTTGACTTTATTCTTGATTTACCCAAAATTATTTTCTCCATCAAAATTGGCCCTAATCCTCTTCCGTATGCATTTGATTGACTTTAGGCTGAAACCAATTTGCGTATGAAACATCATGGTATGATTGTAAAAGAAATATGCTGACAGCATTGATACTGTATGTCCCTGATTTACTGCTGCCCTGAAAGCATGTAAATGTGATGCTGAGTGCAAAGCACAGTAAGCTAGAATGACATCTTTTAATGGCAGTCTAAGTGTGCCCCCCTACTGACATCAGAACTGGATTAACGGATCAAGTGCCCAACAAGTGTCCAGTCGTAATCACACTTAGGTAGGAGTTGAGGAGTTTGAAAAGACATTATAAATGGTGTTTTGGTTTTTGTTAAAAGCAGGAGCTTTCAGTGGTTTCCTTGCAAACATCCAAAAATCGTTAGTTTTCAGGATTTAAAGAGCGATGTTCCATTTCAGGGTTTACCAATTTCCGCATCACGTTACAGTTTTCCATTTCATCATCCATCTTCCCCTGTTTAGATGACTTTACTGGCTATTAAACTTCCCCAAACACTTCCAAACATGCAAATACCACTGTTATTAATCTAACATTTTATTTGCTTCACATAATTTATGTAAAAATAATGGCTACGCTGAAGTAGAGCTGGGTGACATAGTGATAACTTTTCTATTTTGACAAGACAATAAATTACAATGGCGCCTATATCGATATTTATGTTTTTTATAGCTTATTTTGCAATAAAACACAAATTTTAGGAGTCATTTTCACGACTAAGCTTTACACCAATCTGATCGGCTGTATCGGATCGGCCGATATTTTACATTTTATGCAATTAATGTGATCAGCTGTAATTTCTTAACTTGCCGATCCGATCAATGACGTCATTGTCGTGATGAAACTTTCTGTAGATGCTCCCATTGCATTGTTTTATCATCTCATTGACATCAAAGAGTTGTTTGCTGTACATGACACGGCTTTATTTCACTCACATTTGTGCACAAAGGTGAAAATGTCGATCGGGTGGAGCGCCCAGTCTACTGGCTCTGAAAGCGGGGACAGCGTCTGCTGTTATCGCCTGTGTGTGTGTGTGTGTGTGTGTGTGTGTGTGTGTGTGTGTGTGTTTGTATGTGTGCACGTTTGTTTTGTGTATTCAGCCCGAGCACGTTAAAAGTGAGAGTCCTAAAGCAGAGCGGAAACAGCAGTCCATTTCATGGCGGTGGTGGACACAGAAGCACGTGTGTGTGTGCCCCACCTCCGCTGTGCACCTGTGTATATAGACCATAAGCAACAGCAGGTTTTGCAATGCTATAGTCAGTAAAAATATATCTGCTCCTAATGCTAATGCTAGTGGAGGCCTCACGTATTTCCAGTGTGGTCGGCCTCCGCAGTTTCATCTCTAACTCTCTTGTAGTTGCTTCACAGCAGTCATTGAGTATGACATGGGACTTTAGTTTAATTGAACAGCTGCAACGTTTATTTTGACAATCACTAAAAACAGCATACAGATTATAATGGATCTGCTCCGTTCACCCACGCTCTCTCACTCAGCACATGGTCAAGCGACCAGGGCATTCATTTGCGGTTAAAAGGCCACGCACGAACCGTACGTCCGGTTCCAGAACCGTTACGAAGATGATTGCAGTTTGATTCTTTTTTGCGATTTCTAAATGCCCGCAATAGTTTGTTTCCGGATTGTTTGTATAAGATGCGTTCAGAACGCGACTGCAGTGTGTGTGTCTGGCTACGGTTTCGGTTTGGACCGCGGAGCGGAAGGGAGATAGAAACTAATCACCGGTAAAAAGACCATTAAAAACAATCACCGGGAATACATATTAGCTCCCTGGTAAAGATAGGAGCTCGACCAACTGGTAAAATGATAAACTGGTGATATTACAGCCTGTACTTGCAGTACGGGGACGCATTTACGCTGCCTCTGGGTCCTAGTGCCAGCCGTCCGGTGAAGCCTGTTCCGGTTACCGATGTCTGTGTGTGTTTAATAAGTCTGTGTGTGTTCGTGTGAAAGTTTATGCCTCTTTTCATCCACTCTTTTCATTATATCCATGTCTTTTAAGCTCTTATTAAATAGTGTCGGCTGTAGTCCGGGCCGCCGCCATCTTGGATTATGTCATCGCCGCAAGTCTCGCAAGCGCAGAGTGACCCAAATAATTGTAAAGAGGTCTTATATTAGTCTATTTTCTTTTTAAAGTGGTGTTTTTTTTGTGGCTTTAGACTCCAATTACATATTTGTATATAATATGTTCCCTACAATATAAATCGGTTCACAATATAACTATTTTTTTTATAGTTTCTGTTTCCACTGTATCCAGAATAATAATCATCTTTCTCAACAAGAACTGTTGATTGACTGCGTTGATGTCCAGAAACATGCTACTGTTTCATTGTCCGTGAATCTGTATCAGCTACACTGAAGGAATTCAGTCGGTACCTAAAAAAACACAACCTGAATTCATACGATCGGATCAGTGATGGTTTTTTATAAACTTAGTGATCGTTGATAGGTCCAAAAATCCTGATCATTTAAGGCTATTTGCTATTTCTCAGAACAGCATTTTTTAATCAGCAAATTTGACCCAGAATAGTTTTTTCTGGTAAGACTGTATTAAAAATATTGAGATTTGATATTGTATTTTTGCCATTTTGAGAAAAAAATAACGAGATATAAGTCGTGGTCCATATCGCCCAGCCCTACGCTGGAGTCACACGAAATGACATTGCAGGAGTGATGTTCGCCACAATCCTAGACCCTCAGCCACCTGTTTAACTCAAAAAATGCAGTGGAACGGCGTGATATGGTCCCACAACATTATTTACCACCAACCGACGAATCACCCTCACGTTTTGCGCAAAATCGTGCGTCGTCGTGTGTTTGGAGCCATGACGTGTCACCAGGTAAACTCATTACCAGTTGAGCTAATACACCTACGGTTAAACCTGTCTTTGTACCAGTCCCTTTACAGATTTGACTCTCTATGCAATTATGACAACAGTGGCAAATATATCGGTATGCCATTAAGTACTAAATCATTTACTGAGTCAATGCTAAGTAGTTAGAACTTAAACCTAAATGTATGATTTCTTCCGGATATGCTGTATGTATACAGTCAAATACATTAGGACTAACCACCACATACACACCAATCAATCCAATGGTCAACCCAACACCCTGAAGAAGTTGATACATGTATGTAGACGATGCATGGAAGGAATTACCAGTCATTTTTTTTGTAACACTTAGAACTTTAACAAGCAGTTTCAGAGTTAAGAGAGTGAAGAAATGTCAAATGCGTTATGAAAAATCAATAAGACAATTACCATAGTTTATCATCAACTTCTATTTACATCAGCCAGATGGGAAAGTGCAGAAAAAATATGCCCTTATCAGTCACAATCATACGTTTTGCATTGCAATAATACCAGACCAACTTAAAGTACTTCTCATCTTCTGTGGATCTATACGGTACTTGCAGGTGTATAAAAGCAATTTTGTTTGGTTGAATAAATGATGTCTGCTGTAAAATGTAATAAGAGAAGATTTCATAAGCGTTGAGGAAATCTGATGGACTTATTTCTTTCAATGAAAAAAAAAACATCTACAAAGCTTAAACAGAGGCATTATTATCTAAAATTATACCTTGATTTGATCTTTCACCTTTTTGTCTAATCAAGCTTCATAATTACAGGATACCTTTTTCATGACCTTTGCTTTCCTTTAAGAATAATCTAGAACTCAGACGTTAATGCCCGTTTGCTGGTACTTTTTGAAGAAAATCAAATCAACTAAAGTGAAATAATGTTTGTGTTCAGCTTGTATTCTTGACCGTGGCATACTTGAAAACCAAATTAAATGACAACCTTTTTAACATTTGCTTTTTTTAAGCATCTGAATGTTCTGTTGTTCTCCAATCATCATCATCATCATCATCATCATCATCATCATCGTCACCCCTCTCCTTCTGAGTGTTTTAATCTACTACAGAAACAATATAGGATGCAGATGTATACCACCAATTTTTTTTGACAATTTGGAGACGTTCTAAAAACGACTCAGTCTTCTACACTCAGCTCTCTGAACATTAAAATGTATCCACACTTCTACTTCATTTTCTTTCACTCATTTCCCTCGCCTTTCACCTGATCATAGTGCAGTGGTTCCCATATTTTTTGGGGGTGTGTTCCACACTTTGAACTTTCAAGCCCCACCTACGCCCATTGCCCCCCAAATAACCCAGACAAATGAGACATTTTCTAATTTATTAAACAAACAGGGAACAAGTAACAGCATGTTTCATAATAAATCAAAAATCATAAACTAGATAAAAATAATCACATACATAGAAATGTTTTTTAAACGTTGTGGTAAAAAACAAATACAGGAAATAATGAAACATTCTTTGCAATCTGTGGCAAAAAAGCTTAAGAAAACAAAAATGGAAATACATTTTTAAGTCCGCTATTGAAAGCTGGCTTGTTGTTCCACCGCATGTGAAGTACATAGGGATGTAACGATTCACTCAACCCCCGATACGATTCGATTCACGATACGATTCTCTCACGATTTATTTTACAAAATGGGACTGTAGACAAATTTTTTTTTTGGGAAAAAAACTAGAAAATACTGTATTATTTTCCTTTTATATTTCATTGTCAAAAGAATTCCTTGATAAACTATTCAAAACAATGCAATTTAACAAAAAATAAATCTTGAATGAAATAAATAAAGGAATAATACAAATGAAAATGAAGCCTATTAATTTAAATTCTGGTTCTATAATAAACAATGCAAAACTGCATAATAGTTCTTTTTCTTTTAAAAGTGCAACTGAAAATGTATTTTGTGCCTTAACAATTGGACTTTAAAAAAAAAAACAAAACGTGATTACACTGATATACGTCATATTTGTTTGGACCAGCAGAGGGCGCTGGTAACACAGTGGTCGGTTGGCATGCAGAAATTCTTGCAGTGAAGAAGAGAAGCTACGCTAGCAGACAGAGCTAATAGAAAAATGTGACTTTTACAGATATTCAAGTAATAATACAGATATTCTTTCGGTGCTAAAGGGGTAATGAATCATTTATTAACATATTTAAGAGTAGAAGGCGGCCAGAAAGAAAGTATTAGCAGACTCCGCCCGCCGCCTACACTTGTGCCCTCTGCTGGTTAAAAAAAGTACTGCGATTCAATTTTCAGAAAATCGATGTCAACCGTGATACCTATGAATCGATTTTTAACTGCCTTACGATTAATCGTTACATCCCTAGAAGTACATGCCCACGTAAAGTTTCACATTACATTTTGTTCCCGGTTGCATATTTATTGCAGTCTAATAAGTTCATGCTGTTTTTATTTCGGCGATATTTTTTAGGCTTCTCATTATTACTTTCTTTGAATGTAGGCGTTTTATTTAGTGATAATGATCCCTATTGCCAATGAAGAAACACAATTAAAAAAATTGACATGAAATGGAAAATTCCATCCTGTTTGTTGCGCCCCACCTGTCGTGTCTCCATTCCTCACAAGGGAAAAAAAAAATATATAGAAAGTTTGAGAAAAATCAAAATTTAAAGTTTGAAAAATATCCCACACACCGAAAAAAACCCAACACTTGATTCTGTCAGAAAAGATGAGAACACACTTCTTTCATTAGGAATAGCTGTAATAAAATCAATATGTGCTGTCAGCAAGCTGTTAATTACTACAGCCAGCAGACATGGATGCTGAGCTCTCTGAACTTTTCAATGCAGGGTTTTCTTTTAATCTGCCCTGTTTTCGTGCCAGTCATTAGAGACGGTACCTCAAGGGGTGGATAAACATCAAACATTACCACTGAACAACAGCTGCTCCTGCTCCAGCCTGCAGATCCTACACGCCTCATCCTTGTGTCCTGCTCCAGTGGTCGGTTTAAGGCAAAAACAAAGACACATCAGGCTAAAAATAAAGATGGGAGACATGTAGAGTAGAATATGGAAACTCTTGCTATCCTCCATTCCAGTGGTTTCTCAACCTTTTCAACTCGCAAACCCCAAAATAAAGGTTCCAGAGACCTGGGACCCCCACTGTACCTGAAGGTGATTGAACACAAACATGAACATTGTGGAGACAGGGCCATCTATAAGGGGGAATAAAGGGGAGAGTTTTTTGTGGTCCATTCATCCATAAAGTCAGTAAAAAGATGAATCTGTGATAAACACTTATTAATATCCACTGTTATCCAGGAAGTTTATTATTATTTGTGCCATAGTATATATTCATCTTAAAGACGTGAATCCTTGTTTTAATGAGAAATAAAATGGTTGACCAAAAATGGTGGAAAAGGTGGCGAAAAGGGGTTTTAAACTACAGAAATTGGTTGAAAGTTGCAAATTATAGTGGCCAAAAATGGACAGAAAAAGTGGTGAAAAGGGTCCAAAGTGTCAATATTGGAACAATTAGTTTAAACTGGCATGACAAATTGTGAATGTGGTTAAATTGGTAAAAAATAAGCATGAAATATGGCGAAAAGAGGTTAAAAGTGACGGGGTCAACATGTGCAAAATTAGGTGGGAAAAGTGGTGGAAAGGGTTTATAAGTACAAAAAATGTCTTGAAAATGTAAAAAAAAATGTGCAGAAAATGCAATACAATTTGAAGTGGCAGAAATGGGAGTAATGTAGCAGAAATGCATTAAAAGGAGCAAAAATATGGTAAAAAAAGTGATGAAAATAGGTTAAAATATGGCAAGTTTGGTGTAGTTGCAGAAAAAGGGTAAAAATAAGCAAAAATGGGCTCAAATATTGTTCAGACATTATTTTTTAGGTTAAGAACCCTTGTTCTATTTGCCCATCTTATACTTTTCTTTCTTTGTGTTCATCTTGGAAGTCTAAGACTAGATGAGTATCATAAATACGTCATTGTTTCCCGTATTAATCCACTGTGACGTGTACCATAGTTTTTTCAATCTACACTTGGTAGCTGCAATATTAGATGCATTTATGTGCATGTTAAAGATGTGGGTGGGATGTTCTTAATACCCTTTTATCATTCAATACAAGGAAAAGCTTTATTTTTTTTATTCAATCCAGTGAGGATTTTTTTTCTTCTTCTTTTCCATAAACCGCTTCCAGATATTCTCATGAACTAAGCTGTTAAGTGGTGAAGAAAAATGTCTCATTAACAAATCACTTGCTCGATTGGTTCGTCTTTCCCAGAAGACGCAAGAAAATTGTCTTTGGAAACTTGTTTTGAAGGAAGGTCAAGTTGAAAATGTGGATAATGTGGGTAAAATGATTGCTTTTTCATCAGCGTGTTGCCACTTATGGAGAGGATAAACGAAACAGAACCTTTCAAGGAGGTTGTTGACGATGAAGTGCACCAACTTTTAAATATGGGATTGTTATGAATTTTCTAAGCAAGACCCAGAGGAAAGCTTTCATTCTGTGTGAAGTCCAAGTTTTCTATTTAGATTTTTATTCTAATTACTATCCGTCTATATGGTGGGAATTCCAATTTTCCTGTTTTCACATCAGTTGAGTCTTTTCCGTTTCATTCCCCATTTAGAGGACTTCACTGGCTATTAAACTTCCTGGGACCCTAACAAACATCTTAAACATGGTTAACAGATTTGATTTTATATCTATATACTTCAGATTACTTACAGATGCCAGGAGCTTCACACGGAAATAGCAAGAATGTAACGTACCACGATACTTGGGTCACGATACGATATTATCACGATATTCTACACAGTTAATATCAAAATTAAACGTAGAGATGAAAAATCAAGTTGTTCATCACAAGATATTGATCATTCAGAGGTTAAATTGAGTCAAAATATTTGCTTCAAAACATCCTATTTATTATTTATTATTAGTGTTTTTGCACATTTTCACTGAAAAAAATAGTGTATCAAGTAACCATTGAAAGCATTGTAACCACTGAAATATTGCACAAATACACCAAAATATTTATATTTATTAAAAAAATAAATAAATATATATATATATGTATTTTTTTTTAAATAAAAAAATAATCGATTTTTAAATTAAAAAAATGAAAAATAATCGATTTTAAATCGGCACCCAAAACAATCGCGATATATTGCGAAATCGATTATTTTTTTCACACCCCTACCTCACACAGTCCAATTATCCTATAGTAAATGAGTGTGTGCATGTAACATATTATATGATAATATAATTAAATGAAATATTATTTTCATACTGTGCTGCATGTGACAGCCGTAGCACAATAATAATAATAATATGGTCACACTCATTCTTATCATATCTATTATCAACTAAAATATTTGTTGAACTTTTTGCCATTTTTGTCAGTGATTGAGGGAAAAAAAAAAAATCGAGAGAACTCCTTAAAGCATTAAATTATTGCATTTTTGTGTTGACCTCATTCATAAATAACAGAAAGTGTAAAATCTCTCAGCTAGGCTTTTTTTTAGGCGCTAGAGGAGGTAAGACTAAGAAACTCTCTCAGTGTGAAAGTACTTGATTATTGATGAGTTTTTTCTGTTATCCTTAGGAGTTCCTGTTTCTCATCCTGCTTCCCTTCTTGACTCTTTTCCACTTCCTCTACAATGATTAAAAATCTGTTTAGTGGTGAGAAATACAATGGTTAGTATTGAGTATTAGGCTCTTATCATTTGCATCATCTACACTGATCAACGTTGACGTTGATGCTCTACGCCAGGGGTGTCAAACTCATTTTAATTCAGGGGCCAAATACTGACCAGTTTCATCTCATGTGGGCCGCAGATTATTGGCAACTTTACCATTCATGTTCCCTAGTTGGCACTTCCACGTATAATAGTTTGTAAAGTAGGGATGTCCCGATACAACTTTTTCACCTCCGATATGACACCAATATTGCACCCTTGAGTATTGACCGATACCAATATCGACCCGATTCCAATACCAGCACAAATCATACATACTTTTGTTACTTATTTGATAGTGTGGAATGTTAGAAAAGGCTTGAGCAAACGGAGAACAATAGTCAGCAACAGTAGGTATGAGAAAAACTGACCCATTTATTATTAACCAACTGGTTACATACATTTTAACATTCAACATAATATCTACAGTATTCTACAATTGAATAAATATAATATATATCGAAGATTTTAGATACAGTCCGCCAAAATCCGATATTCATTTTTTGGCTGATATCGGACCAATATCTGATTTCAATATCGGATCGGACACCCCTAGTGTAAAGTATGAAAGGCACCGGTAATATAAGTGACAGAAGTCAGTCCTTGTAGGATCGTCACTTAAATTTTCATTTAATTTGGGGCAATCTAGTGGAATAATTTGACGAAAATGGTAGAATTTTTTCAAAATGGTACAATTGTAAAGTACTGTGGGATTAAAAATGACTGCCATCATGTGATATAGGCATTAAAAAATTATGAGCCTTGGCAAAAAAACGTGCAGTTTCATTGAATTTGTGTATTTAGAGGTACTTCGATATCTTCAACTGAATTACTTGGTGATTAACTCAATGAATCATGCTTGCATTGTCATTTTCACTTGAATTGGGTGCTTTAAAGGGTCGGATTTGGCCCCACTGGGTCTTGAGTTTGACACATGGGCTTTACGCACCGATTTTCATTGTTGCATTTAAAGAAGATTTAAGGCTAAACAGATGCTGTAGATGTGCTAATCGTTCTTCCTTGACCCATTTTTATCAGCATTGGTGTGCACTCGGTGGATGTGCAAGCATTCGCTCTGCACTTTTCAAAAGGAGGACTGTGTGTTGATAGATTAAGGGAAAGAAGGGCTGGATGAGAGTGCTGCTATATACATTACTTCATATTCATGCTCTTTTACATCATGCACGGAGAGAATTTGCCAGCTGTGTTGAGCAAATACAAAATAAGTCAAACAGCCTTGTCTCTCCTCACATCACTAGGATACTTCCTCCTTTTGCTCGTGGAATATATTTTCCAGTCAAACATGTGCTTTATTCCCCTCAGACTGAGCAGGTTGCTTCAAAGAGGACTGAAGTCGAATGGTCGGCTGCACTTATTAGAAAGCTATCATGCAGCTGCATCAGGCCTGCAGACTCTGCAAGAACCATCTGGGACGAAGTGATAATAACCTCACTGCTCATTTAGACATGCCCCCACAGCCCCAACAGGAAGTCATTATGGTTACATACGGGGGAAGGTGGAGAGAGGAAATGTGAACCTGTGGAGAAATTATATCAATCAAGACTTTGACTTAAAGACTTCTGTCTCCAGAGTTAGGAATTCATGTTGCACGATTTCAGCTCACAACAAAATCCTGATTTTTTATTTTGAAAACTCGATTTTTGGTTTTATTAATAATAATAATAATAATAATAATAATAATAATAATAATAATACATTTTATTTAAAAGCGCTTTTCGAGACACTCAAAGACACTTTACAGCATAAAAACAACAAGAGCATTTGATAGAAAATATGACGTGAGTGGGTGTGTGGGTGGTTTAAACATTAAAAGCTGAGTGAAACAGGTGAGATTTGAGTAGTGATTTGAAGGATGGGAGGTCGGTGCAGTTGCGGATGTGGCTTGGTAGGGAATTCCATTGGGTGGGGGCAGCTACAGAGAAAACTCTGTCGCTTGATTATTTCAAGTATTTTCGCAATCACGGCCCGGGGAGAGAGACTCGTGCTGTGATTATTAGGGATGTACTGATACAACTTTTTCACTTCTGATACAATACCAATATTACATCTTTGCGTATCGGCCGGTACCGATGTTGATCTGATGGATAGAAGTATTGGAGCGGAAAATTTTTCTTAATACCTCTAATGATTATTCTCGTCAGTGGGAAGATCTGACTTTTTAAAAATCGCCCTCAATAAACAATCCAATTTTGATTTTATATCGATTAATCATGCAGCCTTAGTCTGAACTGATAATTCCAAAAAAAAAAAAAATACTATCTGAAATCTACATGTTCCAATGACTCTTAGTGAGGTTTGAGCTGAAAACTAATTAATTAGCTACTTGATAGTAGGCCTGGTCAATATATCGAGATTCAAGATATATTGAGTTATCTATTTTGGTGATATAGAAAATTACAATATTGCCCATATATCGATATATGTTTATTTTATAGCCTTAAAAAAGAACAGCATGAAAAAGCACAGTTAGATGGATTTCTGAGTGCATCCAAACTCAGACCTTCCCCCAAACAATCCACACTACAGAACCCACTCGCACGTGCTGTCCCTTATAGGAGAAAAAGCCACATATTGTGCAGCTGTTTGGTAATAAATGTGCCTGTGTGGCATTTTGCATCAGCAAATCAAATTTAAGTTAAAATATTGAGATTTATATCAAATATTGCCATTTTGAGAAAAAATATCGAGCTGTGACTTTTGGTTCATATCGCTCAGCCCTACTTGCCAGGTGTGATACAGTAGATGTAGGGCTTCCAATTTTCCATTTCAAACTTTCTTGGGTTTTTTAGGGTTAATAGTCAGCTACTATTATTCATTCTACATTAATGCTTCAGAGATTGAACAAAATCGGGATGTTATCGTGAAATCACGTGAGATTACGTCGCAAGAGCGAAGTTAGCCACACTCCTAGACCTTCAGCCATCCGTTTAATGGGAAAAATCCCATTAAAATCTGTGATCCCAAAACATTATTTTTGGATCCTTTAATTACCACCAACCGCCGGATCACCCTCACGTTTGGCCGTGTGATTTCAGATGCTTCTGCAATGACATATCACCAGATAAACACATCACCAGTTCAGCTAATACACCATCAGCTAAATCTATCTTTGTACCTGTGCCTTCTATGATTTGAATGCAGTCATAATAATCTGAACCTGAAGCTTTGCATTCATTTTCCAGCACAGGATAACTCCATCACTACTCCATCTCTTACACATAGCAAAAGATTTTTAACACGAATTTTTTGGTGGACTTGCCGTATCTTACCATTTGTCATACTTTTCATACAGCGTGTAAAATGCCTGATATTGTCCCAAAACGTGCATGTGAGACATATTCATTTCATGATGGGCCTTTTTTTAAATAAAGAGAAGAAGAAACGGGTCAGATTGCTTTTTCTGTTTCAGAATCATGGTTACTCGGAGGCTAAGATGGCAATTGAGGATTCTGGCTTTGAAAATCCAACTTTTTAATGTATAATAATTGTAATCTCAGAAATGGGACTTAAAGGGAAATAAGTCAATTATTCTTTTGTAATTATATAGAAGTTTCTATCAGCCCAAAAAAAAAAAAAAAAAAAAAAAAAAAACTGCCAGAAAGAGTGAAACAGATGAATCATACTTGTTATGATCTCTGTTCAAATTTAGCTTTCAGCAACGTTTCATCAGTTTTTCTTCTGTTCTTTCAGACAAATGCAACACCTAATTAACCAGGGCTTTATAAGTGAAAGAAAGACAATGGTTTCTCTACTAATGTAGATTTATTCTGAGAAAAGACATTATCCTTTTTTATTGGTTTCATTTCAGGGAAGTTTGTTTGTGCATGACTTATTACATATATAATTTATGAGAAGGGCTTCCCAAAACACCAACTAATAAAACCTTCACTCATTCAAACCCTTAGGTTCTTGCATTTATGCCCGAGTTTTGCAGCTTGGAACCTACTCATGTGTGAAGTTTGGAGGAATAAATCCTGACAATCTGTTTACATTTCAAAGTCATTGAGAAAGAGACTTTTTAAAATTCTAATTTGGTTGATGCATACATTCATGTGCAAGAGTGTTTGTTCATTCTTCTTATTAATAAGGCAACAATTAAATAGATACATTTTCATAACGGTAATGGTAATGACTGCGAGAGCTGCTGTGTGTGGATTACGGGACAGGATAAAACACATTTTGGGCCCTTCCATCAAATTTTGATTTACATCAACCATCCCTAGTAAACGGGTTTATTTCTACAGCTTTTTGTCCAGTCAAAGGTCATTAAAAATGAATGAATGTATAGCCGTTAAATTACACATAGCATTAAAGTAAACCTATTACAAAGTAGCTTGAAGAGTTGCAGATTCTTTGTCAGATTTCCAACAAAATACCCAAGTTGTGCAAATCAAGTGGTTTCATGTATTGATTGCAAACAAAAAAGAAAATGAAAAAATAAATAAATCAGTTGTTTAAAAAAAAGGTTTACCTACTACTAAACCCATATGTATCCCACATTTATGTAGTTTTAGATAGAGCTGGACGATATAAACAAAAAAAAAAAAAAATCACATTTTTTTCTCAAAATGTTGATATACAATATACGTTTTTTATTTTAGTTTTTTACCAGGAGGAGGATTTAGGGTCAAAGTTAATGGTGCAAAATATTGGGTGCTGAATGTAAAAACTTTTCATAGCCGACATATTTTTGAACATTGAGCTCATTTTTCACAAAGCTTTCTTTTATTTTAGACAATCATGTAAAACAGCATGTTACAGTATATATCATTGTTAAACATGTGGAAACATGAAAAATAAATCTAAATGTAAAAGTTAAATATACATTTTGAAACTAAATCTAAATGTTTAATATAAATCTAAATGTTAAATCGCTCGCCAAGTGTAAAAGGGGCCTTTGTACCACTTTGTATAATATCTAAACATATAGCTTTACACTTGGCCACCGATTTAACATTTAGATATAAATTCAACATTTAGATTGACAGTATTGTCTTCTGGAGATATTTTCAAGTTTTAGGATTATCCTGATTATGCATTTAGTCAAAATAGCTTTACCAGGATTAAACGTACCCCTTGACAATGGCCACGTAAACCTCAATTCGGGAATGACTATTTCCACGTAAACACGAAGCAGAACACTTTAATTCCGAATGATTTAATTCCGAATTACTAATTCCAAATGAAAATAAACATCATGTAGCCGTGACCAATCAGACACTACAAAGGTCACTAACACCTTCACGATATTGAAGATGTCTATTTCTAATTCAATTCAACTTTATTTACATAGCACAAATGACAACAAAGTCATCTCAGTGCGCTTAACATGATTTAAAGTCCATCGTAAGAAAGAAAGAACCCAAGTCATACATCACATTCAGCTTTAAGTTGAACTGGAGTCTTCATGGAGATGATTGAGTTCATATTACTCCACATTCATTAGCTAAACTCCAACAGTCTCCCTACTGATTAGAATCCGTGTGGGGATTTGCAAATATTGACTAAATAGGAATCCAAGCAAGCAGCGGGGTGGTCACTGGCAATGTTGAGGATGTATCATTTATGTGTGTGTTCGTTTGTGTAGATGTGTGGGTTTTGTGTAAATATGCCTGTGGGTGTACACATGTCTACATCTGTAAGCAACAGCAGTTAGCTTTTCAAAGCGTTTGTGTGTATTAGTGTTTACGTGAACTCACTGAAGGAAAGAAAATGCAATAGTCAGTGAAGGCAGATGCATTCAGTGACTATGTAGCCTGTGGTTTTTAAAATGAAAAATGATTTGTTTTGTTATCCACCGAGTAGCAACATTTTAAAATGAACGTTTCGTTAAGTTGTCTCTCTTTTTTCGAAGCAGCAAAAATTGCTTTTTGACAAGAGACCGTGTTGGCTACATAATGTTTGAATAAGTAAACATGAAAGTTTATTGTCATTGCACAACCGTAACTGGCACTGAGGAACATTATGTGTCAATGATGTTCCTGTGCTGTCACGCAGCTAGAGTTCCCAGCAGGATTATAATTGGATACTTGAATTGCAAAAGGAAAAAAAAAATATATTAAAAGTGTCATTTAATGACGTATACCTGCTGCTATAGTATAGTCAGGAAAATCATCAACAGCTGAGGTTAAACGCTAAGAGATATAAAACATAAAAGCACGCAGCGATGCTTTGTTCTCTAGCCAATACTACTACTACTCCTTTTTTCAAACAGTGCATAGATATTAGAGTAGCATCATTGATTTGAAGTGTCCTCGGAATTAGTTTTCCTTTAGTAGGCTACAGAGCTCATGATGGTAAACAATTTCATCATTTTATTTTTTGTACAGACTTTGAATGTTGCCTCCCTGATGGCTCCGCCTTTACCCCCCTTGCCCCTCCCCTCTGTTGTCTGTCTCTTTCACACGTGCACAGCAGCTGCAGAAGAGGAGCTGAGCTCATCTCTTGTATTGTGTAGAAACGTCGTTGTCTCATGTCTCATTCAGCAGTAAGTAAACGATAAACTTTACCATCACATATGTTAAAAAATGTGACCAAAAACTCTGTTTTAACTGTGTCAGCGGTGACGCGCTTTCAGTGTGAGCTCGTGCATGCGAGGGGTCGAGAACAAGCAGGGAGACAGGGAGACGTGATTGGTTAAAAAAAAAAAAGGTTTTTTTTCCCCATTGGTCGAAGTTATTACAGGTTTACAGCTGCTGCAGTTGATGGATTTTCTTTGTTCCTTTTTCAGAGAACATAAGATCTTAATTTCTATCAGGACATGAAGACAATTTCAACCAAACACCTAAAAAGTGTATCTGGGGGAAATCGCCTACCCTTGTTTTAATTCAGTTTTTTTTTTTACTGTCATCAGATGTGTTGTACAGGAAAAAAAAGAATGAAATCTAAATACAAGTACTCTGCTTGTTTGAAATGGTCTTTGGTCTGTTGACCAGATGTTATTGACTTATTACATGTGGATCCAGTTTTACCTCAGAAATCTGAGCTCCATTGTTTTATCTCTGTGTTTTAGCCCACTTAGTGGAAAGTAGATGAAGATAAAGGGCTCCCTGGAGCAGCTGTTCCCTCCATGGAATCTTTGGACAGTGCAAAGCCTTGAAAAATGTAATATCAAAGATACAGAAATACCTGTTGAAGCAGCAAAATAATAGGTAATCTTTTGGCCACTGCTGGGCTTGTGATGCTTAGATATGATTTCCTAATGTGATAGCACGCACACTGTGGCTTTACCACACACACACACGGACAATACATCACAACAGAATTGCTTCAGCCGGGCCACCCTACCCCATTCAGGGGTCATCGCAAAATCACCATTTAATGTTTAACTGCTAAGCCGAGCTTTGATATCTGCGGAAGATAAAGTGGAATTTTTTGATTGCCTCGGTCAAAGAGTCAGCGCCCACTGCGTAAATGATTTATCGGACACCGGGGGGACTCCGAGGAGATCAAAAAAGACGGACGACAGTCCAAGACTCACACTCTCGGCGAGGGGCCCGCCTGAGTACTGGGCCAATCACTTGCATCAGCATGGTTCCTGTCACCACTGTCACTGTATTTTAATTAACCACAGAGATTGAAGAAAAGTAAGGGGAGGGGTGGGTACAGGCAGGGATAGGAAGGACTGGTTGGGGGGGGGACCCTGTAGGTCACCTGGCTGGAGACTACTGGTTGGAGACCATTACTCATGGGGAGATAGGAAGGGTCAGCCTGAGTGGAGGGTCAGCAGAGCTCTGATTGCTCTTCTAAAGAGACGTACTGGTGGAGATGTGATCCACAGCTTTTCTCCTGTGGGTCAGAAAAGGTGGATATATGGTGCAGTAGAAGATTAAAAAGACAAAATAATTAAAAACACTATTGATTTGACCAAGAACGATAATTCCCCCTGGATCGAAAACAATATTATATTAAACTCCGTCGCGAGCCAAGAAAAGAAAACCCATATTCACACCATTTCTTATTATTTGGTGCTTTAATGGCTTCATGTCTGAACTGCAGCACAAAAGAATTACAGCATAAGAGATAATTGGAAAAACATCACAATGCAAATGCTTGGTAAGAGGAGGAAGAAGCAATTACTCATCAAAGAGGGGTGAGGGGGTGTCCCAGAAGTATTGCAAAGATGAATGAGGTTGTAAAAGTAAGGAGGGACCTTGTCGTATTACGGGATGTTTAAATCAATAAAGGTTGAATTACTATAACTCAAAAACAACTTCAAGAAAACTTCACATTAGCGTTACCAGTATGAAATATGCACGCTGATATTACCCAGGCGTAATTTGTTTTTCGCAGGCCACAAAGTACAACTCACTAAGTAGGTTATGAAAAATGGAGTCATAAAAAGAGGTCATCATCCCTGTAATTCATGCGAATGTCATTAGTTATACTGATGTTTAGCCACAAACTTGGTTAAGTTTGTAAAACTTAAATCCATAACGCTATTCTGGAATTATATTTGTGTTTACAGGGTTGGGGTCAATTACATTTTTTCAATTACAATTACGTTTTCATTTATCCATGTTCAGTTACAACTCAATTATAATTGCAGTGACCGGCAATTACAATTAAAAATACAATGACTATTTTCCTCCTGAAAGTCACTTACAATTACATTCCCAATTAGAAAATTTCAATTCTAATTAATAAAAATGACTGAGCCTGAAAGACATAACTCCATAAAACATGTTCAGGGTCTTATGATAGTCTTAACTCAGAAAAAAAAATAAACAAATTAAAAAAAAGGGTTTTGCCTCATCTCTGAAATTTGGGTATTTTTCTTATTTTTCATCCCTTACTACTGCATTTTCACTCCAGTTTCAGTGTGTTCATCATATTTCAGCTACTTTTTAGGATGTTATGATAGCCTTTAAGGAGAATTTAATATGGGGCAAACGTCTTTTAACGCACTCCTCCTAGGGCGTTTCACTGACGGGCTCAAAATCGCTGAAGATCATCTAGAGAAGTGGTACATTAACAGTTATCGATAGATTTTTGATAACTGGCATTTTGGCGATAACCTTTTGAAAATGTCATTTTTTTGAAAATGCTCCCATTCGCACATAGAAACTTTGATTTGCGTCAAATCTAAGTCAGTTGTTAAACTTTCGGCCCTAAACCAGCTCAAAAAATCAAAAATGTTTAGAATTTGTCACGAACTTCTGTTTTGGCCTCTTGATCAAAAAAGTCAATGAGACGCATGCTTTATTTTTTATTGTGTTATTTTGTATTGACATTCTCTCCATTTTGTGTTAATAGGAAATTGGCCAAATCTTGAAACTCGTCAGCTCAAACTTCACACACTCCCCCTGGAGCTACTACTTCTACTACAATATCTATGTCTTTGTATGAACTTGAGGCAGCACAATGAAGGCAGCACAGCAAAGGTTGACGTTTTGTAATTTTATAATTTTCCTTTCATTAGGTGTTTTTTTTATATTGTTGTTGCCGTTGTGTGTTAATGGAGTCATTTTGTGTAGTTACAGTATATGGTCTAGTGTTTATTTCTGTAACTTAGTATGTATTTTTAACTCATTTTGTGCATTTACTTTAGGGGCTGCTCAAAATTAGAGCAAGGGCTGCGTGTGGCCCCCGGGCCACCAGTTGCCTATGTCTGTAGTATAGAGTCAGAAGTTCATAGTTAGAAAAAAAAAAGTTCATACTTTTCTCACCAATTATTGTGTTTTTTAGCTGTTCATTTTTGTGATTTTGAAATGTAAAACGGGACAAAAAAAATAGTACAGTAAAAATATTAATATTCAACGCACCCGCACTTCTCATCGTGAAATCACACGTACAATGAAACTAAAAGATTTTGCTTTTCAGTTCTGTTTTCATGTTCAGTGCTAGTTTTTATTTAGCACACTAACTGAGCATGCAGAGTGTAAAGCGCGGCAGCAGATAAATGACAAAAATGGAGATTTATAGCTTAAGCTTAATTAAAACTCCCCAGAAACTAATGGTGGGAAAATTGAAATGTTCCTTGAAGATTAAATTCCTCACCACTGCCTGGTTTCACAGAGAAGCAAAGCGGACTGTGACCATCTTGTGATCTTTCTCCATGTGTATTGAGAGTTTTTCCGACATGTAATTAAAAAAGCTGAAGAAGATGTGGAGTTTGTGGCTTTCTGCGATTGTGTTAGAGGTCAGATGCAGCACTTTTTTTCTCACAAATTAAATAAAAATATTTTTTTGCACTTTACATTGTAGTATCTATATGCTGCAATAATTTCTTTGTTTTTTTTATTTTTAGCTTGAAACTTTCAGGCCAACACTAATTAAAAGCACAAGAAAAGTAGCTGTTATTTATGCTCTAATATTGATGTTTAACTATTATCTGTTAATATAACCTTTTTTCTTTCTATACTACTGACCAGCTAAACATGGTTCTATTATAGCTAAAACGTAATACATGGTTGAGATTTTGCTGACATGGCGAAACTGGACGAAAACATTAGTGGGTAACCTGTCAGACGTCAAAAATGCAGGGCATTTCCTCCTATTGTGAGGGTAATCTGTCTTTGAAAAGTTAGAAAAAAACCACAGTGGCTAACTGTACGTAGCTGTACGGACAACCCTCAGTGCTATTTTCAAATTAGTTAGTCCGTAACGTGGGTTAGGGTTATGGTTAGGGTTAGTTAGTCCGTAGCGTAGTTTAGGGTTAGGGTTACGGTTAGTTAGTCCGTAACGTAGTTTAAAGTTAGGATTACGATTAGTGTTAGTCCATAACGTAGTTTAGGGTTAGCGTTAGTCCGTAAGGGTTACGGTTAGGGTTAATGTTAGTTATTCCATAATGTAGTTTTGGATTAGGGATACGGTTAGGGTTTGTTAGTCTGTAACGTAGTTTAGGGTTCGGATTACGGTTAAAGTTAGTCAGTAACATAATTTAGGGTTACATTTAAGGTTAGTTAGTCCGTAACGTAGTTTACGGTTAGGGTTAGTTAGTCGTAACGTGGTTTAGGGTTAGTTAGTCCGCTACGTAGTTCAGGGTTAGGGTTACGGTTAGGGTTAGTTAGTCTGTAACATAGTTTAGGGTTACGGTTAGGGTTAGTTAGTCTGTAACATAGTTCAGGGTTAGAGTTACGGTTAGGGTTAGTTAGTCTGTAACATAGTTTAGGGTTACGGTTAGGGTTAGTTAGTCTGTAACATAGTTTAGGGTTACGGTTAGGGTTAGTTAGTCTGTAACATAGTTTAGGGTTACGGTTAGGGTTAGTTAGTCTGTAACATAGTTTAGGGTTACGGTTAGGGTTAGTTAGTCTGTAACATAGTTTAGGGTTACGGTTAGGGTTAGTTAGTCTGTAACATAGTTTAGGGTTACGGTTAGGGTTAGTTAGTCTGTAACGTAGTTCAGGGTTAGGGTTACGGTTAGGGTTAGTCTGTAACATAGTTTAGGAATCTACGTATTAATAGCAAACAGAAGTACTGGCCAGAGAGGGGCTCTATGTACGATACGGCTACGTACCGAAAATTACTTGTTCGGTCACCTTAATTCCACTTTCAAACATTTATTAACCTAAATTCATGTTAAAAGACCAATACTTAAAAAAATGCTTAATTAAATAAAAGACTACAACCTCCATCTTAGACTAGACTAAAACTATCAGATTTTGAAATGACTAAAATGGGACTTAAAGGAATAAGCATTTTATCCATAAGGGTAACCCTAATCCTAAGACAAACTAAAAAGGCTGCCAACACTGGTCCCAGTTACCACTGGTCAGAGGTGTAAAGAGTACTGATGTATTCTACTCATAGAAGTACTGTTACTTGATTGAGATTGTATTCAAGTACAAGTAAGTGATACATAAATTACAACAACAAAATAAGAAAAAAGAAAAAAAAAAAAAATGAAAAAAGTCTCAGGTTCCAAGTATAGTTACATTTATGAACTATAAAACTGTGAAAATAACCTATTCAATGTGGTTTTGGCGTGGTGCATTACGTTTAATCTGATTGGTTGGCTATGATAGTATTTGATAGTTGTCTCGTCATTTCATTTTTTTGTAGTTTAACAATGTCCGATCACTTTAAAACTAAAAATCATAATTCACTCAGTACAAGTATCCATAAAAGCAACGTAATTACAGTAACGTGAGTACTTCTAATCCTTTTCATATCTGCCGTTGGGTGTAGTCGTACATTTTGATAAATACCCGCCTGTTCCAAGTCAACGCTGGGTGTAATTTGTTTAAAAATTGCACTAACAAGTATTAACACGAGGCCTAATTCCATCTTCCGGTTCAAGGGTTTCAAGCTATCTCAGTTCCTCTTAATGTGAAAGAACCAAACCTTCAGTCATTGGCTGCCATTCATCTCAAGTGTAGCTCTCTTATCGGTCAATCAGCTTTTACTGCAACAAAGTCTGGTTCCAATCTATCGGAAAGAGACGTACTGATATCCAATTAATACAACACATGCAACCCGATACTGACAAGTTCTGAGAAGCGCTTTTAGTAGAAAGATGATAGCAAAAGAAAAGAAAAAAAGCCTGGCCAAGCTTCCGGAGGAGTTTTTGATTTAAAGTTGCAGTTCTTCTAAAGATATCATCATCCTGCGAGTTTTATATCCTTTTTGTTTTTTATCCCAATGCCTATGATGTGTTTGGCTGCTTGTTGCTGAGCTCTTTTGGATCTGCTATAATTGCAAATGACTTATTTGGTGCAAGATACTCATTTGAAATGTTTTGCTGTGTTCACAGTAAACCTGTGATTCATTACAAAGGCAGAGGGATCAAAAATGAGAGATTAACTCCACAGTGAAGTGGTCAGAATCGTCTCAACCAGTGGTTTTCAATCTTGGACACTAGGTGGGTGTCTTCAAGAAGCTAGGATTATTTTTTTGAACAATTTGAGCAAATCTTTGCTTATTTTTACCCTTTTTCTGCAACTTCACCAAGCTTGCCTTATTTTAATCTATTTCCACTGCTTTTTCTTGCCATATTTTTGCTTGTTTCAATGCATTTCTGCTACATTACTTCCATTTCTGCCATTTTTCCATCAAAATTCAATGCCTTTTCTGCACGTTTTCCACTTTCAAGACATTTTCAGCACTTATCAACCCTTTCTACCACTTTTACCACCTAAATGTCACGTGTTGACCCGTTATTGTGAATTTGAACCTTTTTTCACCATAGTTGATGCTCCTTTTTTTGCCAATTTTACAGCATTCTCGATTTATCATGCCCATTATTTACCAGTTTAAACTAATTGTTCTCATATTGACACTTTGAACCCTTTTCACCACTTTTTCTGTCAATTTTTGGCCACTATAATTTGCAACTTTTGACCTTTTTCTGTGGTTTTTTAAATTCCATTTCACCCCCTTTTCAGAATCAGAAATACTTTAATAATCCCAGGGGGAAGATATTATTATTATTTTTTTATTTTTTTCACCACTTTTTAACCCATTTTATGTCTGATTAAAACAAGGATTTACATCTTTAAGATGACTATGTAGTATGGTGCAAATAATAATAAACTTCCTCTGTAACAGTGGATATTATTCAGATAAATGTAGTTATAACAGATTCATAGAACATTTTGCCGTCTCTGGCACCTTTATTTTGGGGGTCTCCGGCTAAAAAGGTTGAGAACCACTGGTCTAAACTACAGCAATGAAATTGTCATTCATTTTATGTGCATCTCATTGAATCATTGAATGCGTTAATTGGTTGACGATTTGCCAGGAGGTGCTTAATGTTAATGGGAGGGGTTTGACATGGTTGATATGACTCATAAACTGAACAATGGGGCTCCAAGGACACAGAGACCTGCTTCCTTATGGTCTTTTTGACTCACAAAATAATCACAAAATGTTAGACTGACTGCTGGGATAAATATGTGCCATCTCTGATTCATTTACTGAGTCAAGCTGCTATTCTTTTCTTCATATTAAGCTCTGTTTTATCTCTCCGGGGTCCGTATGGTGAATGATGAATAATGTGAAAACTGTGCTGTTTATCAGAAACGTAAGCAGCACCGAAGACAGAAGCTCGACAGATGTGCTCCGAGTTTTTTTAAAAAAAATTTTTTTCACCTTAGATTAAATATAAATGTCAATAAATGAGTAGAAAGAATTCACATCATGTGCTCCTCATGGAGAACCTGCAAAGCCACGTGTGCGTTCCACAGATGATGTGTCAGTCTTTATAGGCTTCCTACACCTGAATGAACGTCTTGTCCTTTTTTTATTGATGAAACACAATTTGTCTTTGACTTTGATCTTGTGTGAGGCTTTAAACAGGCCGTTGCACAGGAGGTGACGCGTTTAATGTTGGAGGCTGTGGGCTCGACGGAATGTGGAATAAACTGACTGGTGCAACAAAAGGAAAAAGTCATTAAGAGTTTTTTATGCATACGTAGGGCCTTTGATTTTCTGTTTCATCTTTCCTTATTTAGATGACTTTAGTGGCTATTAAAATGACCAGAATCGTACCAAACATGCTAAATATGGTTAATCGAGTCAACTACTGTTATAAATTTTACATTTTATATGTTTCAGACAGTTACAAAATTGGGATTATACACTGAAATCTTTTTAGGCCGGGCTGCCCGACTCAAAACACCACTCACTTTGTTGTTGTTGTGTACAGAAGTTAAAAGCGCTACTCCTCTTGTATTCGTGAACGGATCAGGCTGAAATTTGGAAGGTATAATCTATGGATGTGTACGCATTGATGCTCGGGGCCCCATTTTCGATTTGGGGCCCAAAAAAAACAAAAAACAAAAAACGAAAGTCGATTTTTCATTTAATTGCGAGTCAAATATTATGGTTGGTGTTACCAAATCATTGGCACATACCATTATATAAATGGGGCCCATCTCCCCATACATGTCAGAGCCCTTTTTTTGAAATGGGGCCTGGGGGCCCACCCCCTATTTCTGGTAATTTCCAAATTTATGGGAACATAGTCATGTGATATATCATTTCAAAGGTAATTCAATGTAAATTACGATTATGCCTCACACAATTTGATTAGGGGCCCGAAGGGACCGTGGCCCACCCCCCTTTGTGCGGCAATTTCCATTAAAGTCGTTTTCTCATTTATTTGCGAGTCAAATATTGCGACAGTTGGTGCTACCGAAACATTGACACATACCAATATATGAATGGGGGCCAATACTCCGTACGTGCCACGGGGGCACCAGGGGGCCCTAATTTCAAATGACTACTCCCGTTAATGTTAGTTGAATTGGGCTGTAATTTGACATGATATTCTATGAGCGAATGTCAAGAGCCTCTCGTAGACTTTTTAGAAAGGGGGGTGGGACCTTTTCCGGTAATTTCTAAATTTATCGGAACATACATAGTCGTGTGATATATCGTTTCAAAGGCAATTCAACGTAGATTACGATTTTACATTTTGATTTGTTTTACCCAGTGGAACCGAGTCATTTGACTGAATTCTTGGGAACGTGTTATGTGCTACTCAGTGCAGAGACATTCCACGGGCCCGGTTGTAGTTCATCAGAACTTGTTAATCACAGGATAACATGATCACTAGACAAACCACAACACGTAGCTAATGTTATTGAATGGAATTGAACATATTATTTGTCAGTTTGTCAAACTGTTTTCCCATGTGTAATTGCGTGATATTGTCCCAAAACATGTATGTGAGGCATTTCCGTGTCATGTTGGGGCCTAATTTTAAATAAAAAGAGAGCGAGGGAAAAATGGTCAAATACATTTTTCCATTTCAGAATGGGAATTTCAGGTTTTTCTGTCTATTTTCAGCGATCATGGAAAAATAAGAAGCCCTACACATACTGTCCACCATTGTATACATATGCAGTATTTAAGGTTATCTAAGTTTGGTGTATTCATCTTTATCATATTTGTCGCCTATTTGATGATCTCAATCTGTCCACTGTGACGTTTAAAGATAACTAAAGTCTTTCTTTACTAGTTTGACTGTTGGTGTTCTCCAAAATTAAATCTGTGTGTTTGTTATTTAAACTGGCAGTATTTGAATTGCCACTTTTCATCCTGGTTCAAAGTTTTCTTAAAGTCATCTTTGTCTGATACTTTTTCAAAAACATAGTGAAAACACAGGTACTACAATAAGCCACTTCTTTCCTCGTAGTCAGAGATTGTGTTGTTAAAGTACGTAGACTTGATTTTTTTTCATCCAAAAGTGCAAAGGAGAACAGAAAGGTCCCTGATTTTTACCCCAGGATTTCAAACTTGGGTCGAGATGAATACCGGTAGTTGAAATCCTTTTTATTGTAAAATTTAGAAAAAAAAGAATGAAGTTTAAAAACAATGCACAAACAATGTAAACAAAGTAATTCATTATAATGTTTCAATCAGGAACTCTACTCAACCTGACACGCATGTGGAAGTATCCACCAGAATGACAAACACACATTTGGACCCACTGGCAACAATGCAATTCAAATATTAAAAATAAATGACTCAATTTTCCCAGATGGCAACAACAACGTGCTCCTTGGCTCCAGATTTCACATCAACCCAAGCTTCACGCATAAAATATGTCGAGTATTGTCATTGAATAAACAGCACATTTTATCAGGCGAGTGTGTCAGAGAACAACATTGCAGGTTTCACAGTATGCTGTTGGATGATAGATTGCCCATTGACTGCATCCTCCTGTGTAAAAAGGCCCTGACATATGGATGAGATTTATACGATGGCTACAACTGATAAATATTCATCAAGTACCGTAAATAAGCTGCAAACCTCGTTGTGCTCGTTTTTTGAATCTCAAATATCAACCTTTATTTTGTATTATCTGCATAAACACACTTCTCTGTGCAAGTACACAGGTATGTACAGTACATTTACCAAGCTGTAGGTCACCTAGTCATTATCCTCCTGCACCTGCTTCTTAAGTACATGCCACTTAACTTTTTCAATGTAAATAAGTGTGTTGCATTCCCTAAAGGCCACATAGTAAGACATTTATAAATATGTATACAACCTTGCTTCATCTGTTTCAAGATAAAGGTTAAAAGAAGCTATTTCTGTGCATTATAGCAGTTGCTGTGAACAACATTTTTTTTTTTTTTTTCAAAAAGAAAATATTAGTTTTTAACTCCTGTGAGGAAACAAAAGAAATACTAATAAATTAAAAAAACAACTAATAATTAAAGAAAAATGTATGTAAAAAATAAAGTAAACAATTAAAAGGTAGATATGAGTTATGAGATATGAGTGACATGGATTATTCTGACCGCTCCTTTTTAATTATTTATGTCATTTTAAAGTTGTATGAGAACAGCATTAACGTCACCAGATTTCCTCTCAGGGATTAATGGTTTATTGAATCTGAGGTTTATTGATTATGTTTTGATCAACTTAGTTTAAATTAACCTAATTTAAATTTTTCTATCTTCTGTAGCTCCAACAGACTTTTATTTTGTAAACCAGAAGTTCCCACTGAAACGGTTGTACTTGACTGTGAATGTGTACTGTACAAGGCACGGACAAAAGGCTGGAATAAAAAGAACTAAATTACAACACGGACTGAGATATTCGTAGCTAGCCAGACACAACAGTTGGAACACTGAGCAGGTGAAGATGATTAAAGCTGATCGCGTTCTCACGGAGCGCCGCTGCGCTACACAAAAAACGGACGGAGCTTCACAGGCACAGCAAAGGCACTGGTGACTCTGTGTTTAGGAGTCAATGATGATCGGCGTTGTTTTTAGACGGTGTTTGTGGTGTTTTAAGATGAGTTTAATGCAACCAGGACAGGAAGGGGGAGGGCGGTGTACCTAATAAGCAGTCCCCGGAAACATTTCCGTATTAAAAAAAACCTTCTTTCCCCCACGGTGACGGTGTTTCATGCCGATTTTGTCCATTCCCGTGTTTAACCGTTTGCATTGGTCGATTCCGCGATTCCGTTTTTTTTATAGGGTCTTACACTGCTGAGTTTCATAGCTTTATCAAACAAACTAAATTGGATACATAAAGTATACAGTATATGTCTGCTACGGTTCTCAGTCTTCCTGGTCCTGTTGAATACTTTAGCTTGGTTGAAGGAAGTGGATTTAAAGTTTTGTTTGAATATGTTTCATTTCTCATTCAAGAGGTTTCTTCACTTCTGAAACTGACAAGAGTCGAAGGTTGGGACGCAATCACTCAAATATCTATAATCCATTCTCTTTTTAATCCAACAACAATCCACCCGAGTCAACCGATACAAGGGGCCCTTTCATATGCTAATGTCCCACACAATAGGTTAATTAAGGCTAATAAACTTTGCAGTATAAGACTCCCAAACATCCTTTTGAAAAAGAGGTGAAAAGTTTTAAAGAAAAACTTCAAGTCCACTTGTCTCAAATAAGATTAACCAAGATTAGGCCCTGCAGATAAACTTTCAGTTCTTCTTATTTAATGATTCACTTTTCCAGTCCTGCTCTAACAAGGAGGAAAATGACTTTACAACCTACTTTACTGTTGCTAGACAAACATCATTGTTAGTCCAACATTCTGATTGATTGTAATTGCTGTAAATATAATTGTGGCAGTAAAATCTAATAGGCATGCTGTTTTATGACAAAGCTCTTGGGTTTAGTGACAACTTGTCAGATTTAATGACCTTTACCAAGATGCATGAAATAGATTTTTAGAAATGTAATGTTTTTATAACAGAAGGTTTGAAGCACTACCAGGAATTATTGGACACTTAACTCTGAAAGGATAGTTTGTTGTATGGAATCACAGATGCATAGGGTACACATTTTAGATACTGGTATGTTTTTTAAAATGTCAACATTTGGGAGTCATTGTAAATGATGTTTGGAAAAAACAAATTTAATCTTAAAAACTGAATTCTTACAGCATTTTGAATTCCGCTTTAATGTGAACAATTGGAGTCGAAACAAGAAAGGCTTTTATAAATATCAGTTTTTCACTTACCGATTCAATGAATCATTGTTGAAAACACATGACCAACATTTCCATGGAGTCTAAATGCAAGCAGCCACATACAACCCGACCCAACGGCTCCTCGTGACCTCCCCGTCTCTCCCTTTCTCTCTCACCTTCACACTCACTACCCTCTCACCCCTCTCCCTCTCCCTCTCTCTCTCGTCACTGGATGTGCCACAGAAGCTCCTCTTTCTGCCAGCGCAACGTCAACTTCAGCGTTCCCCTCCGTCCATCACTGACTGCTGCCACACGTATGCATTAAATATCTGGCTTTGTGAAAGGAAAGGATCATAATAATAAAAAAAAAAAAAAGGTTCAGTTGTCAGGTCTGAGGGGAATATCTTGCCTTCTTTAAAGGGTGGGCTCAGTTTTTGCCTTGTGGGAGCAGGAATTGTCATATCCATATATTGTAAAGCCCAAAAACTGTCAAATACAATAAGGTTGCATTTATAATCACATTTTGACACACACACATTTATATAAACTGATCTCACAAAGTAATGGGATTAGCAGTCAGTTGTAATTTGAACAAAGTGGGTGAAAATCCCATTAAAAAGCAAAGCAGTATTGCAGTGATGACAGGGATGGATTGTGGGTGTATTTTATAATACGTGTATTTATATTTTGTGTAGTTTGCTAAATTTGGCACAATCATTCAACTATATAATTGTGTCGTGTCAACACAAGCTTGCACAGCAGGCTTTTTACCTGTTGGCACTCGCTTTCTTGTCACTCAGAAATATTGGAAAATATCAGCAACTCCGCCGTGCGCTTTTATTTGCCATTCACGTTTGACAGCTGTGCTTGTTGCACTGAGTAGCAAAATCACCTTTATGTGTGGAGTAGATTTTTTCCACAACACGACGTCTGCGGAGAATTCGCATCCCTGCATTATTTGAGCAGCTGTCTTCTTTAACCCCGTCTCAACCTCACTATAGCAGGGAAATAACAAGAAACATGCATCTTGGATTATTGTGTAGTGTCTGTGTGTTAACAGAAAACATGTTCACGCTAACAAAGGAAGACGCATGCTAACGTGAATCAACTGGCACTGCAGCACTAACAATTCCATCCTGAACCATTGCTGTGAGAGAAGTGGTTTGGTTGTAATTAAAATGTCTGTATGTGAGGGCATCATTTATAGCTGGATATTACAGAAAAGTCATACAGTTGTTTTAATTATTACATGAAAAAAAACATTAAACAACTGGATTTTATTCTAACTATGCTTGAATATTTGTCATTAATTCCTTTTAAAGTGCTGAAATTGACAAACACTCTTAAATGTTACAAAAAAAGTCAGTCAAAAAATAAATAAATAAATATATATATATACGTTTTTATTTTCTTCAAAAATTGATGTTTGTATGTATTGTCAGAACAATAAATCCAGGTTGATTTAGAAATATTTGTTATGTAACAAGTAGGGCTGGACAATATGGACCAAAATTCATATCTCAATATGTTTTTTCTCAAACTGGCGATATATCATATAATATCAATATTTTTAACTCAATAAAGTCTCACCAGTAAGACGACTGTGGCTTAGATTTGCTGATGCAAAATGCCACACAGACACATTTTATTAACAAACAGCTGCACAATATGTGGCACTTTTGTCTTTTTCTCCTATAAGGGACAGCAAGTTTGAGTGAGTTCTATTTAGGGGAAGGTCTAGGTTGAGACATTTTCAATTATTCATCTAACTGTGCTGTTAATGCTGTTCTGAGAAGTAACGAAAGCATCGACTCCTAAAGTGAGTATTTTAATACAAAATAAAAATATATCGTTATGGACGATATTGTCATTTTTCATATCGCCAAAATAGAAAACTTGATATATCTTGAATCTCGATATATTGCCCAGGCCTAGTAACACGTTTAACCATTACAAACATTTTCGAAACATTTGTCTGGTGTGATGATATTTATCTTGGATGGTTCTACGTACATTTACTGGCACCTACATTGGTGGTTGATGTTGATGAAATTTGGTTTTTATCAGAGTTGGAAAGTTGTAAACTAGTCACAGATCATTGATTTAAAAAGATTGAAGAGCAATTATTACCTATACAGTATTAGAGAAATGCTATTCCTCTGTCTGGAGGTTTATGGTTTCATCTCAACAGCTCAGTATCGGGAGATCAGGTAGAGTATATGGATGTTGACAAGAAGGCTAAACGTGATTTTTTATATAAAAAGCAGTTTTAATGCAACAAATATTTAGATTCTAAATGTTAGGGATACACAGAAATGAAATTTATTATCCAAAACCAAGGCCGAAAACCGAAATAAATTATGTAAATGATAAATATCATTGTGCATTCATAGGTATAAATGTGTACTAACCTCACTCAAATCAAAACATTGCAATTGTATTCATTAATATTAATGCTTCAAAGAATAAATCAATAATGCTGGCACTTTGATGTATTGAAACAGGGCAGCGCCGCGGACCTGTACATTAACTCGTTTCCAGACATGTGCGCACTGACCGCGGTGTTTGAAACGTCCTGTTTCGGTCGGCTTGATTCACTTTTGGGCCATTTTCGGCCTTAAATCTTTGGTGCATCACAACAAAATGGTAAATTGACTTTTTGTACCGGTTAGCATTGCTGCCTCTCTGTAGAGAGAACGTGGGTTCAAGTCTGGCCCCCAAACTTTGCTCTGTCGTGAACATTTGATACATTAACGTCCTGTTCAAGCAGGTTTTCAAAGCCTTGTGCTATGTCTACTGCTCTAGATGAGCCCTCTTCCTAAAAGAAGACGTGGAGGTAAATAAGTACACTTTAGTTTGTGTAAAACACTTTCCTAACCGACTTGGTAGATTGCTCATCCACAGTCCTGAGCGAAAGTATTGATTTCTATCAAAGTAATTCAGGATAGATAATTCTTGCTTCCACATTAGTCTTTCATTTCAGATGAAAACCTTGTAAACAGCGAGGAATTCAGACACATTAAGACTACTGAGTTCCCGTACACTAGCCAGGGATTTTTTTTTTTTTTTTACGATTGCACTAAAGAATCCAATTTGCAATGCAATCCCTTGACTTTAACTTACCATCTTGCACAACTGAGCACATTTAATGTGTTTGATTGCCCCATAACTCAAACACATTTCAGCTCTTTCAAAATCACAGCAGTATAGATGGGTTAGCGGGGAAGAAAAAGCCAGCTTGAATTCTATTATCGCTCTACCACTGCAGCGTGTTCATTTTCGGGGCATTCTAGCAGGACGGATCAAGTGCTTGTCAGACACTTTAAAGAGTGCAAATATTTGACACTTTAGTCAAGTGTTTTATTTGACTCTGTCACAGAGATGCTGTCGAGAGTTTTGTCATTCCTTGTCGTTGTCAGACGACAACGTTCTTTGTGGAGAAACAGTGCGACAGTGTGAAAAAGGCAGTTATCCGCTTGGTTGTTTCCTTTATCATTAAGGGAACCCCTTTAATCAAGCATCTCATGTTTGTTCTTAGTTATCTATAATGTCCTGGTAATTGAAAACTAAAATGCTCTCATGTATTATGAAACTCTATTAAGGCGTATGTGGACTTCATTATCCTGACGTGCTCAATTTTTATAGAATAATGTGAGTGAAAAGCCAGTCTGCTATATATAAGTTTTTGGTAACTTATGGGCATTGTTTGCTTTTTAGAGGAAGTTTTAGAGAACAGATGCTTGAGATCAACATCTAGTCATGTTTATGATTATTATTAATTTATGGTCATCAAATAAATAAACATCACTTGGTTGTGGTAAAGTAGGAAAACTCATGTTCTGACCAAAAATTTAGTCCGTAAAGTCTTTGTAGAGTTTGATTATTGCCTTCATTTCTCAAGTTTTACAAAACTATCCATTAACATAACAATGTATTCAGAATTCATAGTATAGAGTGTAAATAGAGAAAAAAAAAAAGTAGCTAAATGTGCAACTTAAATCATCGTTGTGTAGAGATTAGCACTTCTGCCTTGCAGCAAGAAAAAGTCCTTGGAATTTGCCCTGCCATGCACGTTTGGTTAATTAGAGTCTGTGAATCACATTTTGCATTAAATGGGTACAAGCATGTGATTATCTTTGCCTTGTAGAGTAGACTCTAGAGTAAAGCTGTAATCGGGCCTCAAAAGTTAGACCCGACACGCCCAGAGCTGGAAAGAATATGGCCCGAACCTGAATGAAGCCAGATACTATTGCATACGTGCACAAATCTGTGCAATCACACAACTCAAGAAAGTTGTTTATGGGTTTTTAACATAATTTATTCCTTTAGCTAGCCTTTATTTCTTTAGTATCCATTTGTGCATCTTTCTGGCACTAATCGAAACTCTTTACCTTATCCTCAAGTCAAAACCTGATCCTTCGGCTGGATCTTTTGGTCAGGACCAAACCCAAAATCTTTGGTCAAGATCAACGATCTTGGGTGTGTAGACTCTACTCTAGAGTCTACACACTGAAACTTGTGTACCCTTGCCTTGCTTCCAATTTTGGCTGGGATTAAGCATCAGCCCGCCTCTGATTCTAAAACAGGTTTAAAAGTTAAAGTGTCGGACTGGTTTGACACTTGAATGGTTCGTTTGATTTGCCAACTCAAATCCAAAAATATTATTTTCTTGTAATACATTTGGTTTTTTTATTATATATTTTTGGATGGCTATAACTGCAGGGTAATAGAACCCTTGTAAGTGTGTGTCGAGAATGTCTATGATAAGTAACTTGCTCACAGTTCTTGAGCACTACAAGTTCTTCTTTCCATTATTTAGACTTAACCCGTTTTCTGTGTGTCTGTCATCCTCCTTTTGTTGTTGCAGCGTTCATTAGTAAACGCCTTTATGTTCGTCTTTGCCTTTTTGTTGTTGTACAGTGGCCAACTGTTTTTTGACCTGCTTCCTCTCTGGGATTAACTTTATCTCTTTTCTGTTGCCTATCTATCCTTAAGACTCTTGAATTAAAGCATGGCCAGACTTGAGATGTTCTTTAGATTACCGGAGGCGTGAGGCAGGTGCGGAAATCCCTCACCAATTAGTTGGCCCTCTTCAGGGAGATGTGCAAAGACTGCTGCCAACCATCCTAGAGATACTACACTTACTGTAAACCCTTAGTCCTGCGTCATTGAAGGGAATAAGCCTTTTTTTTTTTTTTGGATATTGTTTTTCCTTTATGTGGTATTTCTGAAAAGGCCTGGTAGTGAAGTCTTCCTTCAACATTACGACTATTTTAGCCTTCTCCATTTAAGTCTAAACACATAAGTCAACTGGATTGTCTGTCAAATAATGGAACAGATAAAATCTAAAGCAAGCTGGTGGCAGATGGTTATTGGACGGCTCTTAAAGCACATTTCTTTTGGATTTTTCATTAGAATTCAGTTCCTTAAACTCTTTGGACTGAAGTAAAACATTTTCGCATTTTTTTAAAAAAGTCTAAGCTTATCTGGTCGCAAAATCACAAAAGGATAATGTTATTCAAAACTTTCCCAACCTTGTTGCATCTTATGCCATTGCCTCTGACTGTATATTCTGGAAAGTCGAGGTAAACTCCAATGCATTTTCAAAGCCACATTATGGTAATAAATAAAGTTAGGATACATTGAGTTTACTTGTTGATTTACTTGAGCACCTAGGATAGTTTCTTGTGCAACTTGTGTTGCAAACAAAAGGCAAAAAGGTGAATAGAGTTGAATAACACATTCCTTGACGACACCATAACACAATTACATCCGTCAAGTTGCAAAAGAGGAACTGAAATCTGGACCAACGCAGTTGAAAAATTTAGTTTTTCAAAAAATAGCTTTAAACATATCTTTTTTTAAAACATAAATCTTTATATTTTCCTGTCAAAAGAAAAGTGCAACATGAGAGACATTAACTCATTTTTGTTTTGACCACCTGTCCGCCACCCACCCAGTACTGGTCCGCGACCCACTTTTGGGTCCCAACCCACCAGTTGACAATCACTAGTTTAAACCATTGACGATGCAAATTTATAATGTCTATCATTAAATATAATCTTCAATGGCAAAAAGCTACATACAGTTTAGCATAAATGTTTAAATACTATAGTAAAAATGATAATAATAATAAAGTCAATAACAGCCATAACAAGCATGTTTATTTGCATGTTTTTTTTAAAAAAAATTTATTATTAATATTATTGGTATTATTTTTTTGTAGTTGTAACTAGTTGGGAACACCACAACTATAGTAATTTGCATCTTCCAAAAAAATTAAGGAATCAAGCAGCTTAAAGCCAGTGTTGATGTGTCACTCACTTATATACCTCCAAAAAGAGGAAATTCTGGGGTATTAAAATGAATGGGATTAAAGTAAAAATGATTTAAGTGATCCTTTTAAAAGAAAAAAAACATAAACTCTCATATGGGTTGTGAGTGGATACAGTGTGACAATCGTGTTATGTGTCATCCTGAAATGAAGATAATCCTCAGTGTAAGGGATTACACTCAGAACAAGAGCTGTGTGTTGTTTTGACGTGTGCCACACTACTGTGCATCATTCAGTCAGCGTGTAATACCGGGACTCGCGTTTTGGAACGTTCCAAGATTGGCTTTTATGCTGCAAAATAACCTTTTGGCAGCTGCGCTATGAAATAACTTTCACTTACATTCAAGCCAAGGGACGATGATGGACAACTGTGGTCAAAAAAAGAAAGTTTACCAGCAAACAAAAGAATGAACACGTCTGCAAAAACAATTCTTCATACACTGCAGTATTTTTTTGCCAAAAGATTACTTTGTGATTGGAGGAAGCAAAATATTATGCATTGGTGAATTTAGTATTGAAGCACCAGTAGATACCCTTGTATTTCTAATTCAGTATCAGACTCATTACCTCAGTTTAGCCCAATAGTGCCATTCCTCAATCATCTCAATGCAAAATGTATGTAATGGAATGGTAGAACACATGAAGTTTAGGGCTGGGATAAACGATTAATCGACGCATCGATTAATCTAGCGATTAATTTTTCCAGTTTGATTCGACTTGATTATTTCCCCATTAATTAACTAAAAGTAATTTATACATGTTGATTTACATATCTAAAGTGAAAAAAAAAAAAAAAAAAAAAAAAATGAATTTATTAACATTGCAATACATGTTTCATGCACTTCAACTCAAAATTCCAAAATAAAGTTCAAGGAAGAATATAAAAGTACAAAATAATGCATTCAGAGCCAGAGGTAGCATTCAATAAAAAATAAAAAAAAAAGGCAATGGGAGCCGACGGCCTGTCATGGTGTCCTTCCTCAACCAACAGAATTTAAGATTTATGTTGAAAACACATAGGCCTAGCTCACTGAAAAAAGTGCATCTTCATTCACATGAATATTACAACATCTTAAAGCAGGCATATCCAAAGTCCGGCCCGGGGGCCAATTGCGGCCCGTGTTCAAATTTCCACTGGCCCGCAGCCTCTGTCATGAAATCAATAATATGTGGCCCGCTGGCACCATTGACCACAGTTTAAAAAAATACAAAAAGCAATTTTATATTTCATTGAATAAGACATTTGAATAAGACAATTGTTGGTGTTTACATGTTTTGAATTTACAGTGAGCAATTCATCGTGAATAATATGTAATCTTGCACATTAACCTAGATATATTTAATATTCCAGAAAGTTTTTTTCCAACAAAGGGAACCAGTCAAAGTTCCTCTTCACCAGATCCACCCAAAGTTCCCACAAACACAGTGACAGAGATGTACCTGCAACTATTATAAACTGGAAACACAACTAAAGCTAACTAAGCTAAGCTAACCCACCAACACATAAGACTGGGCTAAGCGCTAAAGCTAACCACTCTATTAAAGGAATAGACCAAGTAAAAAGTACACGGCATACTGTTTATGGTCAGATTTAACACTTGTATCCAAAGATAAAAGCTAAATATGTCACACATTGTGTGAAATAAATGTTAGTATTAAACTAACGTCACTAGTTATCCATCCCAACTGTGAAATGCAATATTTTTTAATTACATTTCACGTGTTGACAAGACAAAGCTGGTCCCATTAGACAGTAATGTAACTATTGTGATTATTACACCAAAATATCCAGAAGTATTAAATCATCAAGCATGAATTATTGTGTAAATTACCAAATTATCCAGTTGGACAAAATCAGAAATTTAATGAAACTCCACTATATTTTAGGCACTTGCATGTTTCCTTTGTTTATACCACACGAATGCAGTCATTTTTAATTAGAAATTGTGAAAAGAATTCTCAATTTTTCCACAAATCTCGCAATTTCTCACAAACAATGGCGCAAAATTCCTCTAAATGACACAAAAATCGGTGACAAAAACAATACTTTTTTGAAGTGAATCAAACTGATACTGAAAACTAGGGCACAGTGATGTTAAAATGGTTCTTAGTAGATGGTATATATACCCATTGGAGTGTGTAGTACATTAGTATGCGTTTTCAAACACAGCTTTAGTTTGGGTTTTATTTTTTGTCAAAGTCTAACCTTTTCTCTCGCTGTAGCCACTGATTTAAGTATAATATTGTGTCAATCAAATTGTTTGACAGAGACAAAGTTCAGTGAATTATATTCATTGTAAGACGTTCGTACAGCACTGCCTGTGTCATCGGACACACACACACACACACAGAGATTGGACTACTTCTCATGCTCCTGGAACTCCTACAAATGTTAGCTTCTTTGTTCCCTTTATCTCTCCTCCCAACGTGTGGGCAGCATCACTATGTCTTTTTTAAAAACACCACATCAACCCTTAGACAAAAACAGCAGTATTTTTAATGTTCTATTCTGCTGCTGCTGCTGTTCGCTGATGTATTTGTTTACCTCGGTTTGTTCCCAAAAATGGACTTTGTACAGAATGAGATTAATATCAGGCCGACTTTTTCTCCACACCTCGTCCAGCATGTGGGAGCAAAAACTATGGAACTCCCGTCTCATAAATGTGAAAATAATTTATTGTGGTGACGCAGACACAGTCAGCCACATTATCTACATTCATGTCAGCATTTAGAATAATGACCAATCTGAGCATTAATACAATAAAGAAAAAAAAATAAATAAGTGCATGATTTTGTTCTCACTTGGTGTGTTTTTTTTAATTATTTTTGTGTACTTTTGTTATCATTTTGTCATTTTTTGCTCCGATTTTGTGCGTGTTTCATGTTCTCTTGTGTTTCTTTAAAAGGTATTTGGTGTCATTTTTCTTGTCATTTTCTATTTTTTTTTGTAGTCATTTTGGGCATTCTTCAAGTCATTTCTTATTTTTTTTTTATTCCTTATTATTTTACAAGGACAATTAGACAACCATATTCAACCATTGAAATTAAAATGTTTTAACATTTTCCAAGTATTACATTTTATTTTACTGGTTTAAATCAACACTTTTTCCACTTCCAACTTTAATGAATTATCTTAAATTATTGATATTTTTGCCACATTTTAACATATTTATTACCTTATGGTATAGTATTTATTTGTCAAGTTTTAACGGAGGAACAAATCAAATATTTATAAATATATTGTTTTAAACCACACATTTTGAGCTTAATAAAACACTTCATACCCAGTTTTAAATCAAGGCATTTGAGTCTACTATTTATTTGACTGCTTTAACCTCTTTATCTTAACTTATTTTTGTTTCACATTAAAAAAAAAAAAACTTGGCCCTTGAAATAAGTTTAGTGACTATTTCAATTAAACACTTGCATTAAACCCAATAAACATGCCTTGTACTTCTGAAATGCCCATTAATGAATAAACACTATGCTAAGCTTGACAAATAATTTGCTTAAATGAGTAAGAAATTCATTCAACTTATGTTCTCCTGCTCAACAATATTAAAGTTTAAGTTTCCCTGAGAGCTTTTGAACGCATCATCCAAACAACAGAAGTTTTATATAAATCCCGTTGCTATAATGTGAGACTCTTACCAGCTGTATATCCAAACTGCCATTGTCCCAGTTCACCCACAGTGACAGGTTAGTGTCATTAAAAGATTCAGGTGTGCGCACTCACAAATGGGAGGAGCTTCCACCTGGCCCCTCCCCTGTTTAACAGGAGGGAGGGAGGCACCTCACAGGCATTTTGGCCTGTTCTATGTTCTTGGTTGTCATTTTGTTGTGATTTTTCTTTGTATTTTTGCAGTCATCTTGAGAATTTGGGCGTTCATGGCTCAGTGGTGGAGTGGGTCATCCAATAACCAAAGGGGGAGCAGTTTAAATCCCGCTCTATCTCAGTCAATGACTATGTTTACATGATAGCTTTAATTTCCCATTAATTCTGAAAAAATGATTACAATTAACCTTGTAAACACCTAATTCCGAATGAAAAAGGCCATTCCCCCTGTCCAATCAGGCAAGGCAAATTTATTTTTATAGCACATTTCATACACAAGGCAACGCAATGTGCTTTACATGATCAAAAAGTGCAACAGAAATCTATCAACAGCTTAAAAATCAATAAGAACATTTAAATCATCAGTAAAAAAAATCATTAACAAACACATTACAACAACAACAACATGACCAAAAATCTACCTCTCAATCATAGAGTAGAGAAAAAAAAGTGTCTTTAACTTTGATTTAAAAATGATGCTGATTTCAGCTCTGCTGGCAGTTTGTTCCACTTATTTGCAGCATAACAACTAAAAGCAGTGTCACCATGTTTACTGTGAGCTCTGGGTTCCACTATCTGACCTGTGCCATGACATCTCACCGATGTATTCTGGACCAAACCCATTCACACATTTCTACACCAGCAGCAGAACTTTAAAGTCTATTCTGAGGCTGACTGGGAGCCAGTGTAAAGACTTTAAAACTGGAGTAATGTGCTCTGACCTCTTTGTTCTGGTTAAGACCCGAGCTGCAGCGTTCTGAACCAGCTGTAGCTGTTTGATGCTCTTTTGGGGGATTCCTGTCAGAAGACCATTACAATAGTCCAGTCTGCTGGAGATAAAAGCATGGACCAGTTTCTCAACCCTTCTAACTCCCAGACCTGTAAACCTCATTTCGGAATTACTGTTTCCATGTAAACGGGAAGCAGAATACTTTAATCCCAAAATATTTAATTCAGAATAATGAATTCCAAATTTAAAAAAAAAATCATGTAACCATTGCCATTGTTGTTGTATCCTTGAGCAAGGCACTTTATCTACATTACCTTGTATGATTGAGTGTGAATTTTGCATGAATGTTGGTGGTGGTCAGAGTAGGTGCAATTTGACAGCCAGGACTGCTGTGGCTGCAATGTAGCTATTCTCCACCACCACCACCCCATGAAAAAAGCGCTCTATAAATGAAAGTAATCGTCATTTTTGTCGTTTTGTGTGTTTTTGCAAGAATTTAGTGCTTTTTTGTTGTTCTTTTGTTATATTTTTTTTTGCTGTTTTGTGTATTTTTTCATGATTTTGTGTATTTTTGCAGTCATTTTATGAATTCACTTTAGGGGACACAGAAAATTAGACCAATCGCCGTGTGTGGCCGCCAGTTACACAAACATCTATCTAACCAAAAAACAGCCCTATGTGCTTTTTTTGTTTTGTGTATACATCAGTGTACGGTACTTACATAATCCAAAATAGAAATAGAAATATATTTGATAAGAGCGAGTTAGCCTCGAATTTGTTACGTAATCACATCACAAGTGCTTGAAAACAACAACAGCAGTGAAAGCATCTGAGCACATCTCACCCCTGCAGTGTTCACATTAGGATGCCCGTATTGTAATGTAACACAGTGAGAGCGTACCAGCGTGTCATTTGGCAAAAAAAAAAAAATGATGATTTTATCAGTATGCGTTGAAAAGCAGGGCAACAGGGAGGCAACTGCCTCCAGCTCAGCCACGTCCTGAAAAAGTAGGTAGCTGCTGCCGGCTTATCCCATGTCAAGAAATGTATCCACAGGTGTCTGCTATAGCTTCAACACTTCCTTCCTCCTGAATAGATCATGCAAATTTATGGTTATCTTTGACATTTGGTGCCTTCCTCAAACTGTTTCTCTTCTTGATTTATACACCTGGGTGGGTATTAACGTTGATAGGAAGTTATGGCAGAGAAGACGAATGAGCCTGCGTAGGAAAATAACAGAAAACAGAAGAAGGTGTTTTACACACAGTGAGTGTGACAGAAAGGTAACAGAAGGATGCGTATAGTGAAACATTTCCAACACGTGTGCACACATGTCCTTACATGTCTTTGAAATTTACACCAAAGACTAAGGCTGCGTCTGAATAGTCCTTCCTATCGGCAAGATGGCGCCGCGGATGGCTGCTGTGGTGTGTTGGTGCGCACTTTTTTGTCTTGTTTTTGTCGTAAAATCCGCAACTGGCTGCTCTTATTCAAGAGAAGAGCTCTTGAACGTCAGGGCAACAATCCCCAAAGATTTATTTTCCACTTTCATCGCTTCCTCTGTGGATTTACTGGACATTTTACTCAAAGGTGCGCTCACCTTTGCTCACGCAGTGAAGCGCCGGAGGAGAGGAAAATGAGCTGGTGCGCTTGTGCGCCTCCGCCACACCGTTACCGGGAATATTCCTCTCTAACGTGCGCTCACTGTGTAACAAAGTGGACGAACTCCAGCTGCTGTTGGGTAGAAACAGAGACTTCTCCTCATCTTCTGTTCTGTGGTTCACGGAAACGTGGCCGTGTGGAGCGGTACCGGACTCTGCGCTGCAGTTGGCCGGCTTCCAACTTCACAGAGCGGACCGAGACGCGGAGCTCACCGGGAAGAGGAAAGGTGGAGGAATCTGCTTTTATGTGAACAGTAACTGGTGTAACGACGTGACAGTGATCCTCCAGCACTGCTCTCCTCACCTGGAATCCTTTATTATCAACAGCAAACCCTTCTATTCCCCCCGTGAGTTCGCTTCATTCATCCTGGTTGGTGTGTACATCCCACCGTCAGCTGATGTGCGCGAGGCACAGCGCACACTCGCCGACCAGATCCTGTGCATGGAGCGGACCTACCCGGACTCTTTTATCATTGTGCTTGGTGACTTTAATAAAGGGGACCTCTCACACCAGCTCCCCAAATATAGACAATGAATTAAAAGTCCGACCAGAGAGGAGAAGACACTGGATCACTGTTACACCACACTAAGCGGTGCTTATCACGCCGTTTCCCGTGCTGCACTGGGCCTATCGGACCATGTGATGGTCCACCTGATTCCTTCATACAGACAGAGGCTGAAGCTCTGTAAACCTGTGGTGAAGGAATCTAAACAGTGGACCAGTGAAGCAGTAGAGAAACTCCAGGAGTGTTTGGACTGGACTGACTGGGATGTTTTCAGGTCTGCGAACAGTTCTCTGGATGAGTTTACAGACGCTGTGACGTCCTACATCAGCTTCTGTGAGGACGGCTGCATTCCATCAAAGCTTTCCTACCCACTTTTCCTTAATCACCGGAAGTGTTTAAGTGGCGGCCACGTTCAAATTCTCTTTAAGATAAGGAAAGGAGGCTCAGTGTAGGACTCGGCAATTTTGCCTAAAAAAAGTTTTGATTTGATTTTTGATTTTTTTTTTTGTCAATGCACTTAAAAATGACTGCAGACGTCAGATATATTGTCAAAAGTGCAACTTTATTGCTGTTAAAATGCATAGAACAACCCCAAAATATAAAATAAATGAGGCTCTGTTATTCAACAATTTCAAGCTTTAACCCAAGTTTAAGCAAAAGTGCTTAGGGTTAGGGTTAGGCTTAAATATTCTGATTAAGAAATCAGATAACTACATGTACACGCTTGTGGCACACATATAGCCTACTCAAAGGGTAAACAAAGAAGGGTCTGGCTCACATCACGCTACGGTAACCCACAAGGACGGAAAGTGAAAAAGTCCAAAAAACTGTGGTGGGTGATAAAAAAAGAAAAAATAAATACATTTTTTTTTAAATCAATGAAGAAAAAAACCCTTGAATTTGCAAAATAAAAATAGTTTTTATCTACAAATTTGATAAATTGATGATTTCCCCAGCCTCCTTTAGCCGAGGAAACACTGATGCATCCTTTACCAAAGGAGACCAAATAATGCTGACCCACAATTCCTTGCGGCGGTGACAAGATTTAAAGGGACCCGCTCATCTGAGCGTTCACGGAAACTCATGAAGACTGAAAAGGGATTATGTAAATTACCATTGCAATAATATGCCTTGAACAACTTTAAATAATCTAAAACCCATATCTTATAATATGTAAACCATATTATCAGATTATAACTGACACAAAACAGATCACTCAGAGACATTTTTAGCCACATTTTGTTTTATTCTGCATACTTCATATCTGTGAGTGCAAGGTGAGTGTGAGCAACCATTCTCATTGTGATGTTCTTTTAGTTTCACTGTTGTTCCTCGTTGCTTGGTAACCTCTTTTCCTTTGATTTACATTCAAACCTTGTGATTTTTTAGATTATTTCGGCAGAAAGTGTTATAAAAGCACTTTTAGTAGTCCATTTTTGGAAATGTGTAGTTAACCATGGCAGACGTCACTAACCTTCGTGGCCATCTGATTATTACGTCACCTGGTTGAAGTGCGTCTGATTGTCAAAACAAACATGATGGCCTTTTCCTAACTCCTCTCCCAGCACCTTTCCTTAACCCTGTGACGTCATCCATGGGGTTAAGGAAAAGTGGATAGGAAAGGAAACAGAAGGGACTAAGTGTGAAGCACAAAGTGAGAACTGTGCTATTGAAATTAGTCATGGTTTTGTCACATGGGTCGTAGAGCGGGCTAGGGGAGGGCTTTAGGGTCTGTGACTCTTTGTATGATGTTTCTTTTTCTTGAGTTTCATTTTCTGGTTGGCTACACAACTCCTCATCCCGCTACACCTACAGGCACACATCTGCTCACTTAGGATTAGGAAGAACGGAAATGCGATTAAACAGCTTTGGCAACTGTCTTCTCATAGATCTTAATAGAATTCTAAAGTCTCTTTCTTCTTCTCGTTTAGGGCGAATTTGAGCTTCAGTCTTGGATTTCTTTTTCTTTTTTTTCTTCTTCCTCACTTTCATTTATCAGAAGTGCGAGGACTGTTTGATATGACAACTGGCTTTCTGTGCTCATGGGCAGAACTGAATAGTCATTCACATAAGGAGAAGGAGACTATGGGGCTCAGTTTGAGCTCCTGTGCCTTTGCTGTAAAGAAAACTCATCAAATGGCCAGATCGTCAATAGTTTTAGAGGAAGACAAGTTCACGAGACAGAAAAATGATTAAACAAATGAAATATGGGAATTTCCTGAGGTGCAAAAATAAATAACAACAGCAATAATGGACATTCTGAGAAGAACAGGCTTGGGTTTAGAACAGAGAAGGGTAACTTCTATAAAACTGAGTTGTTAGCATTTAGAATAATGGCCAATCTGAGCATTAATACAGGAAAGGACAACTTTGAATTAATTTTGTCTATTTTCTTGTAAATATTGTGAATTTTTGTTGCCTTTTTATGTGTTTTTTGAGTCATCATGTGTGCTTTTGTTGTATTTTTCTGTCATTTTGTGCAAGTTTGTTGGCATTTTGTGCATCTTTGAAGTTCTTACGTACGTGTTATTTTTCTAGTAATTTTGTGCATTTTGCTGTCGTTATCTGTGTTTCTGGAGTTTTGCGTGTTACGTCGGGCTTCATATAACTTCCAACATCAATGAATTACAATTTTGTTTTGGAAGCCGCACAAAATTCTATAAAATTCTATAAAATACCAAATCAATTGGGAACAATAAAAATCTTGGGATGCACTATGAGCCCTATTCTCCGGTCTGGACTTAAGCACTTTTTTACACACCTGCAGTTCTGTGCCCCTCTCCTGCGCGTTTTCTCCAGTCTAGGTTCCTGACACGCCCACTGCGCGTAAATCAGTAGTCTGTGAATGAAGGCGGTCTGAAGCAAAGGAGGATGACTGGGCCATGATGTCATTTTTTTTTTTGGCTTTCTAGAAATCATGGAACATGGAGTTTTCCTAACTCTTATAAATGTCATTGAAATTCGTGAAAATGATAAAGTGCACTTTTAATTTGAAATGCCTTCGTTGATAAACAATGTAAGGGGTTGATTTGATCAGATTACTGCAGTGTGTGGATTGGACACATTTTCCTATCCGAGCCACAGTTAAAATCTCTCTTTTTCCCCTCATATTAACGCCAGATTAACGTTTGTTTGTGTGGAAAGCCTGATTTTATTAACTTCTACATTCTTGCATTCAGAAATTATCAGCGCGCATTGATCATCACCATTTCGCAATCGAAAATTTCGCTTTTTTAGGGTATTTTAACAAAAAGGTCAGTTTCATATAGTGCAGGGGTGTCAAACTCATTGCAGTACAGGGGCCAAATATGAAGTAGTTTGATCTTAAGTAGGCTAAGGATTTTAGGCAGGAAAACAAGCATTCCAACATTTTTTTGCACTTTTCAAGCCATATAAATGAATGATTCATAAAGTATGTGAGGCACCGCCAATATCCAGGAATGAAGATATCAGTCACTGCAGGATTTTCTCTTTTAAATTTAATTGATTTTGTGACCAATTTTTTAAATTACATTTTCAGAAATTGTGTGAAATTTGCAGTCATCATGTGATGAAAGCATTGGAAAATTGTGATTCCTCAAAATACAAAATATTGTGGAGTTCCATTGAATTTGTGTATTTGGAAGAGCTGAAATATCTATAACTGAATTATTTGATAATGTAGACAATAATTTATGTTTTTTCTGTCTTTTTAACTTTCTCCTTTGGGCCAAATTGGATGGTCTAAAGGGCCAGATTTGGCCCCCGGGTCTTGAGTGTGATATAGTGCATCCCAAGATTTTTACTGTTACCAGTTAATTTTGTATTATAGAGATCCTAGGCTATCCAGTGATACTAATTTTATAGAGTTGTGGGTGGTGGTGGTGAGAATTAGACTCATTTCCTTGTAGTAACTTAATAATATCACTATACTTCCATTCCGACTCCTTGGAATGATATTTTCTCCAACAAATGAAGAGCACATTTGCATCGGTGGAAGATAATCTCCTCTGTAGTGCCTTTGCATTTTTAATACAAATCAAATATGCATCAACACAATACAGCTAATTTAATGGAAAAATCCTCTGAATAGATTATTTACAAATATGAATGAATTTGAATTAGAATGAGTCAAATGTGAAAACTACTCGCTCCATGGGCAATGAAAAGAACCCCCCCCCCAACAAAAACAAATATAATATCCAGTAATAATAGAAAAGATAATTACGGTCTTTTCTGTTGTAATTGTGCAGATAAAGACGCTTTGTTGCCTTGAAGATCCTTAACTAGCCACGTGTTGACGTCAGGCTCACTTAAAGGTCAGGCCATTGTGTGAAATTAGCAAAGACAGAAAGGTCATTGAGATTGTTTGCAGCTAATAGATAAAAACCAGGTCTTTAATGGGTTCATATTTTGTTCCTTTTATTCAAGGGAGGATGATGTCCTCCTTACAAACACACAGAATAATACGGTGCTTGTTTGCGTTTCAACACGTTGCAAATAAAGCCTGTGAAATTGAGTGATGAGGCTCCAAGTTTGAGATTAGTTTAGGTAATGAGTAAGAAAAGGAATAATGGAGTCGTGCACAATGATGTCTGTGTGCCTTCAGGTTTGCTACTGTGAGTGTGTCTTTATTAAATGTTTTTTTTTTTTTTTTTTTGTATTTGTGCTGACATTTTCATGGTTTTCTGCTGTAAAATATTCAGGAGGTGTGCACAAGAACAGCGGGAAGAAAACAACTTCAAGAAAGGGCACATTGGAACTTTAGGGCTGCAGAGTTGTTTTGTCAGGAAAAGAGGGATTTTGAAGTTGTTTATTCTTTAGTTGTTTTTAGCAGTAGCTCTGAATTAAAGGGAACTGCTCACACCGATATTAATTTAATAACAATGTAATATTATTTGACAACCAAAATGTGTTGTTTGAAACAAAATGGTAAAAAAAAAAAAAAGAAATATGCCACTTATTCTATAACTAAAATATTCATACTTTGCACAATGATGTTTATTAATCCAATAAACATCATTGAATAAATCCAGTGGGGCAAATACGGTAGAGATACATTTGGGGCAATATATACATTTTGCCTGAAAGGTAATTTATTGTGCAAATTTCGAATCCTGTCCTTAAAGTGACAAATGGACGTGAGCTTGGAGGGATTTTTAAACGAGGAAAGAAGGTAGAAGTTCAATCAATAAATCAATCAATATTTATAAAATGTGCTTCTCATACATAAATTGCAGCTCAAAGTGCTTTTAAAAAGTTAAAAGTTGGAAATCAAGCCATAGAGAGCAAATAACTAACAAATAACTTAATGTTGCTTCAGACAATTTAAAGAAAATAAAGAAAAATAGATATAGACATAGTGTAAGCCTCATGGATCAATAAATCAAAAATTATTTGCTGGAAAAAAGAACGATGTAATAGGTTTACTTTGCCAAAGTTTGTTTTCATCTCCACTGTCTTGTTTATATTGTCAGAAACAAATAATTAATGAAGAAAAAACAACAAGAATGAAGGAAAAGCACTTCTATGCATCCGTCTACGGGACTCCACATCCCACAATGCAATACACAAAATATTTCTGACAATGTCAATGTAAGACGGTGTTCACGCTGGAGATGAAAACAAACTTTCAAGCGACAATTTCAACCTATTGACTTTTTTTTTTGGAGCTAATCATCTTTCATTTATTGATCCATGATGCCTACACTATGTGTAAAATAACTGCCTCCAGCAGCTTTAACTATAATAAGTGTTACATTTATGTTCAAATGAATGCATTTTATACCACAAGTTAGGGATGGGCGGTATACCGGTTCTTACTGAATACCAGTATATATTTTCGTTATGATATGAATTTTATATATACCGCCATACTAGTGTATTTGATTACACAACTTTCGGAATGCTACGCTACGCCGCGTTTCAGACCGAACCCTTTTCAATGTTGCACTTCTGAATAGGAAGGTAAACAGTAGCGCTCTGGTGTTAGTTATGGTGTAAATCATACATGTAAATGGATCAGAAAGACAATTAAAAGCTCTGAAGCTGCATGTGTGCATGTGCCTGCGTGCGCATGCCTCTGCCTCAGGAGAACAACACTCACAGAAACGGACATACGGTTACCTTAGCATGTTGGCAGTAATACACACAAAAAAAAAAGCAAACAATGGCAATTTGTAATTCCTATAATGAGGAAATAAGTCCTGGTGGAGCTGCAAACAAAACGCTACCTTATTCATTACAAGAAACCGCCACATCACTGAGTATGCAGCATTTAAAGCTAGAAATCAAGCTAATGCTAAAGCTAAGCGAGCGCGGCAAAGAGCCATTGGGCTGCTGTTGCAAACATGTATTACTACTAGTGTGGAATTATTCTAGAATATTCACTCATCATGACAGTAAAACAGACCATCCTAAGTCAATCTACTGCAGTAATTCTTCACTCAACCAGTAGAAAATGCTGTGAACACCTGATTATGCATGAAAAAAAATACAGTCACATACCGTGAAACCGTTAAAATTTAGAAAAATACCGTGATATACATTTTTGGTCGTACCACCCAGCCCTACCACGAGTATGGAGGAAAAACAAACCCGTAATTCAATGCTGCAGTTTACTAATGCAGATTGAACACATGGCTTCAAGTTATCATTATCTGTTTTTTAAAGGTAGATAAAGGCCCTGAAAGCAAAGTTTCCACGACTAAAATCTTTTTAGTCAAACTGCTAGTGTAGCACAGGAATAATATACCATAGGTACAGTATGAGTGAAGATGCTCGCCTAAGTTTTTGTCAGAAAGATGCGCCGTCTGTAAGAGTGTGACAGTTTTTTTTTTACTGGCCTTTTGGGAGCTTCACTGTGTCGTCGGCGTCGAGGCAGAGATAGTAGCTTTTTGTGGAAAAGAAAAGTTTAGGGACGGGATAAATAACAGCAGGAGCACTCATTGTTATCGGAAAACAAAAGGCATTTTGGCAAGTTGAAGAGCATGACATTTTCTGACTTTTAATTTGTCTTAAATGCTAAGCTGTAAGACATTATGTACAGTATACTTACTTTGCTTACATTTCCTGATACAAATCTTTTTTTTTTAAAAGAGGTTTCATATATATTCTACATATATTCTTCTCAAGGTAAATATAACCCATTTATATTATTTTTCAAACACAAAAACATCACACAATAAAGTCATAATAATACAATTAAACTGTATACATATATACAGTAAATACATATACACAAAATAAATAATAATAATAATAATAATAATAATAATAATAATAATAATAATAATAATAATAATAGCAAGTCAACAACATTATATTAGACAAACAGGTAAACATAGATAAAGTAAAACCAGCGTAATTTATTTGTATATCTAAATTGACATAGTATTTCTGTGTTTCAATTTGGTTGGTACGACCCATTATTATCCTGTTACACAAAACTGTCAAATATATATTAGTCTTTCAAAGATTACATATTATTGACTGAGGAGAGAAAAGAGCTTTAAGTCTTATTGAAATTGTCTGAACAACCTCTTATTCTGAAATTAATTTTCTCTAAGTAAATGAAGGACATTAGATCTTTCAACTAAGGTTTTCGATCTTTCCAGTGAAGTAAGGAAAAGGCAATAAATACTAATCTATTCTAACATCTTTTTCACTGTCAAAAAAAAAAAAAAACAACAACAAATATATATATTTTGAGGGTTGTAAATGTAGTTTACAACCCAGGTGTATTTTAAGAGTGCTGCTATTTATTCTGCTCATCAGTGACTTATTCTGTAGGCAGAAACTAATCCTGGATCTGCTCCACCAACAGTGAAAACTGCTACAACACAGGGGAGACCACCGTAATTTCACTTGGAACTGGAACATTTTCTGACTCTCAGCTGGGAATCAGAATTCACATCACAATACTTAAAAACTGTATTTCATTTGTGAAATAGTAGTGTTTTTATTTTCTAAAGTACAAACTGGAATATCAGGTAAAGGTAATTAGTTGAAAGACAAACGTGCAAAAACGGTGCGCTAATTTGGCGTATTTTGATGGGCGGGGCTTAGCCTGGAGGCCACCCACCATAGATATATGTAAACACTAGATGACTTACTCGCGCTGTTAGAGAATGGGGAGCGTCGTAGCAACGTGGCAGCCATCTTACCTCAGACAGCTGGCCCCGCTCATTACATCAATGTCAATGGTGCATCTACTATTTAAAGAACCCTAACTTGCTCAATTTTCAAACGGCAAGCGGCGATTTCAACATGTACAAGCATCCTATGTCATACCTACGTATAATAAGGTTTGTAAAAAGGCAAACCGTTAGTAAATCCGTCAGTATTTCATCGAGTTAAGGGTATTTATGTTTAAGCTGATCACTCTCCTTCCAACAGCTACCGTAGAGCGCGTCAGAATGTCAGAACGTCAGTTGTCTGAGGTAAGATTGGGCGCCGTTGAGCTACTACACTGGCGAATCCTGCTTGCGTCATCGTGTTTATATATATCTATGCTTTAGCCAGCGGCATTTCCTGTCTTTGCCTCCAGCCACATCACTCATGACGTGGGCCATTAAGGGGTTTACTAGTTGTCATATTCGCTACACTGATTCCAGAAGCTAAGCTTAAATCTTGTCAGAATGTTAGATTCTAGCCTGAGTGCTTGTGTAGAATCGTTATTGGGGAACTAGACTTAGTAAATGTGTAAACACGCAGACACACGGCATCGTAAAGGGGAGTCGACGCAAGGTCGTAGAATATGACGATTCTTGGAACAGGAATCAGAAGAGAACAAAGGCTCAGGAAGTCATGCAGTTGGATATCACAAGACCAGGAAATGGTGAAGTGTGTGTGTGTGTGTGTGTGTGTGGGGGGGGGGGGGGGGGGGGGGGGTACCATCAGAACAAGGGAGTCAGAGTACTATGTCTTTGGAATCCGGAGCAGTCTGCTGTGAATGAAGCAGAGAAACACAATCACGCTTCTATCTTTACATGTATCAGGGTTATTGATTACGACATGTATCAGGGTTATTAATTATGCTAATAAATCTAGTCATCTGTCTGAGGTGATGAAAGAAAGAAATTGACTGATGTCCAGGTCATTGGAAACACCAGCATTAAAAGTTCTACGCTGAAATAATGAAGCTGAGACTGAACTACTATGATTAATCTGGGTCTGAGATTGATGATACCCTGTGTTTAGCTTGTCTGTTTTTTGATGAGAAAACATTTGGGGCCGAGCTGCTCTGCAGGGAGACTTCACTTCCTGCTTTTCAGCTAACAAATGGAATGAAAGTAGTGCGTCTGCATGGAATTTGACAATGCCTGAACGTGTTTTAATGTATGTCACAAGGGATCAACACTTGCAGGATTCCTGTGTAATTTACACATTTCTTCTTGGACGAGGTGATGGTTTTTGGGTTTTAAACTGAGCAGTAACGTTAGTTACAGAGACAGGTGTCGTATAGAATTCTCTAAAGCTCTTGATCACTGTGACACCTCTCTGTGTAAAGCAGGCACTGTAGAGCGTGGTTTTTAATCTCATGGGTGTGATAGAGATTCCTAATTAGGCTGAAAATGTGTGAAGGAGAAAAGCACTTATAAATGACAAGCCAACTTTTCAATAGCTTCTTAAAGTTTAGCTTACCAGCCTACTGACCAAGACACCAAGGGCTTTTATACAACAAAGAGCTCTATATGGGACAAATTAATATACATTTCTAAAACGACACTTATAATGCGTTCCAGGCAAACTCGGAACTCGGCATTTTCGAGTTGAAAACTCTGATCTCCAACTTAGTATTAATAGTATTGATGATAAAGACAACGTTTGTGTGATTAAAGGTATGATTACATAGAACAGAAATGTTTTGTTGGCCCAACAAAGCAAGACAACAATATTTAGCACATTTCATCAAAAAGGCATTCAAAGTGATTCACATAAGGCATTAAAACGTGACATAGGGCACAAAAATAAACAAATAAAAATCAAACAAAGTCATAAAAAACAAGACACATTTTTAAAAATGAATTTTAGAACATGAGAGCAGCTCATTTAAAATTTTCATTCAATAAATAAATACAGCCCTCATGACTGTGTTCAACAAAACTGTAAACATAGTGAATACTGTATAGAAAGTATCTATTCGTACGGTTGCCGTATGGACAACCCCCCGGTGCTATTCGTACTGTCACGGCAAATTTACGGTTGTGCTCCTTTAGAAACATGATTTGTGCTCTGGTTGAATGATGAAGTCCAGTCAAAGCATGATGATTTTATAAAAAAGGATTTATTATAAACTGAATGAAAAGGAGTACAAAAAAAAGGTCTTCCATCCTGTAGTAAGGAAAGGCGGCCACCAACTAACTGGAAAGTTCCACAGCTTAAACTTTTACAGATGGGAAGAGTTCCACCCTAAGATGAGAGGGAAGGAGATGGTGAAGCTTCGGGAGGAAGGAGTGGAAAATCACTGTTACAAAGTTCTGTTTGTCAGACTTTTTGAGACCTTGAGCAAAGACTGTTCGTTGCTGGCACTGTGGCTCCAGCACAATCTGTCTGTACTAATCTAATCTAACATGACTCAGCAAAGGAGCAACGTCTGTTCAAAAGTACAATATAATGCAGTCATCGTGTATAAACACATGAACACACATTTGATTATATGATGATTGATACAATAATTGCCATAACAGTACGTTTACCAAAGTACACCTACATAAAGTCTTAGGGTTAGGTTATAACCCTATATTGCAACAATCTTTAGGGTTGTGGTTAGGTTTAGTCTTGTGACCTAAACTGGCCAATGACTGACCTATCACGTGACCTAAACTGGCCAATGAGGGGCGCTGCGTATGGATAGATTGTCGGTATATTGATATGGCAACAGCATGGATAGCCACTACCTACTGTAAAGTATTCCCTGAAATTTTTTGGCACTAAAAATGCTTTTAATGTTTTGCCGTTGACGTGCCTCTGCTGTCGAGCTACTTTTTATTATTTCTGAATTCAACGAGTGGGAGCTCCGACATCTTTGGTGTTCCAAGTTGCTTTTTCAAGTAATTCGCAAAAACCCGAGTTCCGACAGTTGCCTGGAACACATCATAATGTACATCAAATCAACCAAATACATCAAGAAAATCATATTTTGTGGAATAAATCTTTTTTTTTTAATTTCAGTATTGTTTTTTTTTTTGTAATGAAATTCGGCCCATGCAGAATCTAATAAAAATTATGATGCATTCACCATTTCTGGATGTGTATGAAACATGGGGCACATTCACTTTTGAGCAAGTGTAAAGAGATAGATAATCACAAATGGAATCAGTCTCAGTTAATTTGTTTTTATCTAATTGTTAATAAGAAACTCAAGGCCAATGAACAGTGCCGGTTTTGGCTACATTTATAAACATCAGTAGAGTTATTAACCCCTGAAGCTCCTTGGAGGGGACCAGTGTCGCTGCATATCTGTAATATGTCATTTCATAGTCATATTTTATGGTGATTGTTGTTTTGTTTGTTGAGCAACGAGATTTTGTTCAAACATTAGAAACAGTCCTTAGGTACGAGTCTGTTTAAAAACCATGCCAAAAACACTAGAATATATGTAACACTGCATTTTCTCAATGCACATCAGTGCACTTAAAACTGTTCTTCAGCTCTTTTTGTTTCTTTAATTAAACCGACCATTGCCTCTCCAATTCCAGCCCATTAAGGAGCTGTAAATCAGGCAAGCAGTGCCGACTAACTACAATTTAGCCACACCACCATGGAGAGGGTTTATATTGGCCTTGCAGCCTCATCAACCCCCATGAATAAATTACTAGGCCAGGGTGTGGTTTTTTTAGTGATGTGTAAGCGTGTTGGATTGCGTGTCACGTGTAATTGATGTTCTTCTATCGAGATTGCATCAATTCCAATTGTCTCAGTATGTGATGGCAGAATGCACTCGGGCTTGAGCAGATGGAGACACAGTCAGTGTGAAGTCAAATCGTCAGCTTTGCAGGAACTTATTGTTTCGCTCGCAGTCTTTTCCGTAGCCCTGTTGTGTGGTGTCTGTCAGCTTTGGTCAGCGTGTAAACAGTGTCATGTTTTATTTTACTCAATGCTGTTTTCAAATGAAGAGGCCCGGATGCACTAATGATTGTTTTTGTGAAACAAAATAAACACCCAGAGAGTTTTATTTATTTACAATCTTTGTTGAGATAAAGCCATTGTCTCTGAAATTGTCATAACAGAGCCATTTCAAGTCTTTGGTATTTTGAATGATGTCATCGCAGCATCATAACATTGCCTTTTACATGAAGGAATAATAGCTATTTATACCCTTTTACAGTACATAGTGTGTCATCTACAAGTGTTATTTATGTTAGATATTGGAGTGACTTTAATGAAGCTCTGTGGTCCCTTCTCCCAGGAAAGATGATTATGGAAAGCGGTTTGAGCATAAATCAGAATATCAACCATCTTTAAGCTCTACTGGTGCTCAAATTTGGTTTACTAGTGCCTGAGTACACTTAACTAGTGAAGCAAGTAGTAGCTAGTACTACTAGTACTCCTTATATGCGAATAGGAGGCAGGGAAAAGCTAATTCAGGCTTTCAAAAATATTTCAACCAGTCAGGGGGCTGAATTGGGATATAATCCCTTCTACTTCGTTTCCATTATGGTCTACTTGACTATTAGTGAATCTATTGGCTTTAATAGTACTAATACTAGTTCTGATGAACTTCAGCCGGGCCTGTGGAACGTCTCCGCGCCGAATAGCATTTACCACGTTTCTGAGAATTCAGTGAAATGACTCGGTTCCACTGAGTAAAACAAATCAAATTTTGCGACGTAAAATCGCAATCTACGTTGAATTGCTTTTGATACACATGACTACTGAACATCTACGTATGTTCCGATAAATTTAGAAATTGTCAGTGTCAATGATTTGGTACCACAAACTGCCCCAATATTTGACTCACAAAAAAATGACAAAACGACTGCACACGGGCACCTTGGACCCCTCATTGAATTGTGTGAAGCATATTCGTGATCTACGTTGAATTACCTTTGAAACGATATATCACACAACTATGTTCCCATAAATTTGTAAATTATCGGAAATAGGAGGTGGCTCTTGGGCCCCATTTCAAAAAAAGGGCTCCGAGCATCTTATATTCATTTGAATTCATACCAAACTACATTCCGATCTAAGGGGAACTAACGGAGGAGTAGTTATTTGAAAAATGGGGCCCCCTGGCGCCCCCGTGACACGTACGGGGTAATGGGCCCATTTATATAATGGCATGTGCCAATGATTCGGTACCACCAACAAATATTTGACTCGCAAATAAATGAGAAATCGACTTTCAGTTGTTTTTTTTCTTCTTTTGGGGCCCCTTAAGGCCGCCCGGGCCCCAAATCAAAAATCGGGCTCCGAGCGTTGATGCGTACACATCCATAGATTACAGTATACCGACCAAATTTCAGCTCGATCCGTTCACAAATAACAGAGGAGTAGCAATTTTAACTAGTGTACACAAGAACAACAAGAAGAAGAACAAAGTGAGTGGCGTTTTGAGTCCGGTAAATTTGTTACTTATTACTTTTTCCAAAGTAATTTACCCAACACTGGTACTCACACACCAGTAAACCAAAATTGAGTATACTCCCTTTGATATCACTGATATTAAATTTATTCATCAGTGCTTCTAAAATGAAACTCATAGAATTTAAGGCAAAAAGTATTGCACATTTCTCACACAAGGCTGTGCTTTACATAATTAAAAAAATGCAACCTAAGACATTAAACAGTTTAAAAATCAATAAAAACATTAAAACCTTTTACAGGGTGTAAAAATCAGCAGTAAAAATATTAAATCAACAATACAATAAAAAAATCTCCCACATTAATATTCAGTATAGAAAAATAGTGCCTTTAACTTGGATTTAAACCAGTTCCCATTGGATGCAGTTTGTTCCACTTCTTTCCAGCATAACAACTAAAATCAGCTTCTCTACGTTTGCTCTGAACTCTGGGCTCGACTATCTGACCTGTGTCCATAGATCTGAGAGGGCCTGCTGGGTTCATACCTGACTAACATCTCACTGAGCATCACGTTTGTATTGTGAGTCTTATCAAACTTCCAACAAAGTAACTTCATCTATCTCTGTTCTTTGGCAATAATGAAGAAGGCATAGCTGATGTCAAACACAGCCATTTATAACATTTCTCACACTCAGTCCAAATATTCAGAGATGTCATGGTTTATGTATGTCTTGCCTGGGGGGATGTTAGATGTGTTTGTGTGGACTGTATTAATTTGAGATACACACAACCCAGAAGTGTCTGTACTCAGACTGATGTATTGAAGAGAAATGTGCTTATTGCTGTAATGGACGACTATAACATAATACAGATCATATTTTGATCTGATTTGACGTGGTGCACTGTTGACCACGCCTTGAAATAATTACAAAACTAGTTAAAAAAATAAATAAATGAATGTTTCAAATATTTGGAGTTATTTTTCAACATCCACAACTAAGGATGCACCAATCGATCGGCCATCCGATTTCCCTCATTTTGGATGATCGGCGATCGGCCGATCCTTGCATATGAAACCGATCTTTTCCACCGATTTTTTCTACCTCCGCAGACTGGGTCATAAAGTCAGCCACTGTCCTCTTCTGCTGTGGAAAGACTGACAGACCCACCTACCAGGTCATGCGTGCATATGCGCACTACCCGTGCCTCTGCTGCACAGGAGGCACGGTTAGCTTAGCATTTTCGCAGTTTTACACAAAAAAAAAAGAGCAAAGGATCGCAATTTCTAATTCCTGTAATGTGGAAATAAGTCCTGGTGAAGCTGCAAATAAAACACTATCTCATTCATCCATAACATACCGCCACACTGCTGAGTGTGGAGCATTTAAAGCTAGAAATCAAGCTAATGCCAAAGCTTGTGGAGTAAAGAGCCAGAGGGCTGCTGTTAGAGCTTATGAGCAGTGAAAAGAGCAAAGCAACTATGAAGATAATTATGGAGTTCATGGCTTTGTACATGAATAAAAACCTTGCACTAATGAACAAGTGACGGAAATAAGTGAGAGAACAACTAATCCGTGCCATGTTCATTACCATAGACTGTAAAAAAAGACATGTTGACTTATGAAAATGTTACACATGCTGCACTTTATTATTTCTGTAGAATGTTTGACTTTTAGGAGCTTTTATCTTGCAAACTGTTGCAGATTATTTTTAGACTGATATTTTTTACATTTAAATATCCACAAAGCTGCTACATTTTTTTTTTTTTTAAACTACAAAGAAACCTAAAACTCAGGACACTTTATTGGTGGTTTAAGATGTTTTTTTTCTTCATTTGTCCTGTAGATTATTATAATATAATCTACCCCAAACCCTGTGATTTTCTTTATTTGTTAAACCAACATACTGCTGTGCACTTTATTTTTTTGCAAAGAGCTGAAAACAGGTCTACAGTGTAAACTGTTGGACACGTTTAGTTTGTTTTTAAAATGTGAAAAATGAAAGTGACATAATTTAGTATTATGGACAGCAATGTTCTCAACTTTTAATTTATATTTGCGGTAAATACCTCATGTGCAGTTAAAACAACACGTTTGTATTGTTTTGTGGATATTGTTCAATGTTTTACAATAAAAGTAAGATTGGAATATTCAAGGTAAAAAAAAAATCGGGATCGGCAGGACAGGTTTTTAAAAAAAACGGTGATTGGTGATCGGCCAGAAAATTGCAATCGGTGCACCCGTATCCTCAACACATCCTGAAGAAAAAGGAAGATTCTCTTTGCAATAATGTTGGCCAGCCTGACATGTCCTAACTCCAAACAGGGCTCCACAGAGTCAGGATTATGTCGCCTTAAACAACAGAAATCCAAAGAGCTGAGGGGAAGCTGCCACAAAGGAATCTTGAAAGGTTGAGGCCACAGAGGCAGCTGCTGCTGTAATGTAGGACGAATTGATAACAGGGGACCTTTCTCCCCCTCCCACCATTTTCAGCTCCATGCTGAGTACATGTGACAGCTTGGACAAACACTCTGGGGTTCTCTTTCATGTGTTTATATCACCCTGACATCCTGCACTGCTGAGTCTTCTTGCTGGAGTTAATACAATGAAATACGGGCATGAGACAGGGTTTTTTATGAGATCTTTTCAAGTGAAATATGTATTATTTTTCAAAATATAAACTTCAGCCCGGAGAGGAACTAAATTAGACGAGAATTATGGAACAAACATAACAAACAAACTACTTATGCTGCTGAAATGCAACATGTCATTAACAAAAATTAACTACGGGGACTCGCTTGGCTTAACACTCAACACTATGACAAATTATTAGGGATGTTGCTGTAATTAAAATGCAACGCTGGGGAGAGGCCTTTGCATTCATTTAGTTTATTGTCAGCCATACTTACAAGTGTTTTCTTTACAGTTAACCAAATAAACAACAGGTCTCTACAAATGACTGCCAGATTTCCTTCTTTAGACAACAATAATAAACAAAGCAATTACTTTATTAGGAATAGGAATATTTGGACTTGAAAGCAGTGACTTATTTTTGCTTTCAGAACCAATTAAAGATGTTTTAACTCTCCTACAGAGTTTTAAAACTTAAATATCATCTAACTACTGTGCATTATTACCCATTAACCAATGTAAAATCCCAATAACCACTTATTTATATATTTTCTGTACTGTTGTCTTGCCCAATATGTATTCCATCCATTCATTTTCGGACCCATTTTTTCATATTTCAGGGTCTTGGGGGTCTGCCGGTGCCTATTTATTATATCCACAGATTGCTAGTCCACAGGTGTTAGTTTTCATAGAAGGGGTGGTGGCTAGTGATGTAAGAAGCCACCAAAACATCACAAACCACCATTCTCAGCCAATAGCTGGGTTTGAATCCATAGAAGGCAGTCACACTTACAATTTTACAACAAAATTACATGTCAAATTTAAATACTTTCAATAAAATATCAACATTATCAACAATACTAATTAATTCCCAAATACCTTTGTTTTCAGGGGAAAAAGTGGTTTTGGGGTTTAGTTACTGGAGTTACTAGATTTTTGACCGTGTTTTGCACTATATCTATCTAATCTGGTTCTTAAAAGTCAAATGTGTGCTACATGGGTTGTGCTGCACATCTAAAGGAACCAACCCAAAAACTCTCACAACTCACAAAATAAATGGTCAAAATACATTGCAGTCGACAGTTTTTTTTTTTTTTCAATCCCTGTGCTGGTGCACAAATGTTGAGTAACAGATTATCAGGTGTGCTCGTGTAAAACGTTATTAAATTGAATTTACGTGAGATTTGTGAGACTGAGCTGCAGGCGTGGTTGTGTCTGTTGGTTCTAACACATGGTAGACAAGTTCATAAGACATTCAATCGCCGTTTATTTGTAGTTCATGAATGGCTTGCGTGCAGTAGCACAGCGTTATCCCACTTCTCTAAAACGTTTGGACTCTGAAGTCTTTGTTACATGCAGGGAACAAAAAGATCAGTAATCCTATCGCAAGAATCCCAAAGGTAAAGTGATGGTAAAGTATCGTTTCGTGTTTGTTTTTAGAATTGCCTTCATAAGTCTTGTATTTACATTCCTTTTTTGTTAATCAAGGACAAGAATAGAATGCATGGAATTTGATAGGCTATATATATATATACGTTTTCAATTCAGAAGAATCAGGTTACACCGTCTCTTTTAGTAGAGATTAGACATAGTGTGCAGTGTGCTATTTATGGCATCCGTCTTTGTCAGCACTCGACTTCGCCAGCACCAGTCACCGTCGTGCCCAGATGAGTCAGATTAGAATGCTGAAGCTCGTATTAACTAAATATGACTTTCCAATTCAATTATTCACCTGCTTTGATAAGGACCCCTCTGAAATATTCAACATTCCTTTTAAAAGATAATTTCCTATTTGCTAAAGTGGCATGGAATTCTAATGGGATTGAGCATGGAGTAATAGAATTCGGAGATGGATAGTTAATAAGAGATGTAGTCTGTTTGCCATGTTTGGTATGAATACCAACAAAAAAAGTAGTTTCCTGATTATAAATCAATCGAAATTTTGGAGTGTGGGATGGATATTACTTACAAAGATTACAGTTTCATTTAGCAGACGGATGTGGGCCACAGCTTGCAACAATCCGGCACTTTTGGCATTCTTCTGGCCTGTACAAAATAGATGTGTGCCAAAATTGGCCCACAAATCATGCTGCAAATGTGGGGTAGTTATCCTGAAACTTACGTATTTGGGCCAGTTTTAGCTGAATTAGGGCCAGTTAGCATCAACTAATCTGAATATCAGCCAAAAGTGGCCCATGTATACAGGCACTGTATCTATTTGGTCAGTTCTTGGCTGACAGCTGGCATTGTGATGGCTTGGTTGTGGCCAGGATTTGGCAGCGAGGAAAGGAACGCCCCCAACTGCCATCCTTCCATGTGGTATGTGGGCTGGATGTGGACCAGAACACTTTAGCTATCTGGGTACCCACTAAAATAAAGCTACTGGCAGTTACTTAAAAGTAACTACTTTTTTAAAATTATGCAATATTTCATTAATGATTGTTCTTTGAAAAACACCAGTTCTCTCTAACTTTGTAGTTTCCATTTGTTTCCAGTAGAAAGATTATTACATGGTTGTCCCATTGATGCAGTTCTTATTTATTGTTACACTTACTTTTATGATCATATTATCCTTTAAAGACGTGCCTGTTGCTCTTTAGGGTATAGCATCAGCTGTCTGGTGCTTTAAAAAGATGGTGTACATTATTCTAATCGTGATATGCTGCAAAATGAAGCAGTTTGACGAATTCTTGACACAATTGCTATTTTACCCATAAAAGTTGAATTTATTTTTGCTCATGTGCATATCACCAACTGCCATTTGTAGTTTATTTGGAACCATGTGGATTAGTCAGTGGTCTATAAACAGGACTAGAAAATAGTGGCAATTAAAAACAATAATTTATTCCTTTGGCAAATTTCTAGATCCCAGCTCACCATTATATTGAGGTTAAGAATGTGTTATGCAAGATGCTAAACCTATAAATTGTTTCCAGTTAAAGATTAGCTCTCTTATTGTTGTTGCGTGCATGATTAGGTCAATATGTTTGACCGTGTCAATTATTTTTAAAGGTGTGAAAGTTATGCATTCTATAGGTTAATGTAAGTCTAGATTCGGCTTCGAGCAGGGGTATGAAACACCGTGCATGTTATTCAAGCTCTTTCTGCTCCAGCAAGCTCAATTGTATGCAGAGGATTATTAGCAGGCTTCCTGCAGAACTGTCTAATGATACACCATCTGATTCTAGCGTGGTGTAGCAGGGAGGAACCGAAATCATGCAGGACTGATGCCAGGAAATTTCTGTTTCAGTTTCTGGCCCCAGCTTTAGAGAAAACATGCAAAGTTTATTGAAAAAAACAGCTTTATTTGTTTTATTTACCGTAATTTCTGGGCAATAAAGCGCACTGTTTTATTGGCCGCATCACAATAATTTAGCAATGTTCTAAGAAAAATCCACACAAATGCCGCAGCCTAACAAGGCCGCACCCTATTGGCTGATGAGGGTGCCCTTCAGACAACTTGGCCAATCAGAACGGGCAGGTAGGCGGGCTGCTGTACTCAGGTTAGGTTGCAGGGAAATGTCCGTGTTTCAACTGATACGTTTCCTTTACTACATGAAGTCTCCTCCTCACTGCCCCATGTCTACATACTGTATCAGTCCATTTACGGTCACTTTTTACTGGAACCATCACTGATACACCGCTTCATCCGCTCTTCTTACCGTGAACTACAATGGACCGAGCACAGCGAGTCGAACTCTCGCTTCTGAACAAATCCAACGTGGTGATTTGGCAACTTCATGCTGTTATGCTACTATTACAAACTGGAGCAGAGATCAGAAAAGCCTGGCTACAACCTGCATCCAGGCTGTTCTGATCTCCGCTCCATCTGTCCGTCCTCCTTGCGGAAGCCTCAGAGTCCAGAGCACCCATCAATCCTGAACAAACCTAACGTGTTGATTTAACAACTTGCTGTTTATCGTTCTATGACAAACTGGCTGACTTCTACGTCATCCACGTTGCTGCTGCTACAGTGGGCGCTCAGCTCACTCTCTGACAACATTTCGCCGCGTTGTTGCTATGATAAGGCAGTGCACATCATGACAAAATGAGTGATCAGAATGATATAGTATGAACAAGAACGATTTAATGTTAATTTCATTGTTCCACCTGGTTTAATGTTACGGAGCTCAATTTTGTGACGGCATGATGCTTTTAAAACCAGAAAAAATCCACAATTTAGCTGCGTCATTGTTTAAGCTGCAGGGTTCAAAGCGTAAGAAAAAAATAGCGGCTTATAGTCCGGACATTAATATATTTATTTTCTTAATTTTCTCTTCTCTCTTTTCTAAGAAGAAATAATAAAGAAAAAGAAAATGAAAAAAGAAGAGATTTTTTGCGTTTTTCTTTCTTGTTGTTTTTTGTTTAATATTACATAACCATTGTTAGCCAAAACACAATCATTCAAAACCCAGCCTTGGATCATTTTCATAACTATGGAGAGTACTTCAAAATGTACCAAAGCAACCTTACGCAAACCACTTTACGCTTCGCCTGATGAACAACATCCCTTGAGTGGATATTTTGTGATCAATTTTGTTCAAAATGCAGCCCTGCTGAGGACAAATCTGCAAAGTCCCAGCAGTCATCTTGAAAGAAGGTGGTTCTCATCCACTTCTCTGTGCCACTCCATAATCTGTGTGAAGCGACACCTGCACGAGAAGAGCGTGTGTGTGTTTTGGCACACGTTAAACGCTTTTCTCTGTTTTATTTCTCCCACAGGAGCGAGTCCATCAGCGATGAACACCTGTGGCCAGATGGTCTAGATTGATTCCCTGAAAGTTGGTTTTTCTAATGGTTTTTAAAAATTGATTTACATCAACATATAAATGATGCATTGCAGACAAATAGCATTTTACTGCATTGTGTTTATCTAAAAAACTGAAAAAATATATATCTTTTTAGATTGCCAAAAAAGAAAAATGGCTTCATAAACATAGCTTCTAGTTGTGCCAACTTCTATATCATTTACTTTGATGGACATTGATCAGTAGTATACAAATTTAACATTTTCATTAAAGGTGCAATATGTTAGATTTGCAAGCAATTTCTGCCACCACTAGGTGGCATATTACTGAGTAAAACCAACACCACCGCCGTAACCGGTCCTGACCACTGAATGTACAGGTGATAATATTCTCTGCTGCATCCCACAAATGTTTTCGGCGGGCCCATGCGGGCTGATGTACATCATCAGCTTTACATGTGTGATGCGTTCATGAGTGAAGATGTTTAAGCAGTCGTTTGTTAGTTGTAAACCTCACGGGTAGAGCACCGTTTATCTGTTTGATGGATGTTTGTTACCAAAGATGGCCTAGTTCAGCCACTGCTCTGCTGTAAATAGGCTTATACTCACCCAACCGGTGGAAAATAGGTACTACAGGTTGGCCAGGCCGGCAATATTTATTTTTAATGTATATATATTAGGGATGTAACGATTAATTGTAAGGCAGTTAAAAATCGATTCATAGGTATCACGGTTGATATCGATTTTCTGACAATTGAATCGCAGTACTTTTTTTAACCAGCGGAGGGCGCTATCCGGAAGTGTTGGCGGCGGGTGGAGTCTGCTAATACTTTCTTTCTGGCCGCCTTCTACTCTTAAATGTTAATAAATGATTCATTACCCCTTTAGCACCGAAAGAATATCTGTAATATTACTTGAATATCTGTAAAAGTCACGTTTTTCTATTAGCTCTGTCTGCTAGCGTAGCAAGATATCTGCATGCCAACCAACCACTGCTGGTCCAAACAAATATGACGTAAATCAGTGCAATGACGGTTTTTTTTTTTTTTTTTAAGTCCAATTGTTAAGGCACAAAATACATTTTCAGTTGCACTTTTAAAAGAAAAAGAACTATTATGCAGTTTTGCATTGTTTATTATAGAACCAAAATTTAAATTAATAGGCTTCATTTTCATTTGTATTATTCCTTTATTTATTTAATTCAAGATTTATTTTTAGTTAAATTGCATTGTTTTGAATAGTTTATCAAGGAATTCTTTTGACAATAAAAAATAAAAGGAAAATAATACAGTAATTTGTCTACAGTCCCATTTTGTAAATGAAAAAATCGTGAGACAATCGTATCGTGAACCGAATCCTATCGGGAGTTGAGTGAATCGTTACATCCCGTATATATATATATATATATATATATATATACTATTTAGTCTAAAATAAAAGATAAAAATCATATATGGCATGACAACTAAGGACATGTATCTTAACACTCAATTTTTTATTTTAGGTATTTAAAAGTTAAATTCTACATATTGCACCTTTAATGTGTGGATAAGAAATGACTGTTTCAAGTCACTCATCATTAAAGGAACTTGTGACCCTTACTTTGTTTAATTATGCAATGACCAATTAGAAACTTGATATCTGTGGACCAAAGCTGAATTTAATACAATATAATCAATCAATCAATCAATCAATGTACTGGGTGAAATAGTCCTTCCATTTTGAGAGTCGTCAAAACATTATATATTCAGAAAAAAAGCACTAAAAGAGTCAGACCTCTGTATCAGCTAGAATCCTTTCAAAACCCTGACCAATCCCTGCCATTCGGTCCTAATGGAAAGAACCAATCATGTGATACCCTTCCCGGAATATTGAGCACAAATGAAGCATATGATGGGTCTGTAAAGTGATGTAGAGTTTTCTGTCTTTCTCTTTGACAGCTCATTATTTGTTTCGCTTTGGGAGATTTATTATTCTTATATCAGATGCGTTTAAGTTTGTGGGGTCGTGGCTTTGGAAGGAACATACAAAAGGGAGAGAGGGGGTGGAGCTTATAAGAGGTTGTGATAGGGTGACCATACGTCCGGTTTTACCCCGACATGCCCTTGTTTTATGTTTTGTCCGGACCGTCCGGCCGGATTTTGAAAACTCATGAAAATGTCCAGGTTTCCCAGGGATTGTGAACGCATCTCAGTAAAATGTTACCTTAAAAGACCATAACTCGGCTAATATTTGATATATCTGAGAAATTCCAGCAGTTTCTGAACGCTAAAGCATTACAGTTAATGTAGCCATAAAGATACCGCTTTGTTTTGATGAAATCATCACACACGAGTCAGAGATGAGAAAAAGACTACAGTCTAACATGGATTGAAAGAGAACAAATACCGGTGGATTTAATGAATTATTTTTACTAGAAGCCCTTCCTGGATGTTAAAACCTCCATTAAGGTTTGGAGAGGGATTTGAAAACAAGAGAGCAACTGGGAAAAACTTAGAATGTAGGAAGTTACGGGTAAAATAAGTTTAATTTCTGGATGAATAAATGTTGTTCTGCGTTTCTGTCGCTGGTAGATACAGTAAAAAACAAGTTATTTATCTACTATATTGCATTTTGCCATTTCAAGGTGGATTGAAGAAAATGTTGAGTACTTTGAGTATACCGAAATCAAAATATGGGTATCCTAGGTTTTGCTAGCTTGAATCATGCTAGCTTTCCAAAACTGTGTACTGCACATTTATTACAGCTTTAAAATCTTGGCCATTGCATAAGAATGCAAGTGGTGGTACTTGTATTCTAGAGTTTATTGTTCTCAAGCTACAAGCTCTATTACAAAAGATAGCTTCGCTGAATTACTAACTTTCGCACTGTTGAGTCAACCTATCAGCGGTAATGCTACCACACTATAGTGTAACCTTAGCGTTGCTCATATCGTCTATCAAATACCAGATACCAGCTCAAATGATGGAAGAGTTTTTGCCTCGCGGCTAAACTAAAAAAACTGACCCTTTTAACCTCGTGCAGGTTCGCATAGTGACTCCAGCGAGTGAAAGTGTTTTTTGAACTCTTCTGCAGAGCTGAACACACAGTCCTCTTAGAGAGGTGTGAAGGTTAAGAACTGTTTTTAGAGAGCCTGCCATTAGGATTGCATACTGCGCACACGTAAACACTCATAATCAGTCCATTTGAATATGTTGGGTGGTTTTAGGAGTGTTCTCAGCACTACTGTTACTACTTTCTATTCCAGGGATGAAGTGGCAGGCAGGTCGGAGTAGGATGGCTGAATGGGAATCTGAAAATGATGTTGCCACAGAGCGGGAAGAAAATCGTGAAAGAAAAATACCAGATAATATGTATTCAGAGGATTGGATGGGATAGGCTACCCATAGCAGGCAGCACAAAGATGAAGAGAGAATGAAAAATACAGGGAGAGTGAGTTGGAGCGCGGCTGCTGACGGAATCATCTGAGACGGGACACTGGCAGAGCCTCCATTATTTTCTAATGTATTTTTTATCAACTTTTTAGAATTTGAAGAAACTAATTTCAAACTTCTTTCCTGTGGGACTACACTAAATGGTGCATCAGTAATGTGAAAAAAAATGAGAGGCTGGTTTGGTTTCCAAACTTAGAAGTTGTACGCGACCAAAAAAAAAGAAGCTTTATAACGTACAATGTTTTTGTTTGCGTGTGTCCTTTGGGGGTGATATTGCTCAGCCTGTTTTTGCCATCTTGCCCTAATTTTATATTGTTCTCACATGACAAAAATGTGCTTCCACACAAGAATATATGAATATTTCCATGCCGTTTCAAAAAAGGAAACAGAAAACCAATTGTTTTTGGGAAACAGAAACCTTAGTAACCATAGTACACTGTTACTAGAGCATTGTATCATGTACTGTAGCTGCACTGGCTGGCCAATTAGTCTTCCATTTCCTGTTGGTTTTGCTTTATTTTCGTGCCTTTATCCGAGCCATCGCTCTGCCTCTCACAACATGACCCCTGGTCTTTCTGTACACATCTCTTATTGCGCATCAAGAACAGAGAGGTGTTTGTTGGCTGCCTCCTCCTGCGGGAGTTGCCTGTTTTGTAGCGGTGTTGGACACATGACTGGAGTTGGCATGGCAGCACTGCCAGGGGCACTGTGCCTTTAGCATCTCTGAGAATAGAGCTTAACTCAGGAATTTAAGGGTCCGAAAAAGCCCAGCTTTTAGTCTTCACCTATGGGTGCCCCCAAGGTATAAATAACATAATCACATCTTTTTTAGGGCCACGTGACCTGCTCTTTAGCCTTTCTTTCTACATGTACTGTTTGTTTGTGTTTAAAGTGAGTTATATGTTGTACCAGTTAGTGTTTCCTCTCTGTATAGCCTTTTTTTAATTATTATTATGTGCTAAACTAAATGTATTTAAGGCATAACAGTGCAGCACAGTCACTGCTGCACAGTGCAGCTGAGGACCAAACCCTCCTGCTCTTTATTACTTAACATCCGAGTTTGACAAACCTGGAAATACAAAGACTACAGGAGTATCTTACTCTAAAATGCATTTGTGCCTCTGCAGAAATAAATTAAAGAAACAGATTTTATGTAACATTTATAAACTATTATTTAAATGTTATTTTTTCATAGTTTTGCCTTGCAAACGTTAAAACCCTTACAGAAACTTAAATATTTGTTAATGAAATGCTTCTTGCGTAAATAAGTGCGATTGTTTTAGACTTGAATACACAATACACGATATGTAACAACAATCTGAAATGTTACAGGACTCAATTTCTTACAATTTTTTTTTTATAAAACCCAAAAAGTATAAAGTGGTCAATAGTGTAACAAAAGTGCTGAGCCCAAAATGTAACAAAAACCCAAAATCAGAATCAGAAAGGATTTTATTCACCAAGTACAGTTTAAAACAGCACAAGGAATTTAACTTGGCAGTTGGTGCGAAGAACAAGCGCACCAACACACCGAGGCAGCCATCTGCGGCTTTTTCTTTCTTTTTGTCATGCTTTGGGACATTATATACAGTATATATATATATATAAAAGTTTTTTTTCTTAACAAAATCAATCAAAATGGGCAATGTGAGAGGAAATATACCCTTACATACATGTTTTAGGACATTACCACATATTTACAGTCAATTGTTCACCATAAACGGATGGGCAAAGAAGCAGAAATTATCATTCTCACACAGCCAATAATAAAATTTGACGCGATATGATGGAACACACCTCCTGAAATAGAAATAGCTATATACAACATGGACTTAACCTTCATCGACATATTTTGGGACAATGTCACCAATGTACACACAATTTTCCACCTGTATAATGAGTGGCCTAATGTCGAGCAACTTTAGCGAGACTTCAAATCTTGCACAAGATCTTGTGTGATTACACTGCATTGGAATATGAAATTACTAACAATAGTTAACCTGTTTAACCATATTGAGCATGCTGAGCAGCATGATTTTGGGACATTTATCAGTCTGTAATGACATCTGGTTAAGGAAAGATGATGAAAAATAGAAAAGGGTAAACTGACGCAGAAACAAGTCAACCGTAAAACGGAAGTGCCAAGACTTTGAAACGTATCATGTTCTTGAGTCAAGAGCTTTATTCAAAAGATATGTCTTTGAAAAGTGGAGAAAGGAGATTGTAAATCTCACATGCTTGTTTTTTTTTGTTCTGTTTTACTAAATAGGTCAATTGGAGTATTTATTTGTATTGTCCATTTAGTTTATTTTATTGGATTTTGCATTTGTTAATGGTGAAGAATGGGGGTAGGACTTGACAAGCCTCGGCTTCCTCCTGTCCCTTGTGGAACAAGTCAAATGCGTATTATATTGAAATTACTTTCTGCTCGAAATAAATTAAAAAGAAAAGTTATACCATTTAATCACAGCAGATTGTTAAGCAGTTTTTTCTTCCATGTCATACTATGCCAGTTCTCTTGAAAGCAAGCTAAAGGTGCATCAATTTATTCTACTGTCCTGCCATTGTCTGCACTATTAGACTGCAATGAACTCCAGGTGAGAACACTTGGACAAACCATCAAACAAATGGTTTTTGAAGCAGATAACAAGAGCTTTTAGTGTGAAGAAAAAGTTTTTTTAATATTCTTTAGCCACCCTCTTGACTAGAATGAAAAAAAAAAAAAAATAATAGATGATTCTTGGGATTTCAGATAGAACTTCTTTTGCGCTGTTGCTCAAGGGTCTGAAATTGTTGATAGTTTCTCTGTAATAGGGCAGTGATTGGATTTCTTGCTGATAAAGATAACAACTTAAGAAAAGGAGCAAAGCATGTGCTGTGTCAAAACATTACATTAGCTTCTATAAATCATGAACGCAGACTTGATGATTTCCTTAAAAGCTGTTTCCAGCCTCTAATCCGGGGGTGTTAAACTCATTTTAGTTCAGGGGCCAAATACGGACCAGTTGGATCTCAAGTGGACTACACTTTATAGATGGGGGGAAAAATAACAATTTTAACACAATTATGCTCTAGTTTTCAATATCACTTGAAAAATTCTAGAATTTGTCACATTTTTTGTGTAATTTAGAGGAGTTTTGTGCCATTGCTTGTGAGAAATTGCAAGATTTGTGGAAAAAATGAGTTCTTTCCACTATTTGAAATGGAAAATGACTGCATTTATGTGGTATAAACAAAGGAAACATGCAAGCCCCTTAAAATACAGTGAAGTTTCATTAAATTGCTGAATGTGTTCATCTATAACTAGATTTTTTGGTAAGTTACACAATAATTCATGTTTTCTCTGTCATTTTTATTTGAATTGGATGCTCTAAAAGAGTCTTCCTTCAATCCCGTGTCTGATTGATGCAGTGATCCCATACAGAAACTATTGCACATCGAGGAAACTAAGTACAACCTCAGTGACGTCAACAATTCATGTGGAATTGATCCAAAAAACAGTGGTGGTGATCTGGGCTGAGTACACTACACGCTGCTAAAGCTGGAGAGAAGAAGAGTGGGAGAGTACCATACCCTGTTAGAGATGCTGCTAAATATAGCAGCTGGCTGCATCACAAAGCAACAGAGAATGGAGGACATTCTTTCACTGCTCTATAGTTTAATGTTATGTGTAATTTAATCACAGAAAATTAATGATTGATCAGTTCTGAGTAGGGCTTTTAAACAATAAGGGAATGACATTAATATTGAAAGGATTGTTTTGTTGGTTTTCTTTGCTACAGGGAGGTGATCCATTTAACCATGCTCTTCAGCACACTGACATTTCCAGCTGTATTTATAACTATTGTTTATCAATGCAGAAGGTGTAAAATTCTATTCTTTCCTAACTTTGTTGTCAGACTACCCTAGGAATAGGAGAGAGAGTTTTTAATATAAGATACATTAGAATATTATCAGCATTTAAAATAACTTCTCTCATTTATTTTGTAAATTTCCATGGGAATTTAAGATTTTGAATTTTGTGAATATTTAAATATATCATCTTTTATGGGGATTATTTATTGGAATTAACCAGAAATTGGGAGTAAATTTCAATTAACGGATGGTGTTTTTTTATTATATTTTACTAAAAAGATTTTTTCCCCAACTATATTTAACATCTCTGTTAAAGCTGATATCCGGAGTTTCTGAGAAATGTGTTTATTTATGATTCTTTTAAAATGCGAAAAAATACCTTTATTATGGTCTACTGCCGGTGGTCATTCATATACAATAATGTATATAAGTCCCTCCTTCGTCCTATAGACCCCTATACAAAGGGAATCGATCGCCGAGTGCACCCAGCCAATAGGCTTCGATTTCCTGTTTTTGAGACTGTCAGTCAAAGTGAATGTGGAATTGTGCACGGAAACACGTCCACGCGTCACAACAGCAAACAGGTAAATATGATTTTGGCTCTTACCTGACCCATAGACCCATATTAATGCTATCAGATGCGACCATATGTTCTGTGATGTGCGTGCAGAAAAGTAGAGGCGTGGCTTCTGGTAAATTGGGAGAGGCAGTGGGAGGAAGTGTGGCTGTTTAGGGCGGGACATCGAGACATTTCTCAGAAACTCCAGATATCAGCTTTAAGGAAAAATCTTCCATTTTGAAATTATGAAAATTCCTGCAATTTTGCAATCCTGGTTGAAATTGTATGTGTTTTTTTATTATTGTGTTACTGTTAATAGACGCTAGTTATTTTAAATTCCTAATTTCCGGTCAATTCCATTAAATGATTTCCATGAAAACTTTAGATTTTTGAATATTCCCAAAACTACTGATCGTAAATTCCAGTATAATTGATACAAATACTAACTTTTATGCAATACACACCAAAAGTGATCCAATAATTCCACTTTCATGAAGACAAGGTTAAAATTGTCTTTTGTCCTGTTACAGTAGGTTATTTTTGTCAGAAAAGTAATAAATGTACTACAAATGAGTACCTTTTTCTGTGCTAAAGCCAAATTAGTCCTTCTTCCTCAAACCACCAAAGTATTCATTTAAAGGGAATTTGTATCACATTAGCATATAAAGTGACTGAGACCAACACCACAGGAAGGAAGACTTCCCAGTAGGTTTCAAGTCAGTGCCAATATAGTATTTTAGGTACAACTTTTGCTCACAGAGACCCCTGTGTTGTCTTAATATCTAGAATAAACAGACTAAAGATTTATCTGCATTTAATGTGCGACATTAGGGAAACGTATACAGTTTCCAATCAAACATTATCTTCTTGCATTAGCTGGTTTAAGATTCTCAAACAAAGCAGTAATGAGCATATAATGGCTTTGAAGAATGGGCTTCATTCCTCAGCGGGGAACTCATAATAAAAATACTTTAATAAAGTTACAGATATGCTCGGAACAAACGTTATCAGGGAACTTACTATGTGCTGAGGTAGAATTCATTAATGCAGATATTAGGATTCATGTCATTGCTGAATTTTGAAGAGTTTCAACGTTAGTTTGTCAATTTTAAAAGTTCTAAGAACATATATACTGTATATGCAGATATTTTTTTTTTACAATTCCTCCTGAAACGCTTACATTGGTTAAATCTTGAAATATAGCGTTAACAAGCGTAGCTTTCTGGTACAATGGTTAGCCTGGCATTGGTTTGCATGTTCTCTATAACGTGTATAAGTTTACTTTTCAAAACAAAAGCTTCTCTTCTTGTCTTCCATTAGTTTTTAACGCTTTTGTAAATAGGGCTCTTGTTTTGAAGTTAACCAAACGTTTTGTCAGCAGCACAATGGCAAGTCTCCGAAAATCTCAAGAATTTCAGCATGAAATGTGTTTACGTGAGTTTCATGGATGAAATGACCACGTGTTGATATTCTACTTGGTCACTTTCTCGCTTAAAATGTTTCCAGAACTTTCAAAGGTGGCGAATCATTAATGATATTTAGCCTCAGTGTGCTTCAGGTTTTTGTAGGTTTTGAAATGCATCTTGGGAAACTTGGAAGTATACTTCAGTGGAAACGGTCGTCATCCTAATCCTCCAAACCACACTTATAGTCTATAGTAGACAGTAGAGATGTCCCGATACAACTTTTTCATTTCCGATACGATACCGATACTGCAGCCTTGCGTATCAGCCGATACTGATATTGATCAGATATCAGCATGAATCATACATACTTTTATTACTTTTTTTTTTCTTTGATAAAAAACAGAGAACAGAGAACAATAGTCAGCAACAGTAGGTATGAGAAAAACTGACCTATTTCTTATTAACCAATTGGTTACATCATTTTTAAACTTCAGCATAATATTTACTGTATTCTACAATTGAATAAAATAAATAAAAAATTAATTGCAAAATTAATTGTTTTCAGGCTGATATCAGACCGATGTCGGATCGTGACACGCCTAGTAGACAGTATTTACTCATTGAGTTTGTAGTGCATAGTACAGTGTGCCATTTTGAACACACAGTAAGTGTCTCTACCATGTGGTTTTATTATCTTATCTTTATTCAAGAAAGAAGAAAAGCCAAAAGATAGTGCTGATCTCATTTCTTCTGTATATAAAGTGTCCTATTTACCTTTGGCTCCGAAATGAAAGATGAATCTGTAAAGCAAAGGACAGAGAGGGAAACTGAGCGAGTCAGACAGTTATTAGTGCAGTCAAGTTGATGATACCTCGGCCTCAACATTTCTGAGACATTTACAGTCCAAGATTCAATCTGGACCACAAGAATCAATCTGACAACCGCCCTGAGAATATCAAACATGTTTGATATTTGCAGCCTTCTACGAGGTCCTGAACTGCCGTGTTGATGTGCGGAGAAGTACAAAGACTGCAGATATAGTCCAACATTTATACAGAAAAAAAAAAAAAAGGAGCTTAGCTCACTTCTACTGTTGTTAGAGATAAGAGCAGGTTCAACCAGATTAGAGGCCCTGGTGTCAGAGAGATATAACGAATCAGGCTGTAAACAAAAAAAAAAAAAAAAAAAAAAAAAAAAAAACAGCAACAGAGTAATTAATTCCATTTGCTTTATCTTTCGTCTCAGCTTTTAAAGTCCTGAAAGCTAGAACATACGTAGCGTTATTCCACACTTAAGCCATATTACTTTTGATAATCGTAATGTAATCAGATCGTCAACTCATGTAAAAGGAAGTTTAGAGTATTATTAATATATAGCACGTTAATGTATAAAAGTATTTCTTTCTAATTATTATTTTTATTAGTAATACACTTTGGTTTATAGTGGGAAGGGTAAGGGTGTAAGAAATAAAATTGTTTGGGGCAATATGTAGTGATATTTCACCGTGCGATTATTGTTTAAAAAAAAAAAAAAAAAAATTTATTGCGCCAATATATATATATATATATATATATATATATATAGCATGTAAACGCCAGTTGTCAGTAAATCACATCAGACCTTGTTAAACTACCTCACTCCTCAATGCATTTTAGCGCGAAAGTTGATTTATTTTCATAAAATATACTGGGCACTTTTATACATGTATGTGGTTACTACATACACTATATGATTTGACAGTTTGATAAACATACCGCTAGGCCTGGGCAATATGTTTCAGTATCGCCTATATGGATATATTTTTATTTAATAGATATATATTTTTTTATTAAAATATTAATTGTCTGAGTCGCTGCTTTCTCTACTTCTCGAAACAGCATGAAAACCTCAGTTAGATGGATTTCTGAGTGCGTCCTAACCCCTAAATGAACCACACAACAGAACTCACTCACACGTGCTGTCTTTCATAGGAAAAAAAAGCCAAATGTGGCACATATTTTGCTGCTGTTTGTTAATAAATGTGCCTGTGTGGCAATTTTCACCAGCAAATTTAACCCAGAATTGTCTTTCTGGTAAGAGCTTTTTGAGTTAAAAATATTGCGAGTTATAATAATAGAATATATTATATAGAGATATGAATTTTGGTCCATATCGCCCAGCCCTACATACCTCTTGTTTTTGATATTGGTACTTGAATTACCGTTTGTTACCATTTACTTGTTCTCGCAAGTTTAAAAAAAAATGAAATCCAATTGTATTTCATACCATTTTGTACTTGTGAAAGTTAAATTTTTAATTATTGATATTGCGATATATATCTTATTGTTTAGTACCGGGATACATGGACATACATGTACATACATGACATGGAAATTGTATGGTCTCGTCAGATTCATGGCAATGCACACCCTTAGTGAAGAGCAAACAACTGTTCATGTTTTATCTTTTTTCTGGTAACTCTATGGTTGAAATGCTTTCAAATTGTAGATGAGCTCAAAATGCTGGCAGGAAAAACACCACGCATCACAAGTGGAGAGTGAGAAAGTATTTTGGGAATCGTCGGAGTGCCCTGTGCTTTCTAAGCCACTGTCGATCAGGAACTTTGTGGATGAGAAGCTTTTTCACACAATTATAAAAACGTAGAAGCTGTAAAAATCTGTGGCTTCGGAAAAAGATGGGAAAAAAACATTTACGATATCCATAAAAAGTAATAGCTATGTGGTGCATTTTATTTGAAATAAGTCTCTCCTTAGGGGTGTTTTTCATGTCTTTAACTCTACTTATTCAAATGGAGGGAGGCATGATGTGAAAAGGACCGACCTAACAAATAGCAGGGTTGAGTGGATGTGCAGCATAACCTCGGGGGGAGTGAGGGGGGCAAAGGAGAAATAAACCATAGTGGTACCCAACTTAGGGTGAGACTAGCATTGCTTTGTGGATGGATGAAGCTAAACTTGGCCTCTTGTCAGTTTCGAGAGCACACGGGGAGAGAAAAAAAAACGAAACCCTCCAATTGAAGTGGGAGATTAAAGGGAATCTAAATGGTTTTACTACCGTTCTACATTTTGCATTAGTTGTTGAGGTTATTAAAAAAAAAGAAACCGAAACCCTTTGTTCCTTGTGGTACGTGACAAAAATGCAGACAGCTTTCAATTACACATTCAGGTAAAAGGTGAGGCAAGGACAGGTGTATTCTATGGCAGTGTTTCTCAAATGTGGGTACGTGTACCCTTAGGTCTAGGGATGGGAATGGAAAACCAGTTCTCCACAATTTGTGTATTTTTGAAAATCTGGAGACATTTTTTGCGTATTCTGTCTTGGTGTTTTTGTTGTTTTGTAATTTTTATCTCATTTCGTGTTGCCGTTGTGTGTGTTTGAGTCATTTTGTGTATTTATGTAATATTCTTTGTTTTTTAGGTGATTTTGTGCATTTACTTTAGGGCAGTGACGTGCCGTGAGCACTAGGGTTGTCAGTCATCAATTCCATCATTATGCTCTGTAGTTGTTTTTCACAGTATTTTGAGGAAAATGTTGTGGTCGTAGTCAGACAAAGGGGGTACTTGAGCCAAACAAGTTTGAGAACCACTGTTCTATGGTGTATAGCAGTGGTTCTTAACCTTTTGAGTGATAACACACATTTTAAAGAACCTTTTTTGTAAATAAGTGGAAAGAAACAGTATTTAGTGCAGTGGTTCCCAATCTTTTTAGGGTCGTGACCCTATTTTGATATCAAGAATTTCTGGCAACCCCAAATAATTTTTTTCTAGAATTAGTTTCTGATCATTTTTTATCTCAGGTATTTTGAGAGACACCGGTGTGTATGTTGACAAAAAGTTTGAAAAAGTGTGTTTATTATTCCACCACGCTCCACCTGGGGTCGGGGGATGACAGATTTTGCACTGATCTCTCATGGCTGTGAAAGTGCTTTGGAGAGATTTGTCTCGCTGTGGTTTATAAATTGTTCTCCCACACACCCTAACCTCCAGGAACAACATTGTTACCACCACTGGTATGGGGTTTTTATTTACCCAGAGTGCACTTTGTGTCAGCTCCATGCAATCTAAAGTGTGTGCCAGGGTTTACATGGACGGTAGATCCACGGCTGCTCTGACACTTTACGTCCGTGGGATGTCAATGTATTGACTATTCTAGCCTAGATATTGGAGTGCTGCTCCATTAAACTAATTGTTTGAGAAGTGGAGAGGAACTCTCAAAGGATAGGCCGCATCAATTAGAGTGTGTGGCACACACGCACGCGCACACACATCCGTGCACTCTCAACTACATACAAGCACGTAGTCAATAAGCACTGGCCTTTGAGTGTTTTTGAATGATTTTTAAAATAGTTGTTTGGACCATTTGGTTCATATGTCAGCAGATACATGGCTATTAATCTTGTGCGTTAACCTTTGCTTTTCGCCCACCCTTCCTCCCACTTCACTCCATCAAAATGTCATCCATGGAGGTTATAAAAAAAAAGAAAATTAATAAATGAATGAAAGTTAAAGCAGAGGGCACTCAAACCTAACCATCCACAAGTCAAATTTTATGTTTTCATGTTAGCTTCAGAAAAATTGTGGATGTTTTTATTTAGTTATGATGGACTGAGCTCGTGTCTAATAGTGTCATTGTGACACTTGTAATAAGATGGGAAAATCTCCCACTCTCTGGATGTGATTATGCCTCTTATGGACTATGGTTTAAATACAGTGGAGTAGTGTAGCAATGACAGAGTATAGGGCAGCACATGGACAGACAATGTTATTTAGAAAATATCCGGAAGGGAAAATTGGATTTAACCTTCACGCAGCATTTATTTTAAAACTGGACAGAATTTTACGCTTGCTTGGATATTAGGTTCAATAACGTTTTATATGTTATGTGAAGGGCAAAAATAAATCAGTTAACTGGAAATTATATTTGGAGGATAGTTTTATTGTTTTCTGATATCAGAATGATATCACTTTTATTGCTTTGGTCGCTCTAGCCCATGGTGAGGGCAAACAATGCTTGCTCTAATGTTGCAACTACATTTTTTTTTAGTGAAAATAACTAAACTACGACTAGTTAAAAAAAAAAAAAAAAGATATAATATATATACATGTTAGGAAAACTACATCAAAATATATTTATATTTTCATGAGCTAATAAAAACAATCAAATCAGAACTCGTGATCATTGGGTCTTATGCATTATTCACATCAAATCTGCCTGTTGATCAATGGTAAATTCATTTTTAATAAATGCATAAACTCTAATGCTGTATATTTTAGTCGACTATATGTGGATCAGATTTAATTGACTGAAATGTTTTTTTTTTTTTTTAATATTTAAACTTGTAATACAAAAATAATACAAAAAATAAGGTCCTAATATCATGAAAAATATAAAGTTATGATTTAAAAAAATATTGTTATAAAGTTGTAATAAAATTAAAATAAATAAATAAATATATATATATATATATATATATATATATAAAGTTGTTATATTATAAAAATAATGTCTCCAAGATGCAGCTGCGTTAGGGACAATGCAGTTGGATTAAAACCATACTCTCATCAAAGCGCTTTAGTGACTAAAACCAGACTATAACTGAAATTTTGACTAAAAATAAGTTGCATTTTAGTCATAAAAATACATCAAAATTTGCTGTCAAATTAAGACTGCTCAGTGGAATAATTAGTATCAGACAGTTTCTATGCAGTTTCAAAAATTTAATTTGCTTTTTTAGAAAATTGACAAATGCTATATTTGTGCAGTTTAGGGATTTAAAGCAGAGGTTCCCAAACTATTTAGCCAATTTTTCAGGTCAACATAATTTAATTTAAAATTAAAATGAATCAGAATCAGAAATACTTGAATAATCCCAGGATAACATTACTTTCCTTACAGTGGCTACACAGTAATACATTATTGCAAGGAATTAATTATAGCTGGAAGAAATAAAAAAAAAAAAAAATACAAGACAAGGTACATACAATGATCAAAATGTAATCATAGAGTTAAAATAACATACGTATATATTGTAAACAATTTAATGTGTGAATAAATGCATGAAAGTATACAGTATATACACGTTAAGTCTATTATAATCTCCGTATTGGAATATAAATAGAGGAATGGAGCTCCTCATGATTAAAATACCTTTCATATTAAAGTTGCTATGAAGGGAAACATGTATGACACTGAAGATATTACAGTATAAATCTGTAGCTGCACGCATGAAGAACTGCCTTATTGCATCCAATTCAAAATAGGCTCATTCTGATTAAACGCCATTGCTCTGAATATAATGTTCAACTTAAAGACAAGTACGTGTGCACTGTTGCCAGGGCTGTGTCGTCTTTATGGAGAGAGTGATGAAAAGAAGAAGAAATAGAAAGAGACGAGAATATTTGCTTCTCCTGAAGAAAATGCAAGTGAGGATGCAGGTGCAGACCTACGCCACATTGCATTAGCTTACTATGAGCATATGTTAGCATTAATATTAACAAGCATTGACATTGGCAACTATGTTAGCTAGCATTAGCATTAACAATCAGTAACATTAGTATTGACTAACATTAGCATTAACATTATCATATGTTAGCATCAATGATTACATAGCTAACATTAACATTATCATATGTTAGCATTATTGATTACATTAGCATTAACTTTACTGAGCTTAACCTTAACAATATAATATGTTAGCATTATCATTAATGATAACATTAACATTAGCTAGCATTAACGTTAGCTAGAATCAACTTGTATTAGCATTAGCTAGCAGTAATATTTGCATTAGCCAGCATTAACAATAAATTTAACCCAACTTTTGCATTAGCCTAAAGTTAGAATTAGCATTAGCCAAGCATTCGCCTACCATAAGCACTAACCTACCATTATCATTAGCCTAGCAATAATCTTAACCTAGCATGAGCATTAACTTAGTATTAAACAAGCAATAGCTTAACATTAGCAATACGGTTGAAGAGTTAAACATGTTAAGGTGGAATGGTTTGTATTTTGTTTGCAAAGACTTTAAATGTAAAGTAATACCTCAAAAAGGTTAAAAGTTACAAATTATAAAAGTACAAGCATAAATCTTGGGAACTTTCTGAACGTTTTGATAGCTTATTTATATAAAAAAATCCACGTAAATATTGAAACTCAAAAGTCATGGTTCAGATTTATGTAACAATGCATTTTGTGACTTGAGTTACCTTGAAATCTTCCATTAAAACGTTGCTGCTCTCATAAAGAGTATGATATGTCTGCTGCTTCATTTTCCAGTCTGTGAGACTTGTTTTAACAGCGTGGAAAGAACAAGTAAATGTCTAACACTCCTTTCAATGGCGGGCTCCACTAAAGTTTCAAAAGAAGCCTTTGTGTGAATGCTGTTAAAACACTGAGCTGCTCTTGTAAAGCACTTTTCTGCTGCATGTATGTTATGTAACTAATCAGAGGAAACAGTAAATGACAGCCATCCTGCTGAGTGGTTCTCTCACAATAATACACAAAAGATTGTTTTATGACAAAACCTTGTAGAAAATATTATAAAATTATCATTCAGCGTGTAGTAGATGATGTGATTATGATAGTAGGAATAGTGGAAAAATACTGAAAGTATGATGACAAAAATGAGAATATAAAGGAAAGTCTGTGCTACAGTAGGGCATGAGCCAATATTTAATAGTTCATCTCAGAACAGAAAAACTTGTTTAATGCTAACTTTTGGGGTGATAGAATACATTACACAAAGGGAAAATAATAATCAAATAAATGAAGTAAAATTACAAAGACAAGTCTTTTCACAAAAGACAACAAATGATGGCAGTAGAGCAAAATTATTTCTTTGGCTACACTGGCTAAAAAATATTTATTTTTGCCATAGCTAACCTTTGCTTTAGAAAGCCCTTAACAGCTACAAAGCTTTTACACACTAATCAATATATTCTACATTTTCCAATATTGTTAAATATCAGAATTATGGCTTTCCATTAAACAATACATTTAAAATGCTACAGTTTCATGTACCGCAATCTTTTGGTTGCAGACTGAATCATGAGGTTCTTGAATAGCCACTTTAATGTAGTCGTCTTATTTAACACCCTACAACTGAAAGCAAAAGGCCAAATAATGTATTACAATATTAATCACTTACATGACAATCCATGATTGAAGAAAATAGCTTGGCTGAAGAGAGAAATTGCTACTTGTACAGATACTGCACGTCTGTCTTGATCTGCTACTTGCAGTTTCTATTAATACTGTTAATATCCTAAAGTTGCATGTGTGGCAGCATGGGGACTGTGTTTGTGGTGGGCCTATTTACCTGAGGGCGTGGCCTAATTACTGATCGCTAACACCTGGGAGCAGTAACGAACCTCTCTCTCCCTCCATGATACACTGGTGCTGTTTTTAGTGAATTTATTTTTACACCTCACACGCTTTTCGCTGCTGTGAACGCAGCATTAGTATGAGTAGTACGTTTGTATGCCATTTCGAACACGGCCTAAGATTTTAGTCTACTAAATCTGTTTGAAATATAATCAACTCAATTAAAAAGTATGGAGCCCCTAAAGGGACAAAAGTAATTTTAAACCCTAACCCTAACCCTACGTGATATTAGTATTGCGTAAGCAAGCACATAAAGATAATTGCTCACCCTAACCCTAAACCCTAAGGCTGAAATAAAGCTTTACTAGATCCTCTAACATGATAAACTCCTTACGAGCAGAGTATGCAGCCTGATGACTGATGTTTAAAATGTTTTACATGTGTGCTTAAAACCATTACGTGCTAAGTTTTTGTTCACGTGTTTATACTGTTCCCAGTGAAGTATAGTTCCACGTTTCCCAAGATGCATTTTGGGTATACATTACATACAGTACACATCCGGGTATTTCTTGTGTACTCAATCTTTTCATACTATCCAATGTGAATGCACTACATACTAATTTTGACGTCAAACTTAGTATGAGTAGTACATTAGTAGTACATTAGTGTGCCATTTCAAACACAACCTTTGTTTGTTTGGTTTTTCGTTACTTACATTCTGGGTTTAATAAATAAGGAAATACCTTTTTTTTAGCACAAAGCCTATTATGTCATGGGCTGAGATCCATGTTGTGACTCATGAATTCATTAAATTTAAAAATATATATTACAAAAGTCGTTATTCACATTATAGCTATATAATAACGATGACTGTCGTTGTTTCCATTGACCTTGTTAAATGTATAACGTTTGAGACTGGAAGAATTGGAATAATTACAAAGGTCACAAGCCGCAATGAGCCATGATGGCCCTCTATTTATGATCATATGCTGCCTTGCAAAATGGAGCTTTAGCTGTGTGGCCTCGTGAGACAATTACAAGACCTCTTCAGGCATTATTGTGAATTGTTGCTTGTAACGCAATAATCTTCTTTAGGAATCACAAGGGAAATGATCATTAAGAAATCGTCCTCAGTCTATCTCTCATGCAGGAGGAGATGCACTATTTTTTCAGTGTGTCTTGGAGGTGTATAGCGGCACTGTGTGTGGCATGCACAGTGTGCCCCAGGAGACTGAAGTACATATGTTACAGTTAAAACATCTACTTAAGCACTTTTCAGTGAAGTGCAATAAGCTGCTAATACGCCCCTGCAATAGAGCAGGTTGATGTTGATGATGTTGGAAGGGCAAGTCAGCCTTCAATCATTCTCTCCCTTTAACTGTTAGCCAAAAATTTGTATTTATGAAAATAAAAAAGAATGTGAAAGGGAGCTACATCTGTCCCCGAAGGCATCACTGGTGGATCAGAAAGAGTTTAATCCACCCTGTACATGACTCTTTTTCAATTGATTTATCAAAACACTGGCCTAAAAAATATGAAATTCAAATGCTTGTGGCTGACTAGATTGAATTTGCACTTATATGATAGTAGGGAAAAAAAACAAGCTCCCATGAGAAATTTCCTGCGCAATGGTATTATTACTTTTTCTTTCGAATTGGTTATTCAATTGCGTGTGTGTGTGTGTGTGTGTGTGTGTGTGTGTGTGTGTGTGTGTGTGTGTGTGCTGCATGATTTGCATTGTGTCTGGTTTTTGCAGAGATGGGAGCAGGAGTGTGGACGTGTGCTGCGGAGATGAAATGATTGTTTTAATGATCAGCCTTGATTAGGCACCAAGAACGGAGGCAATGCAATTCCAATGAGCTGCATATATTTAAATGCTTATAGGGTCATAACATTCCAATATTTCTTTATCTCATTAGCTCTGATAATTGTAGTTAACAATTAAGAGCTCAACCCCAATAAGAGGCAGTGAAAGAATGGCATCCTCTATTACATACACTATAGGTCATATTTCCCAGTCTAACAGTTGGGAATTAAAAAAAAACCACAAATAATAAAATAATGTGCTTGAAGATTATTAGTAAAGGTTATTTAATTCTAAATAACGTCACTCAAGATATAAATATTGGTAGAATTAAAGCGAAGAAGTCTCAATTGTGACTTAAAATTGATAGAAAGCATATAGATTTTGGGTACTATTGAATAATTCTGGACTTATCATTGGTTTTTAAATACATACAAGTGTTTATTTTTTAGAATTTAGTTGAACAAATTTGTAAGATTTGAGGTTTTTGGATATTGTGAAAGAGTTGTAGACACTTTGTTTTTGTCTATCAAATGTATTTAAAAGAAAAATAAGATTAAAAGAGAGAATGCTCTTTAACTATTCAACCTTGTCATGGTTTTAAAAAATGATTTTTATGGTATTGTTCTTGTCTCGGCCTTGGTCTTGATTCAGTTTCAACTCCCAAAAGTCTTGGTCTTGTCTTAGTCTCAGTGTGTTCTGATATCGAGCAAGTCACATACTCATACTAGAGATTGAGTATGTGAGAAATACCCGGATGTATACTATATCGGGACATTTTTGCAGGGTGGACACACTAGTCATACTCAACTGCCCCATGATGCATTGCGAGCGGAACGTAAAATCGCCCTGGGACAGGCTTCAAGCTAAAAATCAAACATCCCCTTTTCAAAACAAAAGCATCTCTTCTTGTCTTGCATTCATTTTTTGACGCTTTTGTAAACAGGGCTCTTGTTTTGATGTTAACCGGAAGTTTCGTCAGTAGACCCAATGGAGGGTCTCTGAAAATTGCAAAAATGTTGGATTGAAATGTGTTTCCGCCAGTTTTATTGATCAAATGACCTCGTGCTGATATTCTACTTTGTAATTTTCTCACTTAAAATGCTTTCAGAACTTTCAAAGGTGGAGAATCAACAGAGATATTTAGCCTCGGTGTGATTCAGGTTTTTGTAGTTGTAGGTTTGAAATGAATCTTGGAACACTTGGAAGTATACTTCAGTGGGAACGATCATCATCTTAATCATAGTATATAGCAGTGATTCTTAACTGGTGGGTCGGGACCCTAAAGTAGTTCACAGATCTGTACTGGGTGGGTCGCGGAAAGCTGGCTGAAAAAAAAAAACAAAAACTTAATGTCTGTCATGTGTGACTTGTCTTTTATTTTGAAAGAAACTTTTCTTTTGACAGACATGCTGTGAAAAGCATGCTGCACAGCAAAATATATAGATTTATGTTTTAAAAAAGATTATATATGCATGTTTGGCGATGGGTCACGATTTGATGACCGAGGCAAAACGTGGGTCCCAGGGTGAGACGAGTTGAGAACCCCTGGAATATAGTATATAGTAGACAGTATGTATTCCTTGAGTTTGTAGTGTATAGTACGGAGTGTGCCATTTCAAACACTGTCTTGGTTACTGTGGCCTTGAGTACAACACTGTCAAGTTCAATGAAGTTGAGCAAAAGTTCAAAAGTAATGATTAAAACAAAAGCATTTAGCCTTTTTAGTACCATTATAAAAAAAATGTTATGTAATAATTATAATAAATAGAATGCAAAACGTCTCATTTCTCTCAGGTTACTCAGAAGATATACCTTTAGGATAAAACTACAAGTTAAAAGAGAATGCATGGAGAAAAAAAAAGAATATCTTTCTCTTTGGTCATAGAGAAACTAAAACAAATTGCAATAGTAATTTAATACCAGTAAAATAAAAGCAGAATGCTATGTTTACCAGTGGTGACTGGCTTGGCCCTGCAAGCTTAGTAAGTGTTGAACAAGCACTGTTTTTGGCACACAGACTATTTAATGTTGAAAAACTGATTAAAGTGAAAGCTAGGATTTATCCCTTTGTTATGAGGTAAAGCCAAGCGTGGATCAAGTTGGCAAGCAATGAGCAAGCTGTGGCCTAGTGCACTGGTGCACTGGTGCCAAAGATAAAAGTGGTGAAGTATCATTGGGAACAGATATTGTCACTCAGAGATGAGTAACTGTAACTCAACTCAGTATACTACAAGTCGAGGATAATGTGATGGAATTTTGCTTTTGCTTACGTGCTCCAAGCTGGCTGAAAATGTCCGTATTTCAGTGTAAGAATTCAATACCACAGTCGGAACTATTCCAGTTCCCTGGCCAGAGTATCTTCTAATATCTCACATCTTGTAATTATTGAAAATTGGACGATATCAGATGTATTTTGTCGTAAAAATGACTGAACTAGTGGTCTAGCAACTCCTGACATCAGAAGCTTGGACTGGTCTCAATATTGAAAGCTCATCATCCCCAGTGACTCCTGGACTGGTGGCAATGGTTGATCACCAGTCTTTCCCTAAATAATTATCAAATAATCATCTCTCTTCTATCTGATTGTTTCTCCTGGAGCGATGCTATGTTGGGCATTCATATATCTTCCTTTGTTAATATTTACATACTCTCTCTCTTTGCTTCTGTCTCTATACCTGTCTGCCTACCAATCTGTCTAACTTAATAAACATGTGGTATGTTTTTTTTTTTTTTTTACTTATGTGGCATGTAACTAAACCACTGGGGAGTAAAATTCATGCAAGATTTAGTTCTAAAGGATCTTAATCATCATGACTGACAATTTACTTGATTTTTTTAATGCAGTTTTTACAATTTGATATATTTATTCTGACAGATTTACTTTTTCAATCACTTTATTCTATGTATTTGTTTTCCTGTCAGAAACTTAGAAAGTATGAAAAGCCAGAAATGAAGATGATACTTCAGAATTACCAATTCAATAAGAAATTCAACCAGAGAACCTATGGTATCTACCATGCTTGGAATGTTTTAACCAAAAATACAGGGTTTTTTAACCTTGGGGTTGCGACCCAATGTGGGGTCGCCTGGAAATAAAATGGGGTTGCATTAAATGTCTTTTAATAATACAATAAAATAAAATAAAAATTAAAAAAAATGGATCAAAATTGTATTGTTTTTTTTTTTCAAAAATTTGAAAATTCAAATTTTTATTTATTGATTTTGCACATTGAAAAAACAAAAACATAATATCACAGACATAGTGCAGGAAGAGGCAGAAAACTCAAAATTTTAATAAAATGGTTTCGCATGAAATGTCATTTATTATACATATTTTTTTAAATGATTAAAAAAAAAGTAACATTTTTTAAACGTTTTTGTAAAGTAATTAGTTTTGTTTAAAAATGTGAAAAAAGAAAAAAATATTTTATTTATCAATTTCACACAATAAAAAAAATAAAAATAAACAATATATATTATCACAGACATATAGTGCAGGAAGAGGCAGAAAGCTCAAAGTTTTAGCTTAAATAATACATATTTTTTTCAAATAAAAAAAACACATAATCTCAAAGAACTGTATTATATACTTTCCCTTTCTAAAATATAAATCTAGCTAAAATAGTATAAAAATATCTGAGCTGGCGCTTATTGTTACATTGTGCGTTGATACTGGCTACTCTGTATTTGTAACACAATATAAACAAACATGATCAAAAAAACTGATTTTCGTGAAAAAAAAGTGTCTGGGGACGCCAGAAATTTGTCATATCAAAATGGGGTCACGACAAGAAAAAGGTTGGGAACCACTAGATTAATATATAATACACTGAAAATGAAACACCTTGGATGTCAAAAGTCTTGGTGTAATGTAGACTTTATTTACTAAGATGAAAAATATTGTCTTTATTTGTATCTAAACTCTACACTATTTAAGATTCATTAACATGAACATTTTTGTTACCTTCCTCATCCTGGTATTGCATCATCTAAAATACATTATTACCAATATCTTCTATTAGATGTGGCAGCTTTTTGTAAAACCAATATCATTGCAGGAAACGGCTTTAAGTGGCAATTCCATCTTATTAAGCCCCTGTTAATTAAGTGTCACTTTATAGGTCAAACATAAACACTTGAGTATGATTAAACCCGGGTCGAGCAGCCGTGTGAGGCCGCTGAATGAGCATAAACATGACAGTTTGAGAACAAACACGGGGCGGAAACTGTGTTTCACCACTCATTGATGATAAATGAGGTCCAGACAATATTACCTGCCTTATGAAATGGGGGCGTACACGGATAGACCTAGTCTGTGCATTCCGAATAAAATTTGTCACATTTAATAGGAGAGGCAGTATACAATTTCAACCCTAGCTTTATAAAACATCATGTTATCGTAATACAGTTTGCATAGTAAGTTGTAGTTTAAAGTAATAAATCTATAAAGAGTAACTAAACCCCAAGGTCTTGGTTGATGTGCGTTGAGGCTGGAAATGTAAAAAAAAAACCTTGATAATGGACGTGGCTCCTGGAGCAGTTAAGACACGCCCAGTCTATACTATAACATAACAATCTATGTGATGTTAAGTACCTACTCCAGTGGTTCCTAAACTTGTTGTGCCCAAGGCACACCAAAGGACAAGTAAAAATCTGAAGGGACACCTATTGTGCAAATTAGCCTTTACAACGTCACACATATCATGTACAATATCTGTAAATGTGCACAATTATATTTACTACTGCCAAATAAAATGTGACAAAGGCAACTATATTACTCGTGAAGTCTATGAATTAATCAGAAAAAAAAATTATGTTTCTAGCTTGTTTCGTTCTTCAATAATCAGCAGTTGAATAGAGGCAAATTTCACAGAAATCGCCAGTTTGTGACAAAAAGCTGAGAAAAACAGCTTTTTCTGAAAAAACCTATTAGTGACAGTGAAGCTATTTTTTTTTTTTTTGCTTTAGGGACACCTCAACATTTGTTTCCTTCTATAAAACTACAAAAACAACACTAATATTGGGCTTCTGATGGCAAAATTATTATTATTTTGCTATCTGGGTCAGGGTTGCTTACTGTATTTTGGCATTCCTCCAAGTCTCTCCCCCCGTCGATCTGCACACACGCAACTTCCTCCTTCTTCGGACATGCCGAGTGACACCGCTTGCCCTGTTTTTTTTTTATTTTTTATCGTTTTCTCTCACCATTGTCACACGCTCCAATAGTCCACTCAGTTCTACACATGCTCTGGTCGAGTGTGCGCTGCTGTGAGCTGGTGGAAACTTCTGTATCAACTCTCGTAGCTCCATTTTCTGTCTCGTACACTCCTTTCCTCTCCCTCTGAGCTCTGCCCATCACGGGTGATGTCTCATTCAAAGGTGCGCATACATGTCGCCTAGGGATGTAACGATTAATCGTAAGGCAGTTAAAAATCGATTCATAGGTATCACGGTTGATATTGATTTTCTGACAATTGAATCGCAGTACTTTTTTTAACCAGCAGAGGGCGCTAGTACTTTCTTTCTGGCCGCCTTCTACTCTTAAATATGTTAATACATGATTCATTACCCCTTTAGCACTGAAAGAATATCTGTAATATTACTTGAATATCTGTAAAAGTCACGTTTTTCTATTAGCTCTGTCTGCTAGCAAAGCTTCTCTTCTTCACTGCAAGATATCTGCATGCCAACCGACCACTGGGTTACCAGCGCCCTCTGCTGGTCCAAACAAATATGACGTAAATTATTGCAATGACGTTTTTTTTTTTTTTTAAAGTCCAATTGTTAAGGCACAAAATACATTTTCAGTTGCACTTTTAAAAGAAAAAGAACTATTATGCAGTTTTGCATTGTTTATTATAGAACCAGAATTTAAATGAATAGGCTTCATTTTCATTTGTATTATTCCTTTATTTATTTAATTCAAGATTTCTTTTTAGTTAAATTGCATTGTTTTGAATAGTTTATCAAGGGATTCTTTTGACAATGAAAAATAAAAGGAAAATAATACAGCATTTTCTATTTTCTATTAATTTGTCTACAGTCCCATTTTGTAAAGGAAAAAATCGTGAGAGAATCGTATCGTGAACCCAGTGTCGTGAATCGAATCGTATCTGGAGTTGAGTGAATCGTTACATCCCTAATGTCGCCTATTATTTTGCCATCTGGCTCACAGATTTACTGTATTTTGTACACACCAGTGTACAAAGTGTACATGAATCTGGTGCCTGCCCAAAGCAAAGTAGCAATGCTTGCTTTCATTGTCATTGTGTGACAAAGAGAATAACAAATACCTAATTACTTAAAAGGTGAGGAGAAAAAATCAAACGCTTCCATGGAAATGTTCCAAATGAAAGGCCTTGTTGAGTTTAGACAGAGGTGAATCCACATTGAAGGATCAGGGCCATCTTGGAGAGTGTTTCTGGTCAGCACCTACATGATTAAACTCGTTTAAAGTTGTGGTTTGATTAATGTCAGACGTATGGCCTTGTGGGCACAGTTGGGATGGACTGTAAGCCAACTCATTTACCAGCCAACTGTTCCTACAGATGCATTTCTTGACTGGAATCACAACGTTTAGTCACAGCTGATGGAAAACTGCTTCATTGTGATATTGATGGAGATTTTTTAGAGTAATTACTGGCATTAATAAAGTTTAAGATGAACAGTGTGTTTGTGGGTGTGCGTCTGTCTTTGATTCGTCCTCTGATGGCACCATGTCACCCATTTAGCAGTAAATGACCAGCTGTTTGTTTATCAATGGATTTCCATTGAAATGCGATGTGCCCGCGGCTGCGGCTAATTCTACTCATTATAGGTTGTTACTGTCAACTTAACGGCAGTGACCAGCAGCAGAACAAGGGGAAAAAATTGCTGATTCATGAATTCTCCTGTGCAGCTGCTTCCTGCCTCAATTACATAGAATCAGAAGTTTGGAAATAAATTCAAAGAGCCTTTTTAAAAACATTGGTCTCTTCTCAACCTTTAGACCAGTGGTTCTCAAACTTCATTGGCTCATGTACCCCTTTTCTCTTATTTCTGAATTCAAGTACCCCCTTTTGTCTGACTACAACATTTTGCTCAGTATATATTTAAAAAACAACTATGGAACATAATGATGAATGAATGAGTGATAAAGAATCTCATTTTGTAAATAAGTGAAATTAGATAGTATTTAGTGCCACCTGAATAGATTTATGTTAAAAGGGCCGTATGTAGAATTTTTGTGAATTTTCCACTTTTAAATATGTCTGAAATACCTAAAATCAAAATTTGAGTGTTAAAAAACGTTCTTAGCTGTCATGTCATATGTGTGTTTTTTTTTTAGATTACATAGTTATATATACATTGATAAATATTGCCAACCTGTAGTACCTTTTTTTCCACCGGTTGGGTGAGTATAAGCCTATTTACAGCAGAGCCGTCCCTGAACTAGGCCATCTCTGCTGTCGAAGCCTTTTTTTGTGTCTTTATACAGTTTGATGTAATGTTCACTAGCATCACCGCTGTGTACAAGTCCATAGTTTCTGCTTGTGGTAGTCCGTTAGGTGAAATATACGCCAGTCGGTAGATAATTTCAAATATACGCGCTCAATAAATTGACGTCACTTCCTTTTTCGACTGTTTTTGCTTTGATTTAAATCAATAAAAGAAAGATCACACACAAACAACATTGTTTCTTTATATTTTTTAATAATAATAATAATAATAATAATAATAATAATAATAATAATAAATGCAATATCAAACAATAACAAACAGTAGGATTTTTTCTATTTAAAAACAAAAACAAACCAAAAAAACTGTCACAAGTAATATGCCACCTGGTGGTGGCAGAAATTGCTTGCAAATTCTACATATGGCCCCTTTAATGTTCTAATCAAGAACATTTACATTATCAATATTGTGATTATCGTTTTTAACTAAAAATAAACATGAAAAAACCCATATTTTAATGCTGTCTTTTGTTAATGTTTCACTTTCTCTCTCTCATAAGTACCCCCTGTAGTGCCATCGCGTACCTTCATTTGAGAAACAGATAATGACAATATCAGCCTTATGTATAACATTTCAAGTAAAGTGTAACCAAACTCAATACAATAATTGTTGATGATGTTTCATGTGAAAATCTTCTCTCTTGATGCTTATAAGACCTAGTCACATATTAAATGTTCAGTCGTGGGCCAATTTAGATTATTCTCTATCCTGCCATTAGCTCATTAATAAAGTGTTAGACACAACATGGCTTCAATTCATATTATTGTAAGGAGTCAGTTGTCCAGAATAATTCACATTAGGCTGACCATTATCAAAGTGACATTGTTGCTAGTTAGCCTATTTGTTCAAAGCACCGTGGTCCATGAAATAGTGGGAATAATCATTAGAACTACATTTAGACCACAGCTAATTGCATGGCCGCCCTAATAGCAAACATGGCCAGACTGGTAAGCATCTGACAGCTCTCCAGGGGCACAATGCTCACTCAATTATCCCCCAACTGTTTGTATTTGTAAAGATTTTACTCAGCTGCGGATGATTCTGCTAAGAGCTTGTTAACATTGTTTGTGAGCTTTCTGTCTGAGGCAGCTCTGATTATATTTAGCCTTTGCTTGGGGTGATTCAATAATTAGAGGGTAAGACTGTGTGCCGTGACAGTTTGTATTCTTGCGTTTTTATTTTTTATCCACTCAGGATATTGGGAGCAATTTTGTACGCCAGGTAGCATGCTAACGTGTAATGGATACTGTGAATCATGTGATTTAGCATGGTGCAATTAATCCATACAAGTGTATTAGTATGTTGATGATTTTAATTGATTTTACTGATGATTTTAAATGTTCTTTTTGATTTTAAGCTGTTGAATGTTTTATCGTGTTGAGTTGCCTTGTGTATGAAATGCACTATATCATATTGCCTTGCCTATATCATATTGAGGTAAGTTATTAGATATTACATTTGAATACAGGAAAAAAATTTTTTTATTACTATATAATTTTGGGCAAACTTTTCATTAGGTGCATATTTGGGAAAGAATACTGTATGTTCGGGCACGATACTTACGAAAAATTGTGGTAACACTTTACAATAAGGGTCCCTTAATTAATGTTAGTTTATGCATTATTAAGCATTATGAGGCACACTTATACATTTATTATTATTATTAATAATAATAATAATAATAATAATAATAATAATAATAATAATAATAATAATAATAATACAATTTATTTGTGTTGTATTATTTGTAAAACAAACAGCAGAAACATATTTAGAAAATGCAATACAAAATAAGTGGGTTTTTTGTCAAAGTTGCTCATGTTACGCAACACCTTACTTAATAAACACCACGAGTAATTGATTACTAGAGACGTTATTACATTTGCATTTGACTGATGTAATAATTAATAATAAGTAATGCATACTTAGGGATAACTAATTACATTATGTAACATTTGTTAATGGTTCATAATGTTTTAATGAACTATGTGCAGTAGACTTCATTTAACTGCCTATTAATGTATTAACTGATATGTTAATTAATGTTAGCTACATATAATACTGTTGATAAATGCTTAATAAAGGGACCCTTATTTTAAAGTGTTAACAAAATTTTACCCACTGAAATATCAAGTGTGTTTTGCTTAATAAAGCAGCATAAACCCGAGAACAACTTGTTGATGTCATTTTTTTTTAAAAGTCAATGAAGGACATTAGGCAATACAACAGGAACCATTGAGTTATACCTCAGTGTGTGGTGGATGTGACCCACTTTCATGTTGTCTGTTACCACAAAAAACAAAAAGGTACTAGAGTGGAAAAACCTTCATCATTTAACCCTGTGTTAGATAAAAATTAGGAAGAATTCCACACGGCTGCTACGCTGGTCATACAGCACAGCAAACATGGAAAATTAAGTGAGCTACTGCAACTTATAGATTCCATGATTTTTTTTTTTTTTTGTGGGATAAAACTCATACTGGGCTTAACTTTAGACACGTTAATCCCAAATACCTGCTTTAGGTACTACCACTCACTCATTCCCCCTGTCCACAGCCACCACCATTATAGCTAAGCTTCACACTTGTCACCATACTGGCTTGATTACACAACATAATAAGCACAATGTGTTCTACAACTTCACATCTCACCCACACTGTAAAATAATCTATTGTTCCCCACCCTTTCTATTTCCTTGAGTCTCTCTTCCCTGCTCCCTTTCCCCTCCCCCTCCCCCTAGGTGTAACACTGCTCTCCCTTTTTATATCCTCCCTATAATAAAAGATTTCTTACCCTTCCTTAGGGAGGGCTGGTGATGGTCACAATTAAGCAATAAAATAAATCAATTTATTTTATTGCAATAACAAAACATGCATTGTTGTCTCAATGATTGCACTTTTTGTAGTGTTGACCTTTGACAGCAAAAAAAAAAAAAAGATTCCATGATTTTCAACCTCAAAAAGGTGTCCCTAATGACACATTTTGATAAACTTCACTTTATTGTCCATTTGCTGCATGATGTAAGTTTTGTTAACACTAATTCATGTAAATCTACATCTGCTAATTATATCCATAAGCCACTATGGTCACACATACATATATATTCTCATAGAAAAGTTTCATAAAATGTTTATCCTTGTGGGGGAAAAGCTATAATACAAAGACAGCTTCATCAATCAGATGGTGAGAGAATAAAGCATTAGCTTGCTTCTATAGCCTTTTTTTTCTATAAAGGCTTTATCATATTGAACTATGCAGCTGTTGTTCGTCCATTTATTCATTCCTACAAAACTCCGAAAGCTGTTTTCCCTTTGTCTGTTCTTTAATGTCGCTTTTTTTCAAACTTCCTGAAGGAATCAGCCTTAACAGGTCTTTGAGTTGTGCCTCGAGTGACCACTCTGCCGTCATTATCATGAATTCAAAAGAGCTGATTATCCGTAACACAGGGATTTGCAGGCAAAAAGTGACTTTCATGTATATTTCAAACATAACCTCACAAACGCCTTGATAACGCTGTGCAATGCTGCGATTTCTGTTCTTCATCCCCCCCCATGGTCCTTTCAATTACCAGAATTTGCTTTCTGCTGCTGCTGGCGGAATATCATATCAACTCAAGCCCAGCTGAGTCTATGTGGACCTATTTGGAAAGGGATTAAATTAAACTAGCTAGCTACTAACAAAAAAGATGGTACAGAATGCTTATTGGAATTGCACGCAGCAGCTTGACTCGGTAGTGAGCAGCTTGCACAATTATCAGAACATAGATGGAGAGAGTAAAGGGAGGAGGTGAAGGATACTTTGTGAGGAAACCTGTAAAGCTAATGAGGGTAAGGGGAAAAGTTCAGTGATTGAACGAGCAGGAGGAGAGCAAGGATTGACAGCGTTGAGCAAATGAATTCATACCCACAATATGGAAGGCTCCATGAAGAAAAATGATACAGATGATGCGTTGTTGCTATGTCTTCTCATAAGTACATTTTCCTTCAAAAACTCTTCAAAATCCCCAAATCTTATACAGCTATTGGCAGTTATCGTGATTACAGATCCTGATCATGGTACCATGATCATTCACACTTTAAAGGCTGGGGAGAAATGCACATCCCCATTAGTAACCATACTGTAGGTCAGTGTTTTTCAATCTTGGAGTCATGACCTCATCTGGGGTCACCAGGAAATAAAATAGGGTTGCCTAAAAAGTCTAGTAATTGGTAAAATAAAATTGCTCTTTAAAATTCTGTTTTTTTTTCACTTACTATTATTATTATTATTATTATTATTATTATTATTATTATTATTATTATATATAACACATAATTTCAAACAAAAATATTCTGAACTTTAACTTTCTTAAATATATTGTGATTTTAAACTATGCTGTTGTGGTTTTATTATGTACTGTTAAGTGATTTTGGGTGACCTGAAATGGGGTCATGACCCAAAAAAAGTTTGGGAACCACTTCAGTAGGTCCAAATATGGACACCCCTATTTTGTTCAAAAATCACAATTAAATGCACAATCCAGATCCGATCTGATCTGGATGTTGAGTAATTGAGGAACCAACCTGACATTACTGAGTCAAATTTAATGCAAATCGTTCAATTACTAACCAATATATTAATTGTTGAAATTTGGCCAATGATGAAAGATAGGGGTTTTTCAATTTTAGAAACTGATCCAGAATCAGTATATTGATCCGGATCCCCTGAAAAATGTAATGGAATCTTTCATGGCATATGATCTATTTTTGGATAAAACATTTTTTTTTATTTTTTAATAATGATATTTATTTTTTTTTATTGGGGTGAGGTAGTACAAATATAATATGACATTACACATTTCAGTCCCAACTGTATACAGTACCAACAAAACAACATATAGTATATACACACATAGTTCTATAATAATAAAGTAAATAAACAACATTTTTTCAGTAGAATAGGGATACATTAGTGCAGTCACATCTTTAACCTGACTACGGTGCTGAAATAAACCTACTCCATGGTATCCAAAACTTTTCACATTTGTCATGTTCTGATCTTACAGCATATGGAAGTTTTTTCCATTACATATACAGTATATTTTGAACAATACAATTCCAAGCATCAATAGTGGGAATGTCGTCACAAAGCCATTTTCTAGTAATCGATTTATTTGCAGCAGCCAATAGAATATTGCACAAATATTTTTTCACATTTTCCTTCATCTGAACTGGTCTCTTCCCTAAATATAAAGTCAAGTGCTTTTGACATAAAACAGACTGTCTAATTAGCTATTACTGTATTTAGAACTTCATTTATTTTCTCATCATCTATGCATAACTCAGTCGTATGTTGTAATTGACTGACACATTTTACTGTTTGAAAATGTGAAACAATTACTTCATACATTTCTAAATCTTCGCCTCCACCGGCAAATATTAACTGTGGCTTATCGGAGTGTTAACAACCTTTCAAGCAGCATCGTATTAAAGCCAAGTCTGTCTAATGGTGTGAGTGGGTTGGAGGAGTGTATTGTGTTAAAATGACTTTCTGCATAGCGTGCTGCTGACAGGTTTTCTTAATCATCAGCTGATAAAGATGTTAACAGAACTATTGATGGGCCCTAATTGACCATATGGCTGTTTGTCTGGAAATCATCCAGAAAACACACTGTTAAGATATTTACTGGCACACTAGCACACATGCACATGCTAGGATAAACAAAAAAGGGTTTGTTTCTCACCAAAAGCGTCTTAAAGGCAATAATCAGTCTTTATTGCAATCTCTGTTCCTTTTTTATACTCTTGTTGGAGAAATTGCTTTGTTATTAAATTGCTTTTTGTTACCCACATGCATGAAACTACCATAAGTCCCCACCTTTAGGCAATACATTCCTGTTAAAGAGAATTACATCTTACCTTTATTGACACAACTGTAATCACCAAATTTAACAGCCTGTCGCATTTGTTTTGTTTCTTTTTTTTTTTTTAAATATTATCATCATTTATCACGGTCGCAACAGTGATGACATTTGTGTTTGAGAGCTTAGATCAGTGGTTCTCAACATTTTCAGCCCGTGATCCCCAAAATAAAGGTGGTTGAACACAGACACAGGGCCATCTATAAGGGGGAATAAAGGGGAGTACTTTTTTGGGGTCCATCCATAAAGTAAAAATAATGGTCCATTGTTTTATGAATCTATGATAACCACATTTATTTATTTATCTGAATAATATCCACTGTTATCCAGGAAGTTTAGCATTATTTGGGCCATAGTATATAGTTATCTTATAGATGTACATCCTTGTTTTAATCAGAAATATAATGGGTTAAAAGTGACCAAAAATGGTGAAAAATGTGGTGTTTCTACTGGTAAAATGAGTAGGAACAATTAGTTCAAACTGGCAAATAATAGGCATGACAAATCATGAATGAGGTTAAGTTGGCAAAAATAAGCATGAAATATGGTGAGAAGAGGTGAAAAGTGACAATAATATGTCAACATGTGACATAATTTGGAAAAAGTGTTTTATAAGTGCTGAAAATGTCTTGAAATTGAAAACTATGGGCATAAAAGGCTTTGGAATTTGTTGGAGAAGTGGCAGGAATGGGAGTAATGTAGCAAAAATGCATGAATTGTAGCAAAAATTGGGCAAGAAAAAGTGATGAAAATATGTTAAATTATGGCAAGTTTGGTGAGGTTGAAGAAGAAGGGTAAAAATAAGCAAAAATGGGCTGAAATTGTTGGAAAAAATATTCCTAGTTTCTTGAAGGCATCTCGCGACCCCCTCCCAGTGTCTCACGACCCCAAGGTTGAGAATTCCTGGCTTAGAGGGTGGAGCTGTCGCCTACTTATTGTACATGCTGATTTTTTGAAAGGCACCATGAATTATTCCCAGCTACATTAAAAAGAAGTCTTTCATGAGGCTTTAGTCAGTTTTTTGGAAGGGGTTTTGTTAAATTTTCAGAATACAAGGATGCATTAAATGGGCTTAATTTGATTCTGACAGACTGGTCTATAAAGCAGAAGCGGAGGCTAGTTGACGGAGCACTCAGGGTCTTTATGTGAGTGGGAGGACTTGGATTTTCTGCTTCCGTTAGGTTATTAAACAGATTCCCTGCTGAAATGTTCCTCACGGAGATGCCAAATGAATGTTTCTAACTTCAACATCGTACCTAATATATTATTAACTACAAAAATAGATATTTTTCTGTATGATATCCACACTGGAAAACCACAAACGGAGAAGTTATGACTGCTGAGACTACTATTTATCATGATAAACCATTTCTCGGACATTTAAACGCGATAGAAGATTCAGAGAACTGGTGAAGCTCACATTGACATTTTAACAACCATCATATCATGAATATCTTCAAAACAGATAGCATCATTCACCTCTAACAGAGTCTCAGAACATTGTTTCAAAACTTTCTGAGACATCTCGCTTTTGTGTTTTATCTCTATAATCCTTCATTTTTATTGGATTGAGCACCAAAGGCACAAACTAAAAACCCTAACATCGATAGTAATAGGTAGAAATAAAGTTTCTCATTTCAAGGTTTTTCAACCACTCATCGGGGCCACAGTAGTACCAATTCTGCTATAAAGTGGAATAAGTGTAGACTTATTTTTGCTCTTTCTTAAATCTATATTTCAAGCACAAAAGATTAGTGAGAAAAGCTGATGTTTTGGCGTAATGAATGTTTTATGTTGTATTTGAGGCATTTTTTTTTTTTTCCGTGGTCCAAAAAAACTGAAGAAAAATACCTTGGGAGGATATGAGGTTTTTTTTTTTTTTTAAGTGGAGCATGCCATTGTCCATTTCTGAGACTGTTCATAAAGCTTCAATGTCCAGGAATGGAGTCAGTATATGGTTGGTAAATATGAATGTCAACAATAGCTGTGTTTCCACCATTTCAACCAAGTATAATTGCACTTTGAACGTGTTTCCATTGAAGGTTGTTTTGGGCAGGAGCCTCGTAACTCTAGCAAAATCTCGTCCTGCGAGACTTCGCTGCAGGACGATGGACACGCCAAACCTGGTCATGTGACCAGATACGTCACATCCTGTGATCTGTAATTGCGGAAAAAGTGTTTCCATCGCGCTTTTGCGATATATCGGAACGTCTGAAAGACCTCCTCATGAAAGCGTAAAAAACTTTTTAGCAATATTTGAGTTTGTTCTTTTTTTATTCATTCAGGTGTTTTCATTAAGGGTGTCCCGATTTGATATAGTTATCGGATATCGACCAATATCAGCCAGAAAAGGAATATTGAATTTTATTGGACTGCATCAGGAAAAAATAACTGAAGTGAACTTGAATTGTTGACTATTGTTCTCAGTTTGAGTAACATCACTTGATCAAGCCTTTTCTAACATCTCACACTACAAAATAAGTAATAAAAGTATGTGTGATTCGTGCTGATATTGTATTGGATCAATGTCGATATCGACCAGTAATCAAGGCTGCAATATCGTTATCGTATCGGAAGTGAAAAAGTTGTATTGGGACATCCCTAGTTTCCATTACCAGTTTTATTGTGCTATTTAGATTTTGCGCATCTCCAATTGTGATAGAAACTCAGTTAGTGTTTGGGGATGGAGGCAGTAATTTGTTGGTAAATATTAATGTCAACAATAGCTGTGTTTCCATTACAGTTTTTCGCGAAATAAAAGCGATATTTAAAAAATTTCAACAAAGTATAATTGCGCATTGAACACGTTTGAATTGAAAGTTGACTCGTAACTCTTGCAAAATCTCATCCACGACACTTCACTGCGGGAAGGAAAATGGACGCTCCAAACGTCCGTATAACAATCCGCATTCCTTTGTTGGTTACTATTATAGCTATAGCTGTATTGCTAGTATCGCGCTAAGAAATGTCTCGGTCTCCTCTTCTGTCCAAATGTATCACGCCTTGTTTTCTCGGAGAGAAGTGGTCATGTGACGTGTACATGCAGAAAAGTGTTTCCATTGCGCTTTTGCGATATATTTCAATATCAAAACGTCTGACAAACCTCCTCATGAAAGCGTAAAAAGTTTGAGTGTTGTTTTTCAAAAATTCCATTTCCAGTTTTTATTGCTCTTTTTACATTTTGCGCATCTCCAAGGGTAATGGAAACGTAGCTAGTTTCTAGGGATGTAGTCGGTAATTGGTAAATATGTAGGTCAACATTACCGTTGACTTAAGATGAAAAGGCAACAGTTTGATAATGTTACATTTATTCACAAGTTATTTCAAAAAGGAAAAAAAAAATATACAAGGGGTTATTGGAGTCAAGAAAAGATTGGGTGAAGATAGATATGAAATTGTATTAAAAACAGTAGTTTTTTTACATAAAAAAAAAATGTTCTCTGCTTCCACAGCCGGTGTTCTTGCTCAGCGCGATGCATATTTCTGTCTTTAATCATTGGCGGAATCTCATATTCCTCCAAATAAAATCCTTTGGATCAGCTTAAGGGTTTACTCATCTGTAAAGGCATCATGGAAGAAAGGCATATTTACATTCTCTTAAAAGATATACCTACTTTTATATTAATACACAGGCTGGTTAAAGATTCAAACAAAGAAATATGGCATCCAATCTGTGCCCCTGAGCTATCTTTTTTCCCCCAGTTTACACCAAAACTGATATATTTACTGCCATCTTCATTCCTCTTTGGTCCTTTTGCATTGTTTGTCTCTCATTACCTGTGTTGCTTTCTCTTTAAAGTCTCCCCTTGAATATCTTCCTATTTCATTAATGCAAAACCTCCAATGCTTGCATTCACCTCTTCCTGCTACCTCTATAATTCTGCTCCTACCCAGCCTAAGGGTGCAGTGAGCTTACATTACATGGGGGTTTATGAGCAGATATGCAGCTGGCCTGCTCTGTTATTGCTGCTGACTCTCAAAAAGGTTGAAAAATGAGTAGTGAGCTGCTGGGGTGGAGGAATACAGCTGGCCTCTAATGCTGATGGACCTCCACCTGCTCCAGTGTTTGCCAAAGGCTTGGGCCAGGTGCTCAGTATCACACTCACACACACACACACACACACACGATGATGCAAAACGTGCACAAACACTACCATGCAACCATGTAAAGCATCTGTGCATCAGATCCATTAAGGATTCCCAGCTGCGGTAATTGCAGCTTACAGATCATGTGCTGATACGTTTTGCTGCTGGTTTCGTGTCTTGTGCTGCAGAGAAAAAAAAAAAAATATTAAGGTTGTAATTTTTGCTCAGGTCAGCATTGAGCAGCGCTCCTCGCATCAGTCTCTGCCCTCCAAATGAGAGCATAAATTTCTGGAAGGAATCAGGAGGTCAAAATGTTTCCACTTTAGCCTTTGGCTTGCTCACTTAGACTCGTTGGCAGCTCTAAAGAAGAACTTCTACCACTTAAACATTCATTTATCCAGTGTTTTCCAACCAGGGATTCCTTTAACAACTTACAGAGGGAAACATATATGTATTTATGACAGATTGTAAGTCAAACTCCTACACGGTTCACCTGTACTCCAACTAGAAATATCCTTCTTTTCTGTACAAATACACACTACAATTTATTACTTGGTTTGATAAGTAAATAATAGTTGTATAACCCTAAAAATGATTTGTATTTAGCAGTAAAATGTCAGAAAATGCTAAAGGGCTGCACAGCTTTGTTCGCCGTATTTCGTCAACAGTTTCAACGAAAATTCTCAACCAATTTCCCATTTCCTCCTCAGCCCTCTAAAGACCAACGAAAAACCAACATTTTTATTACTTTAAAGTACTGTAATTTCCAAACTATGAGCCGCTACTTTTTTTTTTCCCATGCTTTGAACTGAATTGTATCAAAGTATTTAACATCTCGATATTAAAAGGTTTATACTATTTTGAGATATATTTAAACTTGGGGGTCAAACAACAAGCTCCCTGTTTCACTGATTTATAGGTTTTTTTTTTCTCCAACTATTTCTAAAGAAAGGTAGTTCCATATATGGTGATGAGCTAAGGTTAGAGACATGACCCTGCAGGATGACCTTTCTCTTGCCTATATAGGCACTAGTTTGTTGGGAAATGTTTTAGAGTTTGGTTGCAGAGTTTGCAATGATCTGGTCAGCAGCTCTCAGCAGGTTTTGACACCCAGTTTGGGTAATGGGAAAGTCAGCCAGTTTGTAATAAAAGGAAAGGCCCTGGACTCTGAGGCTGATGGAGAAGCTTACATAAGGAGAACTGACAGACAAAGACGAAGCAGAGATCAGAAGAGTCTGGATAAAGTAAAAGTCAGCCAGTTTGTAATATAAAGAAATGATAAACAGCATAAAGTTGCCAAATGACCATGTTGGGTTTGTTCAGAAGAGATCACGTCCGTATTCGACTTAGCGTAATTGCTCCGCTGTAGTGTACGGTAAGAAGAATTGACGGAGCACTGTGTCAGTCTGGTTCCAGTACAAAGTGACCATAATAAGCTGTAAATGGACTGATATGTAGACATGGGGCTGTGGTGAGGAGACTTCATGTGGAGAATGAAACTCATTAAATCGAACGGGAGTACAGCAGCTGCAAGATGGATTCTCCTAGTGTTCACAAACACCAGAATCCATCTTGTGCTGTTGCCGCTTTTGCCTCTCGAACCCAAACCAAGCCCGTTAGAACCAATCATGGTTGGGGTTTAGGGCGGGATATCCGGGTGTGATGAAGGCAGAAGCACCGAAGTAAAACTGGCAAATTTGCAGTTGCGGGGAGAGAAACTAGCTGGGCTACTGCTATTAGCATAGCTCCGAATCAAAATAGAAAGATGTCGATGCAGGAGGATGAACGTGTGGAAGCTGCTATAAACTCAGTTTTAGAACAATCCAGAATTTCATTTTTGAAAGAGCAACAGCGAGAGGCATTTTGTTCATTTTTGGATGGTAAAGACAGCAAAACAGAGCCTTGTTGTTGTTGTAGCAGCGTCTCTGCGGTGCATGCCGATGACGACATCATTTGTTACCGTGTGATTGGCTAAAACAAATCATGGTGGACAGGCGCTTCGCCCAATCAGCTTCAAGCATTCTGTTCATGTCCCTCCCTGGTTCTGAAAGGACTCATCAGACACAGACCCAGATCAATGTGGAGAACTCGAGTTAGAGGGAGGGGCTACACATCAATCTGGCTCTTGCCAGGTTACAGCAGCCACCTACCTGCCCGTTCCGATTGGCTGAGTCATCTGAAGGACACCCTCATCAGCCAATAGAGTGCGGCCTATGTGATGGTGCGGTCTTTGCATGGATTTTTCTTGGAAAATTGATAAATTATTGGAATGTGGCCAATACAGCGGTGCGTTCAATAGCCTGGAAAATATGGTACTCGATGCTTTCGGGTATTTTTTTCTAAATCATCAGGAAAATATTCACAAAAAACTAAATCACTTCAAAGTTTAATCATCCTCCACATTTCCTGCTTTCCCGATGACTCTTTTTATTTTTTGGTCCACTTTTTGGTCTGCTTAAATTTATTTTATGCAAACCGACTCACTCACACTACCCACGCATAGCATGAGCACTTGTTCCCCTTTGACATTGCAGTTGTCTGAGAGATATTATTTAGGAACGATACATGATTGAAGTTCCTTTTTTTCTATAAACATTCACACATCCCTCCCTGTATTTTTCTTCATTTTTCTTCACTGGTATGGATTTGTAATTTCCATACTTCCCTGGCATTAGTGATTTCCCCCCAGGTTGGGTCAAGAAGAAGAAGAAGAAGAAGAAGAAGAAGAAGAAGAAGAAGAAGAAGAAGAAATTTGCAAAGGGTGTGTGAATAATGCAAGATGGACATTAAATGTCAAGGCTAAAAATTCCCAATTTTCCTTCAATTGTCTTGCTGGCATTCGCAGCATGTTTTATGCATTTTATAATTAGCAAGGGAGTCTCTGTGGAGAGAGAGGCCTGGCAGGTATGGCAAATGCTCATTTCTGCCAAGGATGGTGTTTTAAGAAGTTGCAGGATTTCATTTGAAAGGCAAATTTCACCTCTCCCAAGAGAAAAAAAAAGCATTACATTTGTTTTTCGTAAATCGAGATCGCTTTCAGCATGTATGCATCAGCTGTCTTCCATCTATGCATTTGTCGCGTGCGATTGTGTGTGTTTGAGGCTGGATCTGCTGGCTATTTTTCTTTTCCATAATAACGATTGCTGTTGGTGTGCTATGGGGTAGTGTTAAATGTTTTATGCATTTACTCTGTGTGTTGTGTTGGCGAGGTTTCATTTGCTTTCATTGTGAAACAAAATCATTTTCATTGATTGCTTTTATTATGTAAAGCCCTTTGTATCGCCACTGAATATATAAAAATGGTCTTTTTTAATTACTATTTTGTATTATTATCACCTCCTGCTGACATACACACTGTAGAATGCATCACGGTTTTATCTGATGGACTTGGACTTGATTTTTATATAGCGCTTTATCACCACACTGAAGCAGTCTCAAAGCGCTTTACACATCAGCTCATTCACACACCAGTGGGACAGTACTGCCATGCAAGGCGCTAGTCAACCACTGGGAGCAACTTAGGGTTCAGTGTCTTGCCCAAGGACACTTCGACACATAGTCAGGTACTGGGATCGAACCCCCAACCTCTCGATCAGAAGACGACCCACTACCACCTGAGCCACGGTCGCCCTGATGCATTGTATATAGCAATAATAACCTAATTTATTTGGTTAAATAATTTGGGATTTTGTCTTAAAATCACCATCATTCTCCTTTGCCATCGTCACACACTCTAGAGCAAACATGGGCAACTGACGGCCCGGGGTCATAATGTGGCCCTTGGTCTAATCTTGTGCGCCCCCCCCCAAAAAAAATTACCAAACATTGTATTTCAAGAAGTTGGAAGGAATATAAAGCTTGACATAATACACAAAATAACTCCCAAAACACACAAATTATGCACATAGTACTAAAAAACACACAAAAATTTGTTAAAACACACAAGAAATTTGAAAAATACACAAAATGACAACAAAGACAGACACAACAACCACTTATACAAACAAAATAACAACAAAACAAAAAAAAAACACACAGAATAGCTCCAAAGACACACAAACTGTCAACAAAATTGTACAAAAAGACAGGAAAATACAGAAAACAACAACAAAAAAACAGAAATTGACCTCAAAAACACACCAATCGACAACAAAAATGCCAGAAATACACAAAATTTCAGGAACACAAATAACAAAAAAAATCAAAAAAAAATCTTTCAAAATACATCAGGCAGAAAGTGTTACATCATCAACTCCAGTTACCTTTTACATCAGCGTTATTCTAACGGCAGCCAGCAGGCCACATGGGGCCCACTACAACCCAGTGTGTGTTTTTTTAATCGTCTAACAAGATAGTTTAGAAGAGCACTAAAATAGCTTTTTTTTTTTTTTTTTTTTTTTTACAGTTTAATCACAACACTCTGTGTAGCTTTCCAATGGTTTACCCACTTAGCTACAGTTTGGGAGCGTTTTGACACTTTATGGGTAGAATTAGCAGCTTTATCTGGCAACGCAGAGCAGACTGCGTCATGTTTGAGGAACTTTTAACACAGACACACTGTTCAACGGAAAAAGGTAAAAAGTAAAAGTAGGACAGAGGAGACCGAAGCTGTTATTTCATGGACTCTATTAGTCGGTTTAAAGGAGAGTAGATTACAGTAGAGTAGCTTTATTGATCCCGCACTGGGGAAATTTACTGTCATTACAGCTCAGATAAAGTGCAAGAAAAAAAGACAACAGAAGGCGACACACAGAATACCCAAAAGACACCAATAAAGGAGATAAAATAAACAATATAGGCTATATATATGAATATAAATATAATATAAAATGTATAAAAAATATTGATATATACATATTTACGGGCCAGGGCGAGGAGAGATACTTACATATTTACAGATGGTGCAAGGAGATGTTTTATTGTACAGTCGGACCAAGTGTTTTACTGATGAATTAGCTATCAAATTGTTTTGATAGTTTTAGTAGCACACGCTAGCTACATACTTGAGCTAACGTCAATGTCAATGCCCAATCCTTTCCCGGGCCTGATTGTTTCGAATCCTTTCAACGCATGCGCAAAACGCGTCTCCATCCGGTCGGCCTATTTTACGGCAGTTTGTGTACTATTTAAAAGGTTGAAACCTTTAAAAAAAAAAAAAAAAAAAGAAACCTTGCTTTTTAAAACGAATTAGAAATTCATGTTTTGAGTGAATTCTGATTTATTTTGGGGTTTTTAATATTCTGTTTGGTTTTTGATTGTCAATGTTGTGTATTGTGTTTTTATTCGTCTTTTCTCTTTTTTTTAAACACCACAAAACAGTAAAATATTTACATGTGCACTATTAAAATATTTGACAAACGTGGTATGGTTGGTTTACATTCAAATATCAGGTCCCAGGAGCTTTGTTGTAAAGGGCACTGACAGTCAGTTCTCTGCATGAACACAGCTGCTGGGTTTTTGGGGAAAATGTACGCAGATAATAAAGTTGTGTTTTGCATGTGAGAAGTATTACTGAAATAAATTGTTGTGTGTTTTGGGGATCAATATTTTCCGCAAAGCAGATTATGTTATTGACTATGTCTGATTAGCTTCATAAAACCCTACACTAAAGCTAAAACATTTGAAGACATAATTTGTTGTATTTTACATACAGTAGGTACAGTGAAAATATCAACTCTCTTTCTGACCAGACTCATATTTTTTTTATTGGTTTGCTATTTATATTATTTCTACATGTACTCCTTTTTTGTATTATCAAAATGGCCGCCCTAGTAAGCTAAATCAATATGAGCGTGCAGCTCAACAACACACATCAACCAAACACTATGTATATGTAAGCAATAAGGTTGACTATAGTTACATTTTGTGAGTGGAAGCAAAGTAACAGCTCAGCTCCAACAAGAACCAGAACTAAGTAAACCCAAAGGAATGGTTGTCGCGTTGAACGCTAAATGCTAGCTAGCTGTTGTTGCCACCTACAGCTATCTGTGTAAATGCTAAGTGCTGAGTTATTGCATTGCATATTGGATTGCTTACAACCGGGTGACCATACGTCCGGATTCACACGGACATGTCCTCTTTTCCTGTCTTATCCGGGGATATTTTACAAATTAATGAAATTGTTACAAGGTTTCCCAGGGACCTTGAACGCATCTCGGGGAACATGTTGATTTAAATGACCGGTGTCACGGTCTGAGTTTACCGCCGTACTGAGATTCTCTTACAATCTGAGATGTACCCGTGCTGGATTAGCCATGCACAGAGATTGTTGTAATGCTTTTTAAAAAATACTTAAAACATCTCATCAGTCGACCATCGATAAAAAAATCGACCAATGATAAAAAAAATTTTTTTCTGAATATATAAATACAACAGCGTATTATTGTAAACTTACATTAGGTTAACTGTGATTTATTGTAATGTGTATTATAATCATTTGGAAAATAAATGACCCTTCACCATGAAGAAGATGAACCTGTCTATTCTTTCTTTGTGGCGTTGGAACCTCTCCTGCCTCGTATATTGAGCAGTTATACGTTTTTCCCCAAGAAAAAGAGACGTTCAGAACTCGTCAAATAACATTAGCTTTGAACATTAGCTGTAAAATTGAATTTTCAATCTCAGCACAACAGAAGTAGCAAAAATCACAGCAAAATCAAGTAGCAAAAATCAAACTTGCAATAATTAATTTTCCGGTAGTGCGCATGCTCATAATCAATCTCAGTACGAGGTAAACTCAGACCATGACACCGTAACTCCGCTAATATACGCTCTATCTGAGAAATTCCACCAGTTTGTGAAAGCTAATTAGTTGCTCTTTATAGTCAACATGGTGTCATTATGGTCATTTTGCTCACAATTTACACATTTATAGATTAGTTGTTTCTTAAGTCATGTGTACAAAAAAAAAAAAAATACAATAATCGCCTCGTATTGTGACCCATGTATCGGGATACGAATCGTATCGCCACATGCCAGTCAATACACACCCCTAGTCAACAACTTATTTATTTATTATCTTGTATTTTTCATTACAAGGTGGATTTAAGAAAACGTACTTTAATTATGCCAAGGTTGACTTACGTGTCCTTTTAAATCAAAATATGGTTAACCTAATTTTAATGGTTGGTGCAATTTTTACAGAGGTTATAAAAGAATGTCATTTTCATATAGGGCGACTTTAGTCCTGACACAAATTTCATTTTATTCCTTCTCCTATCCAAAAATGTAGTTGTTTGACATATGACTTCATTAATTGTTTTATACCTGAAACTAGTCTCCAGGTGCAGTCGGTAAAAAAAAAAAAAAAAAAAAAAAAAAAAAAACTTTGCATAATAAGGCGAGTATTTCATGTCTGGGCCACATTTAACCACCTGAATTTAATTTTCTAATTTGTTTGTGAGATAAACTGGGAGTACTGGGGTTCCCAATGCACTTAAAGCATCTTCACTGCTTCGCTCTGAAATGCAGATTTTTCCCCAAAGACTCAACCCTGCAAGTCATTACCCAGGAAATAAAGTGGCTCAGCTTTTCTGAAGGACACTCCTGTTTACAAGTGTCGCCCCATGAGCACTATTAACGCAGAGTCAGATTTTCTTTTTAAGGGACTAAAATATAGCTGCAAATAAACCAATGTTTTATGTCTCTATAAAACGCTGAAGCAGGTTTTTTTTTTCAACCATGTGGGGTCGCCTGGAAATAAAATATGGTCGTGTGAAATTGAAATGTCTAGTAATAATACATTTAAATATAAATTGATTGCAATTATTTTTACGTTTTCAATTAAAAAAAAAAAGAACAATAATTTTTTTAATCTAGTTTGCAAAATTAAAAATAAATAAATAAATATTATTATTTTTCAAATAAAAACACCACACAATCTCAAACAACTGTATTCTGTACGTTCATTTTCTCAAATCTAAATCTAGTTGAAATAAAATGCAGTATACAAATATGGTGCATTGCTACGCTGTATTTGTAATGTAATAGAACAAACGTGATAATAAAAAAACAGAGAGAAAAAATAAGTCTCTGGGGTTGCCAGAAATTTGTGATATAAAAATGGGGTCACGATTAGAAAAAGGTTGGGAACCAGTGCGCTAAAGAATCCACATTAGAAGTTACAGTAAAGGCTAACATGTTTAAGGAGTGCAGGGGAAGAAAATGGCAAATTTGGGAGAAAATGCAATCTCTGCACAGAAATATAATATCTGCTTTTTTATATTCTGTCTGTGCTTGGTTTGATGATAACAGAAAGTCTTATTGATGCATTCTATACGCACGGACGTGCAAAGTACGGTGGCTGAGAAGTGCAAAACACATTTACGAATGACCGCAACACATTTACAAATGATTGCAACACTTTTACAAATGCCACAACAAATTTACAATTTTGAAAGCAAATATACATACGTATCTAAAAAAAAATATACAAATAGCAAAATAGTTTTACAAATTTGTTTTGACCTTTTGTAAAAGTGTTGCAGTATTTTGTAAATATGTTGTGGTCATTTGTTAATTTGTTGCGGTCATTTGTAAATGTGTTGTGGAGTTGCGTGTTGTGGAGGTCCCGGAAGGTCGGTGTTTTCCTCTGTCAGTAGATACGTATCCTCCGTCAATAGACGGAATTAGACGGAGTATTTTATTTTGAAAATTAGCCCCCCTTTTCCATTGTGATTTTACACAACACATTAACAACCTGCAACACTTTTACAAAAGGTCAAAACAAATTAACAAATATGGAAACACTTTTACATTTACAATGTGCCTTTGTAAATCTGTCTCAACATTTGTAAAAATGTTTTGCTATTTGTATTTTTTCATATATATATATATATATATATAATTATGTGTATTTGTTTTCAAAATTGTAAATTTGTTGTGGCATTTGTAGAAGTGTTGCAGTAATTTTTAAATGTGTTTTGCACTTCTAAGCCACCGTAACAAACAGCAAGTTTGTTGTATATATGGAACACAATTTTCTATTCATTATTTTACTTGTGTGAAATTACTTTAGCATTGTTTTTATTAAACGCAGTGAGTGTGTCCGAAATTGTATTTACTTTTTTTACGCAGAAAATGTGTCAAAAACGATGGCATGTAATAAACGTAGCTTAATTGTTATATTTCAGTGTATAAATTGTTTCTGACGTTGTACATATATGAGGTATATCTTAGTAGCAATTGAGCATCAATTTCCCACATATTTAAAAAAAAAAAATACATTATTAGATGAGTTCACCACACTTTAATATGTAAAGCCATTTTACTTGTTTTCAAAGAGCAAGAATGATGCTTACAGTTTGAACAAGGCTCTGATTATTTTTTTTAGCGATCAAACGTTTCTTCCCACGTGTGAATCTTCACACCTTATTTTTCCACCTCACTACAGAACAATGCACCTCCTGTTGTGTTTACACCTGAACCAAAGGGACGTCATGACGCACACAATGATTCTGCAAGGATTTTGTTCCACAGGGACCGTGAGATGAATGCTTTTCAGACGTTAATTGCAAACTAATTCCTGGCATTACTTTGGTGCTAGTTTAGAACTTTTGTATTTTTTATAAAAACTAAATCTCTGAAAAATATTTTTCACTTTTTTTTGTCATAGTTTAGTTGTTAGAGTCGTTTGACGATTACTGAATTAAACAAATTTGACATTGAGCAAACTAATCTTTAAATGACAAGAAGTGGATATATTAAGCAAGTATTGTTTTAATGTGCACAAACTACCTATTTCTTTTTACCGAAATATTTCTAAATTGTGGCTAATTTGAATTTGTAACAAAAAAATAAATAAAAATCTTTATTTCATGCATTTGTATGCTTTTATTCTTTGTCATGCTTTTTTTTCACTTTAAAATATGACAAAAATGACCAAAAAACATTTTGCATAAAGGTACATATGACAAAAATCAATTATTCATCATATTGCTCATTTGTATGTTTTTTGAATGACAAGAGTTGTTTTTGTTTTCAGTGGTGTTTTGAATAAACACCACTGAAAACAAAAACAACAAATTACACAGGAAAAAAAGCTAAATTACCCAAATTCTTCATCATCATAATTTCGGACACATAAATGGTCCATAGCACACAGAACACAACAGACATATCAACATTTAAGACAAATTAATTCACAAGACACGAAAATAACAACTAAAATACACAGAATTACAGAAAAATATACAAAAACATAAGCAAAAAATGTACACAAAATATCAAAGAGAATGCAACTACGAATACATCGCTCTATAAAAGCAAGGAATCTCTGTCTGTTTTTGTTTTCCTCAAATATCTCTGCGGCTCAGGATCAGACTGACCTGAGAGTTTCAACATGGCTGCAGCTTGGCTCAAGGGTGGGCAATGTCGGATTTGTTTGGACTGCAATGATACCGTTAATAAATTATTTCATAAATGCTTTACAAATTCCGTGTGCATCTAAACTGTCTGTTGTGGATTAATGATGCTAAACGAGTCCGGACTGAGTCTGTTCCGGTCTGAGGTGATCCAGATCCGCGAGGACAACAAACTGGAATCGGAATAGATGAGGTTTCAACTCCCTACAGTGTCCTTGCTAAAAGCCAAAATATATAAAAGCACAATAGTTATCACTCTACACATTTCACAACAAACCTAAATGTCCCTGACGTCCCACCTTCCTTGACCATCCATGAAAAAGCTACTTAACCTCCCACTTTTCTTGACATACTTCCTACTGGCACTGCACTAGTAGTTACAAAAACATATCTATCTAAATCTGACCTTTTACCAGTGGAAGTCATCACCCATTATAACACTGTTCTGCATACAGCTACAAATGAAAGGAACCCTGACAGTCCAACCTGGCAGGTATTAATTAACCTGACTACAGTTTACAGTTGATGGACAGCTTGTCGCAGTGGCCTGTCAGGACAAGGAAACAATAATTCATGAGGTTTACTTAATATTTTACTACAGTGTAGTGGAAGAGGAATATTGAACAGGAAGGTGATGTCTGTGGTTTCCACAGCTGCTGCTGTCACGTGTTACCGTCACAGCTGAGCTGAAGCCTATTGTGCACAAGTTGTGTTAAATTATTGAGGTAGAAATTACGAGACAGAAATCCGTTCACTACGATGGTTGTGTGTCACGGTGGAAAATAAGACGCTCGTGTTTCATCGCACAACTAAACACTGAAAAATGGGCTCCATATTGAAATCAACAGTACACGGAAAATGTTGCAATATGAACTGACAAATTATATAGAGTGAGTGATTTAGGAGTGATTAAACTCAACTTAGTGTAGTGGTTTTTTCTTTCTCTTTGCACTCAAATAAATTCATTATTATTGTTCTAAAATATGTGATTTTATTATTTGTATGAGTTTTGAACAAGAATAGTCAGAATTTTTACATTTTCTTTACCCATTTTGTTGGTTTTTATCTTAAAACAGGGTTATAAAACTCATTTTAGTTCAGGGGCCAAATGTGGAGCAGTTTGATCCGAAGTGGGCCACAGATTTTATGATGGAAAACGAGTAATTCCAACATAATTGCACCCTAATTTGCACTTCTACGTATACATAAAATACTAAATATGTAAGAAATCAACAATATCCAAGCAATAAGTGACAGGTATCAGTCCCAACAAGGGTCTTGTCAGGGCAAAATTGTTAGTTATGTTTATTAACATATTTACTCATAGACCTTATTATTTTTAAGGCTTTAAGTTGAGACTTTTCATTTCTGCTGTCTCATGTTTTCTGCTCTCTTCTCGAGGTCAGCTTCCCAAAACACATCTTATCCCTCAGACACAGAGGCATGACACACTCACATGCCTACACACACTCACATAGTCACACATACACACGCAATACACATCCATTCATACACACAAACACCATACACGCACACACCTCCAACACTCACGACAATCAGGAGATACCAGAGAACTGGTTGTTTTGACCTAAAGAAGAAACTGTCTCTTTTCACCCTCTTCTTTCACCTCCACCCTGTCCTCTTTATCTCCTGGGGGGAGGAGGGAGGGGGACTGAGGGGGAATATACGTGATGAGTTAGAACTGTGGGCCACTCGGTCATCGGACGTCCGCCCTGGGCGGTCACTAATTTTGTCCATCTTTGTACTCTTTTTTATTTAGTTTTATAATAAACCTTTTTTATAAAATCATCAATGCCTCGCCTGGACTCCATCATTCAACCAGAGCAATAAATCATGTCTCCAAATGAGGTCAACCGCAAATTTGCTGTGGAAAGTCTTCACTTTAAATTTCCTACATTTTGTGACCAAAGGCAAATATTATATAATCATTTGAGGAAAATTGAAGGATTTTGGAGAGTTTTTTTCAACAGTTTAACATGAAAAATGAGTGCAATCATGCATTATAAGCACCGGAAAAACTGCGAGCCCCTGCAAATATTGTTGAGTTTCATTTACAAAATGATTTCATTTTTACTTTCCCCTGAAGGCTGAATATGACTCTCCAAAGGGCCGGATTTGGCCCCCGGACCTTGAATTTGACAAATGTGCCTTAAAAAGTTAAACAAAATGAATAAAGTGAAAGCTTAAAATTCACAGAGTACCAGCGTAACATTTATATACCAAGTTTTGTTTTGGAAAAAAAAAACCCCAATGTATTTGGATGCAGATGCATTACCAATACCGAATAAGCTGCATTAAACCAAACCATAAACCATTTTTTTTTTACAGTTTAATTAAAGTCACGCTGTATGTCCTTTTAATGGTTACTTATTAAAATTAAATCAGGAACAAGTTTCTTAATGTTCTTGAAGAAACACTGAGCTGTTCACTGTTTGTACTTGAAGTTGCTAATAATATACTGAGTTACCAGTTGACAGAGATGATAAACGACGTGTTTGTGTGTCCTGGGTGGATGTTCCTAAATGCACGTGAAGCTGTGTCCTGTGGGAAATTAAGAAGGGAACGTTTGAAAATCAGCCCAACGTCAACAATACAGATAAAGTGTTAGCTTTCCTAACAGGAATCATTTTGTTCGCAAATGATGTCATAGTTTTTTTCTTCAGTTTTTTGCACTGATAAGAACAGATTTTACAAATTGTAGCAGAAATTTAAAGTGCCTTATAATAGGTAGAGGTAAATTACCTAAGAAAAAGCCAAATCTGTGAAGAAATCAGAGAAATAAAACCTCACACAGACTATAGCTGAAATTATTTCCTCAGCAGTCCCTCAAATGCCTTTTTCATTAATTGAATCTGATAGAAAAAAAGAATATGACAGGGTAGAAAAAGACAGTTTCAATTATATACATTCATCCGGATGTTGAAAAGGTGTCATTACTGCTGACAAGTGGCTTATCTGCGCTTCTTTCAAATGTACATAACCTAGCTAACTGCAGGGTAGATGACCTGTGTAAATGTCTGCCAGTCTGAATCTGAAATTATGCATTATTCTGCTTGTCACCAGTGCAGTGACAGGCAATCAATATGTGCGGTTGAACGGCATCGCATGAATGTCTAATTTTGGGTAAGTGCAAGTGATGTTGAACTGCCTGTGCTCTGGGAGACGTTAACTGGTGCTGCGTGAATACATATAGCCATTAATACAAAACTGACACTTGTATTCACTTTATTTATTTATTTTAAATAATATATAAAGCCATCCTGACTTTCTTGTACAGTTGTCTCTCACTATAACGCGGTTCACCTTTCGCGGCCTCTGTGTTTTGCTGATTTTTTTTTACAGCGCAATTTTGCATGCATTTTTTTTTTTACAGCGTATGAACGCGCATCGTGCTCTGCGTCCTGATTGGCTAATGCTGTGTTCACACCGAATGCGTCTTCTGCTGCACCAGACTCATCTGCCGCACAAAACGTTCCGCGTGTGTCCCAGGATCAAAAAATGTCTCCCTTCGCTTCATATGCGTGTTTAAAGCGTAGCACCGCCCACCAGCGACACATCCAACACGGTGAGTTTTACTGCCTGCTGAAGCAAAGAGCTGTGCTCCTTTTTCTCTCTGAAAATAGCCGGTGTGATTAGCGGTTAATGCTATCCTAGCTCAGTGCTACATAGATAACTTTTACCTGCTACTACCACCTCCTCGCTGATTCTCCTCCACGCCAAATCCTTCCTAGTCCGGTCCTGGTTATAAAGGTTGTGTCATACAGCTCCAGGTGGTCACACCCAGCTTCTGCTCCATGGTTGAATGGGGGAACAGACCGATGTCCGTGTTGACGGCCTGACGTCATCAACAAAGACTCTGAATGCGTTCGGCATCAATGTCTGATTGCTAGCAGTGTGACTTTTATATTTTAAAATTTACGAGGGTTTAAACTTTGAGTGTTTAAACCAGAGAGAAATGTGAGAAAAAGTTCATGCCTGTCTGAGAAAAGTGTATAAAGTGTGTGGTGAGGGGTTTTATAGCCTTAAAACATGTTTAATAATAGTAAAAATTAAAGCCGACTACTTCGCAGATTTTGCCTATTGCAGGTTATTTTTAGAACGAGGGACTACTGTAGTTCACACACTGGCCCTCATTTATCAACCGTTCGTACGTTCAGATCTGAGCGTATGACGTGCGTTTGACCATATTCACACAAGCTTACGTGTTTATAAATTGTGACATAAGCGTACGCTACGATCAGATCTCACAGGTCTGACCTCGTCTATGATAATCTGAATGTTTGGATTAGTGGTTCAGCACAGCTAAATCTGACATAGTCTGAAAATAAAGTTTTAAACAAGCCTCAGTGGTCATTTAAACACAAGCAGACACACTTTCAGAACAGATCAAAACAGAATATTGAAACAAAATACATTTTAATAAGCCCATGTTATTACTGGTATCACTTTTTTGGCTTTCTTTCAACGCAATACTTGATAAACCCACGGGCTCACCCTCGCCAGCCTGACTCGTCTACTTTTTCTTGACCAAAATTTCAAAAATTGGCTTGATCAAATAGCAAGGATTTACGCTTTTAGGCTGTGGATGATTAACATTTTATTTAAACCGTCATTAGGCATTGGCTAAGTTAGTTATTGAGAATTTAGTTCAAACTTCTGCCCGAGTCCGTTCCAATACGGAAACACTGTTCACTGCTTCTGCTATTCTCTTCCACAGAGCGTTTAACTTAAATTCCAGTTTTCACACTACTGAAAAGCACATCTTTGTTTTTCTTCACCTCAGCTGTTAGAATGTTGATTTTCATCTCGGAAACGTTTATTTCCTTGACAATGTTTATTTTCACCTCAGTGGGCGGGACCTCCGAACCTGGAATATTTGAGGGCGTAACATGTTAATGACGATTGAATTCAGCCGCCGCATTTATCAACACCTGATTATATGTACGCTGGAATTGGGGAGATACGAATGTTTTATAAATCCCATTTTGGTCCTGTCGTACGACCAAATGTGCACTCAGATTTGCATCCATTTTCATGCATAAATGAGGGCCAAGGTGTCAGTACAGAGAGAGACAGCTACGTTAAATGCTAAACGCATAAACCATAATACGATTTCATTCACACTAGGAATTCATCAAGCATTGGACAATCGTACAGAGGGAATTCATGTCGACTTTGTGGATTTTAATGCCAAGAAAATCAAAATATGAAAAAAAAATTAAGAAACCAAACCCCAAAACCACTGTTTTCCTCCGAAACCAAATTGTTGATTGATTCTAGTCCAACTCTTTAATTTTAGTCAAAGCCTTTTACAATTGAACTTTTCTATTCGCCGAGAATGGTGGTTTGTGGCTATTTGGTGGCCTCTTATGTCACATACCACCACTGTTGGCCCCGCCCCTCCTATAAAAACTAGCACCTGTGGACTCCACAGTCTTTGACAAATAGGTTGAAGTGATAGAATTGTGTATAGTGAGTATTGAGTAGGTAGTTAGCATAGCATAGATTGTTCTTTGGAGTGTTCATAGTATAGGCTAGGCATGTCTTAACTGCTCCAGGAGCCACGCCGATAATCAACTCATTCTTTAAATTTCTAATCTCGACACACATCAGCCAAAAACCTTTGTGTTTAGTTTCTCTTTAAGATACATTGATAGACATTTTCTCTGTATTGAGCAATGAAGTTTGCCAATTTCAACTTCAAAATGACAAATATTTCTTTGTCCCTTTCAGGCCCTCAAGAGGTGACTGTGAGAAGAAATGCCGGTCCCAGGGGCCAGAGGACATCACTACGGGGACCATGGCAACTCCTTGGCCAGTGAGAAAAGAAGAGTCCTCCAAAGGCTGTGCCTGCCTTGCTAGATGGTCCACATCCTCCTTGATGCTCCTATGGTTGCTTTGGATGTTCTTATGGCTGCCGTGGCCAGGCCGAGCTGAACAAGGAGGCGGACCGGGACACAACACAAAGGTGCCACATGGTTCTTTGTCATCAGCCTCTTCATCGTCTTCGTCTTCTTCTTCCTCCACACCTTCGGGCTCCTCGGCGTGGGGCTTTAACACCAGGCAGAGCGGAGGTCAGCTGGACTGGCTGTTGTCAGAGAAAGGACCTTTTCACAGATGTCCAGAGTACATCGAGTTCAGAGAGAGATTCCAGCAGGCCTTTTCCACCAGATACAAGATTTACAGGTGAGACCATGGCCATTAACTTTACCTAACAATGTGACAGGCTACATGTTTACAAGATCAAGAAGACCACCTTCTTTTTCTCATTTGTCAGTACCATTTCACTTTTAGATGCAAGAATTGACTATTTTTGACAACTCTAATGATTCCATTCCACACTTAGCTTGAAGTTTTATACATAAAGGCTGACATTACGTTGTCATTATTATGACATGACACCTGTCATTAGCTTGAAAAAGGTGTCATGAAGGCTGTCGTTAAGTGTCGTTTGTTACCGTAACCGTACCCAGCCCAACCACTAGATCCCTCCACCTAACCCAAAAAATGTCAACATAGCTCCAAAGGTGTCATGATTTAGCGAACGACACTTAATGACAGCCTTCATGACACCTTATTCATGATAACAGCGTAATGTCAGCCATAGGTATAAAACTTTAAGTAAAGTGTTACCATTATGAAGAATTAAAATCCATAATTTATACCAAAAACAACACTAATCTTTTTTGTAATCTTAATATAAGTAAGCAAAATAATCTGCTTCTCATCAACTCCTTTTCTCTTTTATCCTAAATACATTATTATACTATTGCAAGCTAAACCTGATGTATTTGAGCAGCTCAGTCAACATGTAACCTTAATTACTACATTTAAAAATGTCAAGGGTTTTTTTTTTCAAATTGAATTGCATTTCAAGATGTTTCACATTTCAGATCAGCATGTTTGTGGTTTCATTCTTAAAATAATAAGATTTGGGATAAAAAATTATGACAAAAATGATCTGCAAAGACTCAGGTAAATTACACGTTCTCACATTGCAATACAAAGTAGAATAAAGTTTATGAATTTATGAATTATATGCCTTCGATAATGTTTTTTATTTGGTAATAAAGAGGAACACCAGATGTTAGTCCTCAAAGTTGACGTCTTCTGTCTACGTGTAAAGAGAATTAAATGTAGCTTGTCCTAATTAATGCAGTTTTTGCCTAATTGGAAAAATACTGTATATTCTTCAAGGAGATTCACCATGGATCAGTGACTTAAATGCTCACAATGTGACAAGTTGATATATAGAAAAAGGAGAAGCACAAACACAGAGTAGAGAAGTGATGGAAATATTTTTGAACTGTTTAACCTTTGCTTTTTTCTGACAGATTTCAATGTTTCAACATGGAATTAATGATATTCATACACACTGTCACCATACATTTTCTTTTACATCGTTATTCCTCATTATTTCAGCAGTTCTAGAGAAAAAAGACACAATCTAGGTTGACTGCAGAAGAAGTTTATTATTATCTGCTATACTATGCAAATAATTAAATATCTTGGGTTGAACTGAAAAGTCCTTTCATTAAGAATGTGTCACTATAAAAGTTAATCTAAAAATATTAGAAGTAACTAAATAAGTAGAATAAATACAAGAGAGTTGTGAATTGCTTACCCACAAAGTAAATAGTGAGGGTGGAGCTCACTTCCTTGTGGGAGGAGGGAGGGGCAGTAGGAGGAGTTATTCCTCTTATGATGTCACACACAGAGCAAACTCAAACATGCTTGTCTGAGCACACATTTCACAATATGTGATGGAGGAATCACATACTTTCACTTTTGGAGCCTCATAATGAGGCTATGGAGATACGCATTACTGTTAGAAAACCATTAAAAAGTCTAATTTGTATAATATGGGACCTTTGAATTCACAAAGATAAAAGCAGATGACAGACGTTGTCCATGCCTTAGTAGAGTTAAACACTGCAGCACTTAATACATTTTTGTATTAAATAAACCACTTCTAAATGTGTATTTTCATTGAAACATTGTGATAAGCATGTTCATGGATCACAGGTAGGATTTTGTTAAAAAAATATGATAAATTTTATAAACACTGTTAAATAGAAATAGTAAAATAGAAACATGATGGTTTCATAAGGAATCTTTCAAAAGTGGTCATTTGAAAATGAAAGAATTGCATGAATTAAGAGAAATAAAGTGTTGCATGATGAAACTTTATTATTTTCTAAATATCTAGTATTAAAAAGTTTATACTAGTCATTATTTATTATGTCCCCTTCTACTTAAAGTGAAATTTTAGTATTTCAGAGGTGTTTATCAAAACTGGTTTGGATTATTCTGTACCTTTGAAGTAGCTTGCAGTTTCAAAAATGTTGATAAACCCTTGGTCTAATCTCAACTCATGTTGATTTTATTCTTCCATTAATAATTTGGACCAATGATACGTTTTATTGCATTGCAGTCTTTGTGTGTAGTACATGTCAGAGTGACCTGAAGTAACCTGAGCTCTGCCTGAGCCTTGAGTTCTTTCTTTGACTTATTTCTGTTTTTTATTTTCTAATATCTCATATCGCCTGCTTCACACCTAATAAAGTTTCAGTAAGTCTTGCTCCTAAGGTCCCTGGTTATAAACGCCTCTCTGAAAAGGGAGTTTAACATCTTTTCGCTGACTTCTTGATGGGCCATCTTATATTTCTTCAGTGAATCAAAATGGTCAGTTAGTCTGCTTTTATCCATTCCCTTTCCCTCCTTGCCACTGTCATCCACTGTTCCTGTCTCCCTTCTGCCTCGACTTAAATCAAATGAAAACGACAGCCGTACATTCGGATGATGTGCAGTGTGAAATGACAGGTGAAAGTTTTGTGACATAAATAGGACAGATGGTCGTATGACTCTACTTCTGCTGGCAGCGCAGGGCACCTTCAGCATATTTTTGGTGTGTTTTTAGATTTTGACTGTGGCTAATTTTAAAATGAAGTGGAACAAATATGTCTCAGGCACGCAAGAATATACACAAACGAGCATTGCCATGTAATGTGTCACCGCTGGTTGCATCACACAACGCATGAGTCATTGGATTTAGATACATTTGGTACCTTTGGTGATCTTTTATATGAAAAAAAATTTGAAGAAAAGTGCTGGAGGCAGTTCATTGATGCTAAAATATTCCAGAAAAGTCATCTTTAGATAGAAGATAAGTCAGTAATGACCACCAGATCTTATAGGTTTATTAGATCATATATAATCCATCTTTCCTGCCAACCAGTATGTACTGATTTCCTTTGTGCTTTTTACGTCTGACAAGAATGTAATATTTTCACCAGTGTTTAATTTTTTGTCCGTTCGCAGGATTACGTCAAACTACGTAACAAATTGTGACCGAATTTTAAAGAAAGATAGACTTTACGGCATGGAAGATTGGATCCAGATCCAATGATTCTGGATCAGATAGAAAAAAACAAAAAACATCTCTATTTCTATCTCTCAACTAGGGGTGAGTATTGGCAGGGATGCTTATCGCGATACTTGGGTCACGATACGATATTTTTGCAATATATCACAATAATATTCTACCCAGTTAATATCAAAATTAAATGTAGATGAAAAATCAAGTTGCTGTATATGTTCATCAGAAGATTTTGATCATTCAGAGGACAAATTGAGTCAAACATATTTGCTTCAAAACATCCTATTTATTATTTATTATTAGTGTTTTTGCACATTTTCACTGAAAAAAAGAAAATGCAGTGTTACACGCTGCCATCATAAAATAAGGTGCAACAAGTTTATTTTCACTGACGCTACTGTGTAGAAGTCTCAAAGTAACCATGACGACAAAATGACGACTGTTAAGTGAGAACATTAAGGAAAAATCACCCTGATGATGCACAAAAATAAGAAAAAATAAATCCTATTGTGTCATCTTAAGCACTGATCTGAACAGATTATATGAAAATAAAATGCCTGTGCATACATACAGTAAATAGTGCAGGCACCACTGTAATATTGCACAAATACACACACACAAAAAAAAAAAAATATATATATATATTAAAAAAATGTAATAAAAAGATCCGGATTGCGCACTTTATCACGACTTTTCAAAAAAAAAAGAAAGGGGGTTGCCCATACATTTGGACGTACTCTATCGTTATTAATGGGGAGATACATTTCTTTCAAGTCTTTAAAATGTAAATGACCATGGTACCATGATATGATCACTAATTCAGATTACTGCAAATATCTGGCAAAGAGGAGATTCACCACTTTTGCGCAGGTTTGCGCTCTCTCCGATTGCTCTTGTCTACATTTTAGGTTACGTTATTGTCACATATGAATACAATTCTGTACATTCACATTAAATTCATGTTCTTACAGTAGTGGTTGCCAGCCAGGGGTATGTGTACCCTTAAAGGGTTCCAGAACACATCTCAGGGAGTACACATAACCACTTTGTGAAATAAATTTCTAACATTATCAGACAAATTTTCACATGCACACAGACTTGTTCCTCATCCATCTATAATTCATTGCGGCACAACATTTTAAAATACATCAAAAGGTGAAGTTCAAAAATCTGAAATGGCCTAAACATAAGAAATACATGAATAAAAGGCTTAAATGCTAGATTCATGTTTGACCAGACACAGGAATGCGTTTAGATTAGCCAAGTCAATAGATGCCTATTAAATTAATCAATGGGACATGGTTTTCAACTTTTTGTCTGTAGTGAATTCAATGGTTCACTAATTAAAACTGTAACCCTTGAACTTCTAAATGAAGCGTTAAGTTTTTCTTTTCTTTTTTTGTTTTTTTATAGCTTTGATCTGATTAGAGATGATGAAAAGAAATGTATTTGTAAAGAATGGAGACTGATGATCTGGTTTAAAAGATCAATTGTGCAGTTACGGTGCAATCGTAGCGTCATTCATTGTACATGTAGAAAACAGAAAAGGCCCGCAGGCACACGTTGGAGACGGCGAGTAAATGACGTGAACAGTGAATTAGTGTTTTTTTTTTTTTCCCTTAATTGTACTCATGTGACCTCAATGATGCGAATATCTGATTATCATTAGGTAAACTAAGTGCCAGCAGGCTTTTCTCTGTATTAACCTTACACAGTGCAGGAGTAAAATTGGCTGATCTTGTTAGCTTTTAATCAGCAATAATGGGGAATGGAATACGTTTATGCCACAGTTTTTCTGGCTAACGCTAACCCTCCTCCAGTCAATCCTTTAATCTAAAAATCAATCAAGATAAAACGGTTGGACATTGTTCAGACATTAGTTATTTAGTGGTCAGTACCCCCTTTGTCCAACTACAACATTTTGCCCAGAATACTTTGTAAAAACAACTGTAGAGCATAATGATGGAATGAATGAGTGATAACACACATTTTAAAGAATCATGTTTTGTAAATAAGTGGAATGAAACTGTATTTAGTGCCTCCTGAGTAGATTTATTTCTATAGTTTGTATCATTTCCTGTCACTCCCTCCTGATGTGGGACCAAGACTGACTTTTGTACATCATTTTGTGTATTCTGTGTGTTTTCTGTGTTTATGGTGTCATATTTTTGTTGTTTGTCTCTTCTCTTTTATTATTCAATATAGTTGTATCTTATTTTGTGCATTTTTGTTTGTATTTTTTGAATTGTTCTCTCAGTGTGTGTCATTTGGTTTTTTCGCTGTTATTTTTGTGTATTTTGTCGTGTCTTGTGTATTTTTCTCTCATTCAGTGTGTCTTTGTTGTTGTTTTGTGTGTTGCTGTTAATAGTGAGTATTTTTCTCTCTTAGTGCATGTGTTTTTGTTGTTGTTTGTTTGTTCTTTTTATTATTTAGTATATTTTTCTTTTATTTTGTGCATTTTTGTGTGTTATTTGAATTGTTCTCTCAGTGTGTGTGTGTGTGTTTGGTGCCGTTTGGTTGTTTTTTCTGTCATTTTTGTGTATTTTGTCGTGATCTTGTGTATTTTTCTCTCATTCAGTGTGTCTTTGTTGTCGTTTTTGTGTGTTGCTGATAATAGTGAGTATTTTTCTCTCTTAGTGCATGTGTTTTTGTATATTTTGTTGTTTGTCTGTTCTTTTTATTATTTGGTATATTTTTCTCTTATTTTGTGCATTTTTTGTTGTTGTTTTTGTGTGTTGTTGGTATTATAAGAATTGTTCTCTCAGTGTGTGTGTGTTTATGGTGTCGTTTGGCTGTTTTTCTGTTATTTTTTGTGTGATTTTTTTAGTGTGTCTTTGTTGTCGTTTTTGTGTGTTGCTGGTAATAGTGAGTATTTTTCTCTCTTAGTGCATGTGTTTTTGTGTATTTTGTTGTTATTTGTAGCATATTTTTCTCTTGTTTTGTGTGTTTTTGTTGTCGTTTTGTGAGTTACTGGTAATATTTAGTGTGATTATCATTTTTTACTAAAAACATACATTATGAAAGCCCATATTTTTAATGATTTCATTTGTTAATTTGCATCATTCTCACTCAAGTACCCCCTGCAGTTCCATCACGTATCCCTTTTTGAAAAACCTGGATTAGGTTAAAAGGTTTCAATTACACACAAACACGTTTCTAACTTCCCTTTCAACAGTGAATATATATCACCTAATATCTTGCTCACCAGTTGGACCTGATAAGATATAAAGTTTTTAGTCTGCTGCCCAAATGATTGGATGCTCATTAGAGAAACGTATTGGATTCCAACAACACTGAGGAGACAGTGAAGCATCTCTTTCACATCTGCTGGCGATTGAAATCGATGCACATGTCTAACCAGAGAGGGATGTTCTGCAGACCTGCTCACAAGAGTCATGGTTCTCTAACAAGCTTTCAAAATCTGCCTTTTAACACGTCAAAAAGATAAATAATTGTCAGATCATCACTTTGACGATCTGCGATAGAGCAGAAATGGTCTGATTAGGTGGGGAATGAATGTGTTTCAGCAGTGTTTTCTGTTTAAGTGTTGAAGAAATCCCAGATCTAGTTTTGTTGATTAGGGCGGTCATTGATTACAAGTGTCCTAAAGATGTAATTGTTGGATCTGATTGATCAACTGTGATGGATGTTATTGTTTAACCCTTCTGTTATCCCTGGGGTCAATTTTACCCCATTCAATATTTATCATTCAAAATATATTAGTTTTTTTGCTTCATATTTCACAACTTTTCCTAATTTTATTGGTACAAACAGGATTGGGCTCAATTACATTTTTCAGTTACAATTATGTTTTCAATTACAATTCAATTACGATTACAGTTACCAGCATTTTTTCCCAATTACAAATAAATGTAATTTATTTGTATCCTCAGAAAGTCAATTACAATTACGTTCTTGATTACTAACGTTCAATTACAATTAATCACAATTACTGAGCCTGAAATACATAACCTTGCAAAAGTTAGCATTTCTCTTGTGTTAGCTTTCTTTTAGCATCTCTTATGATAACAGGTTTTAAATCAGCTGTAAAATACACTAAAAACAAATATCTGACAGCCGATGATTGGGCAGTAGCTAAATGGGCGGGGCATGTTACCATGCGTCCCTTAGCGCTGTATTTTGGCTTCAAGAACTTTGAATGGGAGCTATGGAGGACGTCACGTCCAATCTTTTTACAGTTTACGATGTGTATATGTAATATTTGAGGATAATAGGAGCGTTAAATGCTTAAAAAGGTTATACTGTATAAGAACTGAAAGAAGTAGGTAGATACAGCTAATGATTACTGTGAAAAAGTAGAAATGCTGTAAATAAGTAAAGATATTTAAAACTGAATGAGAAGATTATACATTACCATGAAAGATCTGCACTAGGAGATCAAGTCTGGCCTTATCTATTCCTTTGTTTATCGTGGTAAATAAACACAGGGTGTTGCCTAATTTCCTCCTCCTATTGAGTTTGACTTGTGATCGCCTGCTTGAGTTTGCCAGCATCATGCTAGGCTGTTAGCCGCGGGGCTATTTGGCCGCAGATTGTGGCCTTCTTCTTCTTCTGTGGTCCACGGGTGAGCAGAGCAGCTGGGCAGAAAGAGGCCTGTGGTTCTGTGATGGAGACAGTGAGGGGGCAACAGCATGCGCGGCGGGGAATGCGTTGCCTCTCAGGCACATTGTGTCAGTGTGTGTTTGTATGTGACGGCTGGTCAACACAAACTCCCACAGATCAACATAACATGTAGACAGGTTACAACTCACAACACAGCCAGAACAAAGGGTCTTTGCAGTCAATTTGATGCGTTAACCTCTTCGTCTCATAAAAGAATTAAAGGGAAGAAGCTGTGAATGTTTCCTCTGGTTTTTAACACCATCTGGCTTTAAACAGACAAAGGCAAATAGAGGAAGGAAAGAAGATGTTGGATAAAAGTCATGTTTTGTCCAAACAGAAAGTGCAATACTCAATCCCCCTAGAGAATTGACTAAGGCTGGGGTTCTAATCCCAACCTTGAGGTTAGGATCCCCTTTGGGGCCGTGAGACACTGGAAGGGAGATGCCAGATTCCTTCAAGAAACTAGAAGTATTTTCTGAACAATTTGAGCCCATTTTTTCATATTTTTACCCTTTTTCTGCAACTAGACCAAACTTTCCATATTTTAACCTATTTTCATCACTTTTTCTTGCCATGTTTTTGCTCCGTTTAATGCATTTTTGCTATTTCTGCCACTACTCCATCAAATTTCAAGACATGTCCAGCACTTAAACCCTTTCCAACACTTTTTTCACCTAAAGTCACATTTGTTGACGCATTTGTCACTTTTAACCTCTTTTTACCATATTTCAAACATATTTTTTTTTAATTTACCCACAATCACAATTCTTCATGCCCATAATTTGCAACTTTAAACTAATTGTTCCTAGTTTTTCTGCCACTTTTAAGCAAATATTGACACTTTGAACTATTTTTACCACTTTTGTGGTCCAGTTTTGCCCACTCTTACGTGCAACTTTTAACCAATTTTGTTTTTTAAAATCCAATTTCACCACCTTTTCTGCCCCATTTTTGGTCACTTTTAACCCATTTTATTTCTCATTATTTGAATATGAGTCATTACCTTTTTTTAAATCAAACATAAAAACAATTTTACAATTATTTTATCATTTATACATATAATTGTGTCCTTGTCTATCAAAACACAAGTGAATACATATTAATAAAGTACAGCATCAAAAATAAATGTTACACTCAACTAAATAAAACAAGAAGTTTGTCCTCAAAAAACACTTGTCTTTTTAAATGTTAAAGGGAAATTTAAGTTATTGAAACAACTTTGAATGAGGTATTTGAGTGTCTACATTTGAAGAGTCCTTGTATGTGTGCCTCCATTATAGTGATGAAAAAAAACCCAGGTCCAAACGTCCTTATCCAACATAATATTCCGCGGTGACTGCAAACAAACGCGTTAAATGTGGAAAACATTGAATAAGTGTGTAAAAAGTTTGTGTAGGTCAGGCTTAGTTTTAGATACAGACGGGGGTGGACTGGGACAAGAATTTGGCCCTGGACTTTTTGGTCTAGACCGCCCCACGACAACCCACAGATACTGTACCAGCTCACCCCACTGATGTACATATGAACACTCAAGCCCTTAATAACATCACCATACTAAACAATATCCCTTCAAATTCTGGAGCCTTGAATAAATGAAACCGTCCCTCCATGATTTCACAGCAAATTTGTGTAATAGTAATAGATTTGTGGCAGCATTTTCAAAAAAAATTGCAGCAAAAGTTGCAACACTGTAATGCTTTATTGTTTTCCATAACTTTGCATAAACAAGTCAATTTGCAATAAAACTGAATGCCTTCAAATTATTTCATAATAATACAGAAAAGGGCTTGGATTCACAACAATTTAAGATGATATGGATCATTTCCTTCACATTTAAAATGTTTCAGTGCAGAGAATATTAATCAGACTGTTTAAGTATTAGCAATAAAAACTAAAACTCATAAAAAGGAATAAATGGTACTTTTCCTGTAAGAATTTCATCATTGCAGAATTGTCACTCTGAAAGTGGAATGATGTTTACTATGGTGCAGATAACAAGCCAATCCTCACAGATGTGTTAAATAATAGAGGCAGCATATTTTAGAAATACTGTTTGTGATGTAATCAAAGCTGATTATAGCTGCCAAAAACAGATCAGTTTACACAAATACGTTTATTGGGTATAAACAATGGGGCTATTATTGTTGTAACAGTATTTACGAATGTGTATTTTGATGTGTAATCTGTAAATATTGAACTTTGCCCCCCTCAGGGGGCACACGCACCAATTATATTGGCCACTTATATTAATTTCAAGCTCCATAAAAGATCATATGGTAGAGGTTTAGTCAAGTTATTTTCTTTAAAAGTCCTTCTAGAGCACCAGGAGATAAATAAATCAAATGAAATTGCTTTATGATTTTTAGATATCTGATTACTAGTATAATGAACCAATTTTTGTTTTGATGATGGAAATGTAAAACGATTGTAATGGAGAAAGATACTTTTTCTGTATTTTAACAAAACTATTTAATTGGACCCCAGAAGGAATAGCGTCAGCTTGACTGCGCTAATGGGGATCTACAAAAAAAATAAACAAATAAACAAACACCCTCATTCTTAAAACACATTCTACCAGATTGACCAGAACCACCATTGCTGGGTGAGGGGCTAGAACATGCGTGGGTGGGAGTCCTGGGCCTCTGTTAGCCTCTCTAAGGTCATTGGGTCAGGTAGTCTGACAGATCAGCCACCGGCGAGGCCAGTCAATCGTCACCTCTCTGACTCTGACTCAGTCGTTGTGCCTGCAGCTGCATGGGTCGACCCGGGAGAGTTACCGAAGTTACCAAGGCAAGGCTCGGCAAATAAATGAATAAATCTAAACTACCATCCTTCGGCCCTTTATTGACGGGCCTAAATGGAAAACTCTCAGGACTCACGATGGCCAATCCACCCATGGATGCAGAGAAAGGTGGTTCACAAAATTAATTTTCACCAAATTTTGCTTTTCGCCTTTTTAGCATCTGTACCAAAATGGTGTCAATCGCTGCACATTTAGGGATGGCAAACTTTTTCACAATGTTGACATTTAGTGACTGACTGTAGTAATCTTCTTACTCATTTACTATAAATACAAGGAGAAACTATGAATGGCTATATCTCCCTTTACATCGTTAAAGTTTCTGATATCTGTGAAAGTTACGCATTCTTTGGTTGATCAACACAAATTTTGAAAAAACGTGGGCCACCCTTTACGGATCTTATATACATAATTCCCACATGACGTCACAACATACGGGCAGCTGAAATGAGTTTAGCCTCTGTTCACAGCCAAAAGATCACAATATGGTAGTTTCATGTTGGGTTAATGGTGCACTAATCCCCACGATAGTTCAGTTAAACGTGGATTCTTTAGTGAGGGAAGTCGGCAAGTCAGATCCGTAACTTTGGGATAAGGATTGGCTCTCAGGTCTGGGTCGGTCGGGCTAGGGTGCGAAGTGGGGCTGGGCTCGCGCCGCGGCTGGAGGAGCAGCCGCCTCCGCCGCTGGAGGAGCAGCCGCCTCCGCCGCCTTGCTCTCCCCGCTGCTGGAGACCCGGTGCTCGGCCTGCCTCGCCTCGTCGGTGGCGTAGCCCCCTCGTCGGCCCCCTTCGCCTGGGGTCAGAGCAGACAGGCGACCTGGCGTGCGCGTGGCGGTGTCCGGTGCCGGGCAGAGGGGGCCGGGTCTCGGCGGCGACTCTGGACGCATGCCTGTCTCTTCTTGCGGATCTCCCCAGCTGCGGTGCCCGCCGGGGTCCCCCCTCCTCCCCTCCTATTGACATTCATGATATAAATTGCCTTGTTCACTTTAATAGTTTTGCATACCCTGTCTGTCATAAGCACTTTCCCTTTCGCCGTCATGCTGTGCACATCTTTCATCCAACCATTCATGAACTGGTTGTGCACCTCGAATGATTTGAAAGTCTGTACTCTTCCATAGTATAAGCACTTTTAGAACAAACAAAATAGTTTAAAATGTCTATGTACCTATAGCAGGAAGGTATTTGATTGATACTGATGTATTCCGTCTCGCTGTTGTATCTGTGTCTCGTTTGTTTCTCTAAACCATCTCTGTACTGCTTTTTGGGTGGTTTACCGGCCATTTGTGTTGGTTTTGTCAGACATTTTAATCGTCTTTTGTGGAGTAGAATGCAGCGAAGCAGGTAAACAATACAAGCACGCCTCTAAGCTTGCCCTCAAAGATAGCGTCTCTGGGGAGGTCACGTGGCCTGTGGGAACTATGTTTGGGCCCAATTTGTGTACAGATTCTCAAAATATCAACCACCCTAATGCAGAGCTAAAGGTAGAGTTCAACCTGTTAAACACTGCAGTCCATTCTTGCTACACTGCAAAATGTATTCTACACAGTGGTATTTTTGTAAATATACCATCAATATTCCCCTAGCAGCAATCATTTTGGAACGGAAAAATGCTAAGTTTGCAAAAATATTGGCTTGTTTAGAGCAAATATAAAGACATTTGTATTAAAAGCAGTGGTAAGTATTGGTTTTTTATATGTATACTTAAATTCAGTAAACCATGATAAACCTCATCCTATCAAATGGGTTTATTCAATTAGAAACTTATGTATTAGTTTGCTAAGAGCAAATTTACTCTAACATTTACTCATGTTTTGGTGTTTAGGTTTTATATTTGGCAATAAATATAAACTAAACCTCACACAGTCAACTTAAGGCAGTGATAGGCAACTGGCAGCCCAGGGGCTACATGCAGCCCTCAATCTTATTTTGTGTTTTTTTACTGTATTTTCTTTCTAAGATTTTTGAAAAATGTGGCCCTGGGATCCGACAATCCTATATTTGTGGCCACCACTCCTATTAAAGTTGCCCATCCCTGACTTAAGGTTTCAAGAAACCAATTTTTTTTTTTTTTTTTCCTTTCTCATCAAGAATGTTTATGTGGGTAAAATGATTATCAGTCTGTCATTATAATTTACTCCAGGTCTGTGCATTAACATTATTTGTTGTTCAAGCCTAAGGTGTGAGCATGGATATTGAAGTCCTGTCTGTCTACTTTTGAGTTATTGCCATGCTGACGGTTGTACTTTAGATGACGCTTATACTTCAAGGACTTTTACCATTTGGCTTTCGATGTGTTTACCCTGATGAAGGTAGAAAATCAACCTGATACTACCGTACATATTCAACTGCTTCTTTAGATCAACAATATGGAATGTAGAGCACAGCACTCTGTGTTTGGCAGACAACGTGCTTGGTGAATTGCCCAAAAAAGGTTGTCCTTTTCTTTTTTTTTTTTTTTTTTTTTCCAATCACTAAATCTTTTTCATCTCGCCATCCTGTCCCGTAAAGGAAATAGATGAAGACCAAACGGGGCTGTCATGTGCCCTTTACTCTGGTGGCGTACTGCCAGCCACCGTACCATTAAAGCCTGATTGATAAATTGCTACGGAGAAGGTTGTCTTTCCTACATCTGAGGGTAGTGAGTGACAAGCATGGTGGATTTCTCCTTGGTCGAGGTCCTTCCTGGCCAAGTGGAAATTATAGAAATTCAAAGTTCTCGAAAGTTAGTGAGTCGGCAAGAGTGGAATGGGTAAAAAAATTCTGCCATGGCATTTTGTATCCAGACCAGCCCACCACAATATCAGCGCACACCACGTAGAAGACGTTATTAAGTCAACTGGTGCTCAACATGTGGCTCTTTACGTCTTAATTAGGGCCCGAGCAACAACGGTGCATAGGATCCTATTGTAATGCACCTCATTTTCTATTATTATTATTATTATTATTAATGATCGTATTTTTGAGGGCCTAAACACGTTCAAAAACTCATGAAAATTTGAACTCATATTAGGACTGGCGAAAAATTTGATATTTTGGGGGAACAAAATGATTCAATAGCACCCCATGGAAAAATTGTATTTCCTCCCAGCTGGAACTGATGACATCATCACTGTGGGACTTCTGCAAAATTCTGACATCATCACTCTCTACAGTGATGATGTCAGAATTCTACAATGTACTATTACTTCAGTACACTGAGAATTTTCCTGATCGAGATAAGTACTGTTTTTTCTTTCTACCACAAACACATTCCCAAAGATTACATGATGTAACCTCATTGGCTAATGATTTACATCTGTTTTATACCTACACAGAAACAAATCAAGCACCTCCAGTTATGGTTTAACCCAACGGTCATTCATAGTCATAGTGCCACTTATTAGTAGGAAAGGGATTCATAGGCATTATAATTGCACAGAACATTGCAGGAAAGTTTGTGATATAATCCTTGAAAAAGGTCAGCTACGTATCGACACTTTCAAATTTTGGGTTGATGGAAAATAGGGATGATGACCGGTATGCCAGATGGCCAGTCCACCCCTGTGTGCCGGTATTTAACTGCTTCGGTGAAGTAAAAATATAAAAGTGGTGACTGTCATCAAAAGTTAAGGAAAAAAGTAGAAAAAACATGTCATTTTAAAAAAGCCACACACAACAACTGCAACTTTAGGGGTTTAAAATTAACCTTTATTTATTGGTTTACATTGTTTTCCTTTTGTAAAGCTTAATTAGACTTTGCTGATTTGATCTATGATGTGTTTTCTGGTGCAAGTACTTTATACCCATAATTCACAGCAGGCTCTCTGCTGATAATAATGTGGCTTAATTTGCCTTAGTTAGACTCAGTGGGAGTACACAAACACAATTACAGTCAATGCATGTCATGTTTTATTTTTTATTATATTTAAACAGTCAATAAGCTAATTTAGGTTCAAAGAAAATAGTTTTAGCAGACCGTGCAAGATCCAGTAGCAACAGATTTTGTTTCTGTAAAAATTGCAATTATTTATCAACTCTAGAATTAACTCTCCTTTGTCAACTCAATACATTTGTCATGTTTTTTGGCATCTGACAGCATACTACAATAAAGCAGTTTTACTTTACCGATGAGCTAAATGTTGTGTTTGCTACAGAAAACTGCAAAGTACATAAATTAAAAACCTACATTTTTAGGTTTACAGCTTGAATCCAAATGTGCTTAAGATAACTTCTGAAAATCTTTTTTTTTAGCGTCCATATGGCATGCTATTATAGTATAATACAGTATCGTATAGTATAGTATAGTATAATACAGATTTAAGCCTTTAAAGCTGTTTTAACTTTTATTAACTTAAATAATTAATTATACGGCACAGACAGCACAGAGACGTACGATTCATTCAGAAATTATTACTTTTACGATATACTATATGATGCTAATGAGAATTACTTTCTTTTAATTAAAGAAAATAAATCGCTGTATTATTGCCCTTTCCGGCAGTTTTTTTTTTTACAATTCATTACATGTTCTACAGTGTAATATTGGTTTAAAATGAAGAAAAACACAAACAAAATCGATTTTTTTTTAGATATAGTAGGAAGAAAACAATGAAAGCTCACATGAATAACAGATTTTTCAACAAATATATAAAGTTTAGACTGCATAAAACGATTTATCTAAAATGTAAAGTGCAACATCTTTGCTTTCAGAAACAGTTGGAATATTTCCAATAGAGCGAGTCTTACCAGAGTTACGGTAATTTTAATTGCCACATACCAGGATGTGTTGCTGGGCGACGCGGTACGTGCTAAAGGGTTAATAAATCAAATTCCAATTCCTGCTGTGGTCAGACTCATGCGTGTATTACAACAAGGGGTTATTATATGATTCTTGAGATTATTTGTCTTTTTTTTGTTAATCATCCTTGAAAACAATAATTAAACCAGATATTCCCTGTAAAGCCTTCTGTTATTCCTGAAATCAAGACTTTTTTGGTTTTATTTTATAACTGTACTTTCTCCTCCGTAGTCCAAAGTGCAAATTCTGGATTGTAGAAATATATATTTGTAGTGGCAGTTATAGAAGCACAATTGTTTACCGGTGCTTAACAGGTGATGTTTATTCGATTTATCTGAACAGGAAATGAAACAGAGTATTTAATTTGTGTCTATTTGGCGTACTTACGAGGGAAAACAGTTGGAGTGAGGTAAATGACAATGTGGTTAAAAAAAAAAAAAAGGAATTGGTTTGTGTCGCTGTGGGTGGGAAGACGTTGCTTTTCCTCAGTAATTGTAGAAAATTGTGTAGGTTTGTGTGTGTCTATATGAACACACGCTCATTTGTTTTCACTTCATTGTAAAAGGAGTGTAAGACAAATTGACCATATGGAGGTGAGCAGACGGTGGCCAGGTTGTGAAAAGAACCGTTTAGGTTCTCCATATTGTGTGGTTTGGCAGTGGGCCATGGTTAAACTCAATGGGAACTGCAAAACGTGTTACTATCAAAGTGTGGCCCCTTCAAAATAAAGAACACAGTAAATGTATGATGTATTTTTTTATTTTTATTTTTTAAAAGAGAATGTGAATGTTAAACGTAAAATTTTCAGTTATTTTCCATTCCTGGGTTGACAGAGTTGGTTTACACTGGGCTACAGCCTCATTCTACATGCTCAAACAGCCCAAGTGTCTGGTGCACACACATTTACTAACAGACATTATAGACTCAATAAAGGAGGAAAACTTGCATTTTTTCAAAGCTGTACAAAGATTATTATTATTCTGTCCCCTCCGTCCGTAAAGATGAACTTTGTGACAGATAGCTAAACACTTGAAAGAGTTGAATAGAAGTTTTAACTGTTGACCGTTTATCTTTGTCTTTCACTTTTCTGACAATGTGACCCAGAAGCTCTGTGAAACTAAACATAAGTGCACAGAGAAAGATACATAAATATCTAAACAAAACACAGCATATTCATAAACAAATGTATGAAATAAGGGATATACATTTACAAACAAAGCTTCTCACCAGCTCAACACAGGTGGATGGAAAGGAATGAGCTCAGCATGTTCAGTTCTCACCCATTGAGTTCTCACATCAAAATGGCTCCTGACCCTCTTGACCAAACAAACCCAACCATGTGATTTCACCAACCAATAACAAAGAACCCAACTTTAGCTGCAGCTTCTGTCCCTCACCAGTAGGAAGTGGAACATCGTGAAATCCTGTTTCCGTAGCTCCTCAATAGCTACAGATGGACTCAATGCTCAACCTCTTCCAAACTTGACAAGCTTTTCCTTCTGAATAGATCACGTTTTTGGCAACATCTCTTCAAAGTCCTTAAAGAGATTACAACGCTGTGTTTAAGCGCTAGAAAATAAATAATCTCTTTGTAGATGGTCACAATCTGCTGTTTGTTGTATAAGGTGTATTGGCCATTGTCAGCTTCCATAAATTTGACTTCATTAGCAGACCTTCGACTTTTATCACATTATATTTTGAGTTCATCTTGGAAATTTCGACTTTAATCTCGACATTATACATCAACTTTATTCTTGAAATGCCCAAAATGATATTCTCCATCAAATTTGGCCCTAATCCACTTCCGTATGGTGATGACATGACATATCATTGGATTAAATTTTAAACTGGCATGAATTGTCTTGTCAGTCTTTGTCTTTCCATTCTTTTTGCAGAGTGGCACTTTTTGCACTTCAAAAGGGAAAAACTGGTCTTTTTTAGGTTATTGTTTATTGTACTTTTTCATAGTCCTATTGAGTTAAAAAGGTCATACCCAAAGTATGTGTGTACACTGAGGGTTAAAGTGAAATTAAAGCATGGTTATTTTTCAAACTGCATTTTTTTTTTTCCATTATCACGTCTATCATCCCACCACTAATTATAATACATCCAATTTCAGCAAAAACATATTTAATAACTGACCTTTTGGTTAGAAAAAGTACAAAATTATTTTTGGTCATCTCATTTTTGTTGAGATTAATACATTAGAGATTAATGCACCCACCACGCCACCTTGTCTGAAAGAATCATAATTAGACCATATACAGTACCTACATGCATGTACGTGCCTGTATGCAGCATGTTTGTGTCCTTGTGAAAGTCACTCACACCAGGACGTGGTCATGTCACGCTGTGATAATAACTGCTAACAGAACTGTGTATTAACACATACCACTCCAATTATTTAATCGCAGCTGGAAATGTCACGAACAAGCTTTTGTCCCCTCCCCCTTATTTTCCTGTTTGGATTCCCCCCCCCCTCCCCCCCCAGGCTAAGAGACAGTCAGAAAGGGGAATAGCCTTAATTTGTGTGCTTGGCACTTTAAAATCTGTCTTTCAATTGAGAAAGAGTCTATTTGAATGGTAATTCCAACTTCTCTTTTTATGAAGTTCTTGGTGGCACTTGACGGTGGAGGCCTAGACAATAGCGCACAAGATCTACTCATGTCATTGATGGAACATTGTTTGTCTTCTATTGAAACAATCCCTTAATGCCAACACTGAGGTAACACAAAGCAACAAAGGCTTAAACGCCTTGGCCGACACCATCCGGTTCTGACTTTTATAAGGTTTTTGAATTCTTTTGCTTGAAAGCAAAGAAGTTATTGTAGTATCTATTCACAGAGAATGTCAAGCTATGACAAAAGTCACCCAAGGGAAATAAAACTTGTGCCGACGGATCATGTCATTACTCAAACTCCTTTCATTAAAGATGAGTGCATGCAATAGGAATAGCAATCAACGCAACTCTAGCCTTTTCTAAAGGCACCGATGGAATTTTAGAAATTTTCCTCTCTCGGTGATTTAGGGACAGCTACGCATTTTAATAACTAGTTACTGTCATGCATTAGGAGATATGAAACATGACAGTGTTTGTAATGTATTACTAGAGTGGAAGGAGAACCGTCAAAGAAGCAAATTGACAAATTGAATCTGTTAAGGAACCTTTTTTGGTCAAACATTACCGATCTTCCAGAAATCTTATTCTTCATTCCAAGAAACAATCCAATCGAAGCGTCCTTTTTAGAACCGATTCATCTTTCATTACAATCCATGTAGTGGTTATTTCATGCTAAATTAAAGTACAATTTTTTTAGGAAATGTATATTTCAAGTTCAGCTGTTCCCCAAGAGTTAGGGTAAGGAAATAGTACTGTCTGACTTCTTTGAAAAGTTTTTTAATATCCTTCCAGTCAAAAATGTAATTATAGTACAATACCAGCACCTTTTTCAACATCATGAAATTATTTAGTGGGTCATGTGCTTAAGGTTTATCCTTTTATGGTTCACTCTTATTCTCTTTTAGTCACTCTCATGCTTTCTCGATTGTCCTTGTTTTTGTCTACATCCCCAGTTTTCTCACATTTTTTTTAATAAGAAGGAATAATAATGAATAAACTAAACTTTAATAACTGGTTCACTTTAATTTTATGTTCCGAATAAAAATTTAATTGTTGAAAAACCAAAACAATTAAACAAAATCAGCCTATTTTTTTTCTTATTGTGTGAACAGAAGTTCACAAAGTTTTCAAAGTAAGAGCATGTTTGAGGACGTTGCTGTGTAACAGAAGTTCATGATGGACATTCATTATTTTCATTCAGTATTTTCTTATTTTGTTGTTGACATGATTGCAGAAAAGCTCTTCTTCACACGTTCCTGTAGATAACAAACCTTGTTTGTCATCCGCAGAGTAAGGCTCCAAAGTCATTTTACCCAGGGCTTAGGAAGTACCGTCTTTATACGCACTCTTACTTTGAAAGCGGCAACTTCCAGTTGCACCATATATAGGTTTTTTTGTTTGTTTTTTTTTGCCTTTTACTGTCTTCTAACATTTCAGTTTTTGAAAATCAACCATTTTTTATTATTATCATTGACATTTTTTAATCTATTCTTGACTCTGATAAAGACAAATTACTTCAATTTCAATCTTTTTTTTTTTTTTTTTTTTTTAAATAAAAATCAAATAGTATATTTTTTGTTCTTTAGTGTCCTTTTCTGAACAGAATAGCCAATAAACAAAACATACATTGACCCTCCCCACTAAATAGTTCCTTGCTCGGTTAAGAACAATCATGATCTGAATGCTTTTGAACTGCGTAATGTGTTTTTAGTTCAGATTACATTGTGGTGTCAGTAGAATGCATCACAGCAGACTTTACAATTGACCAATAAGTGTGTTAGAAAATGTAAATGTTATGTCATATTGTTGGATTGCAATGAATTTGTTTGTTTTTTTTGTTCTAACCTGCCTTTGTTGCTAACAGCAGTAGCTTTGTTCCACCCATTCCAAATTTAATATCAAACTCTGTTCATGTCCCTTTAAGGTTTCCTGCTCATTAGCTGTCATAACAAATTCATTTTTTTTTCGAGGATCACAAACGTGAACTGTATAATAACTCTGGTGGGAAAAGCAGACATCATTAAAAACTCATTCACAGGCTTCCACTCTGCAGACTGGTTCAAAGGTCTATGTTTAGTCATCTCCCAAATGACACGAGGCAGTTTTGATGAACTCAGATCCCTCAGCAGAAATACAATTCTGTGACTGGTGGATGAAAAAGGGAAATAGCCTGAGGTTCTTCTTTCAGGTTGAAATTATCTTCAGTCAATTATTGGAAATGACAGTTTGATGAATGTTTTGGGGGGGAATTCAACACGGCCGAGTGGGTTGCATGCGCTCCAGGTGGATACAATTGAGAAGCAGTTTTAGTCACGTTTGTTACATCCTAGGCAAGCTGGAGATGTAAAACTGTGTTAACATGTTAAAATTGAGATCTAAAGTAGCTTAACATGATACTGTACGAATTTACAGTAAATGCAACACATTCTTGGATGCTGTTTTTGTGCTTCCTACATTGGCTGCATTTGTGCAAGCGGGTTATGGGTCCTGGGATTTGGAAAAGAGTTTCCTCTTTATTGAACAGAAAACACTTCTCACACATAACGATCAACATAAACATAAAACGGAATCACTGCCAATGTGGAGGCAATGCATTCAGCAGTGATTCACTTTGTTATCTGGAAGTACATCACGATGGAGGAGATGAGGGAAAACTCACACTATGGACAGCACTGTGCAGATAATGTCATGAGACCTGGGAGACAGATAAGAAAAGGCCCATTAGAATTGGGATTTGGAGTTTTCTTCTATTATTGAGAGGAAGTTCATTTTAGGAGGTAAAGTGTGTAAGACTGGCAGGCGAAGAAGCAGAAGTAGTGGTTTAACTAACATTAATAATTTACAGATAATGGGGGGTCTTTAAGTACATAGTTTGATGTCATTTATATTCCAAGGGGACTAAATTTCCCTTATTAGTGTTGATAAGGTCAGTTTAGGTGAATCTTTTTATTAATATTAATGTAATTAATTTTGGTAGGCTTTGACATATTGTGCCGTATGCCAGGGTTGGGGTCAATTATAATTGTAATTGCATAACTGATAATTCTTTGCAATTATGATGCAAATACAATTGTTATTGTATTTGGGAAAATCTGTTGCTGTTGTAACCATATTTTAATTTTAATTGAGTTTCCGATAATTTACTTCGTAATTGTGATTGGCATGGAAAGTCTATAAAAACTGTCATTTTCATTGATACAATTGAATTAAATGCAAACCTGAGGAACCATAGTACACTTCTATGGCTTACACATATAGTTAACCATTAATACAATGTGTTTCATATCAACTTTTCCCACATTTAAAAAAATAAATAAATAAATTGAAATCGAGGGATATACTGACACAAAAAAATTAAAAGCTATATTTGAATGGATAAGGAAGCCAAACAAGGTAACCAATAGATGAAATACCAATTGTGTGATAGATAATACTTTTTGTGTATTTTACTGCTAATTTAAGACATGAGTCAAAACCAATTCATTATCATAAGAGATGCTAACAGAAAGCTAACACAAGAGGAAGGTTATACGTTTTATGGGGTTATTTATTTCAGGCTCAGTAATGGTAATTGAAGTTTAGTAATTGACTTTCAGGGAAAAAATTGTAATTGTAATTTAAGAAAAACTAGTACAGTTCTCGTCGGAAGTATGTATTCATACAGTGGGAGCTTAAATAGAGTTGTCAATTATGGCCAAATGAGTATGTGTTTGAAGGTTGGATGTACAAAGAGGTGTACGTACTCTGTACTGATCTGTAATGGTATAAAGGGGTTTATTTGCAGGTGCAAAGTAAAATAGCGTGTGCAATTTCCCTGGTTTAATTCTATGGGACATAAGCACGATAAATGTGTTGTTTTTTTACTCATTTTTATATCTTTTTTCTTTTAATGTATTTTTCTGTAATGTATGTTTTTTGGAGTCATTATGTGTATTTTTGTATCTCTGTTGTCCTTTTGTGCATTTTTTGTATAATTATTGTTTTTGTTGCCATTGTAGTGTGATTCTGGACTCATTTTGTGTATTTTTGTATATTTTTTAGTGTAGTTTTGTGCATTTCTGTTGTCATTTTGTGGTTTTTTTTGTGTATTTTGAGTCATTTTCATATTTTTGTTGTTGTTTGGTGGAGCCTTTTTTGTTTATTTTTGTTCATTTCTGTTGTCAGTTAGTGTACTTTTTATATAACTATTGTTTAGTTTTTTGTTTTATTAGTCCAGTGATATCAACAGCCGCCAACAACTTCCGGAAACTATTTGAAACTTGCAGGAACTCTTCCGTTGTCGCAACCCTCTCTTTAAACGGCTCTGTGTGCATTCAGCATGTACATCCAGGGTGCGCATTTGGTTATATAGCTACATGATTAAAATATCAGCGTTTATAATGCCCTATCCGTGGAAAAATGTCCTTTTTTCGCTGTTCGCTTTCGACAGAGCCGCGGCCATTGCCCGCCAATAACTTCCGGGTCCCGTCCGTCCGGTTTAAACAGCAAACGGTCAAACAAACATGAAAATAAATGTTTTGAAATCACCAAATAAGTCCAAAATGATGCATGCACACACTCGGGCTATGTGGAAGCTGTTCATAAAGTTTCAGGTCGAACAAACACTGCGTTGGGGAGATATTTCCTCCACAAACATACACACACACGCAGACCTTTCTTGCATTATAGATACAGTAGATGCTGGTCACCGTAATCGTTGTTGAGTTGAATAATTGTAATTGAAAATCATAATCGACCCCAACCCTACAAAGAGAACATGGAGGATCTTGGTTGATGAAGATAAGGAGAGATGTGGTGTGGTGTTGGACAGTCTGTGGTGTGTTACTGTGGAGGTTGTGAATACAAATGAGAGACGATGGGATGTTGACACACTGTACATGTGGCTGAGCAGATGTCACTGATCATTACTGAGCACATATCACCAGTGTTGGGAGAACAGTCCAGACCACACATTCTGTACCCTTTTGTCCATTTTTGGCGAACTGCTGCCCAGTCGCACGGGGAAATGTGAAACTGTGACGTAAAGGAATGAATCAGCTGTTCAGGGCGTGCCAACACAATTTTGTCATCATTTTTGTGCTGCAAGAACACATTTCTATCATGCAGCTTGGGAAGAATTTCTAACAGATGTACAGTATTTAAATTGGAAGCGATTTCACTAACCCCAAACCCTCCATCTGAAGCATATAAAGTTGGTTTGAAGCAGCTTTAAAGCAATTAAGAAATTGTGTTGGAATGCACAAAACAATAGATTAATTAACGTGAGAGTTTCACAATACCACGTGAGTACAATTTTAGGTTTGTGACAAATTTGTGTTGTTTTCTTGTAATTATTTTCATAGGCGACTGTAACTTGTCTGAACATCAGTTTGGATGTTTGATGTTTTCTTGGGGATGAAGGAATAATCATTTGAGTCTTCAGGAAGCTGGAATATTGGTATATAAGCAGCAATGTTCTTTATTTGTTTTTGACTAGATCAAAAAATGAAAATCTTTTCAACTTAAAGCGGCCGGGGACGATAACTAATGTTTTTATTACAGATGAAGATATAGGCCTCATAAATCAATAAATCTGAACAAATGGCAGATATTACTCAAACAAATGTCAAAAGTTGTAATCGCCGCTCGCAAGATTGATTTTTTGACTCGAACACAAACATTAGGTTTGATGAAAAATGGTCATTATATGACTTGAACTTCAGAAAAGTTTTGTGCATTGCATTGTGGGATTGGGAATCCTGTAGAACATTATAGATTTTTTTTTTACACGCACACAGACTTTTTTTTCTCATTCATCAATAGTAATTTGTGGCACAACTCTTTAAAATCCACCAAAAGGTGAAGTTTAAAATTCTAAAACGAGCAAAACATCAGAAATAAATGAATAAAAATTCAAGGTTTATGTTGGATGAGACACAGGAAAGAGTTTAGACGAGCCTGTAGACACAAATAAATAATGTATAACATGAGCTAAGAGGTACAGTACAGTACAGGGGGCAATAAAGTTTGGGAAATACCGCTGTAGAAGAATACAAACAACACCAAAGTGGAAAACTTTCTTTACGAAGTGTTTACTTTATTCTTTCCGCAATTTCTTCAGTTTTTTTTCACCAGACAAGGAAGACAGTGATTTGATTGACACCATTTTTCTTCTGGTTTGTTTATGGTTTCACTCCGTGAAACATAACATTATGTCTGTATTTGGATGTTTTCGTAGAAAGCCACAACATCAATACCCGCCATTATTTTTTTCAACAACTTTCAATCCACGAAAACACCAGAAACGTCACTTTTGCTGAGCTATTTATTAACTTTAGAGGTTTAATGTAACCTGTACAGGATCACAGGGGTTAAAATAGTGATTTTGGCTGGCTGAACTGATTACACAACACAATATGCACAACTATATCATCACATCTCACTCTCACTTTAAAACAGTCCACTCTTCCCCACCCCATCCATTTTCCTACCTACCCTGACTCTCTCTCCCCAGTTCCCTTCCCCCTGACCTAGGTGTAACACTGCCCTATCTTTTTATATCCACCCTTTAATAAAGTATTTCTTACCCTTCCTTAGGGAGGGCTGGTGATGGTCACAATTATGCAATAAGATAATTACATTTATTTAATTGCAATAACAAAACGATTGGACTTCTTGTTGTGTTGACCTTCAACAGCATGTGCAGACAAAGGGAAAAAAAAAAAAATCAGTGTTTTTCAACCTTGGGGTCACCTGAAATTAAAATAGATTTTTGAAATATTATTCTTTAAAAAAAAAAAAGAAAGAAAATTAAAACACAATCTTAAAAATCTTAAACAACTATATTTCTATAGTTTCAAATCTAGTTCAACGAATATATATATATATATCTGATATCTGATCTCAAACATGATCAAAAACTAATTCTCGAAAAAAAACGTCTCTGGGGTTAGCAGAAAATCTTGATATCAAAAGGGGTCATGATCCAAAAAGGGTTGGGAACCACTGGGTTAAATGGGTGCCTATATCAGCTCAGGCCAGGTGGACATGGTACACCAGTCTCTAAAGTGCAATATGCCAGGTTTTTTTTTTTTTTTTTTTTTTTTTAATATATATCCTCAAACTTTAAATTCCAAACTTTCTAGCCAAATAATAAAAGTTGTAGTAGACAGATTTGGTCATAAAACACACACATTTCATCAGTTATAAATGGTAATATTGGACCATGACCAACATTGAACAAGCATGTTTTATGGTTACCTCTGTACACACTATCATTTTTATGCTGGTCGTTAACACTAAAATCTCGACATCATTTATAAACGGCACAGAATAAACGATGTAATTTTTTTTTCAGATGCTCCACTGAGGGCAGCTTCATGATTCCCTGCACTCACCGCTGCACTATAACATTGGTAAATGCAGGGTGTGCTCACCTCAGGGCCCCATCCAGCACCCATTCTCTCTGGGAGCTAATAACAAACCAGGTGTGATTCACAAACACGTCGCCCACAGCTACATGTTAGACAGATTTATGCATCAGCAGAGATTTCTTTCCACTGTCTTTCTATTAAAAAAAAAACAACAAATTCCCTCTGCTTCAGCAAAAACTGAGTGGCATGAGCTGCAGGTGCAATCAGCGCTGTGCTAAAACCTTTTAATTAACACCATCTATCATCATTAGCCAAACGGTCAGGCCCCGCAGTCTCAGCGTTAACTCTTAGAGAACGAAGCGAGGAGAAAAGTAAATGATGCACTGCGCTTCTTTTGCTTTGCGGGCTCTGTCGCTGTCAGCTCCCCTTTGCTGTGCTCAGTCACTGTAGAGCAACTCGGAAAAACACATCAGTCTACATCAGAGCCAGTTAATCAGTGTGCAAGCACGAGCTGCCATCCTGAGACTCACTGGACTAAATAGTGAGCCTAAAAGTAATGCCTGCTGATGCATGTGATAGCAGCAGACTAATTGTAATAGTTTGCTGCATTCAAATGAGGGTGACCTTTGGTTTGGGATATTTGTCAAGTTGCTGCTCCTGGAATAAGAATGGCTATATTTGTAGTTAAATTGACTTTGGTCATTTGGTTTTACTTCAAACTTGTTCAAACCTGAGATTTTCTGAAAACTTTAAGGTAGAGTTCAAGGTAGGGCCAAAGACTGGTGATGAATTGCTTTTTTTAAGAATTTGCACAACAAATGTAAATAAAAGCCTATATAACCTATACCAGACATGGGCAACTGGCGGCTTGGGGGCCACATTTCGCGCTTGGGGTTTATTTTGTGTGAATCCCAAAATAAATCCCCCAAATGTTTTTTCAAGAAGTTGGAAGGAATAAAAAGCCCAACACAATACACAAAATAACTCAAAACACACAAATCGACAGCAAATTGCACAAAGAACAAAAAAAAAAAAACGCACAAACAATTCCTAAAATACACAAAATGACTACAAAGACAGACACTTCAACCACTTAAACAAACATAATGACCATGAAAACACAAAAACCACACATTACAGAGTAGTTCCAAAGACACCAAAACTGTCAAAATGACAGAAAAACACAGAAACAACAAAAATACAGAAAGTGACCCCAAAAACACACAAATTGAAAAAAATAAATGCACAAAATGACAGAAAAAAACAAAAAAAAAATATAACACAAAATGACTCCAAAAACACACAAAATGACTAAAAACTGACAAAAAAAAACAAAAACACAAACACAAAAAATGACAACCCCCCCCCAATTAATGCTCAGATCAATCATTATTCTAATGCTGACACAAATGTTGATAATTTGGCCCACATTATTGTCATTTTTGTGGCCCCCGCTGTGATAGAAGTTGCCCAAATACTGTAAAAGACAAGATAATAACAGAAAATACTCTAGAAACACACAAACCTACTAAAAAATGAACAAAATGACAACAGTAATACACAAACTGACTCCAGATAACACAAAACGACAACAGTGATACACAAAATGACTCAAAAAATGGACAAAAATACTGGAAATGACAACAAAAGTGCACAAAAAGACAAGAAAAACACAAAAGACGACTCTGCAAACCCACAGTACTACAAACAAACAAAATGAAAACAGAAATACACAAAACTGACTGCAAAAAAGGAGCATGACAACACAAACACACAATATGACTCCAAAAGACATACAAGCATGAAAAATACACAAAAATGCATCAGAAATAATTTAGAACAAGTGATACAACAACAAACATGAACAGAATGACAGAAAAACACACAAAGTTTTTCTAAAAAAAATCTTTGTTCGTTCCTGTTTTTTTACTCAGATTGGTCATTATTTTAAATGCTAACATGTAATGTACATAATGTGGCCCTTCGATCAAAACAAAGTTGGCCACCTCTGAGCTACACCATGCAAAAGTTTCTAAGAAAGATAACTTTACACTGTACACATATTTATTATTATTTTTATTATTATTATTATTTTTTTGTTCAACTTCTGTCACACAAGCCTGTAAAAGTTTTGGAGCTGACTTTGGAAAACATTGTTGCACGATACATGTTTTTTTTTTTTTTTTTTCCCATGGTCCAACTTTTCCTTTAACTAGTTTTAGATTGAGTGTTTGTTGAGACAAGGTCATCAAATGCAGGACACTATCAATTTTACGTCAAGGTCAAGTAGCTCAGAGAGCCTGTTCTGGCACGTTGATTAATTTCTGTTAAAAGAAATATGATGAATCTGCTGAGCTCAAAGCAGACGGGACATTACTCAGTTTATTTCTGTGGGGCAGCTGCTACCAAACATTTCTAATCTAAAAGTTTTCAGATGGAGGTCCAGGTTTTTTTTTTTTTTTTTTTTGTGTGTGTGTTTTAGAATAAGTAGGGCTACCCATGATGCATTATTCTCTTTCTACTCTTGTAACCATTGTATTCTTTGATGTCAGGATGTGTTTAAATCATTGATGTGACCTTTATGATCACACAAGAAATCACTCAAGAGGGAAATTTGGGTCCTCTAAGAACCAAATTCACATTAATCTGGAAAGTGTGAAAGCTTGCGTGTTAGCTATTAGCTTTCCTTTTGAATTTTAATCAGCTGCCTTTTATTCAAAGACTTTATATTCCTTTTATTTGCTTCGGGGAAATGGCTGCAACTAGGGGCGTGCATTGCACTTCACAATTCTCAATCATACAGTATATCCCGATACTAAACAATACGATATACATCGCAATATATCACTATCTCAATTTTATTTCTTTTTTTTTAAGTAAATGGTAACTATCTTTAATTCAAGTACTAATATCAAAAACAAGTGGTACGTTTATCACACTGTCAAATTACGTTTTTCAGAAAAGTTCAACTTTAGCGTCTACAACTGGTTCTGATTCTGTTGAAATATTGATTTGGACATTTTTTTGGATTGATAAGATAATTGCCTGGGGAAATCTTGTGATATATCACCAAATGGATATTTTCTCACACCCTTAGCCACAACCCTCTGGATACCTCTGGATTTTCCGAAATAATTTAAAGCGTAACTAAACCCTAAAACCAACTCTCAACATTTTAGTCAAAGTGTTCTAATTTGGTGTATGTTGTCAAATGTAAGAGTAACTGCCCTGTATGGGTTTAAACCCCTGGTATTACAATTGAATGCTGCTCTTGACTGACATCCCACCACTGTTGGCTCCGCCCCTCAACTAAAAACTAGCACCTGTGGACTGAGACAACTGAATAGAAGAGGTAAATAGCTATATTGAGTATTAGGTAGCGAGTTAGCATAGCATAGATTGTACTTTGCAGATTTTATAGTGTCGACTGGGCGGGTCTAAATCGCTCCAGGAGCCCCGCCCATAATCTGGACATTTTACCTGGACATGTCTTCTTTCGGGGATATTTTAACAAATTTAAAACTTGTCAGGTTTTCCCATGGACCTTGAACGCATCACAGGGAACACGTTAATTTAAAATACCGGTTTCATGTACTGAGTGTGCATCGCACTGTGATTGTATGCGCATTTATGTGCAAAAATTAATTTTTGCTAAAAAAACAATTCACTTTTGTTTATTTTTGTTTTCAAAGTGAACGGACGTGTTTTATTTGTTTATTGGATTAGGTTAGTGTTATAGTTAGGTTTATAATCTCAGTACGGAGGTAAACTCAGTACGTGACACTGTAACTCCGCTAATATTTGCTCTATCTGAGAAATTCCAGTTGTTTCTGAAACAACCTGGTGTCAATACGGTAATTTTACTCACACATGACGAATCATTAAAGATGCCGCTTGTTTTGACGATATCGTCACACACGAGGAAAAGAGAAAAAAATAGTGATTAAAAGAGACCAAATACCAGTGGATTTAATTGAAAATATTTATTGAAGTGCATATTTAATGATTATTTACTGTTCTGTTAGCCTTGAGTTTTACGTTAGTTTTTTTTAAGAACAGAATGTTAAAATGTAATATAATGGTGATTGATGTGAGTCACCACCGGTTTCAGATTCTTTTGAGTCTTTGAAAGAGAACTATATTTTTAAACCTTATTGACAAAAACAACCTATTTATTAATGATATCGTATTTTGGCATTACAAGGTAGATCCAAGAAAACGTCAAGTACTTTGAGTATACCCATGTGTTCTCTTTCTTGGAAATCAAAATATGGTCACTCTACTTTAAATGTGTTTATTTGGAGTGACGTTCAACAAGTGCAATATACGTGAGAGAAGTCTCGAACCCATTATGGCGCGTGGCTTGCCACGAGCAGTGAGCAGAAAGGAAGATGGAAGGTCTTAAAAGAAGACATTACCTTTTCAAAAGAAAGAAAAATGCCTTGAGCAGTGCTGCGTTAAACAACTTAACAAAAACATGATTGTCTCCGACTGACTCCGAGAAGCGAGTGTACTGAACTGGCATGTTGGAGAAAAGAAGAACATCAAAGTGTAGATGGTGTATATTCTGAGAAGAACACTTTGTAAATGGCTCATGGTGCAGGAGTGAGGGTTTACTTTTCAGGTCTGAAGAAAAACAAGGGTGCGAGTCATGAAACGTCTACAGTTTGGCAAAAAAAAGTAGAAATTATTCAGTAAATTTAATTCCTGGTGTCCTTAAATAGCTCTCTGGTCATGGCCATGGTAGAGGTTGGAGTCTGACTGTTTGAAGACGTGGACAGGTGTCTTTTATACGGATAACGAGTTCACACAGGTGCCATTAATACAGGTAACGAGTGGAGGACAGAAGAGCTTCTTAAAGAAAAAATAACAGGTCTGTGAGAGCCACAATTCTTGCTTGTTTGTAGGTGCCAAACACTTATTTTATGCAAGAAATTACAAATGAATTATTTAAAAATCATACAATGTGATTTCCTGGATTTTTTTCCCCTCACATTCTGTCTCTCACAGTTAAAGTGTACTTATGATAAAAATGACAGACATCTCATCTTTTTAAAGGTGCAGTCCGCAACTCTCAGATCCCTCTCTCCGCCTCCCTCCCCGCTGCTCTCTTGCCCTGCCTCCAAACTTTCCAAAGTCCCTCCCTCAGAGGAGCTAACAAGCTAACGTTAGTCCGACAGCAACATCACAGTAATATAACATGCTCTGTTAAAGCAGAACTAAGTCACTTTTTCACCTTAATAAATCATTTTCATAGTCCCTGTGAGGGTAATACAAGTGTGTATGGGTGATTTGGGGGTCTTTCATCCCCCCTGCTGTCTCTGGCCAGAAAACAGCACTTGCAACTTTCCTTTCTCCGACCCGGTGGCAGATGTACTGCTTTACGGCGGTCCAATACACACTAATGGTGTGTTCACCTGCAGTCACTTCAATCGCCCTTCATGAGTCGCTTGAACACAGTGGTGCTTTTTACTGGTGCTTTTTAATCACTTCATTGCTCTTGTGGCATCATTACCATGTCTGCACAGCGGGGTGACAGGGGAGACCACTGGCTGATCACTTCCCTTATCGTAAACAGCTCCGTTTTTACGGTATAAATGATCAATTTACTGAGTTACTAAAGGATGAGTTCACTCAGAATCTAGGCTTATTCAAGATTAACCGCTTTAATTTTGCCCCGGTATGTTTAGGATGCCTCCCGCAGGGCTGCCCGTCTCACTGTACCGGGAGGGAGGAGCTGCTGCCTCGAGGGTGCTGAGTGTTTACGACAGTGACATACTCAAAAGGGACCTTTAGAGGGAGCACTAAGTGAAAGTTACTTAGTTCTGCTTTAAAAGCATATTACTGCAGCGCTTCTCTTTCTCAATGTGCACACACCTCAGCAGCAGCAGCAACAACACGTGTCACTTACAGCAGCCCACATTTAGGCTGCTGCGTGCACATGAACAACAATAATAATGTGAATCAAGCAGCAGTAATTACCTTTCAAGCAGAAAAGTCGCTAATTCCATCTTCTACTCCTCCAGACCATACACTGTAAAAAAGACGGCACTGCAGAACGGGGCGGGGCTTGTGAGCAACAGCTGTCAGACAGACTATCAAACACAATCCTGGCTCAATGAGTCTGTTTTTTTTCACACAAACTACTAGTTTGTTGTAAAGCTGTCCTTACATAGTGACAGCTTTAGAAAATATGACAAAAAAAGTCACTTTTATAAGAATTGCAACCTGCACCTTTAAGTGGAAAAACGTGCACAATCGGTGGCTGCCAAATAATTTTTCGCCCCACTGCAGATTCGTATTTATGCACAAATATCATGATTTTTGTTTAAATACAGTCAAATGGTGACACATTGTAGATTCTATCAGTTTATGCAACCTTTAATTCTTTGAATCCCTTAAAACCTTTGCTCCCATTGTGTATATAAAGATGTTATGTCATACAACAGTCATATCTCTGTTCTGTGTCATCACAGGCATCAGGATGGAAATGAAAAGTGATAAACGGGGATAGCAAAATCCTCCATTTAAAGGTTTATCAAGCCTTCTGTCACTGTATGAGATTGTGGATACTTATATTTCACAAGATATCACTTCAAAGTGAAAGGTTTTATACTGAACTGTCAACAGAACAGGGACGTCATGTTTCCAAACATACACAAATGTCCTTAAAAGGTTGCACACAATGTAGTGCAGACACAAAAAGGAAGGGAAAAAAAAAGATTCAGTGTAATTTAATAGTTTAAACCTTGATTATGTATTTCTAAATATTTAGGCAACCTTTTATTTTATTTTTTAATTCCGCAGCATTTGAGTTCAAGGACCTAAAAACAAGTTTCAGCCATATTTCACATGGATTTAACGTGTGTTCTGGGCAGGGTTGGAGTCAGTTATAATTGTAATTGCATAATTGATAATGAATTAAAATTATGGCGTAATTATAATTGTAACTGTAATTTGAAAAATCTGTTGGCTGTCGTAATTGTAATTCAATTATAACTGAGTGCAGATAATTGACTTTGTACTTGTCATGAACATTCTATTCTATTAAAATTATCAATGATAATTTAACGCAAAACTATGTACAGTTCTACAAATATGTATTTAATTATTAAAATATGTTTCATATCAAGCTTTCCCAGATTTTACCATTAAAATAAAAAATTTAAAAAAACATAAATCGAGGGGTATATTGACACAAAAAAGGTTTAGACGCCCACAACAAAAATATTAAAATCTATATTTTCATTGATTGGGAAGCCTCATAAGTTAACCAATAGATAGGAAAGAAATTAGATGACTAATATTTGTTTTTAGTTTATTTTACAGCTGATTTAACACCAAATATCATAAGAAATGCTTACACAAGAGGAAGGTTAAGTTTTATTAGGTTCTTTATTACAGGCTCAGTAATTGAGAACATAATTGTAATTAACTTTCTGAGGATATATATATATATATATATATATATATATATATATATATATATATATATATATATATATATATATATATATATATAAAAAATTGGAATTTAAATGTAATTGGAAAAAATGCTGGTCACTGTAATCAGAAATGAATAGTAATTGAACATGGGTAATTGAAAATGTAATTGTAACTGAAAAATGTAATTGACCCCAACCTTGGTTCTGGGTGTAGTTTAAATATTGTTTCAGAAAGAGGAAAATGTCAGTCCGTGTAGATGATATAAACTGGAATAAAGGACAAAATGGCACTTTTTTTTTTTTTTTTTAAAAGAAAGAAATTCTGCAACTTTGTTAGTACAGCTGGAACATTATGACCACTGATTGCTTTCCGGAATGTCAGGAAGCTTCCAATCTGGCAACACAATAGACATAATCTTTACCTCTGCATCAATTCACACAATAGATTAAAACTCCGCCTCTTGTAATTAGCATATTTTGCTACTGGTTTTTGGCTTTTGCTACAGCAACATCTGCACCACACACATGGGTATGTTAAAAAAGTAGATGAATGCAATCAGGATTAGGACACTGAGATTAATGGAGTGTTTGAACTGCACAGTGATTGTGTTGTATGAAACAGCATGTTTCTGTGAGGTGTTGAAAAGTTTTTGATGTGATTTCTAGATGTCCTATGCTCCTTTTATATAGTTTTTGTTCATATGTATATTTTGAAATTAGTAACAGTCTTGTTTTCGTCACTTAAAAAAAGGAGGTTGACAAAAACTGATGACTTTTAACATTAATATTAACCAGTTTCTCCAAAGGTGTGTATTGTAACCTCTCCTGAAAAGCTCATTTGGTTGAATACATTGAAATGTGATCAGTAAAAGTAGTGTTTTCAGCTCTGAGTGAACAAACAGTGACGTTTGTATCTTTGGAAGGTTTGGTTTCTTTCAACATGCCAGATCAAAAATGTAACATATCTAGTTTTCAGCAGCGTTGTGCAGATTTTCCCACTGCGCCTCTGAACGCTTCTATTCAATGCTTTTACATAATAATGCTGACAAAGGCTGTGCTGTGTGTAGAGAAAGTGTTTTTTGACAGTTTCAGGTAACTTCACAGTCATTTTGCTGCCATCACACTGTTCCATTGTCAGCTTTGTTCTGCTGAAACTTACCGTTGCTTCTAATAATTAGACTGTGCATTGTTCAGCTTGATGCCTGTTGTTTTCTATTCTGAGCTATTAGTATTATTTTGGAATCATGTAAATATTTCCCTCGGGGCACCTTTGGCTTATTCCGTTTTTGAAATTCTCAATCCCTCATTCAGTTTAAAGACTAATTGTATGAACCTTGGCCAGGAGTTTTCTTTTATTATCATTTTCATAATTCCATTACCACTTTTATTTCAAGATGTAGAGAACAGAAAATATAAACTCCCATTATAACCACATATTTCGGATATACATACAATACTGTTATCCTGACATATATTTTTCCATAAATACCTAATAAATATGAGCCTTTACCTTCAAAATACAAACTGCACCTTATTTTTTGGCGAAAAAAAGTATAATTTGTGTTTTTCTTACTGAAGAAAATTGTGTTCATATGATAAAAAAGGCACCAAAAAAAAAAAAAAAAATTACATATACATATATATATATATATAAAACTAATAAAAAGCTTTATATTCATGGATCTAAAGTTGTTGAAAAGATCTGATGTAAAAAAAAGTTTATTGAAGGCTATCACTTTGGTACCTAAGCTCAATGACTGTAGGTTTTTTTTTTTTTTTTTTAATAAATGCTCATAGCTCTAAAAGTAATGCCTCAAAATCAGTGTTCCTATCAATTATTGACCAAGGCTGTAAATGCAAATTTTGTGTTTTTTGTGTTTATTGAAAATAAAAGGTGTTTTTATCACAGAAAGGGCATAAAAAATATAAATAATAATACAAAATTATACATATATATATATATATATATATATATATATATATATAATAACTTTATATTTATGGTTAGTAATTATAAAGATCTGATATGAA